>NC_136072.1:242261903-242861903 GCF_964261635.1 Lissotriton helveticus
TTCAAAGTTCGGGGCATTTTGATTTTCTGGCTTCTCCCCTGAGCAGAGCCTCACACCTTAAAGGCCACAGGATCGCAGAGGAGGGCTTAAGATCACGTTGTCCTCCAGTTAAAGGGGTCTGGCAGTTTAAAGGAAAACCCCGTTCTCTTTATCACACCTCATGCAGATCTCACTGGCATATGCTAAAGGCAGGCAGGGGGCAGGCGCATTGTCATTCCAAAGGGGATAATCCAGTCCTGCCAAGCGTCACTCAACACGTGTGACGCCCACGCATTTCAGTGCGGTGATCCGCATCACCGCACTGAAATGAAATGTCACGCATTTTGCACCTGCCAGGCGAGCCAACGGCGCCTGTCACTGTGCCCGTCACCGTGGCTCTCTCTGCTGCTCGAGGTGCCGCCTGTGTCCCAAACAGTTAACAGCAGCAGACTGCGCAGCTCTCTGAGAGCCGGCGCCACAAATGTATCGAGTACTGCACTTCTGTCTGCCAGTCCCGATACAGTGCAGCCAATGATGATCACCGACATGTCACCAGGGGGCCGGGATTAAATCCGGATGTGGGGTACTCCCGCGTCACGACGTCCGGCCGCCAGGAACAGGATGTTAGTACGGTCGGCGGGGGAATCTGAGTGAGTGTGGCGCAGGCTGCCTCAGTTGCTCACTCTCACAGCCTCTCACCATGGTGTCAGTGCACACCGAAATTCCCATCTTAATCGTAGTTCAAGTTGGTAAATGTAAACTTCATGCGTGCTGCCTGCGCATATTTACCGAAGTTGGACCGGACGGTAACATCGACACTTAGCATAGGTTTAATGTGCCCTGAATCAACATTCTGAAAAGGGCCTTGGCGGGGTCACATTTGCAGCTAGCAGAGCACACAACTGAGCTCGCACCGCCGGGCCAGCCCCAGCCAGAGCACATCAAATCTCGGAGTGGGCCGGCGGTGGTGCAGCTAAGGGTGAAGTGGAATCATAGTCCTGGGCGGTCCCTGGTGAAGCTCAGACAGTCGAACGCTGATTCCAGTAAGTATTACAACATTAATAATACGTAGGCTGCCGGGTGTCATGGTTATTAATATGTTTAGATTTTGTAGTATGCCTTTCGTGTTCTTCGGATTCTGATTTAGAATATGTAGGCAACTTAATTCCAGTGCGGCATGCACTGGAATAAGATTGCATACTTTTAAAGACGTTGCTCGCGCTGTGTTCTCCTCAATGAAATACGAGATCCTAGGAACAGCCATTGCCGCTCTGTACTTTGCTGAGGAGGGACGCACTCCTGTGATTCCCTAATCTTGAATAAAGCTACTCCAACATCCTGCAATGGATTTTCCATAATTTCCTGCATGATATGTGCAACTTTACACAGGGCCGACTGGTTCTCCGCTTTCCCCTGCTGCACTGCATGGAGGCCCAGCCAGCCATCTTCATTGAGCACGGGCAGGGGGAGGGAGTAGGGGGAGGTGTTTGAGCTGTTAGCTGTCCAGGCAGTGATTTAGGTGATACACCTTCCTGTGCCCCCGCCACTCGCCACAAACGTGGCGGGGGCATCAGCCTCTGCACGCAGCACACAGCTCTCAGCTGTGCCCTCCACAGGCTGGCTCCAGCGTAGATGAGTCAGCTGGTCCTTGTGGATAGGCCTCCCCACTGCGGTGCTTTCACTGTGGTGGTTCTAATCTTGCAGCATGTTTGAGTCCATATATGTTTACAAAGAAGGTACCAGTTTATTTAGGTGATGGTGTTGTGCAAACTAGTTACTTTCTGTGACATCAAAGAAGAACCATCAAGTATATAACTTGCTGACCCTACTCTCATGTAATTTAAATTACTTGGGAGCGATGAGGCTGAACATGCCTTACTGGGAACAGGAGCAAAGAGGGCCTTGTTTACAATCTCTTTTATTAAGAATAAGTTTTCTGAAAAAGCAAGTTAAACAAATAAAATTGCTTAAAGTAGCAGCCCATTCCGTAAAATTATAGCAGTGTCTTGCCACGCATATGTGGTGCACTATGACATACCATAACATGTATATTTTTAATGCAAATGTTCACCCTTTGACCTTTAATGAGAGATGTTCATTGATACTCATCTCAATGGTACATATACCACCTAACCCAGAGCAAAGAAATACTGAGCGGAACTACCAATATTTAAACCTGTGACCATGAGATTAATCACAGAATAGTGGATGCATTAGTGCACTGAGCAGGCCCAGCTAGGAGTAGGGATTGCACTTTGCTTAGACCTGGCATTGGGGCTAGCTAGTTGTTGTGGTGCACACATTTAAAAGCTCATCGCTGTTCAGTGTCAGACAGTGAGCATCTGGAGACTGTTCATTAGAGTCAAAAATAAAATGTGCTTTAAGCCTGCCTAGCTGTGACCTAAATGAGTCCCTCTCACTCTGTTTTCCAATGCTACGGTGCTTAGTGCTCATGTAGTCAGCAGCAGTCGAGTGTGTCTGAGAGTCACTCAGCTGATTATAAATAAATTATGAACGTCTTCCAGACCACTTTAGCTATTTTCTGCAATTTTGGCTAGAGTCTGATACATGAAAGCTGTTTAACAATTATTTCTTATGCTTTGCAGCAGTTAGCTTGGAGTTTCTCGTTGCTCAAATTGGTGTAATTTCTGAAAATTATGTGTTTTACACATCTTCATTGCTTGATTTTGCTCAAGAAAAAGTGTCACTCATAGTTGTTGAAATGTCACTCGTATTATTTACACTGAAATTATGAAAATGTCACACATAGCAATCTAAAACCTTGGCAGCTATGATAATCAGCCTCAATCAGAATGACAATGGGCCCGCCCTCGGTCTGTGCGAGCTCAGGGAGGGGCTGCTGCAGCCTCTGGAGTTGAACAGAGAAGTGCGAGCAGCCCCTGGAAGCTGAAAAAAAAGTTAGCGTTTTTAGTAGGACTATTCTCTCCGTCCCGGGATGCTTTTTTCAAAGAAAGAAGTAGGGGAACGGGCTGAAATTATTTTTTAGAAGTAAGAGCACGCCATGCCCTTCCGTCCCCGCCCGACTTCTACCGCTGCTTTAGACAAGCTGCGTCTAAAGGTTCGCAGCTGCTACTAATGTGAAAGCGCGGCATGAGTGTTATTACAAAAAAAACTTCTGTCTGTCAAATTGACAAACAGCTGCTTTATTTTGTCAGAGGCCCCATGCTAGGTTACACTTTAATGTTGACCACGCCCCTTTCTTTAGACGTGGCTTGTCTAAAGAAAGGGGCGCGTCTCCATTAATGTGAAAACGCTGCATGGGCACTACTAAACAAACAAATATTTGCAAGTGTTAAGAACTCACGACGGTAAACAGTGAAGTTGAACGAGTTCTTTATTATCTTAAATACACCAACACAGGCTCAAGGCAGTAGATCTCGCATTTGTGTGAGTTTAAGCCATTGCATTTTCAATAGCTCAACCTCTCGTAAATGCGAGACCGATTGCAAATGATTGTTTTTCTGTAGGTGGGACGGCAGGTCAGTATATACAAATTCGCGGAGTCTCTGTAATCGCAATAGCTCGTTTAAACGTGAACTTCCTCTTTTCTTTCGTCGGTTCGAATAGATTATACGCGCTTGTGCTAGAAAGTACGCTTTTCGTCCTGTTGATCTAAGAAAACTTGTATTGAATACTGACTGAACGGGAACAATCTTAACCAATGAAAACTCCAGAATTGTGGGGCGGGGCCTTATGCGGACACGAGCCAGGGACGCTTCGTGAATGGCTACGTGTTCTTCTCTGATGCCTCCAAGTCAACCTTTCACGCAACGTGCGGGAACAGCTTCCGGATCAAGATGGCGCCTTCCAGGCCGGTACTCGCAGGTGGGTTTGCAAGAGTTTAAAGTGATAATGCATCTATCGACGAGCCTCAGTGGTCTGGTTTACAAAAGAAAAATGGTCAAAAAGGGATGCGGGCGTGTAACACGGGGTCTATTTAGGGGAAGTCATGGCCCAGTATATAAAGGGGCAGTTGTTTTATACACGATATGGGTATTTACAATAAGTATGATACACTCGATTTAGAGAATGAGGGACGAGGGAACGAGGCTGTCATGAAGCAAGAAGAGAGAGGTAATAAAAATGCACGAAGAAGACTAACGAGTTGCTTGGTCGACTCGTGTTATCTCAGGTGCTCTTCATAAGTGTTAAAGTGAATTTAGCATAGCTGCCAAGGTTTCAGATTACTATGTGTGATATTTTCATAATTTCAGTGTAATTATGAGTGACATTTCAACAACTATGAGTGACACTTTCTCTCGAGCAATGAAGATAAAGGAAACATATAAATATCAGAAATTAAACTCATTAGAGCAACGAGAAACTCTAAGATCTTAAACCTGCTGCAAAGCACCAGCATAGCTGCCAAGGTTTCAGATTGCCATGTGTGACATTTTAATATTTTAAGTGTCATTGTGAGTGACATTTCAATGAGCATGAGTGACACTTTCTAGAGAGCAAAATGAGGTAATGAAGACAAGAGAAACATATATATATATATCACAAATTACAACCATTTGTGAATTGAGAATCTCTACTACAACTCAATGCAGACAAACGGTAGAAAGGCACCGGAACCCACACTAAAATGTAGAGACACCGAAATGGGGCATAAAGGTGAATTGGCACTTACAATTATAAACACAGAGCAGAAACTGAAACTTAAAGAAACTAGAGACCGAAATACGGGTAAAATGCTTAAAAAGTTAATTTGACCTTGTGTAATGTAACTTGAGCTCATGTCAAGCACACAAAAACTCAATTCAAATTCACTGCTGTAATTCAAGGCAGTGTTTACCTGGAGAGACCTATGGCATTTTGGTAAGGGCTTCGACTTGAGCTCTCACTCTTTTGCACACTCCACGCTCGGCCTGCAAGACACCGTTCAGTGCAGTGTTCACACGACACATTTCCTTCTAGTTTGTCACGTGTTCAGCGACACATACCACATCAAGGCGCAAAAACAAAGAGCGCAAAAGTGAAGGCTTTCAGAGATACTTAGGATATTTATGCAACAAACATAGCGCATCAGGTGCTCTGCATTACTAAGACGTTTTAAGGGTGTGTAGAGTGCGTTCTATCTATGCAGGCAATACATTACTCAAAAATCGGTCTGTAACCATTCATAAAAATATTGAAACACGCCTGTCTCGGCCGAGCTCTATCTGTTGTGCATTTTTTTTTTAATTCAGCTGTGGATGTTATCTTTTGCCCACGCTGAATAATTATTGCAATGACCTTTGACTTTCCTTGCAATCTGCCGGTGTGTGTGTGTGTGTGTTAGTCTGAAGTGAAGTCTGTGTGTTACTGGGGGGTAGTAGGGATGACGGGGGCCGTAATGTGTGCGTGGAATTTGAAGGAAGCCAGGCAAGCCAAAGCACATTTTGAACGTTATTCCCGATTTTAATTTATGCCCGTGACTTCAGAGCCAGGCTCACACTTACTTGAATTTAGTTGCAGAGATGGCCCGCCTGCGGCCAGCAAGAACAGCTCCTGATTTCCTTATACGTGCCGGATACCTGGTTTGCTTCTCTCTGTGCCAGCTGCCCACACCATGCGTGCTCGCGGGTGGCGGGGTCGGCTCTGCTGCAGTCAGGGGTCATGGTTCTCCCTCTGAGGCCTCAAATTAACTACCAGGCCGCCGTAGTGAGAGTCCGATGGCCGCACTGTTCATTGAGTCTGTCAGCCGCGAATCGGCGATGGGTCCGTCTAGGTTGTTGGTTCGGTGTAGATCACGACGCGGGCCGTGTGGGATGCGCAAGCTCATCAGCGGCAACCTGCCAACAGATAATTCTGAATCCTCTAACTTCTGTTCTTCCTCTGTCCCCATGCTTACTGGGCTGGCCCGGCGTGACTCTCTATACTGGTGAGGACCAGCCCTCTCACCGGACCTCGGTATTCTGACTGCAGGCATTGCAGGAGGGCCCTGTCCCTCACCCAGTGCCTTCGAGTTCGCCGGCCCCGCTTGCTCTGAAATAAATTGTCGGCGGGTGGCATGATTGCCATTATTAGTTCCTGTCCTGTAGTCCCAGCGTGGGGGCCTGACTGCAGGAGGGCAGGGCAGAGGTGCGAACAGCACTGTGTGGTGTGAGCCAGCGCGGCCAGGCCCGAAAAACAGTCAGGCTGTGCAAGATGACGACGAGCAAGTTCGCAGCAGAGGCCTCATCAAACAGAATTTCGCGCGACGTGTGATGTCACATCCTTGCGGCGCTACGGCCAGTCTGAGACTAATGCTCAGCCCCGTGGCGCCAGCGGAAATCAAATAGATACATTTGTAGCTGCACTGACTGACTGCCGCTGTGAGGCTAAGATAGCCTGCCAGGCTGCTGGAACTGCCCGAGGACTGTGGGAGCAGCAGCGCAGGCACTGGGCGTGCAGCTACTACTGTTTGTAATGTGCGTTCTGTGAAGGCTTTGACTACGGCATTATGCGTGACAACGCATTTCAGTGCGGTGATGCGGAGCACCACACTGAAATGCGTTCGCGTCACACCAGATGCGTGATACTTGGCAGTACTGCACCAGAAATGGAATGACAGTAACCGGAGACTCAGTGACACTTTTTAATGAGTGGTGAAAGCAGTCATGTCCATGTAACTAGTTCAATTCACAAATGACTTTTTGTTTGCACTGTTGTGGTCTGTGAGCAGTCTTAAAACAGCTGCAACACACCCAAAGTGTTTATCAAACTGAACATTGTTGTTTGAATTACCTCATAAGCATTGAAATGTATTTACTGTATGATGGAATAATTGAGGTGTGGGGTGACAGTTTGAGAAGTAATCTGCAGTGCTTACAAATGGAAGGTGAGCGTTACAAATCACTCTATAAAAAATTAATTCTAAAGAGTGGGTTATTTTCCACATTGCAGAGTACGTCAGTTTAAGGCAATGAGATAAAAATACACAGCCTAATGAGCCCATCAATTGAAAGTTTACATGACACAGCCAACTGTAAAAACAAAAGGTGATGGACAGAATGCAGAACAATGTCATACATTCACCCCAGTACAGAGATCTGGGCCTAAATCCATTGTTTTTTTGCTCACCATGCCATTCCAGTTTGAACCCAGTCATATGCAAATCAGTCTTGACCCTGTGCCCCATGGGAACAGTCCAGCCCGAACTGCCAAGCCAGGTCCTCTCTGGACTGGAAACAAGCATCCAAGGACCGGTTTCGGGCTTTCAGCCCTCATCAGCCTGGATAGCTTGATTCCAGTGGCATGGAGAGCACAGGATTCACGTCTGAGCATACCCTTCCCACTCGGGGTGACAAATGCAGAAACAAAAGGTGATGGACAGAATGCAGAACAATGTCATACATTCACCCCAGTACAGAGATCTGGGCCTAAATCCATTGTTTTTTTACTCACCATGCCATTCCAGTTTGAACCCAGTCATATGCAAATCAGTCTTGACCCTGTGCCCCATGGGAACAGTCCAGCCCGAACTGCCAAGCCAGGTCCTCTCTGGACTGGAAACAAGCATCCAAGGACCGGTTTCGGGCTTTCAGCCCTCATCAGCCTGGGAAGCTTGATTCCAGTGGCATGGAGAGCACGGGACTCGCGTCTGAGCATACCCTTCCCACTCGGGGTGATAAATGCAAAAACAAAAGGTGATGGACAGAATGCAGAACAATGTCATACATTCACCCCAGTACAGAGATCTGGGCCTAAATTAATTGTTTTTTTGCTCACCATGCCATTCCAGTTTGAACCCAGTCATATGCAAATCAGTCTTGACCCTGTGCCCCATGGGAACAGTCCAGCCTGAACTGCCAAGCCAGGTCCTCTCTGGACTGGAAACAAGCATCCAAGGACCGGTTTCGGCCTTTCAGCCCTCATCAGCCTGGATAGCTTGATTCCAGTGGCATGGAGAGCACGGGACTCACGTCTGAGCATACCCTTCCCACTCGGGGTGACAAATGCAAAAACACAACTGTGACACCTATTTGCTACAGCTAGAGCTGTGGAAGAGGGACAAACTTTTATTTTATTCTTCCCAGACACTTTACGTTTACACGACTGTGACTGAAGTTCCAGGCCTAAATTGTATGTATTTAAATCTCAGCCAATAGAGTCATACGAATTAATGCCTAATCAGCGTGATTGAAAAAATAAGTGTAATAATGTATAGTGAACATTTCATGTTGTGGCATTATATGAACTGTTAGACAAATCTTGGATTTTGAAAGTAGTTAATAACAGGAAATGCAAGTTCGGGTCACCTGCTGCTTAACAGGTCACAGGCTTCGTCAGCAGCATGGAAAACAAGTTAATTACTGTTCCAACCTGTCTTTAATTATTTCGTGTGTTTTACCTTATGCATGGTAGTATAGTCTGAGTTCAGCCAAGGGGATTGTCCCATGTGCTCTGCGCGCTGCTCTTCACTCCGACACTGTGAAGCCCGGGGCGGAGTCGGCAGCATGCGCTGCACGTGTGAGCATAGGACAGTGCAGTGACTGTGGCATTGGCAGGCACTACTGTCTCTCTGAGCACTGGGGCCGCCGCGGTGGACCAAGACACACGTGATCGTTGGCGGCCACAGTACTTTGCACTCTTCGGGAAACTCATCAAAATAATTTTTACAGCCATTACGCAGAGAAGGACATGAACGTTCTGATTATTATTATCGCGGCTGGACAGCTATTTAATACATATTTTTATTTTATCTTGGGTCGTTTCATATAGACTTAATATTTCAGTTCCTCACAGGTTACACGTTTTAATTCTGTTCTTTTCTCTTCTCTGATTTACTGCGATTAATCGTATTGATTTTAATTGAGACAATACATTATTAATTCATAATTCATTCAGAGCCCCGTTTCTGTTGTATGACATAAATCAGGAATATGAATATTTAAAGAGGACTCCGCTCATGCACACATTCAGTCCCCTGCCTTGCAGCTTACCACCGGCCGCACAGCACTAAATGCAGCAGTCTCCTCGCAGCGCCCGATGCCTCTGATGCCGCGCGGCCATAATGATGATGAGACAGTGCTGCAGGACGATGCTGCACTGAGTGCCCAGTCCCACCTTGGTGGTCCAGCACCGCCGACCGGGTAATACTGCGCACTCAGGACAGCGCACAGTCTTCCAAGTTAACTCCAGTCTGCTGGCAAGTCTGCGGGTAGCTGAGCAGCAGGCACACAGGTGTCAGAGGCGGCAGGGCGCTCACTAGCACCCTGGCGTGCTGGCGCTGTCAGCAAAGTGCAGTAAGTGGAAATGCGTGACAATGTATTTCAGTGCGGTGATGCAGAACACCGCACTGATATGCGTTAGTGTCACGTCAGTTGCGTGATACTTGGCAGAACTGATTTAGGATAGATGAGAATTAAACGAAGAGTTGAAAAATATGTTGCATGAAATAGCAGATACTGAATGGAGTTGGTTAAACGGGAGCATGCAATCATTTTAGATCATATATGGTCTGAGATGGCAATTTAAGCACAGTCCTAAAAAGTGATCTATTCAGGACCACATTTGTTATGTAGGCGTGGCGATAGTGGAAACTGACAGAGGACTGCCGTGACGCGACGGAGCAGCGAGCCGCCGAACCCACAGAGGTAGCATCAGAGCCGCACGGTTGCAGCATTCTTCCCCACGCCTGCTCCACATTCTCCGTTCGTCTCCTCTCCGGGGGATTGGTTGCGGAGCTCAGGGAGGGGGAAAAGCCGCGAGCAAGTCGGCGGTGGGGTGTCGTGCTGTGTTGGTCCGGTCCTCAGTCCCCAGCCCTTGGACTGCTGGGGGGTGGACAGTGCCTCACCTGCGACTGTGACTGGCGAGCAGTGAGCGGTGAGCTGAGCGGCGAGTTGGCTAGTTGGTCGCAGCTCCACGGCATCCGACGTTTTCCGACGTTCTCTGGTGAGTCCTAGCGGCAGAAGAGCGGTAAGAGAGCGGTAAGAGAACGCAGCAGAACCAGAGAGAACAGTGAGAGAACAGTGATAGACGTAGCAGAGACAAGGGCTACACAAGCAGATGAGAACTGCTGCCCAGCGGCCCCCGCTCCCAGCTTCCAGCTCCGTTTTTTTTTTCTGTATTCTGGGAGTACTCTGGGTGTTTGTAGACTACTCCCCAGCTCCTGCCAACACCTGCTAATATCTCTGAGCGCCCCAACCAGCTGCTCCCCTCTCTCCCCCCCCCCCTGGCCAGCAGAGACAGCCCAGCTGCTGGCCCCTGGTACCTCGGAGAGCAAGGGGGGAGCAGGGGGGGTGCAGGGGAGCGGCAGGGGAACGCTGCATAAACGGGGGACTGGTGAAAGAGAGTACCCAGATCATAAGGCCCCTGATATCCCAACATGCAGAACTAAAAGATAGACAGGCAATGGGGACGCATGTAACACAAACATCTACCTCGACTGGGCCTTATCGTGGAATCAGGACGGACAGTAGACCTGAACCCGTAAAAGACCCCGGGAATCGGCCTAGCAAAGATGATCCACACCTTAAACAGTTGCTTTTCATTCCAGAATACGAAACTCAGGGGAGGCATGACATTTTCAACAGGGGCAACATATTTAAACTCTTCGTCAAAATTCAAGGGCTACAACACCTAACTACAGCAGACCTACTCTCAGTCAAATTTTGTAAACAAGAACACAACAACAAACTGGAACAAACACTGACAACATGGTGAACAGAAGAGATTGTACAGTTAATACTAACCTCTAGGGAAAGGTTTGACTCATGGGGTATAAGGCTCTCCAGACCGGTTAAACCAAGTTACCCAGGCCCGCTCGAGGAACCATTGGCGACGAAGGGCAACAAGGAAAATTCGCCAAAAATAACTGAGCAGGCCTTTTCAGTATTACGGAATGCAAGGGGGAATAGTCCTATCCTCCGACCAATCAAGTCAAACAAGCAAATACTAAAGACAACGCCGACTACTGGCGCTGGCTAACCGGCACATTGAACAAACAGAAAGATAACTGACCATCCCAAAAACCATCAAAGGAAAATAATTGGGAAACCTTCCACTTACTATCTTGGAACAAAGCCGGGGCAAGGAAATGGCTGGAAGATGGTCTGCCTTTCCACAACTGGGCAGCGTGCGACATCATTGCCCTTCAAGAAACATGGGCATTAGAGGCACTACCACTTGTTGGGTACATACATTTTAACATTCCAGCAAGGAAAAATTTCAAATATGGTCGACCAAAAGGAGGACTATCAGTCTATACCTTGACGGACATCAACATCAAATCAGAGGAAATAGCCCTGCACGGGCCAAGCACGCAATTAATAAAGTTGTCTCTACCTGGTAGAGTGACTCCGGTACTATTAGTGAACTCCTATGCACCTCCAAATACAAAAGAGAAACAAGCCCAGCTGGATCATCTAGTATCCACGATCAGGGATATTCGAAACAACAACCCCACTTGGGAAGTCATCCTAACAGGTGACTTCAACTCAAACCTAATTCATATACCAGAGGAGGACGAGACGTTAGCAGCAGACAACGAATTGTGGAATGTTACACCACAAAATCAGCTGAAAATAGAGCGTTACGATCCAATCGGTCAACAACTAGTAACATCCTTGGAATTTCTTGGACTGCGATTCCTCAACGGGAGAATTCCAGGGGACAACCCACCACAGCACACTTATCTAGGGACATCGACCACCTCAAGACTCGACTACACAGCAGTCTCACTGCCACTAATGCCCCTCGTCCATCAATTTTCAATTCAATCGTATCCGCATACCTTTTTCAATTTAAAACTCAACAAATATCATAATACCAAGCTAGTTGGAGAGAGTTCCTTCTCCACCAACCTGAAACGATTAAATGGAACAACGGGTAACATTGATGAGTTGCAGATAAAAGTACAGAGACTAAAAAAGGGGAGTGAGACAACTAAAGGCAATCAGATACAAAAATGGGAGAATTTCACCGAAACGCTAACAACAATTATGCCCACTCCAAAAAAAAATTCACGGCCCTCAACTTATAAAATCCCACTGCCAAAAAACTTGGCAAAGCTCAAAATAGAAATTAGAAGAAATGCTAGAGCACTAAAAAAGATAACGTCATCAAAAGACTGGGCCCAAAGACAGAATCTTAAAAGAGAGTACAAAAAGAAAATGTGGGAACATAAAAGATCCCTGAAGGATGATTTCTGGGCAAAACTACTCTGTACTGCAAAGAGCACCAACTCAAATGCATTCTGGAAGACCATCAACGGTCTAAACCATCCTCTAAACCCAATAACATCGAATGTCCAAGAAGCAGATTGGGCGGCATTATTAACACAGATTCTCGGACGCAACTCAAGTCGTGCCCAATACACGAGCAGAGCAACAAAACAATAACAAAAGGGTCAAACATAGCAAAGTGAGTTCCATAATTAGTGGCGAAGAAAAAATGCCCTGTGCAAAAGCAGAATCCCTGAATGAAGAAAGTAGTGTAATACAGCTGTCGGATGGGGACCAAAGGACAGCAAGGCACTTTCGAGAAGAGGCTCAATCTTCAGAGAACAACGAGACAGCAGAGATGCCCAGACGTACAGGCTTCCGCGATGAGGACATAAGAAGAATTTTAAGGAAGTCTCGCGGCAGTGGAGCGCCAGCACCGAATGGCATCCCTCCGATAGTTTTCAAAGACGACCCGGACTACTGGAGTGGAAACCTAAAAAAAATATTCGATGAAGTAGAAAACGAAAATCAAATTCCATCAAGCTTGCAAGACTCAATAATTTCACCTATCTTCAAAGGAGGAGACAGAACATCTCCAGCAAACTACAGATTGATCGCTCTCCTAGATGTGGAGGCGAAGTACTTTGCATCCCTGCTCCTTGAAGACTTGACAAGCTGGTCTGACGCCAGAAAGAGAATCCCGTTGAATCAAACGGGCTTCGGGAAGGGGTGTGGGACAATCACAAACGTCCTGTCACTCTCAGTGTTAGCCGACAAATATCTACGAAGGAAACAGCCCCTCCATCTCTGTTTTATTGACCTAAAGGCGGCCTTCGACAGCGTAGACCGTAGTATCCTATGGAGGAAACTGCGCAGCTGGAATATCCCGGAAAAAACATTGAGAGGAATTCTCCTTCTTTATTCCAACACATGGATGGAAGTAAAATTGGGGAATGGAACACAGCTCTCAAGGAAAATCAACACCAGCAAAGGCCTTAAGCAAGGCTGTGTTCTAGCCCCGCATCTCTACAATCTCTTTATGGCAGACCTAGCTTCGAGCCCAAATAACATCCTATCCCACCCCCCAAAACTTGGCTCCTTATCCCTAACTCATTTATCATATGCGGACGACGTCGTATTGATGAGCTTAACCAAGATTGGCCTCCAAAGATCGCTAGAGGGGCTAGCGAAATTTATAAGTAATAACAATCTGGAAATAAATACAACAAAAAGCAAAACAATGCTCATCACTAGACGACGGACACTAAGCCAACGCGTCCAATTAGAGGGAAAAAACATAGAAGCTGTCTCCACCTATAAGTACTTGGGCTTTTATTTTGACAATCGGCACAATCACCAGCAGCACATCGCCCAGAGAGCAAACGCACTTTCATTTGCCTCATGACTCTTCCAAAAAAGCTTACGGGGCCAACATACAAACCTCTATTGACAATATTAAAAGCCAAGGTGCTTCCTACGCTGTCCTACGGCAGTGTAGCCCTTCATGGGAAAGACGCGGATCTGCTGAACAAATTACAGACGGCTATGTACAAATCCACTTTCCAAATTCACCGGGCAGCTTCACCAGCTCAGATGAGATTAGAATTTGGGGTAATAAACAAAAGGAAGTACGCAACAATAAAGTATTGGTACAGCCTGAAACAGAACACATCTGCTTCAGAATTGCATAAAGCCCTGTGGAACGAAATAAAAACTGTCGCAAAGTCTACATACAATCAGTTTCTCGAGAAGGCCTTAACTCACACCGGGACAAGAAACCTTTGGGAAATTAACCGGCCTTACCCAGATTTTAGGCAAGCCATAAATAAGTCAACAAAACTCCATTCACTCGTAACTGACAAGGCTACTTTCAGCACAAGATAACATGCCTGGATGGTTATATCCAAATACAAAACACTCAGTGCAGCCCCATACCTAACCACAATTACATTTCCGGCCCCTAGAAAACAAAAGCTAATGGCACTACGTCTGGGAAAATTTCCCTCTACCATGGACCAGCCAATTTGGGAGCATGACGGACCCAAAACTTGTAGATTATGTGGTTGCAGCAAGGAGGACTTCATTCATCTCGTTTGCATTTGTCCGAATTTGGCCTACGCTCGAGCCACCTTTCTAAAAAAGGCCATGAATGAACGAGGCATTAGAACGTGCAGATCGGCGATTATGGCAGTCCTAAATCCAACAGACACCTGCCTGAACTGCTTATTACTAAAGTTCATGCAGGTTCATGCTCAAGCGTTGAACTACAATCAGGTACCCTGGCTCAACAAGGGACACATGTCGGCGGCCTCCGTGGAAGAGGGCTCTCTTGAATTTAATAAAGGCCCTGTCGAACTTAACAAAGAATAATACCAGAACTCTTGGAACCACATTTTATATGTGTTAACAATAGTTTCTTGACCGTTTCTTTCTTTTAACTTGTATATTATGTTCACCAAAATGCTCACATTTAAAAAAAAAAAAAAAAAAAAAAGAATTTTGCACTAGACTCAGAATGTTTTAAGATCAAACGAAAGAGAATGCGGTTAAATATTAAGAGCCTTGATCTAGGTACTTGATTTTATAAAATGTATTGTTATGGATTTAATTAACTGAAACATTAAACTTTTCCATTTCATTTCAAGTTATGTAGGAGTGGGTGGGATTAGAAATTGGGGCCAGAACCTTAATCCAGTTCTTTGAGTGGCATGGAAAAGCGGGTGAAGGGAAGGAGAGTAAGGGGTTCTAAAAGGCGTGTGGCTTAAGAACTGTTTGAGTCACGGGTTCTGCATTAAGGAACGTAGCTTAGTACATGTGATCTAAAAGCACACTGGCTTCACTCAGGAGGAAGTGCTGCCCATATAAAATAGGCATATCTACCACAACATTTTCTTCAGATTAAAGGTGGACACCACATTTCTTGTGAGTAAACCAGCTTTTCTTCTGCGATCTCAGTGTCTGTAATGAGCCAAGACAATTTGTCATATGCAAGGTTGCCATTTTGGGTATGTGCCCTAGAGAGGAAAGCAAAAAGGGATTGTTAAAATGATTTAAATAATTTCATCCAATTGTAATTCTTTGTGCCATGTTCTGTCTTTCATTCTTTTGCTTGCCATACCACCTTAGACAGGAACTAGTCATGTGCAAATCACCCTTGGTCTTGCTCCACCAGAAAAAAACAGTGATCTGGAATGCTGTCTCAGTGATTGCCAGTGGCTGATATAATTTCAAGCATTCTTGTTGTTTGTTGCAGTAGAGATGGCCTAAGTGCCATGGATGTACCAGACATGGGTCCCATGCTCACTGTGCCACAGTACACAAGATATACGACGAAGGCAGATCCTCTGCTTTGATTTTGCTAAAAATTAGCGCTGTTTGATACGGTGTTCCACAAAAGTTTGCTCCAGCGCCTACAGTCAGACTTGGCCAATTTACGAAGGGTAATGCCAGCTGTCGCAGATTGGATGGTTGCCAGCTGTCTGCAACTTGAACGCAAGCAAAACAGAAATTCTCCTACTCGGGAAGATACCCTCTCCAGGGGGGACCATTGGTGGCCTCCCTCCCCACCCACAACCGCTGTCAAAAATCTAGGTATCAAGTTGGACAGCACCTTAACCTTTGAAATGCAGTCGAAATTGGTGGCAGGCATGTGCTTTAGACTCTTGCAAGGGCTTAAGCCCATCCTTGGACTTTTCGATCCTTGCACCTGACAAACCCTGATTTGGGTACGAATCCTTTCCCAGTTAGATTATTGTAACATTCTATACCTGGGAGTCAACAAGTCAGTGATCAGAAGACTCCAGCTGGCTCAAACTGCTGTGGTTAGGCTGTCGTTTTCTATTCAGAAATCCTGCCCTGTTTCAAGCCTCCTTTGCAGTCTGCACTGACTCCCTATGGATGAACCTGGGCACTTCAAGACTTTGTGTGCTGCCATAAGATCTTATTCTCCCAGGGGGCCCCCATTTCACCCGATCTTTTATTCCCCTATCGACCCTCACTGCCCCTGCTTATGGCTGATCTTAACCTGGCTACTGTTCCGCATGTTCAAAGAGTAAGAGCGGGAGTCCACTCTTTAACACAAAGGCTCCAGCTCTCTGGAGCGCTCTTCCTCCTTCTGTAGAAGCCTGGAGTGTTTGCACTCCAATGGGCAAATCTATGACTTTCAAGAATTCACAAGCATTTACAGAAATAGGCCTAGATGCTGAACTCCTAGTGAATATTTTGTGAATACCACTTGTGCATGAGTAAATATACATTATATCTGCTTGTGTTTAGTTTTTCTACACACTATTATTTCCCCTACCTCGGAAAACATTTTACTCCTGCCAATGTTGGGATTAAATTTCCAAACTTCCCAGTGTGGAAAGAGATTGGAGAGGAGTTGGTTAATATCTTTAAACATAAGAATGTGGGCATGCACAGACTCGCCGGGCATTTCAACCCTGGAACTACAGTGTCCCACCTACTTCCAGCCCCAGTATGTAGATTTACAGAAGGGCACACATTCAGATTCTTGCTAAAATACAATTCCTCATATATGAAAGTTTATTTCTGAAGAATACTGTCCCTTAGAGTTTCACCCCCCTTAATCTCGTTGGTTTCAGGTGTGTGATATGTACCTCTCAATGGAAGTTCACAGGAAAATAAAACTAACAGACCAAAATGTTAAAATAGAGTATTGGCAGCAGCAGTAAAGAGCGTAATATACCAACATATTTCTTTCTGAGTTAAAAATTGCATTCATTTGACCTGTTTTTTTCTGTTCCTTTTGATAGGCTTCTGTTATGTCATTTGTGTCAACAATCAAGTTACATGTCTAAATTGACCTTGGCAATCACAAAGTCCACATGTATTGATCTTCAAATGCCCCCTTATTCTAACAATGTCACGGTGACCATAACTTCCCATGCTCTGCTAACTATCGTTTGGAGTAAAACTGTGTCCATATTTTCTCAAGGCCAAACCCCAACACAGAAGGAGAAAAGAGATTAGTATTACAGGAACAATTCCAAAACAGTACGTACAGTGGAAGGGAAATGTGGCTAATAGTTTTATTATACACCTACTTCATTTACTTCCACAGTCATGAGCCGGTAAAATATTTTTTATTTATGTTGTTTGCAGATTATCCCTCTAGTACGAGTGATCAAATAATGCTCACAGTAAAGATGAATTCTTGGTCAGCAAATGGAAAAATTATAAAATTATTTATCATAAAGAAAAGTGTGTGTGTGTGTGTGTGTGTGTAAATGTATCTGTGTGTATATATATATATATATATATATATATATATATATATATATATATATATATATACAATCACGTCCAGAATACTACTCGGAATAAGAATAGGTACGATACAAAGTGGTTTAGTTAATTTTTAAAAGCACAAATTTAGTGAGCTGTGAAACGCCATGGCAGAGGCATTTCAGTGATTAGCTTTCTTTAGTGCTGATTTCACAGTGGGGGTCATTGCAGCTGGGGATTAGTTAAATGCAATGTTCATTACTCTCGTTGGAGCACCGTCCAAGCCCCACCTCTGTGTACCTCGGGCTGTACCGTTTGCCTTTCACCCAGCCACACTACATTGGTTTGCTGCAGTCTGTTGCGAAAGCCCATTAAGTAATGCAGCATCCTTGCACACAATGGTGCCCCTATCATTGTTGGCCCGTGGACTGCACGACATCCCGTGCAGCCGACTCACGGGTTTTGCTGTTGTTAAATCCACATGTATAGTTCCCTACAGGGAACTAAAAATTACGAAGCTGGTCCCCCTATTTTTCGGAACATTATAGTTCGACTTGATGATTGCTTCAGAATAAGGTACATTGTTCCACACCGGGTTCGGACGAATTGAAGGGTTCAATTCGTTGTACAGATAATGGTTGTAAAAAAGGACACAAATCTTGGTCTTGAAAAAGGTGGTCGCTATTTGCACAATACCGCCGAAGCGCATCGACGCTCTGGACAGACTTAATCTATTGGCACTCCGGCCTTGTTGATGGAAAAGTTTGCACTACTAATTTGCCTGTGTTGACCACATATGGATTAGTTCACAAATTACAAATACTTGTACTGTTGTATATATTTTGTCTCTTACTGGCTCTCTTCTTTCTTTCCATTGTTTTAAGAAATATCTATTTTTTGCCTTATCGTCATTGGGTTTTTAGGTGGAACTCACTGCACTGTTAAAAACTATAGGCTAACATAGCTACTGGACCATGTCGGTTTTCTGATCATTGTGAGATAATCGAATTGTGTTGAGTCCTACATTCATGAAATATTTGTAATATTTGAATTGTTTTTTAAACTGGTGAAACAATATTATTCACTATTTTTAATAAATGTAATATATTTTCTCAACTACTTGACAATCCGTGGCACTACAGCTACCATACATGGAATTTTGTGAATGTATATATGAAGTATGAATGAATGTGGTATTGATTGAAGGGGGAGGTGTAACTGAGTCAAATATCAATGGGAATATTTATTTTCTAATTTACTTTGAGCCCTGTCCCTTTGACACATGGGGCCTCTCTCAAAACATTGTATGTAGCTTGGAATGTAGGCCAGTGCACTCCAATTGAATGGAGATAACACCAAATTCTGTCATTTGGTTGCACTTCCTCAATCTGGCCCTCTCACTGATGGTGAGGACGATTGCCACCCGTTCCCATGGATTCGTCAGAAAAATGTGGGTATTATTTTTTTATATCTCATTCACTTTTGTGGAGCAAAATAACCTCCTCTCATTATCCTGACTCTATTTTCTGTGAATGCTACCCGGGATTGATCCACTGTTTACATCACATGCCTGTAAACTTGTGGTCCAGGCAATCCATTATTTCTTGGATCCCCAAGTGTCCCTAGCTGTTTGATTAGGCATATTCAAGGATTCATAGGAATCTTGGATTTGGGCTTTTGCGAAAGCCTCCTTCTCACTGTCCTGCTGATTGCATCCTGTGGATAAAAAGTCAAATTTTTAAATCTATGTGCATCTGCCACCACTCTCTTCATAATTGCAGCTCTTCCTTCATCTGTGCCAAAATTGTATGTTATGCTCCAGACAAACGCTGCGATTGGAATGTCTTTGAGTATTGATCCTCACATCAACTTTATCCGCCTAGGTTTTTCTCTTTCCTTCATGTAATGTGCACGGATAACCTTTATAAACTCAATATACCTGAGAATATTTTTTTACTAGTTTAGTTTACCTCTAGAGCATCCAAAACTTATTAGGCATAAAAGGTACATAGATTGATCAACACGTTTTAAAGAACGGAACCTATTATCATTGGTGGTGAATGCAATCGATTGAAATGTTGATCAAATTAAAATATATTTTTAATTATTGACTTTATAGAAATATTTATGGAAATACATTTTTTCAAAATGTAATAGTGCTTTATGTTGCTTTTTTGTTAAATATGAAAACTGTCAATTTATTTAAATTCTTGATTATTATTTTGACTTCAAAGGCAAAAGTTCAGTTAGCAGGCATTTACAGAACTTCTGCCCTTTTCTGTTTGAATGCATGCTTCACTTTACTTGCGTTTTTGAATTGGGTTTCTTCTCTTGTGACTCGTGGACACAAGTGTTTCATCTTCATATGGGCACAAAAAGAGATTTTGTGCACTTAACAGATGATAAGGGGTTTTGCATAAATGTTGAATTGAGGGGATAGGCCATTGGGTACTCCACGAGTAACCAGTCTGGATGGTGATATCTGGTCTTCCATTCTGACCCTTTGCGGCCAATCTGATGAGAGTGGTGTCAACCATTTTAGAGATTTGTTTATGACATATGCCACTGACTAGAGATTATGTAACAAGATCCAGCTGACAACTGTTTCAGAAGTGACAGAGTTTCATGAGGATTAGCACGCTCTTGAGCCTTGAATATCAGTTTTTTGGGTGTCCTCCCAAATGTTGACCAGGCCTGTTCCCGTCCTGTGTTACATTAGAAGCCAGATTTGTTGGGGTCTGGGATAGTGTTTATAGATGTTTTGGGATTTGCATGGTGACTATGCTTTCCTAGGATTTAGGTATATGTTGTAAAGACTGCCTCTAATGTGCTGCTTGTGACGTGTCGTGTGTGCCCTGGGACATGGTGGGGCATGCACCCTAAAACCTAGCTGTTCGGTAAAACAGAACAGGTCTAAGAGTGATATTCGGCAATGCTTCATTAACT
Organism: Lissotriton helveticus; assembly: GCF_964261635.1. Taxonomy (NCBI): domain Eukaryota; kingdom Metazoa; phylum Chordata; class Amphibia; order Caudata; family Salamandridae; genus Lissotriton; species Lissotriton helveticus. The sequence continues at coordinate 242,282,228 of NC_136072.1, forward strand.
TTAAGAATTGAGAAGTTTGTCATGTTAGTAAGGGAGCAAGTAGGCAATACACGCTGACACATACTTTTAGAATCTTCATTATTTGGGTAGTTCAATTGAGGAGACTGGCGTGAATAGAAGAGTATTTAAAATGGTACTGTATAGTCGAGTTTCAGCATGGTTCAATGTAGAATATGCTCAAGAGAAAGTTTAAGAGCCTAGTAAGTAATTGTTCCAGGACTAGTTGTCTTCTTTAAATATTTATGCATTTGAGACAAGAAAACCCAAAATATGCTTAATGTAAAATGGCATTTCCATTCAGTTCCAGTGCAGCCACTGTTTATGAATGCCCACCTTGAATGTGGAACCAGTGTACAAGGCTGGTAATGAGAAGTATGGATATTAATCACTGTTTTATTGTAGTATTTCTCTCACAGCATACTGTTACGCTCAGCATTCTGCTTCCTAGTTTGTGAAACTATTGCAATGCGTGAGGTTCATTGTTTTTCAGAGCTGCATAGCTTGCAGGGGCTGTTTAGTGAACCCAGAAACAATCTTGGAAAGAAGACTTTACCCACATGAAAGCACCACATTGTGCAACCCATTGGCAGTCAAATGGGTTAAGAGCTAATTATCCTTTCACGGTCTATTTTTCTGTTTATCTCCTGTCATTTCACGTCGTTTCTGCTCTATTTGTTCTTATTTTTTATAACCTGAGCATTGTGCGGACATTGAAGGTTCTTTTTTTCTTGTTTTATTTTCATTTTGATTTGTTATGCACAACATTTAGGTGCACTTTATCTGAATCCGGCGTATTCACTTAGCTCAACCTACTAAGGGACAGCTAAGGTTGCTCTGAGTGAAACCTGTTTACTCATTAGGGACCATCAGTTATGCAGTGTTGATTATCTGTTGCAGCTTATGACGCGACTGCCCCCTCTTTGCTTTACAGCCTGTCAGGCACTAATACTACATGCCATACCTACAATGAGAAAATTCATGCAAACAAGACCAAATGTGTTTCCAACGAGTGATTGTGCCAACAAAGATAACAAGCATTTGCAATGCAATAGGTCTCGGGTTAATTAAGTTTGAGCTATTGGCATTGCTAAATATTGCAACATCAACTGTAATATTCCATGCAGCACAAACAAACTACGGCCTACTGTTTACTACTGGAGTTTAACTGCCTCATCCTGAGTTGTCCTCTTCTACATTATTTGGGATGTGCTAGATTCCGGGCCAATATGCTGGAGCGAAACTGGCACCAGATTCATGGGATGTGCAACTTTCCAACACTTTGGTGTAAGATCTCGTCGCTCACAAAGCGCACGCTAATTATTTTCCCTCCAAATGGATGTTGATTTATATTGATTTAATGAGACTAGACACCATCAGATCAGTGCTCTCAGCATTTCTGTGCAAACAAATATGTAAATAGCCAAGTCATGCATTGTTTAGACTTTTCCCTTTTTTACATTTTTCCTCATATTGCCTACATATGAAACAAGCCATACTTTTAGTCGCTATTAAATCTGTCCCGGAAAACTCCGGTGGCCTCACTGCCGCCCTTTGCTCACACAGCAGCCCGTGCTCGGCTTCTTATGACTCACCTCGGCTGTCTCTTTATTCCTTCTTTAACTGGGACAAACATGGCCACGCGACGTGAGGAGGAGCCGAAGAAAGAAAACAAACACTTGCATCGTCATCGCGCGCTCCGTTGACGGGTCTGCCGCGGCCGGTCCTGCAGTAAGGGGCACGGCGCATGTGTAAGGCCGAAACCTTCCATGGGGCACGGCCCGAGGAACCACTGTAAAATCGAACCCCCCTCCGCGCCAACAAGATTCTTAACCCCTAAAGTGCTTAAAGTGGACGGCCGCAGCCCCGAGTCTGCCGCGGCCGGTCCTGCAGTAAGGGGCACGGCGCATGCGTAAAGCCGAAACCTTCCATGGGGCACGGCGCATGCGCAAGCAGCGGGAGGTATTGCTAGCGTCTCAGCTTCCGAGGAGGACAGCGCGTTCACGCGCGCGTGTCCGGCGCAAATCGACTTGCGCGCGGCCAGGACTGTCCTCCTGGAAAGCACACACGCTGACTATAGGTCTTTGGCGAGAGCGAGCTTCGCTCGCTTCACCGAGACCTAAAAAGCCCTTAGTGACCTAAAAAAAACACAGAAGAGCATATTGCATCAACGTCCACAGTTGACATCCCTTCCTTCTTTGAAAATATCTCCTATTAAATCACATGCTGGTTGCCAATTGAGCTAACGCATCCCAACACCTACACTGTTAAAGAAACTGAAACAGCAATGGACAAAATAGAGTACTTCAAAACAAGGGTCACCAGTACTGCTGGAAGTGGTTCAGTCTTCCATCTTAGATTGGGCATTCTCCATGGGCTCCTTAAACTGTAGAGAAGATCTTCCGTGATGTTTGGACTATTAATTTTCATTTGAGCACTGACCAGTTATAGGAACTATGGCAGTGCTGCCATGAGAGTTCTAATGCCTGGAACTGTTGAGATAACAGCAGGGATATCCGTAAGAATGCCCCTACTGTCTGCCAGTGAGGTATTCAGAGGCACGGTCAACAAACAAAATTAACAAAATGTCTTGCACATAGAGGACACCACATCCAAGTTTCCACCACCATGTAGCTGTTGACAAAGTATTGCGAGTCCTGCCCTGAAAAGTGTTAGGATGGGGTTCTGTTTTTTTGTGGTTTACACATGTTGCGCATAAGTGGCCACTGTTAAGGGTTTGCGAGAATAAAGATTTAACATTTGGTGACACCTGTGTTTCCTTTAATTTGCTTCTCACTGTGACGTTTTTCAAGCACCTGCTTCCCTGAAATCCTGTTATGCCTTCCAGCTGTCTCCTCTCACACTCTGCACTCCCACAAATGTTCCAGTCTCATGCATGTTTGTTTGCTGTGGCTCAGAGGCAGGTGTTTCTGACGTTCCAGAGTCAAAGCCTTATTATCCCTACACAATATTGTTTACACAAAGGAACAAATCTCGCAGCCAAGTTAAACATCTGATTACTCTGTCACAAGGTCTGAATTTGAAAAAATATTCTGAAAGAAATTAATCAACACTGACCTCGTACACTTACTAAACCCAAGTCCGTGTTTTTGTGTCCTTGATTTAAAATTTTATTTCTTTTCTGCTGATATTTCATATGATCAGGATGCTGTATAGCCATCGCCTGCATTTTTTATGTACCAGCCTTTGTACACTTTTCTAGCTGAGATACATCTACATGCCTGCTTTGTAGCGATAATATAAGCAGTGCATAGTGGAACCCTAATCTGTGTAATGTAGGATTACAAAGTAATGTTTGAATACTCTGGCTGTCTGTAAGAGGCCATAGGCTTGTAGACCAAGCTGTAGTGTTTTATCTGCCTACACACTAGAAACTGTTTGTAATTTACAATTACAGAAGTTAGTTTACTGTCTAACTTTGGCCACTGAAATGACCTTCTTCGACTTTTCTCCACGTTTTCCTCACCCTCTTGTGATGTTGTTTGCAATTTCATTGTAAAGAGAACTAATTTGCTCTATTGTGGCTATTCTGTAAAGTGGTCATGTAAGTGATTCCAGCAGTTCACTGGAACCATCCCTGAGGGAACACACAATTCTCCTCTCTGGTTACAAGAGGATTCCCACACAGCTTTTTTCGTTTTCAAAAAAAGATTTCAATTTATTCCTTTTGTGTTTTCAAAGATAAGCATTTAGTTCATTAAACTTTTAACAAATGCGGCATTATCAATTTCACTTTGTGTCCAAAGCATTTCGGGCATTCGTGATGCCCTTCATCAGGGAATGATACTGTCAATGAAAAATGAAACAAAAAACTCAATTATAAAAACAATGAACTACTGGTTCATCACTGTGTCACTTTACACTTTTGTCAGATACATGCCAAGATTTTCATAATGTTCACCCATTAATTAAATGATACAGTGGTGATTCGGAATATATCACATTACGGTTCAGTTAGATTCACTTAGTGGTTATGTACAACTGTTATTCATCAGCTAACGGCCCTCGTGAAAACGGTAGTATAAAATATATGCAACTCACATGCCCATTCTTGATCGTTGAAATAATGTTCTGGAGAAAATATAAACAAAACGAGAAGATTTGGGCATGTGAGTTGCATATATTTTATACTACCGTTTTCACGAGGGCCGTTAGCTGACGAATAACAGTTGTACATAACCACTAAGTGAATCTAACTGAACCGTAATGTGATAAATTCCGAATCACCACTGTATCATTTAATTAATGGGTGAACATTATGAAAATCTTGGCATGTATCTGACAAAAGTGTAAAGTGACACAGTGATGAACCAGTAGTTCATTGTTTTTATAATTGAGTTTTTTGTTTCATTTTTCATTGACCGCATCATTCCCTGATGAAGGGCATCACGAATGCCCGAAATGCGTTGGACACAAAGTGAAATTGATAATGCCGCATTTGTTAAAAGTTTAATGAACTAAATGCTTATCTTTGAAAACACAAAAGGAATAAATTGAAATCTTGTTTTCAAAACGAAAAAAACTGTGTTGGAATCCTCTTGTAACCAGAGAGGAGAATTGTGTGTTCCCTCAGGGATGGTTCCAGTGAACTGCTGGAATCACTTACCTGACTAATTTAAGACGCCTAAGGGGCTAGGACGTCACCTGCGGAGAACCAAAAAAAATCAATTTAAAAACAAGCAAACACAACTAGCTGTGCACCCTTCCAATCCAAGTTACTGCAAATTAAAAAAAACTCCTACAAAGGACGGATAGCACGCACAATTAATCAGGATGAGCAATTACGATGAAATATCACGAAGCACTGAGGCCAGAGCCTCTACGTTTGCATTTAAACCTGATGAGGCAGATCGAATATATGCTCTAATTAGGGATGAACTTTCACAGGAGTCGAACTTCCGCACCAAAGAGCAGAGTATAAGACAATTAATTTACTTATTCAAAAGAAAAATCAACCAACAAATGCATGCAAGCACACTAATCAAATATCACCGGAATCTGCGCATACCAAGGGGCCTAAGAATTGCCCTAAAACCCTCGCTATGCAAGAATTCGAAAAAGTTCCAGGAGAAATGGTATGAAATTCTTAACAAGTGCTCGCTGGACCTCATTCTTCTAATTATAGAAGAGTTATCAGAAATCCTGGAAGAACTCTCAAAAGAAATATCGGAAGTATCAAACGAATTATCTGGGTTAATGTCGAAAGAGGAACTCACCAAAACCTTGGAAGAAATACAGACTCAAATGGATAAACATACTAAGGGCATAAATGAAAGGAAAATCCGGATATACAAGAGAGACACCCTAGACTATCGTCTCGGAGAAGTATATGCCTGGGCAGAGGTATATGCCCGTAAACGTGCAAACAAACCGTACACTTCCAACACGGAAACTTCTTCTTCAGACAGTGACATCTCACAAAGAGCCAGACGAACATCCCAGTTAACTAAACAAACTGAACGACCAACAACAAGTGGACCTCAACCAGCAGTGAGACCAGACTCGGAACAAGCGGAACAACCGACCGCAAGTGCACAAACGGAGCCGAATTCTTTTTTAGAACAAGGACAGTCGCAAAAAGGCGACCCAGGTGAGGACAAAACAAAAGAAAAAGAGAAGGAAAAAGAACAACCATCCACGAGGAGCACAACAGGTGTGAACAAGGAGAAGAAGAAGAAATAGCAGATCAACTAGTTATAAACATCGATTATCCACTAAACAAACACGAGGAACAACTATTACAAAAAGGAACATCCTTTGTGCCAACCTCAAATACGGATAACCTAGAATTGGAAATCAGCTTTTTTAAGTTAATGAGAAAAGTACGTTTACGACATTTCTTTGATAATGTCCTACCAAGACCGACGACACAAGAAACAGACCAGTTACAGGGATTGAGACCACCGAGTTCCTTTCAAGCACCCATTAGTCACAAGACGTTTGACATTTTTGAGAAAATGGTTAAACAGGATCTCACAAGTATTAAACACCACAAATGTGGTACACGGAACATCACACAAAAGGACCTAGACACTTTGAGGAAACTATCAACTAAGGAAGAGATTATCTGTACAAAGGCAGATAATGGAGGTCCCATAGTCATAATGAACCGGACCATGTTTGAGGACAAAGTACTCGAACATATCTCGGACACTAACACATACATGAAACTGGACAACAATCCCACTATGGAATTCATGCAAAACCTCAAAACAATCGTTGACAAAGCGTATGAAATGGGCGTCATAAATGACGGAACAAAAAAATTCCTTATTAAAGCCAATCCCAAGAGTCCGACATTAAGGATGATACCCAAGATTCATAAAAATCGAACTGACCCTCCTCTACGACCCATAGTATCTACTCGGGGGAGCTTACATGAGCCAATTGGGCAACTATTGGACAAATATTTGCAACCGTCGGTCAAAAACATGAGAACTTACGTAAAAGACACAACTGACTTTCTCCTTAAACTTGAAACAATCAACATCGAACCGGATGAACGACTGGTTATGTGCACTGCGGATGTTCGTTCCCTATACACGGCCATACCACACTCTCTAGGAATAGAGGCCATTGAAGAAGCCCTAACCAACACCGATTTGGATATCGCATTTCAAACGTTCCTGATGGAATTAATGATTTTTTCTCTATACCAAAGCTATTTCCGGTACAAAGACACATGGTACCAGCAACTCGTGGGCACTGCCATGGGCAATTCGGCAGCGCCGGTATACGCGAATCTCTTTATGAAATTTTATGAAGAGACCCACATACTATCCAAATGGCAAGAGAACCTTAAACTTTTCATAAGGTACATAGACGACATATTTATCGTCTGGAGAAGTTCAAAAGAAGACTTACAAGCAGCTTTGACTAAATTCAACAACGTGGATGAAAGAATTCAAATAACGTGGGAAATATCTGACACATCCGTAACATTTCTCGACTTTAGAGTCAATCTCACAGAAGTAGGGTTTGAAACGGATCTTTTTGTCAAAAACACAGACAGGAATAACATGTTACATTATACCAGTTTTCACGAACAAAGTCTTAAAAAGTATCTACCTTTTTCACAAATGGCAAGGGTCAAAAGGATTACATCGGGACACACCAAGATGGTACAAAGAATTCAAGAAATAGGTACCAAATTCAAACAAAGAGGTTACCCAGTACAGACCATAGAAGAATCACGAATCAGAATAACTCAAATGGACAGAAAAACGTTACTACAACCTGGTAGTAAAAAAAGAGCAAACTCGAATAGTGGCAGTATCAAAATTCTCAACATCCAGTCATAAATTCAAGAAAGCAATTCTAAAGCATTGGCAAATACTAACTTTGGAACCGGATTTTAACAATATCTTTGAACATCCTCCACTATTTGCCTTTACAAGAGCAAAAAATATGGGTGAAATGATTCAACCTCAAGCAAAAACACTTGAAATCTTTAAGGGCACCAAGGCGTGTCTCAACTGTGGCCACTGCAACAATGTAATAAAGGGAAATAAAATCAACCACCCGATGAAGGGTCATGAAGTCAAGCTAAAAGTGAATGCAACATGTGAAACGCCAAATGTTATATATGCATTAAAATGTCCATGTGGAAAACTCTATATTGGAAAGACAGAGCGCCGCATTAAAATTAGACTCACAGAACATAAATCCAACATTCGACTAAAGAACGCCAAATCCTCTGTGGCTATGCATTTTATGGAAGAAAAACATAACATCTCACAACTCAAATTCATAATTTTGGAATGTATAAAAAAAACAGAAGGAAGAGACAACACGAAATACCTCTTACAGAGGGAGAACTTTTGGATATACAAATTATCCACCCAAAAACCAAACGGACTCAATGAAAGAATTGAATTCTCTTGTTATCTTTAATAATGCTCCAAAGGTGCAAATTGGTACAACTGTGAATGTTGTTATTTTGGTTTCTAAATAATCATCCGATGTTTCCACATTGGGTCACTTGTCACTTAGTAGCTCATCACATTCGTACGATCACAGATACAAGTTGAGAGTGTAAGGGTTCTAGTCTAGCTTCCCCGTTTTTACCAACACTTAATTTCTACTTCCTCGTCTTTTTATCTTCCTCGTTTTTCTACTAGAATTTATTATTCTTTAAGGAAGTAGCTTCATTTAATATAATTTAACAATAGATTATCACCACCGCTCCATTCACCGATAGTAGTGTCTTTCGTCAGTTACCATACACAGCAAACCACGTGACCGGAATAGATTCTAAGCAGACAATCGTAATGGCGAACACTCTCAGGAGTGGCGTCTAGACGAACACATCCAGAAGCTGCCGCGAGGCCGCTATTCAAGTTACATAAGGTTAGTAAACAACATAACACTCCGTTAGGCAGTGTCACTAAATGAACTCACGAGAGTTAATCTTCTCGTTTTGTTTATATTTTCTCCAGAACATTATTTCAACGATCAAGAATGGGCATGCGAGTTGCATATATTTTATACTACCGTTTTCACGAGGGCCGTTAGCTGACGAATAACAGTTGTACATAACCACTAAGTGAATCTAACTGAACCGTAATGTGATATATTCCGAATCACCACTGTATCATTTAATTAATGGGTGAACATTATGAAAATCTTGGCATGTATCTGACAAAAGTGTAAAGTAACACAGTGATGAACCAGTAGTTCATTGTTTTTATAATTGAGTTTTTTGATTCATTTTTCATTGACAGTATCATTCCCTGATGAAGGGCATCACGAATGCCCGAAATGCATTGGACACAAAGTGAAATTGATAATGCCGCATTTGTTAAAAGTTTAATTAACTAAATGCTTATCTTTGAAAACACAAAATGAATAAATTGAAATCTTTTTTTGAAAACGAAAAAAACTGTGTGGAAATCCTCTTGTAACCAGAGAGGAGAATTGTGTGTTCCCTCAGGGATGGTTCCAGTGAACTGCTGGAATCACTTACATGACTGATTTAAGACGCCTAAGGGGCTAGGACGTCACCTGCGGAGAACCCAAAAAAATCAATTTAAAAACAAGCAAACACAACTAGCTGTGCACCCTTCCAATCTAAGTATTCTGTAGAGTGCTCTTACCCCTCACTTACATGTTGAGAAGTGATGCATAAAAATGTAACATAGAAGGAATCGCAGCTGACAGGTGGGTGACCTGAACAGGTTGGTTGTTTTCAAAATGACATTTTAAGCATCTGTTCTGGGAGGCTAGTAATTGCTCACTCCTCCATTTCCATCTGTAGTTACTTTTAATGGCATTTCACAAAGCAGGTAAAACACCTGAAAATTATCATTTACTTTCTTAAGCGCCTCTACAGTGGGGCAAAATCACGTGTGCGCTTTGGCCTGGGAGAGAGCGCACTGCCTCCTTCCCTATCAGGAGGGGGATTAGACAAGGTTGTGTCCTAGCCCACTTCCTTTTTTATTAACCTTTGTATTAATGGGCTAGGGCTGGCAATTCTTAAGGATGCTCAAGATTTCCCCCAAATAGGCAACCGTCGCATACCAGCTCTTTTATATGCGGACGACGCTGTCATAATGTCCTGCACGCAGATCGGTCTACAGAAGGTTTTAAATACATCTTTAGGTCTCTGTGAGTGTAGGCTGCGCACATGCGCAGTCTCGCTGGCGAGATTTAATGACTTAGAGTAAGTTTCAATAGCGAGGTTAAGCCCCGCCCCTCTTTTCCATTGGCTGGCGTGACCGTTCATGCTAAACGGTGGCCAGCCATTGGAAAAGAGGTCCCTGTGACGTACTTCATGGGGCCATCTGTTTCGCCCCATAAAGAAGACAAGAAAGCTTTTACCACAGCAGGAAGTCCGGCTCTAAAAGAGAAATGTGTACATCGTTGTTTTTTCTCTCTATTTGTTTAATTTTAGTATAATCGCGGCACCCTCGCTTTACTTTTGAAATGTTACAAGTAAAGCGCGGGTGCCGCGATTATACCAAAATGAAAGAAATAGGAAAAAACATCTATTTCTATCATTTTGGTATAATCGGGGCACCCGCGCTTTACTTGTAACCTTTTAAAATAAAGCGCGTATGTGCCGCGATTATGCCAAAATGAAAGAAAAAGATGTTTTTTCTATTTCTTTCATTTTTGTATAATCGCGGCACCCGTGCTTTACTTTTGAAATGTTACAAGTAAAGCGCGGGTGCCGCGAATATACTCCCCGCCTACATACTTTTACAGAGAATCACACAGACTGCAAAAGCACCCCCCGTCTGCCTTGGTTTCGGCTCAATGACTTAATGTAGAGCCAAACAGCAACAATAAGCACCACTCCGCCCCCTCCCCTCCAAGCAGATGCCGCTCCTTCCCACCGCCTCCCCCGGCAGCGCAGGTGCTACTTACTGTGAGTGGGTGCTCCGGGGGTGGCAAACGTCCCTCCGCCCTGCATGCTGTCGCTGGGGGGGAAGGCAGGGCTGTGGGGCGCCGGGTGGCGCAGCTCCGGCAGCAGCGGCAGGCGCGCACACACATAGGCACACAGAGCTCCCGCGGTTCCCAAGGACCCCCAGCCAGCAGGGAGACGGGCAGGCAGAGATGGAGGGCGGAAGGCCGAGCTGGCTGCAGCCTGAGAAAGAGAGAGAGAGAGAGATGCACAGAGATGCAGAGGAGGGAGGGGGAGTGCAGCCAGCAGACACTGCCTCTTTCGCTGACAACTTGGCGGGCAGGGCTGATTCTCCAGGCTGTCTGTGCACACGCTTGCCATGTAGAATGTGCACCACACAAGTGAATGCGCCGGACTGACTTTCATGGGATGCCCTCACTGGAAGAAAGAACGACCTGGAGGGGCGGGCGCCCACTGACATTCACATACATAGCATGCAGGTATGCACACACAGCCTACGTGCTTATATAGCAGGTATGCACATATAAACGACATGCATGCATAGCAGCTAAGCGGCCTGCAGGAGCTGCTTCCTCTCCTGCCACGCAGTGTTGTACCCGAGCGTGTGAATTCACCGTACAGTATGTCTCTGTCGTCCGCGCATTGCCTTAGGGGTGGGAGCCTGGTGACGACAATTTACCATTCAGTTTAACCCCCGCCCCTCCCCGCAGGCCACGGGAAGGAAGCAGTGTGTGTACAGTAGGTGTTGCGTTGAGATACCGGCGCCCCTTGGCTCAAGGAGAGCAGGAGGGAGGAATCTACCGCAGCCGCCGGGGAGGGCGAAGCACGAGACCAGGCGCGCGGTGGATGTGGTGCTGCCCTGCGGTAAGGCTGCGTCTCTCCCAGCAGCAGGGCTCCAGACCAGCCCGGAAAGGACAGGAAGGAAACATCCCCGGTAGTCAGGTAAGATCCAAGTTAGCTCCGCTGCCCTGCTGTGGCGACTCTCGCTGTGGTTCGAGATCACCGATTCAGCACTCAGCAATCCAAACCCAAAATATGATCCGTGGTCTGATGTTGCACTGCAGAGTCATACAGTCCTTGGTGTCGAGAGATGCCATGGAGCTTTGGGCACTGACACCACTGGCTATCACCCACTGCATTAGGTCCTGCCAGCGCTGTTTGCAGCCCCATCCTCCCTGAAAGGGGGGGGCTGCCACAACCACTGTCCATATGTCACCTCTGCACTGAGTGGCACTGCCACCTACAGCCGGCAATCCAGCGTACTGCTCAGCTACTAATCCCCTTCCCTCGCCCTGGGTAATACAATGCTCATTATGCCAAATATGTTTCCTGTGTGCAGACGCTACTGCCCATCTTCTACCCCCTGCACAGAATGCCTTCACTGGTATACACCTACCATGAACGCAGCAATCTTTACTTATCTTCTACCCCTCACCTGTATACTGTCACCACTGCCCAGCTCCTGTCCAACAACCCACTGTGCATCCCCTGCACCTTGCCCCAGGAGCTGCCATCCCTCCCCAACTCCTGCCCAGGCCCCAGCCCTCACCGAGTGCACAGCCTCCGCTGTCGACCTCTTGACCCTACGTTTCCACTGATACCTTGACGGCTGACTTCTGTACTTGCCCCTGCTGGCCAGTCCTTACCCCCGCCATGGGGGCTGCCCCCAGTGCCCGTCACCTACACCGACCCTTGGCAGTCAAATCAGCCCCTTTTTATCCCTACGCCCCCTGGTCCATCCGCCACCCTTGCTCACCCCCTCCTCTCAACTCCCTTCCCTAAGTGTTTTACTCAATGTTGTGGGTGGACTCTGAGGGTTCCCTTGAGGTATTGGCCATCATAGCTGTTTTTGTACTCAGTGTAGGATATGTTACCATTACTCTCTGCATCTAATAAAAGGCACTGAAACAGTCAGTATGTCTCGCCTTTTGAAATTTATTGGCTATGCCAATGGTTTTTAGTGATGATGGGTAGCTTGGCTAAAGGGGAAACAAAAAAATAGGTGCTAAGACACTGCCACGGTACCTATCACTTTTTGTGTGCACCACGCAGGCACGCGTCTACAAAAGGCACTTGGCTTTTTTATTATTTTGATTTACTTATCCAAGTTGGATTGGTAAATAAAAAAAAAGGTGGTGCCAAAGATTAAGTTAGTCATTTGCTTTGCTATACAATACCATTAGCAAAGCAAATGGCTTTAACTTAATTAAAGGCGAGACCTATTGCATTTTCAATGCTTGTTTTACTTTATGAAGGACCTTGGTCTTAGTATTAACACCTCAAAGACTTTTATAATGAGATGCGGACGTGGGAACCAGGAGTGTTGGGATATGTATGTGGATGGACATCTAATAGCCCCAACTAACAGTTTTCATATCTAGGGATTCTGTTTAGCCAGAATGACACATGGGCCCAAGGGGTCTCAGCAAAAAAGCTGGCACTTATTAGAACAACAACTGCTCTTGCCAACTTCTCAAAAAAACTGGGTAGGAAACCCCCAAGAGAACTCTTGCAAATATACAAAGTGAAATGTGCTTTGACTGTTGTATATGGAGCGGGGTCTGGGGCTTTGCTGACACCCACCCAATTCAGCTAGTGAAGAACACATTTTTAAGATATATCTTGTCAGCTTCCACCAGTACCTCCACCTATGTCTGTCATGCAGAGCTGGGCCTCCCATACATATCCGACTTCATAAAATTAGAGCCAATTCTTCTTTGTCATAGAATTTGGTCAAAAGAGGAGACCAAACTAAATAGGGAGATTCTACAGGATAGTTTGAGGCTGGAAGGGGTGCAAAGAATTCCATGGGTCAAGTTTGTGAAAGAGTTCATGAAAGACTTGGGCCATCCGGAATATTTTACTAACCCGAGCTCGCTCACGTTGATTACCAGAAAAAGCCTATGAAAGGATGCCCTTCAATTCCTGGATATGTTGAGATTATCTGGGGAAATCACGAAGCCAAGTGTCCAGCATCCTCAGATGGTCCTTACTACTTTTAGCCTGCAGCCATATTTAATATTTGTACCCAGCGGTTTTGATATGCTGCTATTAATCAGATTTAGATTGGGGGCCATCTATAGATTTGTCTCGTTCCCAAAAATGAATTATTGGGCAAGTAAATTACAATTATGTCCTTGTGATAACCAATCGGCTCAATCTTCATCTCATCTAGTCTTATTTTGTAAATTTTATATAGAGTTAAGAAAGGCCTGGATAGTTCCACTTTTAAAAATCTGGGGGCTGAGGCAATGTCGTCCGGCTTTTATCAAGCTCCAGCTTTTAGAAAATGAACATGTAGCCTGGAGGATATCCATGTTTTTAAAGAAAGTCCTTCGTCAAAGGAAGAGTATTGTGATTTAGGGGGCAACATTCTTCAGATGTACTGTCATTTTAATGTATACTATTCTTTTTAATAATATGGAATATATATCAAGCTCAAAAGGTTTTTAATGGATACTGTTATTAAATTCTGGTGTAAATATTTGTGTAATCTTTGTATTTTATCTGTGCTTTTATGATTGTAAAAAATGTAAAAGAAATAAAGCTTTTCTTGACTTGACTTGAATTACACAACTAAAAATACAGCCATATTCAAGGTTGTCCCAAAAGGGTAGCAAATAAAGATCTCCTGTCACAATAACCATGTGTCTGTGATAATAAAACTTCACTGTGGAGAATCTGCGTAAAGTAATCTAGGTATGGGCATGTTTTACTCCTTGCAGGGCATAGGCCTACATTTTTTCGCAAACTATAAATTTAAAAAAAGTAGCATAATTGCAGCTAAGTCAGACTATTAAAAATGATGTCATTATCACCTAATATCGTCACACATTTTTGTCCACCCAGCCTGCTGTCACCAGGCCTCCTCTTTGTCTCCCATTGATTTAATTGTGTTTACTGAAGACAACGGACCCATTTACTATGCACTTGTGCAGACACCCTGACTATTGGAGACCCACAATATCTAAAGACTTCAAAAACTTCTCAACTCCAGTATCCTCCCTCCTTGTGTCCCAACAAGTAATATTACAAGAGTCAAAAGCTCTAATTCAGTGGTACTCAAAGTACAGCCCGAAGTCTGCCTGCGTCTTGACCTTTACATGCAGCCCCTAGGGCAATAGCAGAACTGGGCTGCTGTTTACTGGCGACAGCACTACCATAAACAAAATGTTAAATAAACAGCAAGCGTTTATTTGAATTTTAATTGCAGTTTAAAAAACAGAAACTAGGGTGTTCTGCACCCCTTATTTTTAGTAACACCTTTACTTTAATGACCGCAAACGTGAAAACATATGATAGTCTCTTCAAAATTCAAAAAGTGTATTTCATTAACCTGCAGAACCATTTCACCTCAGTAAATCAGATTATAGCAGTGCATTCAGAAGTGTTTGTTTTTAAGTGACAATTTTCAAACCTGAATTAAGAAACATTCATGCTACCTCCACCCCTTGCAATGCCATTAGTGATTAAATTCAAAACACAGGAGGTTTTGTACAGCACACAGTCTGAAGCCATGTATTTCGAGGTCCTCTTACATGCAATGAGGGAAACTGAAATAAAATAATTGCCCAGGATCACACTATTTGGTCAAGTGGGGAAGCCAGAATTCACCCCAGAATTTCTAGGTTCCACATTGTCCAATTCAGTTCAGCCACTGATGTACGTGCTTGCTTCCCCAGCACCCACTTTATGCCCAGCCGCCGCCCTGACCTTCAGCCTGCTGGCATCAGTGTGGCTCTCGGTCACACCAAAGGCCAAACATTTCAGCCCCTGGGAAAATGTTTGTGAGTACCCATGCTCTAGTTAACAGATCCTCATGGCTCTGCTCGTTCTAAATATCACCTCTGCCAAGAAGTCTCACAATTTTTAGAAAGTCACTAATCCAAACTTAAGAGTTTGTAATTTTACTTCCTAAATGGTGTGCTTTACTCTTAGAATTACAGGTCAGAATCACCCTTTCCCTCTCCTGCACCTTAATTAGTAGATTGGGGTCATTAGGTGCAGTCATCGGTCGTCTTTCTTTACCATGTTTAAGTGAGATGAACCTCTTGATTAGGATATTATCAACACTGTGATCCCAGAGCCATTGGAATTTGTCTCAGCCACATCAACCTGACACACATCTATTTTTTTTTTTTTAAATATCTTTATTCAAAAGTTTTGCCACTTTTTTCTTTTACATCCGGTGTATTTACATCGTTACACAATTTTTTACAATGAGTACAGATTTGCATTAATAAAATAAAAAAAGAAGAAAAAATGCAGATTTAGAGCACAAAAACACTGGGCATAAATATAATACATCCTACATCCTATCTATTAATCTTATAGATCTAACAAATTTCTCAATTACTGCCACAGATATTTTTCCTACTTTTCCATTGCTCAATGGGAACCCATATCTTGCCCCCCAGAGCTTTTGCCTTCCTTCCTTTTCTGTCATATATGGCCCTCTCTAAGTTGTATGTAGATAGTAGTCTTGCTATCCAAGTCTGGAATGACGGTGCTAATTTCTCCTTCCACGCTTTTGCGACAACTATCCTATATATTGCTGTAACCATAAATAGGAATTCTGGATGAGATATATTTTCCTCTAAGCTTACCCCCAGAATTATCAGCTCCTCAGTTAATTTAGTTTTTATTCCCAGTGATTTCTCCAGAAATTCTTCTATTGTCAATTTTAAAGTGTATAATTGCGGACAGTTTGCAAACATATGTGTTATATTAGCCTGTGTTGAATTACACCTTGGACACGTTATTCCAGTAGAGCCTCCCCAGCTGGCTATTCTGGCCGGTGTGAAATATAGTGAGTAAACTGTTTTATAGTGTTGGGTTTGGAGTGTAGCTGAGCATAAAATAGTTCGACCAAAATCTAAGGAAGTTTGTAGGTCTTCCGGTCGTGCCTTTACCTGTTCACTCCATTTATTGCTATATTTCTCTCTGTCATCTATTTTGTAAACTTGTAGCTCTGCATACAGCTGTCTTATTGAGCATAAGAGGCTACTTCCCAGGTAATCCATTATCCTACAGCTCTCCATCCCTCCTGCACCCCCTGTTTTAGTATGAAAGTAGCTCCTCACTTGTAGATATTTAAAGAAGCTGTTCCCAGCTATATTATACCTATGCTGTATGTCTTGGAACGTTAAGATTACTCCCCCTGCATCCATTAGGTCCCCCAATTTCTTGATCCCTTTCTCATCCCATTCCTTCATAGCTGTGTCACAGAAAATTTCCTTGGGGAGATCATTATTCATATAGAGCCTTAAGTACCTATTATACCTTCCCAATCCCAGTTTTTTCTTTATTACTTTCCAAACTTTATAAATCGCACTCAGGGTCTTAAATCTTGTATGTTTAAAGTATGCGAAGTCCACAGTTGTTACTAAAGCGTTTTCTGCCGCTTTACCTAGGAGGGCTTCATATACATTCGCCGGACACTTTCTCCCCTCCTCCTCCTGAACCTGACACACATCTATAGGTCTTAAGAACATCAATGTTTGTATCTTAATACCAATTTGCAGAAACAGTCTAGCATCACATGGTACATTCTCAGCATCAGCAGTTGCCGAAATTGACTTGAAAACTCATCTTGGGGGGCCTTTTTAGCATTGTTAACTCAACTTGTACATTTTGATTTGATAGTTTATATAGTGTTCGATTGCCCTGGGGCATCTTGGTGCTACTTATGGGCAAGTTCTAAAGCTGTAAAGATTCACCCAGTAACTAGTTGTTGAAAAGCCAGGTTTTTTGTGCCTTCCTGAAAAGCAGGAGGCTTGGGCATGCCCTGAGCTCCAACGGGAGAGAGTTCCAAAGTTTTGCAGTTGAACGTTTTCCACCCCACTGAGCTCTTTAGATACTAGGGACAACCAGATGTTTAGCATTGGACGACCTGAATTGCCTCATTGGAGATTACCAAATGAAGCTGTTTCTGAAGAAGTGTGGACCGTTATTATGTGAGGCCTTAAAGGCTATGCATAAAGATTTGAATTTGCTTCTTTTACTTATTGGAAGCCAATGCAGCTTGGTCAAGAGATGGGAAACTGACTGGTACCTAGGGACTTCCAGTAGTAGTCGTGCTGCAGTGTTCTGAAGCACCTGTAATTGCTGCAGTAGTCATTTTTGGATGTTAAGGAATAGGGCATTCTTGTAATTCAGTTTAGAAAGGGCTGATGCAGTGACTACTGTTTTTTGGAGGGCTGACATTCATAGAGAATTCAATATTACAAAGACTAGAGACTGTCTGAAAAACTCTTGTTAAGTTGCCTCTACTGAAGAAATCATGGGTTCAAGGTATTTGCTATATATTTGGTTAGTATTGTAATGTGTGATTTGTCGAATCTTGTAAGCCCCATCCTTCCTTCATACTGTTTAAAATTAATTCAGGAAAATCCCTTGGCAGTTGTCCTTAAGTGATTATCGTTTATTGCAGTATCTGACCTATGCTAAGATTTGGCTCAGTTAGTGTAATTGACTGCTTATATCCTACCCAATTAGATAATTCTTAAGAAAAAGTCCCCCTCTTGGAGTCTATAGAGGGTCCCATAGCTTATGCCCAACTTAAATATTTCCTCCTAATTAGTATCTTGTTGTGAGCCATTCTGATCTGTCTAAGATTTCAAAGGAGCTACTTCTATTTTCTCAGTCTTTTTAGGGGGGTAGGTGCCTTCCTGACTTGCCTCTACCTTCTATGGCAAGGGTAGTAGTAGCTCATACTTTAAAAGAAATCTTGAGTTATGGGCTACTTTCACCACTAATTACACCCTTTGACCTGTCCTCAGGACACCCCCTCGCCGCACGGCCCTCCAGATGTGCCTGTGCCCCCTCGCTGCTGTTCGTTATGCCGTTTTGCCGTTTTTGCCCTCCTGTGCCCCGATTATTGTTTTCTTACTTTTTGCAGTTACCTCTGTTGTATCTTGTTATCTTATCTGTACCTCTGTTACGTTGTTTCGTTGCCTTCCCTGGTGTGATCCCCGCTTCCCGCCGCCGCGACATCTCGGCTCTGCCCCCTTTTCTTCTGTGTCCTCCTCGCTCCCGCCTCCCAGCTGCCCCTACCTCCCACTTCGCCTTAAATGGAGACCGCGCGGACGCGCAGCGGTCACGCCGATTGTGCGCCTAAGGCGCGCCAAAGGCAAGCCCGTCTGCGCCCGTCCGCGCCTGGACCGCGCCCAGCGCTAGGACCCCTGGCCCCCGCCGATGCCAGACGACACGACAGACCTACGACGCCGCCACCCTCAACGCACTCAACGCCGGACGGAACCCCGCCTGCTACGAGCCACCCCGAAACGCACCCACGGACCCTTCACCTGCCAAGCCTGCAAGTTCACCTGCCTCCGGCCCTGCACCGCACCCGACAAGCCGAGCACCAGCAGCAACCACCTCAAGTGCATCCTGCTCAACACACGCTCCGTCCACAGACACGCCGTGGAACTCTGGAACCTGCTCGACACAACATCACCAGACGTCGCCTTCCTCACGGAAACCTGGATGAACGCCTCCTCAGCACCCGACATCGCCATAGCCATCCCGGACGGATACAAGATCACCCGGAGGGACCGCGTCAACCAGACTGGAGGAGGCATCGCCATCGTACACAAGAACACCATCCGCGTCTCGACCAACTCCAACGACACCTTCACCGCCGCCGAACACCTCCACTTCCAGATACACACCGACCCCAAGACGACCCTTAGAGGCACCCTCATCTACAGACCCCCGGGACCACGCACACAATTCAGCGAAGACATCGCAGACTTCATCAACCCGCACGCCCTCGCCTCCTCTGACTACATCCTCCTAGGGGACCTCAACTTCCACCTGGAGAACAACAATGACAGCAACACCACCGCCCTGCTGGACAACCTCGCCAACCTCGGACTCAAGCAACTGGTGAACACCCCCACCCACTACGCCGGCCACAAGCTTGACCTTGTCTTCTCCTCCAGCAAGCACATCTCCTTCAGCCACTCCACCAGACTTCATTGGACTGATCACAGCTGCGTCCACTTCAGCTTCAGGAGAAACACGACCCACCACCACCCACAACAGGTTCCTCGCCGGAGCTGGAGCAAGATCACCGCCGAGCAGCTCACCACCTCCCTCCACCAGAACCCTCCCGCCAGCACTACGGACCCCAACGAGGCAGCCAGCAACCTCACACAGTGGCTGACCGCCTGCGCCGACGACCTCGCACCACTAAAGAACCCTCCCAGCTGGCCCGGCAGCAAGAAAGCCCCCTGGCTTACCGACTAACTCAAGGACTCCAGAAGAACTGCCGCACCCTCGAGAAATCCTGGCGCCACGACTAGACCTCAGACAACATGACCGCCCTCAAGCACACCACCCGCAAGCACCACCAGCTGATCCGCACCACCAAGAAGACAGCATTCAAAGAACGACTGGACAACAACGCCCATGACAGCAAGGAACTCTTCAGCATCGTCAAAGAGCTCTCCAACCCCAGCGCCGGAAACAACGACATCACTCCCTCGCAAGACCTCTGCGACTCACTCGCCTCGTTCTTCCACCGCAAGATCGCCGACATACACAACAGCTTCGGCGCACCAACCACGCACCCAACCGCCGAACCAACGCCCTCCACCACCACCCTCTGCAACTGAACCCCGGTCAGCACCGAAGACACCACCCGCACGATGAACACCATCCACTCCGGATCACCAACCGACCCCTGCCCCCACCACGTCTTCAACAAGGCTGACTCCATCATCGCACCCCAACTGCGGGACATCATCAACACCTCCTTCCACACCGCCACCTTCCCGGAGAGGGAGAGCTGGAAGCATGCCGAGCTCCGCGCCCTCCTGAAGAAACCAACAGCGGTCAAGAACTTCCGCCCCATCTCGCTCCTCCCTTTTCCTGCCAAAGTCATCGAGAAGACCGTCAACAGACAGCTCGCCGCCTTCCTCGAGACGAATGAATCCCTCGACCCCTCGCAGTCCGGTTTCCGAGCCAACCACAGCACCGAGACCGCCCTGATTGCAGCCACCGATGACATCATATCCCTGCTCGACAACGGGGAAACAGCAGTCCTCATCCTCCTGGACCTCTCCGCAGCGTTCGACACTGTCTGCCACCGCACCCTAGTACAGCGCCTCAGCAACATCGGAATCCAAGAGAAGGCACTGGAGTGGATCATCTCGTTCCTCGCCGGAAGAACCCAGAGAGTCCCCTCCCCCCGTTCAGATCCGAGGCCACCGAAGTCATTTGCGGCGTACCACAAGGATCATCACTCAGCCCAACCCTCTTCAACGTCTACATGAGCTCCCTCGCAGCCATCGCACGCCAACACAACCTCAATATCATCTCCTACGCCGACGATACCCAGCTGATCCTCTCCCTCACCAACGACCCCGCCACCGCGAGAACCAGCCTACACGAGGGTATGAAAGACGTCGCTGAGTGGATGAAGAACAGCCGCCTGAAACTGAACTCAGACAAGACGGAAGTCCTCATCCTGCGATCATCGCCCTCCACCTGGGACGACTTCTGGTGGCCCCCTGCCCTGGCACCACTCCCAAGCCAACGGACCACGCACGCAACCTGGGCTTCATCCTGGACTCCTCCCTCTCGATGACCAGACAAGTCAACGCCGTCTCCTCATCGTGCTTCAACACCCTGCGTATGCTCTGTAAGATCTTCCGATGGATCCCCACCGAGACCAGGAAGACCGTCACCCAGGCACTCGTCACCAGCCGACTGGACTACGGGAACACCCTCTACGCCTGAACCACAGCCAAACTTCAGAAAAGGCTCCAACGCATCCAGAACGCCTCCGCACGACTCCTCCTGGACATCCTCCGACACAGCCACATCTCCGGCCACCTGAGAGACCTGCACTGGCTCCCCGTCAGCAAGAGGATCACGTTCAGGCTCCTCACCCACGCAGACAAGGCTCTCCACGACCAGGGCCCCAAGTACCTCAATGACCGCCTGACCTTCTACACGCCCACCCGCCAGCTACGATCGACCAGCCTCGCCCTCGCCGCCGTACCACGCATCCGCAGAGCCACTGCCGGAGGAAGATCCTTCTCTTACCTGGCAGCCAAGACTTGGAACTCCCTCCCCATCCACCTTCGGCTGACCCAGGACCATCTTTCCTTCAGGAAGCAACTCAAGACCTGGCTGTTCGAGCAGTAACGAACCCTCTCTCCCAGCGCCTTGAGACCCTTCCGGGTGAGTAGCGCGCTATACAAATGTTATGATTGATTGATTGATTGATTTACTTGGTAGTCTTAAACTTACTTTCACCCTATTTCATGAGTCTGTTATGGTATAATTTATTTGTAGAACGTTCATACACAGATGCGTCTTGCTGCATTAAGAAGACAAAGCCTTAAAACCTAACCATGACTGACGAAAAGGCCTCAAGATAGTTACTAAAAAGCTAGGTTTTCAGCTTATGGCAAAAAAAATCCTGCGTGGGCGACCATTTTGTACCCCCCCTATGTGCATTGCTTTACAAAGATTCCCAAACAGGTGTGTCTCTTGAAGCAGGACAATATCCGGGGCCTGCCGTTTAATATATTGGAGAACTACGCTACGTTTGATCTTGTCCCCAAGTCCGTTTACATCCCAACTCAATATTTTAACATTTTTGTCCCCATGACGCTTATTGTTTAGGTTACAAGTTGCAGTATCTTCTGTGGTAATAGCACCTCAGTTTCTTGCTAGGCAGGTGTCACTCTTATACATGGATAATGCTGTAATTCAGAGAAGGGAGCTTATCTTATTCAATTGGGATTCCCTCTCTATAGATTCAACATCTTTCTTCAGCTATGGAATTAATGAATGAGGGGTAACTGATCAATCCTTCACTATCTTTTATAATCTCCATGTGAAACACAACAGACCCACGAGTTCTGCTCTTGATCCCAATTTGATGTTTGTGGACAGCTGGCTGTTTAGTAATCCTCTTGCTTTTTTTAAGGCAGACATATTCGACTTTGGTAACATGGGAGCCGCCCCTGAGAGCATAACTAAAGAAATCCTATTTGAAGTTAGATAAAATACTACTCGATCCTCTTTCATTTCAGCCAGTACCACCCCTCAATTTTGTCATCTTTTTAAATAGAAGTGGGAAGCTGAAAGTTGGAAATGTACCATTAGTAGTCTGTGGGGAGGCAAAGATATGCTCAAAGTTCAAAATATTACACACGTGGGCTACTTCTCAATCATTAGCGTACATATTTTGAAGATAAATTCCCCATTATTTTGCTGCTGTAACGCTTGATTACAATATATTTCATAAAGTTAACTACGGTTAACCTAACTTTTTTTGAGTTTTTAAATAAATGGAAATCATGGTAAGTACCCCTGTGTTCTATTTTTAAGCGGTAGTAGTACTTCTGGGTTGCTCTTCAATCATTGAGTCAGAATTGTGCACCAAGGATGTTCCCTTGGATTTTTTTAATCAGTCTGCTCATTAGATTTGTCTGTTGATTGCTCCTGGTCTTCTTCTGCTTTAGTTAGACACAGAGTTAACTTCTACCCTCTGGCCTTTAGACTGAGATTTGACTACTGCTGACTCCCTACCGATATCCTATTTATTCCCCACCAGGTATCCACAACATTCTAGACACTTTCTTACATTAATCTTCCAATCGTATCATAGTCTTGCAATTTCTATTGCACTGTTCTGTTTTTGGCAGCTCATAAAGTGAGATGTGATTTTACACTATCCGTTAATAATAAAAAGATAGCCATGTCCATTGTTGTGTTCAAAGTCCCTCTTCTTACAGCCCTGATTTTGCTCCTTCCGTGGGAAGATTGCAACGGCTTCGTATTCAGTAGCAATCCACAAAAGGGCTTTTTAATGGGAGCCAACACAAGAACCAGATCCTGGACCGCATCATGTTTTTGTTTCCTTTCAGTAGCTGAGAGCTGTATAAAGCAGTCTTGTAGACTAAAAAGGTGTTTGTGAACCTGAGATGTTGCACATAGGTCCCTCATAGTGTTTACACTATGGTGGAGTTTGACCAAAGGTGCGTTGCTGGTTATAGGATTTGCTATTTTTTAAGGGGATACTAAACTAAGTTATATTACCTTTTTTAGGTTTACAGTTTGAAAATGCAACTACAAAGAACCACATTTGCTAATACTGAATGCTAGCTACAATCTCTTTTATAATATACTGGTATATTATTTTTATTACGTTTCGAACATCTACATGTTGTAGAACAGTGTTTAATACTTTTTCTTTTCATTCTTGTTAGTTTACATAATATTTTTAGATATGCAGAGTTATGTCTTCAATTAAATAATTCCTGGGACAGGATTCCCTAAAGCAGATGAATTGGGGCCCATTCCACCCAGAAGTGGGCTAGTGATGTAGTATCTGGACTGTGCACATCATTGTTGGCAAACTACTAATCTGTAAACATTGTGGGTATATGTCCAATGTGCATAGGTTTGTGGGTTTGCACACTTTGTTTACCAGGAATCTGAGCATTGAGCTACTCTCACTGTTCTGGCCTTAAACTGGTTTTGGATGACCTTATCCAGTGCAGATCATGCTGTCCTCTCCAGCAGATGTTTGGATTTCCCATTATTAGATCATCGTGTTCAAAGTCAAGGTCACCTCGGACTGTATTTCAGCACCTTCTGCAGCAGTGTTTTTTTCAACATTTCTAAATGCTTTCCGGCTAGAACAGTGCTGCTTGTTTGTCCAAAGGCAGGGCAAGGTACTACAGACCTAGTCTACAATGGCTTGGATTCTTTGCAATCTCATTACAACCATTGGCATAGCCAATAGGCCCTGCGGTTGGGACCTTCTGAGTGTTTAGACATGCCCCCTTTATGCAGTTCTGTGCAAAAGTGAAATTGTTGAAAGAAAAGGGGTAACATTCTTCCTTTACAGTATTAAGTATGGCAATTGCAGGGCTGGCTTTAGCATTTTATGAATATCATTATGGACACAGTTGGCGACTTTGGAGCTGGAGTATTATGTTTTATTCCGGCGTTTCTACAACATCCGGTAATTCTGTGAAAATCAATTACTCTGTCCATGCTTAAAACATAAAGCTAACTTCTCGCATGACATTTAGCGTCAAATGAGCAAGAGGCGTAGGTTTATTTAGCTTACTTTTCAAACCACACTCATGGGCTAATGACTTAAGCAAGTAAAGGTCTTACCATGTAATTGGTTGCATGAATTTAAGAACATATGTGATTTACAAATCAGCATTTGCTTTAGCTTTCCCAAGCTTTTCTGTTGTCACAGTTAAAAAACTTATGATGTAACACTCATTTTAATGTCTTGTGTAGCATGTGAAAGTTAGGATGTAAATTATTAATGGTACGTGTGAACAACAGAACGTGGACGTGAAAACATAAAAAAAACATGTAGCAAAAACAAAAAGAAAGTGTACATGAAGGGACCTGATTTGCTTAAAAAAATACAACGTGAAGTACTATTTCTTTCCAAAAATAAAGCCTAAGGAAGAAGCACTTAAAGGAATGGTATGTGTAAAGGTAATCAGCAGTGTAACATGAATATGCAATTTGCATACTAAGAATAATCCTGAGTACCTGTGTGGTTATAAAAGCACAGCAGGCGCTTGCTGTGGATTTTTCCCGAGATTCAAAGCTGCTTCTATGAAAAGAATCCAGAAATAATACTAAAGTGAAACGTAAAGGAAGCGAACTTGAAGGCGTACGCTGCCTTTGCTTGCACTAATTTGAGAGCTTGTCTGTGTAAGACATCAATGAACGCTTTGCCTTTCCTATGATACAACAAACCTCTCAATTGGAAGACATAGTAAAGCCATTTCTGTATAAGCACTGATTTAGAACTCGTCCCCACAACACAACGCGGGAAGAAAGACTTAACGAAACTGTAGTAATTACACTTAAAGGAATAGATAGTTATACCAGTTTATTGAGTACAAGATTCATCAGGTGCTCCCAGCTGGGCGGACAGTCTCTCACACCAACGTTCTAAGGCTCCCTCTCAGTTGACAGCTGGGGTGAACCATTGTGTGAATAATAGGAGGGGGGGGGGAAACGGGGAAGGAAGGAACCAAAGGAAGTTACAACACATCTTCCTCCCTAAAGGGGAAAGGAACCGGGGGAAACATTGGTCCGGGGAGCGGACAATAATACATTGACATGCTTGGAATAGAAACAAGAGGCAAAACATTTCTGTAAAAATAAAAGTCACTAGCAAGTGCTTAATAGAGCATTACTATTAAAATAGGATCATCTCATGCTATACTGCCTGTGCCAGGACGGAGCGGTCTTCTTCCTGTGACTCTCCCTACGTTGCCCCTGAATATCGGCTCTGTCTCCTGGCTGTGTACCATCCACCCTCGACTGAACACTCTTGGAGGTGACAGGAACTACTCTATCTTGACTCCATACTCTACCATCCTGCATAACTACGACATTACTCTTGACCTCTCTTATTCTTCCTGGGTCAAAGAACCTGTCCTCACTTTTGCCCATTCTGACTGGCCTCCTGATGTACACCAACTGTCCTCTGCTAAGATTCTTTTCCTTCACCCCCCACTTCCTGTCGTACCACTCTTTGTACTTGTCCTGCTTGTCTTCAATTCTCCTCTTCATCTCTTCCAAATCCACCTCAGTGAGAGTGTCTTTTCCCATCCACTGCGGGGACAACTTGGAACCTGCTTTTCTTCCTCTCATTAGCTCGAAAGGTGATCGTTCTGTGGTGGAGTTGGGGGTAGTATGATAAGCCCATAATGTCTCCATCACCGCAACTTCAATATTTTTTCCCAACTTTCCTGCTAATTTGATGCTCTCCTTAAGTAGACGGTTCGCCCTTTCCACCTTTCCATTGGCTTTGGGACAGTACAACGGCGTGCGGATATGGGATATAGAACAGTCTCTCAAGAATTCTTTCATTTCGTCTGATGTCAGCTGGACACCATTGTCCGTTACAAGTGTTGCCGGTATCCCCTCTCTCGAGAACACCTCCTTCAAGAAACCAATAACGGACTTTGTACTAATGTTCACTACAAACTTGTGAGTAATCCAGTTGGAATAGTAATCTATGAGTACTAATAGGTACCAGTCTTGTGGGCCTTTTCCATGAATGGGTCCCGTGATATCAAATCCCAGTTTCCTCCAAGGGGCCATGGGTACTTCCACTGGTATCAAGGGTGAGTGCTTGGTAACTTTGGATTTATCACTGATGCTGCATGCATAACAGTCACGCACTTTCTCTTCCATTTCTCGGTCCATCTCAGGGAACCAATATTCTGCTTTAATCGAGATTTGCAAAGGCTTCTGCCCAGATGACCCTCATGGGCTAGAGCGATGACCTGCTGTCTCACACCCACCGGGGGAACTAGTTTTCCAGATTTCAGAATATAGTTCGCCTCCACCGAGAGATCTTCTCTCACATTCCAAAACGGTTGGATCTCCCTTTCCAATTCTTTGCATTTCTTAGGCCATCCCATGGTTATGTGCTTCTTCACTTTCTTCAAAGTATCATCTTTTTCCATATGATTGTCCCAATCTTCCTTCATTACAGCTGCTACGCTTATCTCTAGGATTGTGTCTTCCACTTTTTCCTCTTCTGTCACGCAACTAACTGGAGCTCTTGAGAGAAAATCCGCTGCTCTGTTCTGTTGTCCAGGGATATACACTGCCCGTAAGTTGAAGCCCTGAAGACCCAGAACCCATTTGGCAATGCGCGGGGTAATTTCCTCCATGTTCTTCTTAGAAAACAATGGGACTAACGGTTTGTGATCCGTGTGCACCTCGAACGGTGCTCCCCACACATAAAATTTGAAATGTTTGATTGCCCAGTATACGGCAAGAGCTTCCTTCTCCACTGTCGAATAGTTAGTCTCTGGAGATGTGAGTGTTCTTGATGCAAAGGCAACTACCCTAAGTTGCTTATCTCCTCTTTGTGATAGGGTTGCTCCAATCCCCTTGTTACTCGCATCCGTGGTTATTACTATTTCTTTTTCCTGATCAAATTTGCCTATGAAAGGTGCCTGAATTATGGCATTCTTTATATCTCTGAAAGCCACTTCTTGTTTCTCACCCCACTCAACGTTGTTGTCCTTCTTGACCAATTCTCTCATGGCATGTGCCCTGCCAGCAAAGTCTTTTATGAACTTGGCCATGTATTCAGCTAGTCCCAAAAATGACAATACTTCCTCTTTGTTTGTGGGTGTAGGGGCATCTCTAACAGCATTGACCAAATCACATTTGGGTTTGATCCCTTCCTCAGAGATGGTATGGCCCAGATAATCCACTGAACTCACACCCAGCTTGCATTTACTCAATCTGGTGGTGAATCCAACCTCCTTAAGTCTTTTCAGCACCTCTCTAAGATTCTGATTATGTTCTTCCACGTCAGAACCATAGATCAGTATATCATCCTGGAAACACATAGTCTTACAGCAATTCTTAAGGACGTGTTGCATCACCCGTTGAAACGCTGCTGCCGCCGAGGCCAAACCGAAAGGCATCCGTAGAAATTTATAGTTACCAAATGGGGTGGTAAACGCCGTCAGGTTCTGTGAGTCCGGATGTAGCACAACCTGATAGTATGCCGAAGACAAATCCAACACACTGAAGTACCTGGCACCCTGTATTGTTGTCAACATTTCTCCTATTCTGGGGAGTGGGTACCGGTCAATCAGGATATTCGCATTCAAGTCTTAGATCTACACACAACCTAATGTTCTTTCCTCCATCCTTGGTCGTGAGAACAATCGGGGCCAACCATGAAGATGTTTCTATTTCTTTAATCACTCCTTGTCTGACCAATTTGTCTAGCTCAATTTTCAATGGCTCTCTCATGCGTAGAGGTATGGAGCGTGTTTTGTGTATCACTGGTTTAGAGTCCTCCTTGAGAGTGATCTTATGCACATAATTCTTTAACACCCCTAAGTCCTCACTAAACACCTCCTTAAATTCCTGAGTGACATCTTCTGCTACACTGGTTGGTTCCACTAAAAGCACTTGTTCTTTGTTGTTGGGATCTAGCTTGATGCCCAGTTTCTTCTGATCTTTCCATCCCAGCAGATTAGAGCCTCTCATGGAGACATACACCTTCCCCACCGTGTGCCTGTCTTTAAAGGATATTCTCATCTTTGCCATACCCTCAAGCGGAATGCGCTCCTTGAAGTATCCAACGGGGTTTATGTCTGCCTTCTCTAATACTACTCCTTGTCCTGCAAACTTCTCATCAAATTCCCTCTTGTCAATAAGAGTGTAAGGGGAGCATGAATCTGCATATGCAACAAACTTCTTACCATCTAAAACAATTTCACATGTGGGATAAACTTTACATTCATTTTCTTCCTCATCCCCCACCTGGAATATATACGTTTTTTCTTTCTCATCTACAATTTCAACATTATCCACCATATGTACTTTCTGGTTGAAGTTTTTACACACCTTGGAGAAATGCCCTCGTTTATTACATTTCCTGCACAGAGTGTTCCTGGCAGGGCACTTCCAGTTATTCGCTAAATGACTAGGGCTACCACATTTGTAACAAAATAATCCCGGTGGGTTGCTGCGCTGATCACCCTTGGCTTTCTCTCCCACCTTACAAATAGTTTCCCCATCACTAGATACTTTGCTTTCCCCTTTTTCTCTAATTGCCCCCTCCTGTATTCTCATCTCCTTCATACACATGGCTGTATGCTCCAACCCTTTCGCTATGCTCAAAGTTTCCTCCAGATCAGGGTTCCTAGTAAGGAGTTCCTCCTGTATTCTAGAATCATTCGTGCACCTCACAATCTGATCCCTTATCATAGAATCAGTAAGCACCCCAAAATCACACGTAGCTGCTAAACCTCTAAGAACAGCTACATAATTGATCACTTTTTCATCCTTCTTCTGTGCTCTTTTGTAAAATTTGTGTCTCTCCAGAACAACATTTATTTTAATTTTAAAGTGTTCCTCTAATTTCATCAAAGTATAATCATATACATTTACCCCTTCAACTTCTTCCTGTTCATCATCAACTAATCTGCCAGTTATATCCTCAAACACTTTTCTTCCATGTATGCCTAAATTGTGTAACAATATGTGCTGTTTTCTCACATTGTTATAATTTCCCCCTCCTATTGCTATGAGATAGGACTTGAAAATCCCCTCCCACCTCTTCCATGGTATTTCAGGCTCCCCTAGGTCATTTAGAAATGTTGGAGGTTGGCTCATACCTGCCCCTGCCATGGCCATGCACAAGATGACACTCAATAATATGGTGAGGGAGATGACTGACAACCACCAGAGAGGGAAAGGGTTAAAATTTGACCAATAAGGATTTTTTCAAGCAAAAGGAAGTCTAAATTATACACATATATAATTAATACCCCACAAAGCAATCACAAAGGATATAAATGCTGGCAGTCCCTTCACAAAAGCAAATAAAGTCCTCTTTCTGCCTCTAAAAGTCCTCTTTCTGCCTCTCCAATTCCCACAATGCTCAGAGGTGGGCGGGAACTTCCTGAGAGAATTTTCGTTACCTCAGGAGGAATCAAAACGAACCCCAACAACGAAGAAAAAGAAAGTCTCTCAAACAGTTAGTTCACCATAAACTGAAGCGGGTGGATATTGATGAGAGAACGCCTCAGGGGCACCCGCTGTAAACTCGAAGCGAGCAGCAATAGCGGGACGCGATGGTGCCGCGCTGATCACCCAGGGCGCTCCGCTTCCATCCCAGAGGCAGACAATGAAAGACGCAGTGAAGCTGCGCTACTCACACGGGGCGCTCTGTTTCCTTCCCCTCGCCAGCCCTCACAGTCACCGGGCTCGTCGAGAGCACGAAGACCTTCACTGCACAGGGAAACTCAGGGCACAGATAATCAGCGGACGCCAGACGAATCACCGCTTGAACAATCTCAGTGAACACTGAGAGGAACGAAGGAAAACGCCTCCGGGGAACCCAGCGCACACGGCTCACCTCAAAGAGTCAGAAGAAAGCCGTAGCACCGTATCCACAAAACATTTGCTCCTCTCCTGTCAAGTACTTCAAAACTCGAAGCAGTTGTGCCTGGAAGACAGCACAGTAGCGGAGACCCTTCACCAGGTAGGATGAACGTCCGATCCGTCCCAGCAGAATCTCATCCAGGGGGGGGGGGGCACCAAGCTGACCCTGGCTCAGCTCCTTGACCCTCGTCGCCAGAAAAGTGTAGTAATTACACTTAAAGGAATAGATAGTTATACCAGTTTAATGAGTACAAGATTCATCAGGTGCTCCCAGCTGGGCGGACAGTCTCTCACACCAACGTTCTAAGGCTCCCTCTCAGTTGACAGCTGGGGTGAACCATTGTGTGAATAATAGGAGGGGGGGGGGGAAACGGGGAAGGAAGGAACCAAAGGAAGTTACAACAGAAACCTTTAGCAAAAACAAAACAATACATTTTAAAATATCCAATGGAATGGAATATTTTCTGGAAAAGAATGCTTCGGCTATGAAAAAAATGCTAAGCACGTTCTTTGTGGAACACATCTATGTTATCAGACATTTTGAAAGGTGACTCATTAGTTGCACACAGCCTTCTGCCTACAACCACATGGGTCAGCGGCTACAAACTGTGCTTTCAAGGGCTGTAACAAGGCCAACATCCCGTAGGCAGGTATCAAGTACAATCAAGGCTAACGGGTAAAAAACAATGGGAAGAAAAAGAACCCCCCCCCCCCCCCATGACAGGAAAACAAAAATGAAAAAGGGGGACTCTGTATCTAAGTGTCAAGAGCTGTAGAGGAACCGTACTCCACTAACACTCCCGTTACTTAGGGGTCTGCGCAGTTTGCTGGGGGAGGTATCAGATGCAGAACTTGCAGTAGTTTGGGGCAAGTGACCTCATGGAGATCCTTCGATAGCAATGCAATAAATGGAGCCCAGAGTTCAACATATTTCTCACCTTTCTGAGTTTGGATTAGTGAAGAGCCGTTCCATTGCCAAGGTCATCCAAAGCCTATGGAGCCATGCCGAGTGGTCTGGCACAGTCGTAGTGCCCCAGTGTAGTAGGATTGCCTGACGCTCTGCAAGGAGAGCCAAAGTCATTTGCCTGCCGCGAATCGACCGCAGAGGGAAGGTAAAGAGGTTTGATAGCCCTAAAAGTGTGTAGGCTGGGAAGCGGGGTATCTCGGTGTCAAAGGCTGCATCAATATCATTGAGAACCAATTCCCAGAATCACCCTAGCCATAATAGGTACGCAAGGGAGCCTGACATCCCACAGCCTCGCCAGCATTCTTCTGTGTGTTTTTTGTTCCATTGGTGGATCCTAGAAGGAGTGAGATACCAATAGGTCGCAACTTTAAACGCGGATTCAGTCGCAGCTGTATTATATGCTTGGTAGTCTGCTCTATAATGAATGTTATCCCATTCCTTGTCTGTGAGGACCCTACCTAGCTCCGCCACCCACCTGAGTTGTCCACGAGTGCGAGTCCCTTTCTGGTTTTGAGTAAGGAGCATATTTAGTTCCGTTATGAGGTGTTTGTCGTCCTCTTTCTTTGCTACCCATTGTTCAAAAGGGGTAAGTTTATGCGAGGCTTGTGGAAGGTAGGCCCGAGAGGTGGCCCAATGTCACAGTTGTAAATTATAATATTCATCTGAACGGGAGAGGTCAAGATTAAGCTGCACTCGGCTAAACGGAATGATGCCCTTGAGATCAAAAAGATGGCCCAAGCTCTCGCAGCCCGCTTATCTCCATCTCTGGGCGACCGCGGACTTCACACCCGGGGGGAAGTCCAGGTTATCTACTCGGGGCGTCATCGGGGAGGGAAACGTATTGAGGACTTTTGCGAGTGCTACCTTATCCCAAACTTTCATCGTGGCTTCCGTAACCGTGGACGAATCAAGGCCCCAATAGCAAAGGCGGCAGGGAAGCCAGATTTCTTGCCAGACATTCGCACCCGCTACCGCTTGGTCCATGAAGGTCCAGTGCTTCTCCGACAGCGTGCAATTCCATTCCAGCACATAGCGTAGATGTGCAGCCTGCAAATATCTATGAATGGAAGGTAGCCTCACCCCACCGACGACCAAGCACAGCGAAAGTTGTGCCACCGAGAGGCGCCCTGTCTTATTACCCCCAAATGAAATTATTTAAAGCCAGCTGCAGTGACGGCACGGTGCCAGGTGGCGGAGTTAGCGGGAGGGTCTGGAATAAATAAAAAATGCGAGGCAATAGCGCCATCTTAACTGCTGCAATGCGCCCAAACCATGATAGCTTGTGTTTAGCCCACCCGTACAGGGCTCTTTGCATCTGCTCCACTAGGGCCGTATAATTGACTTCCAGCGTGCGTGGGATCGAGGGGGTCAGGACGATGCCCAGGTAGGGAACAGGGTCATGCGACCAGTGCAAGGGAGAGACCGTTTGAGGGTCTCAGCCTTGCACTTGCCTCAGCCTGTTTTTGTGGTAGGGACAGGTTAAGGACCCGAGACTTGTTAAGGTTCACTTTAAAGCCCGAAATTCTGCCAAAAGCCTCAGGTTCGTCCACCATTGCGGGAAGGGAGCTAAATGGCTGCGCGTGGGAGAGGATGATTTCATCGGTTTACCGACTGACCTTGTGGTAGTCACCCCCGAATTTGAGGCCCTTAATGCCTGGATGGTCCCAAATTTTCTGTGCGAGGGACTTCCATGTAAAGGGTATATAAAAGGGGTGAAAGGGGGCACCCTTGTCTAGTGCCCGAGCAATTTTAAAAGGAGCTGAGGAGACCCCATTGACGCGAACAAACACCCGAGGGGCCTAGTATATGCACTGTATCCAAGTGAGAAAGCAGGGACCGAACCCGATACTTCAGAAGACGTCAAACCGGTAAGGCCAGCATACTCTTGTCGAACGCCTTCTCCACGTCGACCGAAAAGAGCACTGCGCTGACCTGAGAGTGGTGAACACTTATCTATGAGGTGTAGGAGGCGCTTGGTGTTGGTGCTTCCCTGCCTAGTGGGGATGAATCCTGCTTGGTCAGGATCGATGAGACCAACCATGAGAGGATTCAGCCGTGCAGCAAGGATGCCCATGAACAATTTCGCGTCAATGTTGAGTAGCAAAATTGGGCGGTACGAACCGCAATGGCTTGGGTTCTTATTAGGCTTAAGGAGCACCGAGATCGCTGCCTCTCCCATCGAGTCCGTCATCGCCCCACTAACTTGGAAGGAGTTGAATAGATGAGTGAGGTGGGGGGCCAGTTCGTGACAGAACATTTTATAGGAAAGGGCTGGGTAGCCGTCAGGGCCAGGCGATTTATCTAGCTTCAGTTTAGCAATGGCGGAGATAACCTCTTCTAATCAAATAGGATTCTCGACAGGGTCTGCTTCCGCCTTCGGGAGATGGGTGAATTGGCTAGTCGTTAGGTAATCCCAGACCTCAGGGACGTCCTGATGGTTGGGGCTATAGAGGGTGTGATAAAAACAACAAAATTCTTCGACAATCTGGGAATCCAAATGAAGTTCCTCTCCTGTAGAGCTTCCGAGGAAAGGGATGGACCCTGCAACCGCGCTGGCACGCAACTTCTGTGCTAGCACCTTCCTGCATTTGTCACCTCCCAGATAGAACCTGTGCCGTAGGCGGATTAGGGCGTATTAGGCCCTATCAAGGTCGAGACGTTTAAGGCGAGTTTGTTTCTTTTCCATCTCGCGCCATACCCAAGGGGCCCGGTACACTTGTGTATCGCCTCTAGTTCTGCCACCTTCAGTTCAAGAGCTAAGCAAACCTCTTTCCGTCTGCATGCCTCAGGAGATGAGATGGCCATGAACTCCCCGCAAAGGACCTCTTTGAGCGCGTCCCATACCGCAGCCAAGGAGGTCTCACCGTTGTCGTTAAGTTGTAGGTAATCCGTAATCTTGGTGCGCACTTCTTTCAACACAGCTGGTGAGTGTAGAAGACTCACTTGCAGCCGCCATCGAGCAGGTGCATACCCAATCCCCTCGGGGCGCAGGAAGACGGAACGTGCATGATCCGATAGGGAGCCCACAGCTATTGAGGCGTCTTGTACCCTAAGGAGGAGAGCGTTAAAAACCAGGAGCATGTCAAGTCTTGCATAAGTTTTGTGTGCTGCCGAGTAGTAGGTGTATTTGCGCGTGTCTGCATGACGTAGGCGCCAGACATCATGGAGGCCGTTCTCTGCCAGCCAAAGCTTCCCCTCAGGAGAGAGGGCTCCTATCTGCATGTAGAGTTGCCCTGACCGCTCCCACTCATTATCCATCACTAGGTTAAAGTCCCCACCTACTACTAATGCTGAGTCAGGGGAGGCCAGCCCTTCCACTAAATGCCTGCGGAGGAAGGCCTCCTGCTGTGAATTGGGAGCATATATGGTGAGTAGAGTGAAAACAGTGGAGCCCCATTGGATCCTAAGAGCTAAAACCCTCCCCTAGGGCCCTAGGTTGACAAGACCTTACCCTCAAACTTAGCCCCTAGCAAAATGGCCACCCCGTTCCTTTTCGCCACCCCGGAGGACCAAAATGTGCGCGGAAAGCGCTGGTAACGCATGCGGGGAGTGTCCTTAGCAAGTAAAGGGGTCTCCTGAAGCATACAGATATCGCCCTTGGACTCCTCTCTAGAAGTGAGAGGATCGCAGTGCGCTTCGCGGGGTGATTCATGCCTCGGACATTGAGGCTAACTATTTTCAGGTCTCTAGGCATAGGCAGCGGCGGGGAGCATGCTTACTGAGCTCTGAGGACGTCTGGAGCGATGCGGAGGGAGCGGGCTGCAGCATGTGAGGGCACACACAGGGGGCGGTTGTCGCAGTGCATGATAGGGAAAATCCCCAAAGAAAAGAAACCCCAACAAGAACACAACATAATTTTTACAACCCAGGAGGGCACAGTCCCAGAAGAGAACATTAACCACGATTTGGCCTATAATAAGACCAAGCGCCACATGCCAAAGGCTTGGGACAATAAGAAAAAGCAAGAGACCAAAGTTTGTCTGGTGGAAAATATCATGGGGAAACGTGACCTTGATGAAATTTCTCCGAACAAAATACCAGGCAGCCTACGAACCGCAAAGGGGAGTCTAGGGAGTTTGAAAAGGCAGACCACTCCTGGGCCCCTCCGGCTCTGCAACGTTACTGCTATCCCCTCTGTGTAAGCGGAGGTGTTTCACCGGGTGCACGGACGGTCTTGGGTCGGCGAAAGGGTTGAGAGCACCGCGTCATGCTCTTTCACCATGTCTTCCGGGCCTGGTTTCATGGAGGCCGATGGTTTGCCAACAGTCTGCCATTGGGGTAAGTCTTTTCCTGTGGTAATTGAGGGACTGTCCTTTGGCGCCGGGTTCGCATCAGCATCAATTCCAAGGAGCTCCATAGGGTCGGCGAGGGAACACATCTGCCTCAACTCCCCTTGGTGTTTAAAGATTATACGAAAGGGGTGGCCCCAAGAATACGGTATCCCCTTGTCCTGGAGATGGGATGTTATGACTCAGAATTCCCTCCGCTTGGCTAGAGTTGACGCTGCCAGGTCTTGGAAGAGGGCCGGTGAGTACCCTTGTAACTGAATCGGTTGGGCCGCCTTAGCCATACGTAAGATCAGCTCCTTAAGCTTAAAGTCATGTACACAAACTAGCACATTGGGCGGGGGGGCTTTTCCACCTCTTGGGTGGCCAACTCTGAAGACGCGGTCAATCTGGATCTTTTGTGGGCAATCTTCACCCAAAATTTGCTGGAAGAGGGACAGTACATAATCTCGCAGGTCATTGCTTTCTGCCATCCAGGGCACCGCGTGGATGCGCATGTTATTTCTCCGTGATCGGTTTTCAAGATCCTCAGCATGGGCCTGAAGGTCAAGATTTTGGTCCTGTTGACGGAGGACCTCCTGCTGAAGTTGGTGCAGATCATCCTCTCCCGCCAGTTCGTGCTCCTGCAGTACAGCTACTCTCACCCACCTCATCAACATCTCGGCGCACCTCCTTGAGATCAGACGTGAGCTGCCCCTTCAATTCCAAGATGTCTTCCTTAATGGCAGAGAAAAGCTCCAGCATGAAGGCCTTCGTGGCCGGGCTATCTGCCTCGTCGATTGAATCAGTGTGCCCATGATCCTTAGATGCTCCTTGGGATGCTTCAGAGCCCCCAGGCTGCTTGAGCAATAGTTCCTTGAGGGACTACTCCCTTCGTGCTCGGGCTGAGGCCATCCCTGCACACCGAGGCGTAGAAGGCGGGTGAAGAATGTCCGCAGGCTAGAAGTTTCACCGCAGCGCCTGTTGCGGAGCTATCCCGTGGCCTAGGTCTGGGCTTGAATTAAAATGGTGATGAGTGTGTGGGGGCGTCGAGTCTTGTTATCCCATTAGTAGGCCGCGATGCAACTATTGGTGGCACCCGTCACAGGAGCACCCCACACCGTGGATCAGAGTGCCCGGGCAAGTGTTGTGCGGAGTGATGTTAGGGGCCAGCAGCAGCGTCCAAAGGACCCTCCTCCTAAGTTCGATCAGGGTCCTGAGTGTTGCCTTGCGGGGAGAGCTGACCAGGGCAAAGAGCCCCCCGGTCACACAGCTACATAGACTGGGCGGGAGGGAAGTGCCGACCCCTCCAGAGGCTATCCTGAAGCCTCAGGGACCAATGTTGGAATGCAGCGCAGGTGCGTCAGCAGGCCCGACACCCAGCGCCGTGCTAATCACCGGAAAGCAGCCCACCGCTGGGTGAGGGGTCCTTTGTGGTCGGGTCACCTGATCTCGCTGGGGCCAAGGTGGACCTCTCAGTGACTGCTCTCCTTAATGTCAGTCAGGGAGGACCCCATCAACCGGGCCCCGGTCCTTGGAGTCTGCAGCGGGGCATGAAACAAAATGGCGGCTCGTGGGTTTTACCCGCCCCGGACAGGGCCCCAGAGTCTTCGGTGCGCCGGGTGAGGAACGCACCTGTGATTCCTCTCTGTGAGTCGCGGTGGTCTGCTGAGCGTCTAGACCCGCAGGAGGTTGCTGCCGCTGCTTAGGTGGGGCCGGCCAGTGTCTGTGCAGGCCATCGCGTGTAGGACGACAAGATGGCAGCCACCCCACAGGCGTGTCCCGGGCCAGGCCCACTGCTTCTAGATGCGGGAGTCTCCCGGGACTTCCATTCAGCAATGCGGGCAGCCGCCGACGTGAGACGGGCGCTCCGGTGTCCTCAGCGGCTGTTTTGCAGTGCCGGGGGCATGGGTCCCTCAGCGCCCATCTCGCGGCCTCGGTCTCGGCCACAGCAGCCCTAGTGCAAGCCCGGCAGATTCCGGCAGGAACGCTGAAGCGATCCGGATGCAGTCTCGCTAAGGCACCAGGGTGATCAGGAGTCTATGCCCATCACCTACCGGTGAGGTACAGTCTGGGGAATGGGGCAAATTCAAGGCTATTAATTCAGTGGGGCCGGAGGAGCAGAGTTCTGCGTCCTACCTTGCTGCCATCTTGGCCACCTAAGCACGTTTCTAAAAATGTTATAATTATGAATTTGATGTTTGCCCTTGTGGGTTGTTGTTAGACACTCATTATGTATAAGAAAGTAAGCGATTACTATGTCTTGTCTACATTCTTAAATACCATGGAGAGGGCAGTGTTCTTAGTGAACCGAAGGAGCAGGCCTTAGGTGTGCTATCAATGAAGGGGTGGGAGGAGGAGAATGAGCAACAACAAGGGGCAAACAAGGAGAACGGTAGTGCCCCCCACCCATCCCCTAAAAACAGTTCAACTAAGAAATTGGTTAACTCCATGAACGCTTTTGTTGTCATTGCTCGCACCAAGTTGAGACCATGAAACATTGAATGTTTTGCCTTTCCCAAGATACGACAGGAGTTTCTGTTCCAAGGTGCGTTGTTGGCACAGTAAAGTCATTTGTTCTGTAGCACTGATATACAACTCACCTTTACAACCGAACGCAGGAAGGAAGACAAATGAACAACTAGTAAAAACAACAAAACTAATAAAAAGACACACCAGAGCTTGCATCAGTCACTGCACTTAGGGGAGACATGTTGC
This sequence comes from Lissotriton helveticus, assembly GCF_964261635.1. NCBI lineage: Eukaryota > Metazoa > Chordata > Amphibia > Caudata > Salamandridae > Lissotriton > Lissotriton helveticus. The sequence goes on from NC_136072.1 coordinate 242,320,500, forward strand.
GAAGCGATCCGCCTAATCTAGTCAAGCCTGATTTTCATGTCACAAGTTTTGTACTGAAAACTATTCAGTTCCATAGTCACTTTTTTTCGAGATTTCAGAGTTTTAAGTCCCTTTGTGTGACACACTTATTTACAACTATTTTATTTAGTTTGAAAGGCATGCACTCCTGCTGGCATTTAGAAAAAGAATGGCCTCTATGGTCCCTCATTTAAAGTCATGTGCTTTAACTTGCACTACAAATGAAAAGCGGACAAAGAAGATAAGCTTAAACTTGCTTGCGTTGAGCATGTCTAAGGTGGGTTTAACAGAAGCTAGGGAACCCTCCTGATTTCCTTTTTTTCACAATAAGAACATTAATAAGCAGTAATACCAGTCATTCCCACGCCCCAACCAAAATAAAAAAAGATTACATAATTTTACTTACTAGAAGCGACTACACTCCAATTGTTATACTTTTAAACACCCAAGCTATGATTCTTCTGGAGGAGCCTACTCGGAGTGAGGGCAGGCGGTGAGAGGTGTCTGAGTAGCAGCGGTGACTTCAGCGGTGCCCATGGCTCGCCGGGGCTCAGATTTGCATGCTTCCGCTGGCAGAGCCTGTTTATAGAGAGGGCACGCAGGGAGAGGCGCATTAGCAGGGTGCTACAGGAGGAAAAGTAAGAAATCCCTCTTTTTGTAAAGGTGCCCGGACCTTGATTGAGAGAGGGTGAGAGAGGGAGAGAGAGAGAGGAGATAGAGGAAGGAGGGAGGTAGACGGAGAGAGAGAGAGAGGGAGGAGCTAGAGGAGGAAGGAGAGCGAGAGAGAAAGAAAAAAAATAGAGTTTCAGCTTAAAGCCACTAAACAAGAAAGGAAGAGAAAGTGCTACACGTAGGAAAGTAAGAAATCCCTCTTTTTGTAATGGTGGACGAACTGGAGATGTCTGCTTGTTGCAGGGAGGCTGCGGTTCACATGTTTTTGCTTTGCTGCAGCTCTTGATCTCTTTGGTATGAGTGTGTGTGTGTGTGTGTGTGTGTGTGTGTGTATACGCAGTGTTTCAAATTAAAGCCACAAAACAAGATCAGTCCATTGTGCTCAGGGAAGTGTGGTGTTCTTGTGGCTCACAAATGAGCTACGAAAAGTTACCAAAAAAAGAATGCAGCCAAAGTATTCTAAATAACATGAAGAGTAAGAGCACATGTGCACATGTAACAGGGGGAGTCCATATGGGCGGTTACAAAAGTCCAAAAGGAGGGACTAGTAAGCTATTTCACCAAACAAAAGCCAGAATTTACGTAGGACAGTAAGAGGAACCAATTAAAAAGATGGGTGGTGCTCAAAGTCTATATTGTATATACAGCATGTCTTGAAGAGACAGCACTCATGCACTGCCTAGGTGAGACCTACAAACGAGCCTGCGTAATTGATAGCACTCATCATTTTGTACTCTTGTAATAAGCACACTTTGAGAGAGTTCAAATGTTAATTCATTAAATAGAGCATCAGTTCAGTTCAGTTTTTTCAGTTCAAATAACTTTATTCGATTCTTGTGAATCATAAAAGTTTGCATATATACAGAATATATAAAAAGTACAATTAAAAAACATTTATGAAGAATGAACATATTCTCTTCCGTAATTATTAATATACCAGCAAAACTCAATCAATTTTAAAATGATCTCAACCTTCATCAGCACCATTTATGCATCAATCGTCAGTAGAATATTGCAGTTGTCCAAAATGACTTTTACAGAGTAAAATATCAAGACCACCCACTTCTCTGGTTAACAATGTTCAAATTTGTCTAGTGCATCCCCCTTTCTGTAAAAGGTCGTAGTATTTTCTAGTTTAAATGTAAGCTTCATTACTAGGACCCATATTTGTGTCAACTAGATACTCTTTCAGGGCCAAATCATTTCACCCTAAATAAGGGTCCGGATTATATCACTGTGTTGTGGAAAAATGTGTCATAAGATACCCAGCTAGTTTTTCTGTTGTTGAATATCCCCCCACCCCCTTATCCATGCTCACTTTGTACCGTGTCTAGGGCAGATGAGAAGTTTGCAGGTGGATGATGGAGTGCATTGGTGGTAAGGAGTTTAAGGCTTTATATAGTGTGCAAATTATATTTACTGCAGATTGATGTGTTGAACCATACATTCACTATTTATGCTGGGCTACCATGCTGTTTGCTTTGTTGTGTTATCACTGTTCTTGCACCGTAATAAACGGTTATTAAAAAATACTTACTTTTGTAATCTACATATTGTTCCTTTTTCTTAAACAGTCCGGGGCACTGAAGGGATCTACTTGGTAAATGGCCCTCCAAGTATTACAGAGAATGCATCGTTTCCAAGGTAACATTAATTTTTTTGTGAAAACTAGTTTTCTTTTACAAATATTGTTCTAATAGTTGTTGATCGGGAAATTGTAGAGGTATCTGCATGCATGTGCATACGAGGATAGAAACGTGTTTAGAACGGCCAAGGGTACCAAGATCCATTAACCGTGTCATGTTCGTTTTGTTTGTCAATTAGTTTATTTGTGAAGTATTTGTGACATGCTTCACAATATTAATCTAAAAGTGTATATTGATTTAAAATATATTATTTCAGAGCTGTTTTTCCAAACGTATGCACCTTCGGGTTTTATTTGTCTTTCTTTCATGATGCATTTGTGTTTTTTTCTGAGTTTGACGTTAGCTTCATTGTGGGTTGTTGACATTTCCATTCATACTCAAAACATGTCAGACAAACCTTGCATTTGTGTGACTCTCATATGATGTCACGTTCTTTGCTTTGTTGCTTTGCTACAGGGCTCTTTGCAGGCAGTTCTAATGTCTGAGTACCCATGTGTCAGTTCGTTTCTGTAATAGTCAAACATGCATTTTGTAATCTGCGCTTTGTTACGGTTTGTGGGATCTTTCTCATTATAGCAGTACTCCTTGTATGGCATTACTATACAATTAAGGGTTCATACATTTGTGCTACAGAATTTGTGTTGCCTTTTCAGAGCACAGCCCGATTTGTCAGAGATATTCCCGATTGTACACAATCGGCTTTACGGTCTTTAAATACAGATCGTGGAAGTGCATAATACTAGTCTTGCCAGCCACATATGAACATGTGCAAACTTTAATCAAGGAACTGTTTCCATTCATTGCTATGCCACATTTTTAAGGCTACCATCGTAAACACTTGAGAAGCAACATAAAATGTTAGCATTTCAATGATTGCCAACATTTAAAGAAATACATTGGTGGCCCAGTGCTTAATTCCGTGAGCATGGCGTACGGGACAGCCAACTGGTTCTACCTGTGACTAAGAATCCATTGGGCACAGTCAAAGGCCATACACCACTAGCACTGAGGATAGGGATGGGCTGTCAGAAGGGTGTATGTTCTGCAAGCCCCTGTGGCAAGGGCACTGGCTTGAAGGTTTATTAAACACCCTGCCTCCAGAGTCCCATGGTATAGCTACAGAATACAGACAGTTGTAGAACCCGACCAAGGACAATTGCTCATGGGTTCTGGTGGCAGAGAGGATTGTCTCCGGAATGTGTGCCCTGGGAAAACTGGAGTCATATGACATGGGCTAAGGATGTCCTGAATGGCAGAGGGTTTGGGTTCTTTTAAGCAGGACATGAGGTTGAGCCTCGTCCTTGGTAATGCCCTGTTAACCGAGCGTGAAGGGGTACAATGAAACCGCCATTAAGTGTGGTCTGCTAAGTTTTCCTAACGATACTTTCAATGCTGTTTACATAGCCTGATCCCAGATGGGTATGAGACGATTTAAGGTATTGGCATACATTTGTTGTGAACGTTTGCAATGCAATATAAAATGGTGGTCCAGTGAGTGCAGTGCACAGTCCAAAGTCTTTGCAAGAGTGGGGTTAAGGTGGACTGTCAATAGGGTGTGTGTTGTCTGCAGGTGCAATGGTTATGGAAGACCGTCTCCATGAGGTACTACCGCAGTCAACACCCCAAGACAACAACCCAGAAGTACTGTGGTGATGGGCTTGCAGTCAATGAAGGCATTTAAATACATTTGTCATAAACAGTTTTGAGACAACATTAAATAACAGTAAACGTGGTGAGTACCTGAGAGGCAATAGAACATGGTTGCCTTGAGTTTTGAGACTGCAGGGGGTTGGCAACAGTGTGCCATTGGTGCCCAATGGGGCAAGGTGCAGGACACAGCTGAAGGTCACCTTCAGAGCCCAAGAGCCCACATGCTGCAGTCAGTGGCCTGCACGCACTATGGTCGGAATCATGGGGACTGGGCAGAAAAGTTTTGTAACTTTTAGTTGACCTCTATTTCTTCATTGTTTGTTTATTGATCAGGTTAATTTGATATCCTTGCTAGACTAAAACATGTTCCTACTAGGTGCTATTAATTAACCACCGTTCAATGAAAGGAGTGCAGGAAAAAAGAAACCTGGTGCTCTTTCTTCCACGACAGCTTAAAAATGGGGCCTGTGCTACTAAGCTCTAGAATGTAGTGCAACTTGTAATGCAAAGAGAAGGCAACATGGGTTGCTTTTATCTGTTAGATGTGGTGATTAATGTTTTATTCGTTGTATTATTTTAACACTTATTGCAGACCTATTTTCATTTTTTTGAAATTTAAAAACTTAGATTTACAAGCAAAGTGCGTTAGGGTAAGATATTTTTTAAATCGTTAAAAAGCCAGGAAACTCTGCAAACAGATTGGTCTTAATGCAGTTATGTTATTAAGGCCCTGCCATTCGGATTATTAACGCAATATGATTCTCTTGGCACCTTTACAGAAAGCTATTGTCACGTATCACAAAGCTTTCTTTGTATATAAGTTAGACTTGTGCTTGAAAAACCAACAGATGAGGGCATAGCCTGTGTGGCTGGATAGTAGTTATTCATGTGGACGTTTTGCTAAGCATACAGATATTGCAACACCTATAGGTAGCACCTTGGTAGAAGGTTGTGGGCTTTCCAAGGGTTGTCTTGAAAATGCAGTGGACACACTGTCCTTCACACCCATTTGTGATACCCTCTGCTCATGTAGTTGCACCTCTAAGCTTATACTAGACCCAGGTGTAAAAGCTGCAACATAGTAGTATGATTCACATGTACCTCCTTTTCAAGTTTCTCTATTTTCTTACCCATATGCTGATACATCGTCTGCAGTATGGACAGTGAACAAGACATATAGTTACCAAAAAAGTATGTACACCCAGATTGTATGTGAATAGTGTACATCATTACGCATATGTTTTAAAATTTAGATTGATCATGCAAGGCCTCTCATTCTTATCAGTTTTGAGTATTGAGAGAGCAGTGTAAAAGCATAGCCTCACATCCTTGCGAGTTACTGTGGCCTCTTTTAATTGAGGATATATATATACTTTATCCTGCCTTGATGCAGTATGAAGGAAACTGCCACCCATCCCACTGTAACTTTTCACTTTTGAAGTCTTTATTTCAATAATAAAATCATAAAAGACAATAGTTAAAAAAAAGCAATACCGGGGTTTTCTTCCTACACAAAAAGAAACCCTCAAAGTAACATAATATACAGTTTAAAATCTGGCGCCGAACCAATATAATCTTCAAGCAGTATGGCAGAACCCAATCAACACCATCCATTTACACATTAAAAGGATTAATTAAAATCAGATTTTAAAACCAGTTTTACAAGGGGTTAATACGCTAAATTCTATGTAGAATACATATATATATCCTAATGCAGGTTTAAGGTGGCAGATTGTAAAAATTACTCATTTAAAACATAATTTACGGGGGAGGAGCTACGCGGGCATCCAAGATGGTCGCGTGAGCAGAGGGGTCCCGAGACCCGTGCCGCCCTTCCGCAAATATCCTTAACATATCCTTCCTCTGAATATGGGCTTTTGAAGATGAACTCTTGCAGACCTCAACATCCTTTTCGGAATTGAATTTGGACGTCAGGAGCTGTTTTTATGCCGACTTCAACTTTTTCGCCATGCACTGGCCGGGGCCGGGTGGCTCTGCTGCTTCACATGCCGGGGAGTAGTTGAACAACAACGGCCGGAGGGATTCCTCCCCAGTCGGCCTCATCCTAACTTTCGGTTTCGCTTTCTGCTCCGAGCTCCGAGTGACCGGCACTTTTCCAGATCCACTCCGGATTCGGCGCGGCTTTGCCCTGTTGCCGAGCTCTGCCTCTCCTGAGCGTTTTGGCCTCCTGCTCTATTGACATTTCACAGTTTTTTGCCTCTTTCTTGCCTTCCCTGGCCCCACCAAGATCGACCATTTTTACCAGGTCTAGAGGGCCCCTTCGGGGCACAGCTTCCAATATGGCCACCAAACCAGAAATCGAGAGGCGCAAGACAAAGACGCCGGTCCGCAGGGGACATACCCAGACCAACGTCATGGACCGATACTCCCAACCGATGGGATCCCCCAGCGGTACCGGCCGTGCTCTTGATGACCCCAAGGCAGACTCGACCGCGCCTACGGAGGTCTCTCTCCAAGACGTCATGAGTGCCATCACTGGTATGCAGGCCTCTATGGGACAGCAATACGAGGCTCTCGCATCCAAAATCGACACTGTGGCCGTGGATGTCACGCTGATTAGAGCGGATCTGGCCAAAACTAATGAGAGGGTAAAGGCGTTGGATCTGAAGACCTCCAGCCTGATCGCTGATGTTACGGACGCACAGACTGAGATCAGCAACTTGAGATCATCATAAGACTTGATGGCCCGTCGGCTTGAGGAGCATGAAAACAGGGCCAGGCGTAACAACGTGCGCCTCATTGGTGTACCGGAAAATCCTGAGAACTCTGCTGTCGATCTCCTCGTAGAGGACCTGGTCCTAAATCATCTCGCTCCCGCCGGACTCAGCAAATTCTTTGCGGTCGAGCGTGCATACCGTTTCCCGGGCGGGAAGGTGAAGCCGGGTGCCCCCCCACCCCCCCCCCCGAGACCAATCATTGCCAGGCTTTTTCATTTTCGAGATAGAGACGCTATTCTCCAAGCCTCTCGGGAACATGGCCCCTTGAAGTTCGATAATACCACCGTGAACTTTTACCCGGACTTTACTCCTCAGGTCCAAAGACAGAGACTGGGGTTTCAGGGAGTGAAGAAGCGACTGCGAGAACTGGGCCTCAAGTATGCTATGTTGTTTCCGGCCGGCTGCGGATCGAATATGAGGAACGAACCTTCTTCTTTGACCATCCGGACTGTGTCAGTGACTGGCTTGATTCCTTGCCGAAAAGGGATGATCGACCTGAGCACCCCGGTGGCGCCGAGAGGGGCACACCGGATCAAGAGTGACATTATGGTTCCCGACGTCCGATTTTTCTAACCGTTTGTCAGCTGAGTTTTGCTATTTGTTCCTTATTATTGCTTTTTGTTGAGCCCAAGGGCGGCGGGGGTGTAGGGGACTCTTCCTCCTCTTGGGTTCCTTGTGGAGATTAGTTTTACGATTGGGTGACAGGCACACTGCAAGTTGGGGTGGCTTTTAGTTTGTATGCAGGGGTGCAGGGTGGGGGGTGTTGTAACGGGATCTTGTTGGGGGGTGGAGGGGGGAGTGTTTGTTTGTTTGTTTCCTTCACATGGCATCGTATTGTTTGCTCAGCTCCTTCACCTGTGGGTCATGAGGGTGGGGCTCTGGTCCTTTCTCGAGATGGGGGGTAGTGAGTTGAGACTGCTATCCTGGAATGTCAATGGTTTGGGGGACAGAATAAAACGAGGGGTAGTGCTGCAGTTCCTTCGACGCCATTCCCCTGATATTGTTCTACTGCAAGAAACGCATTTAATCTGCAACGCCTGCCAGGTGTTGAATAGACGTGGGTATCGGCTAGTTGCACATGCCGGATTCACCTCTGGCTCCAGAGGGGTGGGCATTCTGATCAGGTCCTCTCTCCCCCTCGAAATTGACGAGATAATGCTCGATGACAGGGGCCGCTATGCTGCGCTCTCTGGGAGATGGGAGGGTAGGACGCTTTCCGTAGTCACCGTCTCTCCGGCCACCACCTTTGCTGACCTCGGGCGGCTTTTACTGGGGCTACCTGAAGGTTTTCTGATTCTTGGCGGGGATTTTAACTCTGTGGTTTCCGGCACTTCTGATCGTTGCCCCCCCCGGGGACTTACCCAGATCTCAAATGTGGCTTAGTGAGCTGCTTGAAACCTTTGGGCTAATGGATGGTTGGAGACTCATGCATCCCACACAGTTACAATATACGTTCCACTCCGGGGCCCATTGTAGCCTTTCCAGACTAGACTATTTCTTCATGCCTGAAGCGCAGTCGTCCTCCATCAGGGAGATCCGTCACCTTCCTAGGGGCATCTCTGATCATTCCCCCCTGTGGTTCTGTGTTGCGGCCGGAGTGGGTAGCGAAGGTAGAGTGGCTACCATAAATCCATGGTACTTTCGGAATCCTAAGACCCGCTCCGAGCTGGTAAAGGCTATTGATTGTTACTTTGATGAAAATGTGGGGTCTGTTTCTTCTTCCATCTCATTGTGGGAGGCTTTCAAGACTGTTATTCGTGGGCATTCATTGTCATTGATTGCTGCTGCCAAAAAGGCTAAATATGAAGAACTTGTACGCCTCGAATCCGAAATAACTGTGCTTGAGAGGGATCTTGATGGTGATGTTACCCGTGCTACACTGCATGACCTTAGTTTGAAACAGGCCGATTATAGAGCCCTTGTGACTGACGCTGCAAAGGTCATGAATAGAGAGCAGCAAGGTAGAATGTATGATGTGGGTGACAAAGCTGGTAAGCTGATTGCATGGTTGGATAAGAAAGAGAGAGTGAATCGGGTTGTGCCTGTGATTGAGAGGTCGACTGGTGAACGTGTTTCTGACCCGGCTGGGATTGTTGGGTGTTTTGTGGATCATTTTCAGACTGTGTATACCTCGGTAAGCGAAAGAGATAAACATGATTCTAGGCTGTTGTTGCGCGATATTGCCTTGCCCTGCCTCTCTGATGAGGATAGGGCTTTAATGGATGCGCCTATTACGGTAGATGAGGTCGCAGTAGCTACCCGTGCCCTCCGGTCCGGTAAGGCCATGGGCCCCAGCGGTTTGCCCATTGAGCTCTATAAGCTACGACCTGACAAAATGGCGCCTCACTTAAGGGACATGTTCCTCGAGGCGCTCGATTCTGGTGTCCTTCCCGTCGATCAGCGCCTGGCTACCATTGTTGTAATTCACAAGGAGGGTAAACCACGTGATCGTTGTGCTTCGTATAGACCCATTTCATTGCTCAATGCCGAACCCAAGATACTTGCTAAATTGTTAGCTAACCGATTGATTAAGGTGATTGGTGACTTGATTCATCCAGATCAATCTGGTTTTATTCCGCACCGGAACACCGCCCTTAATCTTCGGAGGCTCCATGGAGTTCTCGCGAGAGCTGGGACTCTAACTGAGCCGGCCATTTTGGCTTCCCTTGACGCCACTATGGCTTTTGATACCATAGAATGGCCGTACCTCTGGGCTGCTCTCACTAAGTTCGGGTTCGGTCTGACATTTATTGCCTGGGTCAAGCTTCTCTATGAAAGGCCGCTGGCCCAGGTGGTTGTGAACGGGAGGGTTTCCAGCACTTTCACGCTCGGGCGAGGTACCCGGCAGGGTTGCCCATTGTCCCCGTTGCTTTTTGCTCTTGCTTTGGAGCCGTTAGCTGAGTGGCTTCGTTGGGAGCCCTCGCTGAAAGGCATTCGGTGGACTCCCGATTTTGAGGACCGAATCTCGCTATACGCGGATGATATCCTCCTTTACCTCACGTCCCCTCAGAAGTCCCTTAATGTGCTCTTTGATGTTCTGACCTCCTTCGGGAAGAACTCGGGTTTCGTCATCAATTGGACCAAGTCATGTGTCTATGTTTTGGCTGGAGATCTCCCTCCGTTGCCCCGTAGATTCCCAATTCAGTTGGCTACGTCCGGCTTTAAGTATCTGGGAATTTATGTTTCCTTGGATTCGGCCGTTCGTTATGACCTTAACCTTCGAGCCCCTCTTCAACGGCTCAAGCTTGATGTTGTAAGATGGCGCTGGCTGCCTCTGTCACCCTTGGGACGTGCGGCCCTTTTCAAGATGTCGCTCCCTAGATTTTTATATGCACTCCAGAACTCCTTTGACCCTATTCCTCCTGGCTACTTCTGTGAAGTGGAGGGCCTTCAGAGACGGCTGATTTGGGACGGGCGTGCGCACATTGCCTTCTCCAAACTCACTCTTCCATGGTATGATGGCGGCATTGCCCTCCCGGATATCAGACGCTATTACTGGGCCTCCCAGCTGAGTGCGGTCAATCATGCAACTTATGCCCCCGGTCCAACACCAGCCTTTGCAATGGATAAGTATCTTTTGCCAGGTGGGAATTTCAACAGGGCATTATACTCTAAAGGACCCTATAAGACTCTGGCTGGACCCACTAAAATTGCTGTGCGAGTGTGGCGTGATGCGACTGCTGCTCTGGGATGGTGTGATAGATTGTCCCGCGCAACCCTGTTGTATGATTCAGATGGTTTGGGCAATTTGTGGCGGACGAAAGGTTTTGATAAATGGGACATGATAGGTATCAGTAAGGTTGATGATCTTTGGTCTAAAGGGAATGTTAAGACTTTTGAGGCGCTTAAGATGGAATATGAGCTTGACGATAAGGAATTCTTTCGGTATGTTCAGGTACGGCACGCCTTGTTGTCTGTCTTCCCCAAGGGGACGGAGATTCCTGAGTCCTCGCCTCTCGAGGACCGTGTCCTTGATGGCTACGTACCTGATAGCACAATTTCATAGCACAATTTCATTGATTTATAAAAAGCTCATCAACAACAGAATTGACTTGCTTTTGCGCCTCTGGGCTTTATGGACTGCTGACGGGTTGGAGTTGGACGATGAGGACTGGCAATCGGCCGTGTCCTCTCCTAAGGAGGTGGCCATCCCTGCCCGCCTTAGGTTCGTCCAACTTAAGATCCTTCATCGCGTGTATGTTACTGGTCCGCGTCTGGTAAGGATGGGGTACTCTGTGGGTGGTCTGTGTAAACGCGGGTGCGGTATGAGTGGTACCTTCCTCCATACACTGTGGGAATGCCCTGAGGTGGCTGCGTTTTGGTCCCGAGTACATGCCACCATGGAAAGGGTCACGGGGGTTTCACTCCTACCCGAGGCCAGACGCTGTCTCCTAAATGTATGGGAGCCGAATGATTATACCACGGCGCAGATCTGTTGGGCGACCCTTGGTAACATGATCGCGAAAAGGGACATTGCGCAATTATGGGGTTCCCACAGACCGCCTACAATATCGGCTTGGAAGGAAAACATGGACTGGTGCATGTTCAGAGAAAAGACTGTGTACTTGTCACGGGCCGACCTAAGAAATGGAACAGAATTTGGTCTCAATGGAATGCTTATCGTGGGAATGTGTGTACTCCCCCTCAGGACGTTACCCTTAACATCCGTTTTGTCTCCCTAGATGACATTCCAAGTCCTCACATGTTAACTATATATACCGCGCGGTTTCCTCGCTGCCCCCCCCCGTAATTGATGTTTAATGTATTGTATGCATATGTTATGGAACTAATCCCCGTGAACTCATGTTTCCCGAAAGTGACTATTGCCTTGTGAAGTGTATTATGTTGTTGTTTTTTTTTGATTTTCAATAAAAAAATAAAATAAAAAAAAAACGTAATTTACGAGCTCGAATGATCCACATCCAGTGAATAAATTTAGCTACAGCAATAACCACTGGTTGAGTACTATTAGTTTTTAGGATCCTTAATGCCTCAGCCCCTGTGTTAAGTCCCAGCTGTAAGCAGATGGGTTTTAACCGCTTGTGCCTGGGAGCTTTGTATTCAGGAAAAATGAATAGAATATGCCTGATACTTTCTCGTTGTGTCTGGCAAAAGGGGCAACTAGTATCATTGACACTTTTCCATTTGGCTGTGAAGGAATTAATGGGTAAAGTACCCACCCTGAATTTGGTGGTATCTCTTTCTGTCCTCAGGAACAGTAATAAAATCCCAGTATTCCTCTAGTGCTGTAGACTTTTTTAAGTTCCAAAAAGTCCGCGGTCAAGGACGGACCAACACAACTGCCAAATCTTTTTAGGGATACCATACTCCAATAGAGTGCTCTGAATGTATTCCTGGGTGGGAAGGTGTGGGCTGTTGAATCTTCCTACAGAGTGGATAGACCTATTGCTGTATAAATTGCCTTTGCCTCCCTCATCCAGGGAATTCGATGTGCTTTATCGGCATTTCTAACCTCGAGGAATGCCCGTGCATACTGGGAGATATCAGGCGTAACCCACAATCTCCTCCAGTACGCCACTGATCTGTAACGGGCCATGTCCTCCAAACGCTGAGAACCTAAGTCATATAAAAGAGGGATGAGGGGCGTAGAAACGGGGAGACCTGTGATACCTCGTAAAAATGTATTCTGGGCCCTAGATAGGGGTACAAGGTTACTGAATCCCCATAGTTCTGCCCCGTATGAAACTGCAGCTCCAATCTTGGCATCGTAAATTTTCAATGCAGGGGTAATTGGTCTGGTGTAGGAGAGGAGTAGTTCCTTAGTCAAAACTCCAGCTAGCTGTGCATGCTTTGTAACCAGCTGGAATGTGTGGGGTTTCCAATCCAAGTTTGAGGCTAGGGTGATGCCCAAATATAAAAAAACCTGGGTCTGTTCGCGTTGCGCCCCATTCATGACCACTTTCCCTCTTACATGTTTGGACTTGTGAAGGACCATAAACTTGGTCTTATTTACGTTTATAACAAGTCCATGATCATTGCAGAAGACCTCAAACACATCTATTGCTTTTTGTAACCCACTCTGTGTCTTCGAGATCAGCAGGGTATCGTCTGCAAACATCAGCAGGGGGATCAGCCTTCCATCCAGTTTGGGAGCATCAGTGGGTTGATGCTCATAGTAGTAGATCTCCCTGTTGATGTATAATGAGAAGAGGGTCTGGGCAAGAACGCACCCTTGGCGAACACCTCTAGCAATCCAAAACTTATCGGTAACACCACCCTGTTGGTTCCATCTAACTTGGGCAAAATTGTCATCATGTAATATTTTTAAAAAGGACAGAATGTTAGTTGGCATGCCCTGCTCTTCAAAAACATCCCACATTTTAGCACGCGGCACCAAGTCGAACGCTGACTGAAGATCGACGAATGCCGCATAAATCGTACCCCCCCCTAACACAAGAACCCACCAAAATATTAAAACAAACCTGAAGACCTGGTCTACAGTACTTGTGTGACTGCGGAACCCTGCTTGCAATGGTGATAACACATCTTTCTCCTCGATCCACCCTTGGATTCTCTGCAGTACAAGTCTTGCTACCACCTTTTGCATACAGTCTATGGGACTCATAGGCCTGTAATTCCCAGGATCGGCGCGCTCCCCCTTTTTGTAGATCGGGATGATCACTGCGCCCTTCCAGGTATCCGGTATTGGCGATCCCAAGGCAATACCGTTTATCAAGGAATGAATATACGGAACCCAGACCTCCTTGTCATGTACAAACAAGTCAGCTGGGACTAGATCTAATCCTGGTGCCCTACCCTTGGGGATAGTATTCAGTACCATGTCAACCTTTATCCTCTCAAAATGCAGGAGACTTAGGTCCTGATTAGAGGGAATAGGATCCTCGTTGGTCTCTCTAATTGGGACGCATAGTGAGTGACCCAGAGGTCGGGGGAAACATAATTTGTGGGTTCTCCTCTCTGTATACCCCTGCCCCATTTGACCATATCCCAAAAGGTACACATTGATCGTTCCCTACTGGCTAGGTATAGGTCTCTCCAATAATCCTCATCCCAAGCACGTTTGGCATCGTGTTGGGTTTTTTTGTAAAGAGAACGGGCGCACTTTACTAATTCTCTGTCCTTAGATTTAACTGCCTCAGCGAGGGCTTCATATGCAGCCCTACACGACTTACCATACCATTGTTCTTCTTTTTTTTGGGGCCTATTTTGTCTAATAGAAACCTTTTTGATAAAAAAGTCCTTTAGTTGGTTAAAAAAGTTGGTGTGGATTGAGCTAACATGAGCCACTGCCTCTCCCTGAGTAATGCGTTTTTGAAGTTCGTCTGTAGCCTCAATTATCATAGCCCTCATTGCCGCCATCTTGGCCTCATCCAACAAACAATTGGCCCATTTGACACGTCTAGTATCATTAGATACAATAATCTCCCTCCCCTCTGGCAGAATTTCAGGTGGGCTGAAAATTGGTATCTTAAGTGACAGGAGAAGTGGGTTGTGATCACTTTCGGCCCTTTCGACTACCTTCATGTCCTCAATATTAGGCCAGTTCTCTTTGTTAGTAAGTATGTAGTCGATGCAACTCTTACGACTGCCATTATTAAAAGTAAATGCCCCACATTTATCAGAAGCAGTTCTGCCATTTAGGGCACGAAGCCCGTGTCCAACAGAAAGGACTTTGAGCAGCAGAGCTGCATCTGTCCACTTTTTAATAGGTAGAAGTGTCAATTGGGGGATATTCCATGGGCCATCTTCTTCCAAAGTAAGATCTATGTCATTGGTGTCCAAGGGTTCAAAGCAGCAATTTAAGTCGCCTGCGACTATAATGTTACCTTTTTCTCTATATAGATCTAGGAGTAAATCTAGCTCTTCAATAGTATGCCAGGGTTTACCCCCTGGCATGCCTCTAGAATAAACATTAAAAATGAATAACCGTTTGGATCCAAGGCACTGGATTCGTATTAATAAAATATCGCTGCTATTTGTATCAACCTGGTTGATAATGAATCGTCTATCTTGTTTGACCCATGTCAAGAGGCCCCCCTTTGATCGACCTCGAGAACTGGGGACAGCAGGGACATAAAAGGAAAGGTAACCGGGTCTAAACTCAGGAACATTCAACCAGGTTTCCTGTAAAAGGATTAAATCCTGACTGTCTATAAAGGACAGCCAGTCCAATGAGGTTACTTTACTTCTGAGCCCAGCCACATTCCAAGAAACCAATGATAACACATTGGATTCAACGTCCAATAGTTGTGGACTGGGGATCCCTCCTTCCACCAACCTTCCAGGACTATTTAAAGAACTTTCTATACCCTCCTGCGGTATACTAACCGCATTAACATTAATAGAGCTGCTGAGTATTGCACTGGCTCCCAGGGCAGGAGTAATAGCTCCTTGTGACTCAATAACTATAGGGAGTACCGCATTGTGCATATTTGCTGTGTGTCCTACCCGCTGTTCCCGTATTTCAGCACCTTGAAGTCAATCATTGGCATCGAGCGAGCTAAAGACCTCAAATCTATTACTCAATGGAACCAAATTGCTGGGGTGGACTACCTGAGAATTAATCTCTCTCCTATGTAAATGAACTGCAGCGGTAGAAGGATAAAAGAAACCTAAGGGTAAAATGTTGATGGAGTCATTATGGATCCTAAATGAACCTGCCTGTCTCAAAATATGGTCCACCAGTTGAGGGGAAGAAAAACTCACAACAACACAATCCCCCTCCATGCTTTTCCTGGTCTTTCCCGCCCGAGCCACCCTTCTCACCATCTTAAAGTTCCTAAAAAGATGACCCCCCCCAGAACTGTTTTGGTGTTCAGAAAATGGTGAGCTTTGTTTTTAAGTGCCGTCCAGTGTTCTTCCCCACCATTAGGGATTTTTGGAACATTTGCCAGAATAACGGTCTAAGGGCATGCCTCGGGTGGGAGGTGAAGAAATGTTTCTTTGGCGGAACCATTAGCCGGGAGATCTAATCTCCCAACTGGTCCCCTAAGGCCGGGCTTCGCTCCTGCTTGAGTAACTATTGCTGGTACCAGAGTATTGATTGCTCGAATAGCTGAGACTGTAGATGCCTCACTCCGGCCTAGACCTGACGGTATGGAAGCTTGATTTGGTCGTTCATTGGGAGTTTTAGTTCCTTTAGGAGGAGGTGGGTCCTTAAGTATAGACTTTTCAAGAGCACCGAGTCTACGGTCAATTGAATCCAACTTTTCCATAACGGGAAGAATTAGTGCTTTCAACCTGTCCTCCATGTGTCTAAGGAGCTCAGAAGAGGGATCCCCCCTAGTGGCATCTTGTACTGGAATGGTAAATTCATTCCCTCCTTGAGTTGCGGGAGGAGGTTCTTGACTAATTACTGTCACATTATGGTTGCCCAACCCAGATGTAGAATTCTTTTTTTAGCCAATTTAGCATTGTGTCTTATACATTTTAGGGGCGCTGGTAGCTTTTCTTTTCCCTGGAGGATCTCTACTTTTGGCGCCTATCAGAGCCCTTTGCTGTCTAGTGCGGGTAGTGGGAGGGGAGGATGAAAAGCTCACAGTGGATGGACAGATAATATTTGTCGAGTTGATAACTGGCACTAAGTCATCATCAGAGGACGGAATTTGGGCCTGCGGGGAACCTTGAGACAGACAACTGCCTCCCATTTCAGGATTCAGTGCTGGATTTAAA
Source organism: Lissotriton helveticus (assembly GCF_964261635.1). NCBI lineage: Eukaryota > Metazoa > Chordata > Amphibia > Caudata > Salamandridae > Lissotriton > Lissotriton helveticus. Next base: position 242,336,878 of record NC_136072.1, read on the forward strand.
ATCGAGCAGAGGGGATCAATTGAAAGCCTCCTTTCAACAAGCTCAATCTCCTTGACCACTGTTGTTTCTGCCCGTCGGAGATAGGCTTCAAGAGTCCCCACTCCCCCAACCCCTAACCCCTCTTTGCGGCTAGTTTTACTCATGTTGATAAGAGAAAAATACAAACAAAACCTGTTTACTAAATCGAGAACAGGTGAGTATTACGGTATCAAGCAATAATAGGCTAACCGTGCAATTAACTTATCTCTGCTTTAGTCCCAGTCCAAACGAAAATGTCAGAGTGCTGGCCCAGCCCAGCCTCGTCTGGTCCCTGATGGCCACAGACGGCCCCGCCCTTGCGCCCACCCGCGCGCGTCCCGCAGTGCGTGAGCTCAGGGCGTTGATATAGTGGTGAGAGGAGGAGTCTAACGGGCGTCGGGTGCTCCCCTCAGGCGTTCCCTGTGGATGCTGGGAGTCGTAGTCCGCCTGACCACGGACTTGTTGCAATGGGAGGGGGGGTGCGGGATCAGCTGGCGTCCTCTCGCGCTTCCAACCCCTTTGAAAATCCTCCGGTTTGGTTTACAGGGCAGCCCCCAGCGATGTCCCCCAAGCAGAGTCTCGCGCTTCAACACAGCGCAGCGGCACCCACTGTCACTCTTTCAGAGTGTGTCGGGTCGGATCATTAAAAACTCCCTTGGGAATGTCACATTACTCCTCAAGTTGCTACCAAGGAGTTTGTATCTCCCACAAAGCAGAACTAGTTAAGACCCCTCCAGTTAATGTACCTTGAACATTTTCCAGAATATTGAGACTTCATTCAGAGACTCCTTAGTTCTTTGGAAACAAATCTGCCATTTTGCAGTGTATAAAGAAATCTTACAGACATGCAAGTAAGAATTTCATTTTCACATGGATTCAGTGTGAAATTGCACAATTATGTGGTTAATGTGGGAGATCAGAATTGGGCACTGATGTAATATACGGTCTTTTGGAGGAGACTACAGACTATCAACCCAATTAACCATCAAATCATATTCCCAAACTGTGATGAAACACCCTGGATAAAGGAATACAATATGTTTTTCCACTAGTTTCTTCATAGGAAAATGTTCAGACCTCTTTCAGCCCATGTGTTTGCATCAGTTGTAAAAAAGAACAAACCGAACCAGACAAGCTTTGCAGAGCTTAGTGATACATATTCAAATGAATTTCTAGTGCTATTCGTCTCCCAAATCATACGTATCTAAAAATTCTCTTTGGGCTGGTAGCGCCAGGCACAATGAACTATTACCCTTTGTGTCCGTGAACAACGTATGGCTTGAAACGTGGCATTTGTTGATATTAATTGGTACCACTCCAAATTTCTAAGAATTGCGAAAGGCAAATTTTGTGTCCCTCGTCTTTTTGCTAATGAGCATAAGCACAATATATTCTTTCCTATAATGCAATTATTTATCCCCTTAATGTTTTTGAGAGCAAATCATGTTTAAATATCTTTATTTATGTTTTCTCGTATTGCTTAGTGTGTGTAGGACCTGAACATCATCGACAACCTCAGCACAATTTAGTTTTCATTTATATCATTGCTTAGACATACTGCAAACACTTTTGATATAGTTGTCCATTTCCTAACCCCCATAAAGTATCAATGGTGCATAGATTTCACAAACACATTTCGCTTAAAATTGAAAGTTATTTTTCTCAAGTAATACTAACTTTTTTGAGCTGCTCCCTCACATGGTGCACATTGATTATTATCTGTTCTGCCAAGATAATATACTCCTTACAATGATACTCTTGCCAGTCTGCAGCCCTGGAAAGACGTGCTCTCCAGTTATGCTTGGTGCATTCTTTGGCCGCTGAAACATGGCATGCTTGTGTTTATGGCCTTTAAGTGCTTTTTTAACTTCCATAAAGGATTACCTAGAAGATGTGATGTCAGGAAAACCCTCATATGAAGCTGAAACTATATTTTACCGTTCACAAAGAAGACTAAGGTGGCTGTGGTATATAAATGCTCTGCACAGCCAAAAACAGTGGGAATTTAGACAAAATGCAAAGTAGCTGGTGCTCTGTGGGCCAGAACACAATGCCAGCAAGCTAGTGTGAAATATGCATAAAAGAGAACTCTTTCATACAGTACTTTAGCAGACCCAAAGCACTACAAAGAGTGGTTTGTTGGTCTGTTGTTGAAAGAGGTCCAATTGTATTGCTGAAGAGATCAAAATTCCATTAATAGTGACAAAATTTGTATTTAAGAAAACAGTGGAGACATGTTTCGTCTTGCACGACTTTTTCAAGGCTGATAGTATAGTTCTATGTAGAAATCCAATCAAACCATGAATGCCCAAAGTGTATAATTTGGAGTGTGGTATTAACAATACCGAAATCCTTGTGTAATGGGCTAAAGTTGGCCTGTAAGTCTAAACCGCGCAGAACTGGAAGGTTTTGAAGCAGCAGAAGTAAACCGCATTTATCTGGAGAGTTTCTTTAAGGCCATGACACACCCGTGGTTGATGTGAGTACAGTGCTGGTGTTTGCGCGAGTGTGTGTCGTGTTCGAATACAGGTTTGATTGGATTTTTACATTTAACTGCACTATCAGCCTTGAAAAAGTTGTCCAAGATGAAGCGCTTGTCGGCTGTCTTCTCCTATGCAAAAATTGTCACTACTTCTGGACTTTTGATCTCTTCAGCAATAAAATTAGACCTGTTTCAATAACAGACCAACAAAGGACTCTTTGTAGTTCTCTGGGTCAACTAATGTATTTATACTCTATTTCACCTTGCTGTCCGGCCAATCAGAAGTTCGTTTCATGATTCTTAATGTTGATGTTGCGCAACTCTTGGCCCATGCGTTTGATCAGGGGCCAGTCTTAAGAGCTAGTGATCAGTGCAGCAATCCCACTACCTTGAATCCATTGTACAGTGGCGCCACTACATGGAAATTACCATACACACAATGACACTGCGGATAGCACCACATCGAGTGAAATGGATACTAGAGTTGTGGGCTCAAGGTAAGGAGTATTGTAAAGATTTCAAAGTTAGGGTAAGGGCGTAGTATCATATGTAAGGTTAGTATTTTGTTAGATTTAGGATGAGGGTAAAGCTAGGTTGTACGTTCTGGAGTTTAGTGTAGGGAATAGGATTATGGTTGGGATGAAATTTAAGAAATGGGTTTAAGGTTAGGGTCGATTAACTTATAGTGCTGAAGTTTACGCGTCAGGTTAGTTCGCTTGTATGTGCCAAATTACATGCAGTGGCATTCTCAATTGTCCCATTTTCAGTTGTGAAAATTTGGATATACTGCCTCTGATGTAGTGACATTCTCAATAGTGAGACAGAAAGGTGCACTCAGTATATTACAAACTGTGGTGAGAATTGGAACCTATTGAAGCCTCTGAAGCAGCTTTTAAATGTAATGTTCCATTTTTTTAAATGTTTGTATGCACTCCAGTGCCCCAGTAATTCTTAGTTATTTATTCTTGAATGATTACTACTTGTGTTGTGCTGTATTTAATCATTTTCCTTTCCCTGCTATCGTTGACAGTACAGTGTTCATCGTTCAATAACTTTTATTCGATTATCAATTGTATAATCATAAAAAGTACATAGAAAAAAGTTTACATCACAAACATAAATTTAAAAAAGACAAGGTTAAAAAAGATACTTAGCAGAAGCTTATGATTTAAATGTTTCTGATCAGTTTAAAAGTTTTTGACGTAATGTGATGATGGCTTTAAGAAAAGTCACTATGGATTTAGCTTCATGTGGTGTGTTCAAGCTCTGCAGAAAGAGGAATGCAGAATAGCACTGTCTATGACCACTGGATCGAAGGAGTGGGATAATCCATGATTTACGTGGAGATTTGTAATATTTACAGAACAAAGTAACATGGATCGTTGTCTGTAGAGAAATTCCATCGCATGGACAGTTCATCAATTTGCGGGACCAGTTTTGAATTTCCGGAAAAGAGACTAAACGAAAAAATGTGTTAAAACGGAATCTTGTTAGTAAGAATTTCTCATAGTTTGACAAAAAGTAGGACAGGTAGGGTTGCATGCCTTTGAGAGGTTGTATTGCACAAATTTGTTCATTTGAAGATTTTGTGATCTCAGCTTGGTTTCGGAGCTCTCTCAGGTGTGCCAAGGACATTGATTTTAAGTGTTTCCTGGAGATATCTTCGATAGTAGCAGGATCTTCAAAGTAGGACTTGCAGCCGAGGTCATTAAAAAAGTTCCTTACATAAATCAGCCATGGGATCTTATGCCAGTTGGATAGAGCTAAATAGTCTGTAATGAGGGAACGGGTTAAGTGACACTCAGGTTTGGTCCATATACGTTGCCACAGTAAAATGGGTTGAGAGCGTATAGTGTCAGTAATATGTTCCATGCCGAGCTCATTGTGCGAAGCAAAGGTCGGGGAGCTTTGCGGGAGGGCTAGGACATATTTAATAAAGCCGTTCTCCGTTACTTGTAGATGGTCTATATGGGCATACCCCCATACGCCTGCTCAGTAAGTAGCCACACTGTGGCACTTGGCGTAGTATATTTTCAAAAGTTCAGGTGGCGCGGGTTTCCCCAGTTTCCTCGAGAATGAGATCAGGGCCGATGTTGCACGATGAAAGTGAAGGTTTCTAGTGGCAGTGCACTCAGTATATTACAAACTGTGGTGAGAATTGGAACCTATTGAAGCCTCTGAAGCAGCTTTTAAATGTAATGTTCCATTTTTTTTAATGTTTGTATGCACTCCAGTGCCCCAGTAATTCTTAGTTATTTATTCTTGAATGATTACTACTTGTGTTGTGCTGTGTTTAAACATATTCCTTTCCCTGCTATCGTTGACAGTACAGTGTCTGAAAATGTTCAACACTGAAAGACATCTTCCTGCTTTAAGCTGGTGCCATGTTTATGAGTTGCCTCTTGGATGCGCTCCACATTTCAAGTCAAGTGGTCCAGCATGTCCTCCTTGTAATCATTCTCAGCCTTCACTTCAGTAGACAAAATTATAATCGCAAGACCCATGGTTTAAGGCATTGATTTGTCTATGTGGTACTTACCTCCTTCGTCCACAGCGGCTTCATGACGGACTTTCCCGTTCTTAAAATGTACCTTGCCATATCCAATATTTATAGGACTGAATGAAACTGATACTATCAACACCAGTTTATGCCACCGTAGGGCTAATCTTGCTTATCTGTATTATCTTTACCACACATTTGTAAGCAAATGTTGCATTCCCACCTGCTGGTCAAATATTTGAACTTACCTGCAGAGAGCATTGGCTTAGCAGCAAGTGAATTACAGACATAATTTTGTTACTTGAGATTTCATGCGCGTAGACCACTATCAGTCACCAATCCTCTGTGTGCTACAATATGGTGCCAAAGTCAGCTTGCTGTGAGATGGGTTCCCACAATATGGCCCTTTTACTGACTGACACGACTTGAGCGTGAGCGCCATACATTTGATCTACCATGGTTACTTGCCACACCTTGATTGGTGCTCAACAATGTATCACCTCCGCTCTCTCCAGAGCCTTGAGCGTCTGAATCTAGGGAAGCAGTTAAACGGCCTTCTATAGAGCATACTCACAAAAGCAGACCACTGAGAACCCGCGGACCTTCTCTGGCATCGCTTTTGCCTCAGGGTTAAGTGCCACGTGATCTTGAGCTTAGCTGGTGGGCTCCAGTTGGTTCCAGCTTTAAATTGGGCCCGTCCTATTACGGACAGCCTGTTGCCCAAAACACAGTTATGTACAGATCATTACGTGGTGCTGTTTATAACGGAATTTTTTTTCGCAAGGTTCATTACATGTCTGAATTTTAAAGCATTCACCTTGCCTGCCAGGCTTGACACAAACAGCTCGCAACAGTGACCTTCCACAGACTACTGTAATATAGTGGGCATACCAATAGACTCAATTAATCAGCGACACAGGCTCGCTTCTATCGTGCTTCCCACTTGTGGCACAGCCTTTTTAGGTCTCGCCTGCGTTGCAGCGCATTCGAGAAATTTTGTGAGAGGGATTTCAGAAAAGGGCTTTAAGCCCCGCCCCTCATTTCCATTGGCTGGCATCACCGTTTATGATAAACGGTGGCCTACCATTGGAAATGAGCTGTTTGCGTTGCCTCCCTTTCGCCTTTTGGTCCGGCCCATCCGGACTGGATCGCCTGTTTCACGGCTGTTGTGAAGCAGTTTCTTATCTCAAGGAGGCGTGTTTTAAAAACAAGCTGTGAGATCCAGTCCGATTGGCCATCCCAAAAGGAGACAGGGCGCTGCGTGTTTATTTTTGCATCACTTTCACTTGAAGTGAAAGCGCGATGCAAAAATAAACTGAGTCTGCCTTCCAGCAATGGCGAGCGCTTGTTTGTTAAATACAGACAAAAAGTCCGTAGGCTTTTAACAAAGGCTTTTGAACCCCAATGTGCCAGCCCAGCACAAAAATCCCCACGGAGGGTTACGTTCCAGCAGCCTTTACTTTATGGCCCACTTCACAGCCAAGGCCCCCGTGGTCTCTTGATATCCCGGTCATGCCACCTAATTTTAGCCAAATATGGCTCCAGATGACATTTAGAAATACCTTTTTTCTCTTTAATAAGTTTGCGTACCAATGGCTTTTGTAATGCGGGTGGGGATGTATTGTCTGCGTGTGATTTTATACCACGTACAATTGTGAACAATAACCGGAGGATAACTTCTTTTTATTTTTTTTATTTAACAACTGGGATATCACTAATGATGAACCTGTTCTTGGCTGCTTGTACGCATGCACGTAAAAACACGTATATGAGGTAGATTCTGTGTATTTGACCAATCTGTTATCTCGCTGGCTTAAATTTTGAATGAGGTCAGCAGTGGAAGGTTCAGTGAAGCCAGCATTCTGCCCTAGATGGTCTGTGTCTTGGAGTCTCTCCTCGCTGGTCCGCTTCTCTCATGGGTGTCCTCTGTCTTCATCACGGGCCTGTCTTCTACTCAAGCTCCTTTCCTCATTGGTTTCACTTCTCTTCTCTTGCTCTTCCTGCCTTTCCCCCGCTGGCATCTCTCTCCACTCCTTCGCCAGTTGTCCTACCCCTGCTTCGTGTGCCTCTTCTCTTCAGTTCTGGTACAGTTTAACCCCAGTTATAGACCATCACGAGGCAATGCGCTACCAAACAGCGTGTTCGAGGTTCCAGAGACACAATGGAAAGATGGTCCTTTATTCTGGTCCTTTATTCCAGTCACAAGAGTCAAATCAGTTGTGAAGATGACGACAGAGCACATTGAAATTAAGTATTCGACATAGTTATGTGGCTATCTCAGTGAAGATCCTTACCTTCCTCACACTTACAATATTATCCTGATCCTGGAAAAACAAAACAAAACAAACTACAACTACCCACTCCAGCCCAAAGACTGGCAGCAAGGACAAAGCCACAATTGGCTTTGTCCATTGCCACAATTAGCTTTGTCCATTACTTATTATCTTATTTAACAATAATGTTATTTACAGGACATACCTTGGAATTTGCTGGTTGGTTGCAATCTCAGCATTTTTAGAGGCCTTATGTGAGGTTACAAATCTAGAGCTGTAATTCCGATTGAAGTAAGGAAGCTCATTAGTGCTTACAATGAGAATTCCATAAGGGTCTCTAGACTAAATTGCAGCAAAGGGTCTCATCATTTGTATAAAAGCTGGTCTGGTATAGATGACGTAGCCTGGCGAAAGAGGGACTCAGCAGACCACCCAGAAACAAAAAAAGCATTTGTAATGCAGTAGGTCTCGCATTTACGCAAGTTTAAGCTATTTGCATTGTAAATAACAATGTTTTATTTATGTTTCAACAACCAAAACATAAATAAAAGGCATTGTCATTTACAATGCCAATAGCTGAAACTCGAATAAATGCGAGACTTGTTGCATTGCAAATGCGTGTTGGTATTCTATGTAGGTGTCAGTATTGCTCTATGCCTGTGATTTCTACTTTTTTTTTGCACAGTATGGGTGCACGGTTTTTAAAAAATATTGGCTAAAGTGCACCACCGAAATACAGACATGTTGCTGCTTAGTTCAGCAATTAAACATTGACCTGAGGGATCTATAAAGCGCCCCTTTCCGGCAAGTGAAGTCAGTAATTTAAAACATACTCAGTTGTACATCGAAAATACAGTTTTGCAAATTTAAATGAGTAAAGCAAGCAGACGGGAGGGAGCATTTAATTATTTGTTGTTGAAAGGCACACAATTATCACTTGTTCATTTAGCTTCTGACTAATTCAAAGCCACATTGTGGTTTCATCTCTCTGCCTTCTAACCGGACTATTGCTGACGATGAAATAGGATTGCGTGCTGGCCGATAGCTATCAAGGATGTGCGTGTTCTGTACATCTAATCTCAATCGACCGTTTCCTAAAATGTTTCGAAAAAAGTCAGCAAGTTTCTACTATATTTCCCGAAAAAAATGGATCACAGAAATAGATAAATAAATAAACCTCCGTCACAACACAATTTTAATCTCTGGCCAGAAGAGACAGGCTGTGTTCAAACTCATTTTGTTATAGGTTAGATATATAATTTCTTAATATTTCTTTTTTTGTGTTTTTAAATATTACTGCTATGACACCTTTTGATCACTTCAGACCAGTAATGTGTGATTTTTAAGTTTAAGCCTCAGTGTTGCAATGAACGCACTGACAAGTACCTCAAGTACAGAATACACGGGTAGTTTCAAGGTCGAACCTCTAGTTAGAACAGAAAAGGAGTAGATTCTGTGCTATGCCTCGGGGCAAAGACTGGAACACAGCTAGATGACACAAAGGCAAAGTACACAACATAGACTTTTCATGTTAACTTTATTTTCAGGTGTGGCCGAAAGCAGAAAATTAGCACAAGTCATTAGAGTAACTGGAGTGTATGTGCAGAATTTTCAAGTCACCCCCCACCCAATCAGCACTGTGATTGACATTGCAACAACTTGTGTCTACATTGAGGGAGCCCTCTAGTATTATTAATTACATTTATATAGCACAGCCTTCGCCTAAAAGGTATCCAAACACTCGTGACCACCTCACTGATCTTTCTTAGACCAGCATAACTAACCTGAGCCAGATCTGAGTCTATTGTCCTTTATGTCGCCTTTCTACTTGGAGAAGAACCAAGTTTTCAGATTCCTTCTGAATTGTAAAAGATTTTTACTGGCTCTTATAGGAGCCGGCAGCTTATTCCAAATCTGTGCTGCCTTTACTGAAAAGACCCCACCACCCTGTCTCACGTTTTGAAGTTTTTGGAATACAAAGAAATTAGCAGTAGAAGAACGTATGTTCCTCATAGGAACGTAGTGCTTGAATTTTCTTTGCAATAGCCTGGGTCCTGTTCCTTTTATAGCCATATAGATATAAATGTGACTCTGTCCTTCACAGGGAGCCAACGAAGCTGAGGGTATCGAACAAGGAAGCATTCCTAGGTTTGTCTAAAACAAGTTTTGCTGCCGCTGCTTGCACTCTGTACAACCTTTTTAAGAAGTATTCAGATGCACTAAGCAACAAGGCATGACAGTAATCAATTCTACTTAGAATTGTACTTTGAGCCATTAACTATCTGACCGTCAGTGGCAGCTGTGGAACAATTTTTTGCAGATTCCGAAGTAGTCCAAAACAAGTGGAGATTATTTTGTTGACGTTTTTCCATTGAGAGTTTATCATCAAAATGCATTCCGAAATTGCGTACTGATTTGGATGTTTCCAGGTTGCCTGTACCAATCCCAGGCTAAAAATTATTTGGGAGTTGATACAGCATTTTTGAAAGCATACAGCATAGAAACTCTATTTTGTCAGTTTTAACTGTTAAAAGAGTTGGTATTCAGCCACTTTATCTCTTTCAGACAGTTGTGAAAGGCATCCAGTGGTGTAAGTCCATCACTAAATCTAGCGAAAAAAATCACTTGTGTCTCGTCGCCACAGTTCACAAAACTAATGCCATACGATTGAATGATTTTCAACATGGGGCGTAAATAAACATTAAACAGAATAGGGCTGAGTGCCGAGCCTTGGGACATTCCATGTACAACTTTTTAACATTCTTTCTAAAAGGTAAGATTCTATCCATTGTAGCAGAATCCCTGCTACTTCTATATCTTATAGTCTGGTAAGAAGCACTTGATGGTTGACAGTGTCAAACATGGCTGATCAGTTACGCAATATCAGAAACGCCGTCTGAACCTTGTCAACAATCATCTGGAGTTCATCCAAGATTATAATTAATGCTGTTTCCGTGCCACGAGCGGGATGAAAACCTGTCTGCTCTATTTCCAGGATGTGGGAAAGTTCTTTACTAATCTATTTTTCCAGAATGTTCATCAGATAGGGGAGTTGTGATATTGGGCAGTATTTGCTGGGTACTGATGGATCCGCTGTAGGTTTCTTCAATAAGGTGGTTATTCATGCTTTCTTCCACCTCTGCCGGACCTTGCATGTCGTTAAAGACTGACTACAGATCTTTTGCAGCCCCGGATACAAATCATCTGCCCATTTTCGCTGAAAAGTTTGGAGGTAACTATTTGAGGAGCAGCATCTCCCCTATGGGAGTGCTGTACAAGCACTGTCAGTGTGCAGATAACACTCCCCTCAAATCAAATTCCACACTTCAGCAGTGTCAATTAAACTGCATTAACACCACTCATCCCTAGAGGAAGCTTCACAAGGCTGCAGTAACACCGCTTGCTTCAAGAGGGAGAATACAATATATAACAAAAGTAATGGAGTGCACAAGACCTTCCAGTCACCAAAACATCAACAACCAAAATTAACTAATTCAAGTCAAGTTTACCTTTATTCGGTTAGATTAAAACCATCAAAGTGCGCAACACAGAACATTCTAATACAATCAATTCATTGTTACAGAAGTTATTATCCAAATTTCATAGTACTGCACAATTTGTAAAAAAACTTCATATACGTGATCCTATCTAACACAATAGGTCCTAAGTGAATAAATACATAAAAATAAATCTACAGTTATCAAAAATATCTACTAGTTACATGATATACTATTAAAAAATACTTAATATTAAATAAATAACTTCATTTAAAACATAATCCAATCTACGATATCATCAGCCTATTCCTGCATCTAATAGGGACTGTTATGTAACTGGCAACCCCAAATCACACCACGGGCGATGCCAACATTTGTAAGTATGCTAGCGCTGGTCTGACTTTCTCAAAAGTTTGACCTTTTAGGAGGGGGATAATAAATTTCCTACATAGCGAGACGTAGAACCCACAGAAAAATATAATGTGAAGAATATTTTGTTCTGAGAAGTTGTCACAAGGACAGGGTCTTACCAAACCTACTTTAAAAAACCCTTGCGGAAAGGCCAGTAGCCAGGGAACCATGTTATGCTTAAATCTAACTAGGACAAACAAATGATAAATCCTATTTATATATGTTAGATATGGTTCCAACTGTCTGCCTATGCTCAGTGTGACGAAACTTCGCACTGTGGATTTAGCTAGTTCCCTTTCCTTCCTAAACAGCATAGATCTGTCCAAAAACTGCCCCTTCAGGTCTCCAATAGCTGGTTTGCCCAGAGTTCTTGGGCTCAAGAATAGCTCAGCACAACCGAGAGAAGCCATTTGAGATTTGATATAACAAACCCAAGGTATATCTAGGCCCTTGTCTAGCGAGATGCAGTCTTGTATGATCAGCTGATTTAAATTGGGCGACGGTTGGGCCCAGATTCTCAGCCAGAACATTATAGGGGCAACCGCAATCTGATCTGAGATGAAGTCAGCTCCAAGATCCTCATAGATGTTAAAAACAGGGGTAGAGGCCGGGACTGACAGTAATTTACGAAAAAACCCATTTTCAACCGCCTGGATTTCACTCGTCTCTACGTAACCCCATAGTCACTCCCATAAGTCACCATTGGAAGACACTTGGCATTGTACATTTTCAAAAGTGCGGGGAGAGGTTTCGAGCCAATTCTTTTTGCAAATTCCACAATGGCCCCGAGGCTCAGGCTAAGGTATTCCTTTTATGCATACGCTGGGTAACCCACGAGCATCTGTCATCAAAAAGAACCCCCCGAATAAGGGGAAGCGGGGACCTTTGTTAATTCCATATTCTTACAATAGAATTTAGCCTTCCTTGCTCTACCAGAGCCAATGGACATAGAATGGGACTTTTTAAAATTCGTGACCAAATCTAGAGAGTCCATAAAATCGATAAAACAATTTAAAAGAGTTTGAAGCCCTCTTGAAGTCCTTGTCAGCAAAACCGCATCATCTGCGTAGAGCAGAGCGGGAATCATTTTGGTACCGGCCCTTGGGATGTCTTTACAACTGGAAGTTAAAACGGCCCCTAGATTATTAATATAGAGTGTGAACAACAGGGGTGCTAAAATGCACCTCTGTCTCACCCCTCTTTTGACGGGCCAAAAATCTGTGAGGCTCCCATCTTTCTTATAACGCACAGAAGCTGTAGAATTCTCATGCATGGCCACCAAGAAGGAAATCAAATATGCGTCTAAGCCCATGCCATGCAATATCGCCCATAACTTTGATCGATTAACAAGATCAAAGGCAGAAGATAAATCCATAAATGCCAGATGCAGGTCCCCCTGCTTAGCGACCGTGTACTTTCCAATTATTAAATGAAGATTAAGACTTTGACCCACGGTACCTTTGCCCTACCTAAACCCATATTGGAGATCTGAGATGATATTATTTTGATCCAATCAGTTTGTTAGTCGGGCAAGGACAACTTTCCCCATGATTATGCCGCGGAATCCAAGCGAGATATTGGCTTGTAACAGCCCGTGTCATCTCTGGCTCCCTTTTTGAAAATTGGAATAATAACTGCTTTGGCCCAAGGCAGGGGAATGCCAACCTGGGCAACTGCATTAGAAACCTGAGTTAAAACTATGGACCATAAAATAGGATCTGCTCTATAAAGGTCAGCTGGAACGCCGTCAGGGCCCCACGCTTTCCTCCTTGATGTTGACCCAATTGCTTCTATTACTTCGTCCTTAGTAAAATGCAAAGGGGACGAAACACACCCACTGTCCAGCGTGGAGAACCTTGACTAACCTCACTCTAAACACCCCCAAAGTGTTGTACCCATTTCTCAGGGGGAATGAGGCAATCTGAAACGGGATTAGATGATTCATCAAAGGTAGGACTATTCACCACGCTCCAGAATCTGGAACTATTTGATAAAACACTTGCTTGGCTAAGCTCTTCCCATGCCATCTCTCTTAGGTGTTTCTTCCTACTCCTTACGACAATTTTATATGCCCTCCTTGCATCCTTAATCCTATATGCAGATCTTGGTTTCCCATTAAGCTCGTCCCTGAGTGCTTTATGGGCTCTTATACAAGTGTCATCAAACCATTTTTTATGCTTTGTAGGCCTAGTTTTGCAAGGAACTGTCAAGTTAGCCGCCACTTGTTTTGTAAAACGATCAAAAGCATCCAGGACTATTAATGGATCGGCGTCTTGGTCTGAACAAATACCAAACTCCTCTATACAAAGACCGGTTAGGCTTTCAATAAAACTGTCCGGGGTAATTGAATCCCATCTTAGCCGGCGAGCTTGATCTTTTAGAGCAATGTTGGTATTACTTATGTGGACCAGAGGACTAACTTTATCAGTGGCACAAATATTAAGATTCAGTGTCAGTGGGTTGTGATCACTTAGGCAATTATCCGTTAACTCAAATGTATCTAGGTGGTCCGCCAGAGACTAGGATATAGTCAATGGTGCTATGATGGCCATGGCCAATGTATGTAGGTATGAGGGATAACGTATAACGCTGAATTATGGTCAGATAAGAGATTCTCTAGAAAGATCCCTGAGGGGGACTGTTCAAAATGCGTTAACCCCTGCGGGCAATATTCCTCGTCTAATTTTAAAAAACAATCAGTCGGACAAACATGGATATTAAAATCACCTAGGACTAGTATGTGGTAGTGCGTATCAACCGTGGACTCGTACTCAGTCAAACAAGTCGAGAGAGACCTTAGGTGCTCTAAGTCATCATGTCTCGTAAAAGAGTTGTAAAAAGTAATCACTAACAGAGTAGGTAAGTTCTTAGCAGTTAGTTCAACTACTAAAATATTTGGAGAATGTCCGTCCATTAGTTTGACTTCATATATTAGTTTCAGGTTCATTAACAGCAGGAGCCCCCACTGGCTCTCCCCATACTGGACAGTATAGCATATTTACAGAATGTAAAAAAAAAAAGTCCAGGAAATAGGAATCTTTAGGGTCCCAAGTTTCCTGGAGGGTAATAATGTCAGTGCCAGCGAGAAAATGCTCCCAATTGCTGTCTCCCCTTTTGGTCCTAAGACCAGCTATGTTCCAAGATAAAACTTTTAAAATGTCTTCCTTGGGTAAACACCCAGTAAAATGAGAGTTGAGGTCGTCATGTAAGGTGGGGCTAGATACTACGTCCGGAGGGGGGTGGGGGGGGCACAGGTGGTATGCTATGCACGGTGATAGGTGTAGGGTCCTCTATCATTGCCCCATGGTTTGATGTATTCACCGAAGCTATATTGATAACATTTAGTCAGTCTTGGGTGTCAAGCCCGGATAACACCTCAAACCGATTTATATTCGGGGTAAAGCAATGTGTCTCATTTAAATTTCTCTTAGAGTGTTTATAAAAATAGCCAAGTGGCAATGCCCAGATAGAGGTAGAGGATAATAGGCAATGAGCCTCAGCCTTTAGGATCATTTGAGCAACAGACGGGCTCCAAAAATTAACAACCACACAGTCCCCTCCTATGTTCTTGGGGGACTGACCCACCCACGCTACTCTACGGACCATAATGATGTTGTTAAACATGGCTGCCCTAAGCCCTTTGTGTCTAGTTAGCCAATCAGCAGTTTTATTCCTCAGCTGTGCCCAAGATTCAGTTTGGTCGGGTCTTCGCGAAGGAACACCAGCCAGGACCACAACCAAAGGACAAGCCGCCGGTGGTAGATCTAGAATATCACGGGCTGGCGTGTTGGGCAAATGGGGTAAAGATCTGGAACCATCTCTATGTGGTGCGTGTTCGGCCATTACTTCCCTGTGGGGGGGCTCTGGGAAGGGCAGAGTTTGGGGACCTGATTGCACCATCTTCGCCAGCCCGCCGTCCCTTGGGAGCATGTTCTTAATTGCAAAGTATGGCCCGCAGTGCCAGGCAAAAAATGCGGAGCCTGCACACAATCGATGCGCACGTGAACAACACCATTTTTCGCCACTTCGTGGGTCAGGTCCCTGCTTCGTCCAGTAGAACTCAACAGGGCATATACTTCTGAACAACCCACCCAACCCCCACCACAGCATTACTATGGCGCCTAGTCACCTCTGGGCTCACCATCAACTGTGTACCCTGTGTCAAAAGAAATTGTTTTTCCTCAATCGCCCCCAGTCTGTTCAGAAAAGGCGCTAAAAGTCCCGTGATTAAGGTCTCTATATGCTTCCAGTAATCTGGGTTGCTTCCACGGTCCCCTACCATAGAAATATCGGCATTATGAGTAGCGGGCACGCCATTTTCAGACCTCAGAGACAACATTCCACTTGCCCCTGAGGTTTGAGATTTAAATTTAGCTTTTGCGTTGCTTTTAGACCTCAATGCTACCCCACCCCTTGCGCGCTTGGCAGAAGGTTCCCCGGTTCCCCCCTCATAATTAGTGTCTGTCCCCGATTTAGGAGCACCTCCGCAGCTTCATTATCGCGAGTAGATCTTTTAGATCTGGTGACTCGATCACCTCTATCTACCCAAGGCGATTTTGGAGGCGGTGCTTGCTGAGTAATCAGGGCAGCAGGAAAATCTGCCACAAGAACTTGAGGTGAGGTCACCGAAACCATCCTGAGCGCTTACACTGGGAGAATGGACTGTAGCCAGGCCACTCAAATCACTCAGGTTTACCACCTCAACTATTCCCACCTCAGGGTTCGGTTCGGTAGCAATAGTGCTGACCGTACATACAACAAGCGGCTCTATACTGGGGCAAAAATAAAGTTTGAGGGACTGCTACTGGTGATTTGACTTTACTGATGGCCCCTAGAGATGATCTTTTTTGCCCCATGAACGGCCCCAAAGAGAGTCTTTTCTCAGTTAAGAGTATTTCATGCTGCAAAACAGATTCTGCCCTAGTTAAAAATGCGTCCAGGGTACCTGCCACACCACCCCCAACCCTCTGCCCAGTTAATTTGCGTTTAGTGGCCATTGATGAAACAAACAGATTCCACAAAGAATAAAGTCAGTAAATATCACTAACCGAGTCCTTAATGGTCCTTAAAGGAGCTCACAAACCAAATAAAAGGGGGGTGGCCTAGCCCAGCCTACTCCTGGCTATGACGGGCGCGTACGGGCCCGCCATTGGCCCGGGCTTCGCCCAGGCACGCCCGTGCGCTTCCCGTGCTGCGGGAGGCGCACAGCTGATTTAAGCGCCTCCGGGCGCTTTGAAGTGACGCAGCCGGTGTGTGCCACTCAAGGGTGCGTGCGGGGAGTTGGAGTCCCTGCGGCCCGGCAACACCCCCAAGGCAGCCTCCACTTGCGGCGAAGAAGGCAGGCAGGAAAACCGCTTCAGTTGGCTGAAAACAGGTAGGTCAGCCCCCCCGCGGAACAAGAAACAGCCTGCAATGAGTTTAGACGATCCCTCACTAATTGTGTTACACTTACCAGTGAATAAATGTTCCTATACATAGTGGATGTGGTCGCATACTTTAAAAAATACTAAAGCTACATCCGTTTCAGCTTGATGAAGGTATTTTGAAGCAGCTGCTTTAGACTTGAGCTAGACCTCTATTAACAGCAAGTGTAACTTCAGCTTTATGAAAATATTTAAATTCTTTTGCATTTGACTTGTGAGGGACACCTAGTACCACTTGTGGAACTGCAGCTTCATGAATGGATTTCTGTGCATTTCCATTTCACTTTTGAGGGATCTCTACTGACAACTAGTGGAAATGTGGATTGATGTAAGAATTTCAATGCTTTTGCATTTCATTTGGGAGGGACACCTAGTAACGACTTGTGGAACTACACCTTCACGAAGAATATCAAAGCATCATTTGACTGGAGGGGCACCTAGTAACAATCATTTGAACAGCAGTTTCAAGCAAAAATTTCAAAGCTATTGTATTTGACTTTTAGAGGCACACCTAATAAAGACTCGTGGAACTGCAACTTAATTTTTTAAAAATGGTTCTTTTGGCTTGCGAAGGACATCTCTAAACAACTTGTGGAATTACACCTTCACGGAAGAATATAAATGCTTTTCAGGGCTCAAAAAATCATGAAAATGTTAATAGACCTGCAGGTCTAGTGACTTAAATAATCAACTCGACCTAATTGTAAAGCTCTTGACCCATAAATTGGTTTTTAATGATGTGATTGTGGGCAAATATTTTAATTTACGGAGCCACCATTTTCTTCATTATCACATATGAGAGCACCTTAAATATGCGAGTTTAGCACATCTGTTCTACAACAAATCCTGTTTCATTTAATAGACTAAACATTTGCTCCATAGATTAAAACAAATCTAGCCTCATATAGGATACACGTGACCTCCGAGTTGCCTCTTAATTCATTAACAGCATTGTCATCGGGGCAGGGGCAGTAATGCTTCTGAAATCATGTTTAAAAACTATCACTTTTAATAGATACATACCTAAAGCATGAAGTGGTAACACACTCATTTGCAATCAGCTGATTTTACTTTGAAATGGCAACAAAATTTCCCACTGACATGCTGTTTTACTGAAAAAACTATATTGTGTACAAACAATAATGTTACGATGTCAAGGTTCTGCAAATGTGTCATTTGCACATCACGTAAAGTGTTCATATTTGTTTTGCTGCTATTTAAATCTTTGTTTGCTTCACACTTCTTAATTACAAAAAAAATGCTGTCCTAATTCCAGATGTATTTTGAAATATTTGTACTGTTCATTCACAGGCTATTTAAATGTTTTGTGTTAGAAAAAAACTGACCTCATCAGACAGCCCACTTGACAAAAAAGCTTTAACTGTAGTAAGAGAAAGAAAAATAAACACCATTTTCCAGGCAGCCATTAGTAAAAAGACAAACTGACATTTGACTTCTTTCCTTGAACAGGCAGCACATGTGTCAAGATAAAAACAAGATTAAATGGCATCTTTATTGCTCATTCACTTTCTGAATGAACAGAACACCTTTTCCTTTTCAGTTTAAGTTCACTAGACAGAACAGACTAGTACATGCTAAAAAATAGCTCGACCTGATCAAATCTAATGCCATAGATTTTTCGAGGCCTGTTTTTACATTTGAATTGTCAGGGACACCTATTAACAACTTGGGAACTGCACATTCATGAAAGAATATCAAAGTCCACGCTTTCTTAAAGTAACAAAAGTGATATGTACTTTTTATGTTGAATCCTCACCCCCTTAACTTTCTGAGGGATATTTTAAGCAGTTGCCTCTTACTCAAGAGGGACGTTTAGTAACAACGTGAGGTATTGCAGCATTGTGACAGATTTGTTAAGCTGTTGCTTCTGACTTGAGAGGTACATCTAGTACATTTCTGGAGGGCTGCAGTCTTGCTAAAGACTTCACACAGTTTGATCTGATTTAGAAAGGACATCTAGTAATTACTTGAAGTAACTGTAGCTATGTAAAAGGCCAGACCGACTGGCGTTACCAATGCTTGTTAATTTTCTTCTCACTAAGTGCACCATTCATGTGAATGCTGTGTCCCATCATGCACACAGTGCTTAAAACCAGTGTATACATTTTATAGTCACTCCCCTTTTTGGTAGTAACAGAAACTGGAGCTCGTGAATGCTTCCTCCTACACATATAATGCTTTGGAGAAGGGTCATTAAAATGTCCCTTTGTGCTGTAAGTTGCTTTTGCAAGTTACAACACCAAGTTACACACACATGGAATACTTAATTTCCCATAAAGTCAGGGGAAAAGGCCTTCTAATCAGGGATCAGATGCTTCTATTTTTGTATGGGGATGACCTTCAAACTCCTTCATACGCTGACACTTTAACTTCAACTGTCAGCAGCTTGTGGTCGGTTCCACTGGAATATATTTCCTCCAGCATGTTTGCCTTCTGCTCGTACAGATGACCAGCAACTAATTACCACCAAACTATGATTTAAAAAAAGCACCTCAAACAATATGCATGTATTTGCAACAGATTATGCACACACCTTTCCTTCTAGCTGAAAGGTTAGGACATTAGTAGAGACCTAGTGTTACTAATTGAATTGAGGTTTTTGTTGCTGATATCTAAGGGAAATCATTTTAGCCTCCTCTTCCTCCTCCTCCTCCTCTCTCCCCCTTCTCTCTCTCCCCCCTCCCTCTCCTTGCTGAGCTTGCACCAGATCTGAATATATCCATATATTACAGTCAGCGGTGGAAGCTCGAAGTCGAAAGACGCCTCTGCTGGTTTGTTATGTTCTGTTGTGTTCTTTTGCCTGAGAAGTGACATCTTCCATGTCCTGTTCTTCTGAAAACTATGATGTAGGAAAATCCTCCATTTAGAGACCTCCCTCATTTCCAGGGTCTTGAGCACATTAACATATTTGCCCATCTCTTCTTCATTAACAAACCAGATCATGCACTTCTACATCCATGCTATAAACCAAATGCTATGTTTGTTTGCACTGCACTAGTTCTTTAGTCCTCATTACATGGATGTACCGGGCTTTCTACTTCTTTAAATCATGAGTATTGCTTCCGATATCTGCAAATTCCCTATGCCATTTTCCTTGACCTTTCCACAACTGCAGATAGGGATGTACACCATTGCTGTAGGTTTCAATTGGATTGAAATGTTTGACAGTAACCTGATTATGATGAACTCTTAGTAAAACTTGAAATAATGCTTTCAGATATATTACAGGCACACTTGCATAATATGATGCTGTGGCATGCATTTGATGGGGACTGTGGGCAGTGGTGTAAAGCTAAATAATAGGGCCCTACTGCAGAACTTAGAGGGGCCCCTTAGACTCCCATATTATACAGATATTCACTGGTCTTGGGCTAAATGGAGCACCCCTGAAGGATTGAGGAGCCCTTGAAGGGTTGGGACCCCCCTGCACCGCAGGAGCTGCAGAGGTCTGCGTTACGCCTCAGGCTGCAGACAGGGAGTGAGATTCTAAAATGAGGGAGGAACATCATGGTGCTACTGATTTGTACAGCTATGTATTCTACAAATGCAGTTTGACTGAGCACACACGACGCTGCACCTTGCAGGGACCAAACACCTGGATCCACCCAATGTAAGGAGGGCGCTGCCCCGTGATGGACCACACTACCCCCTCCATCAGGTCAAGAAATGTAGGTGAAGGGGTGTGGAATCTAATAAAATATCTCCTTCTCCATGGGGCAGGTTGCTTCATAAATCTACTTGTCCTGTAACAAAATCCACTTGTCCCTTTGGTGCCATGTAGTGCGGGGCCAAATTATGGCAGCAATTGTATTATATAAGAGCTCTGATATGGTCTCTCTGATTATGCCAGGGCTCATACCATCGTAGTGTTTGAATACTTGTAATCCCCTTATGTTGCCTTGTTTCCGCAGATCTACATACGGTGCCTGAAGGTAGTGGTAAGCAATAGTTGCAGGGTTAGACTGCCCTTTTGAGTCTGTGCAAACCTACTAACTTTCATGTTGTAAGGGGATTCAACTATTCTTCTCTAATATTTTCCCATACTGAGAAATGTTGGAAATTTACTCCTGACAATGGTAGACGTAAAACCTTCTTCTAGAGTTGGGGAAAAAGTTGTTGGAGGGAAAGTGAATTTGCGAACACTCAGATTTTCGCATGAGCAAATCGACACATGCAAATTTGCTCATGCTAAAAAGCAGTTCACAAATATTTTCTAGGAGTACTATTTCATGTCCTACTTCTGTAAATTCTTGGGAATTCACGAAAGCCATATAGCTGCACTTAATGCAAGGACATATACCATGGGAGCCCTTTTGAGACTTTCTTTAATAATCGGGCCCCTAGTTAGGTCTGGCGTTGACCCCAACCTTTAGCATTTATTAAAATTCTGCCTCTCTTTATCGGAGCATATCGGCACACAAAGTAGTTTTGTTCAGTGCCAGTAACTACTGTTGCAGTGTGTGCTTTCTGAGACAATACATTTATTTGCTTTTGCTAATGTTTGTTATAAAGGTGAGGTCCCGGCAGCTTCCACACTTATAAGGTTTTACAAAAACCATGCCAAAACAATTCACACATTGACAACACTAACAAGCTGACCACCAATCTCAGGCCTACTGGCTTTGCCAATGCTTGTTTATGTTTCCCCATAATCTTAGTGAAACTGGTTACACTGATTTTCCATTATAAATATTTTTGGGAAATACTAGCATGTGTTACTACATGTTACTAAATGATGCTCCAAAGAAATGGTACCTGAAATTTTACACCAGTTTAGCTAAATGTATTTTTCCTGCTTTCATTTTTTTATGAACATTTTATTTGGAAAGTTAAGAATCATCAATCTTGCTTTCAAACTTCTGCTAATATTTGCATCAAACCAAAGCGCATTCTGGGAGCATTATACATAGTCTCATATTGCTAATCTTTGAAAATGTGTGTACACATTTTTATATTGTAACCACTGTCAGTAGTGCAGTCAGCGCTTACAACATTTACTTAGAGCGCTTACCCTAATAATAAAGTCTTTCAATTATTGAACCATAAATACATTTTTGAACAGCATTAACATATGTACAAAAATATTGGCTTAACTGCAGAAAGTGCCCTTCAATGATCTATAATGTGGTACTGCAAACTGTCAGCCAAAGGGTTTGTGCTGCAGGGGGTTGGGCCTACTTGTCCCAAGGACAAAATACTCATGAAAACATGTTGCCCTGGACCCCAAACAATATGTCTTGTGTGTCTGGTTATAGGAATTCCACATCACTGATGTGGCAGGCGCCATGCTATTGACAGATGGCTGGCCAAGGCATTTTGAGAAGGCAACCAGACAGGTAGGAGATGTGGGGCTCATGGAAGACCTATCAATACCATGCACCAGGTAAGCATTGCGTAGACTAAGTATTCATGAATGTATTTTGTTATCTCCTCGCGCAGTTATCAGGCTGCTGGAAATGAAAATTGGCATTTGCAGTAACTATGAAAATGCCAAGTGTTTGAGATGGGCTAACACTCCCCCTCTGAATAGATTACATAAACCTTTGTGATGCAGCTACTAATCTCTCTGGCCAGACCTAAAAAGATCACTTGCATTGTGAAACCTGGATGTTTGTGTTAATACCTTTTCTTATAACTGTTCAAAACCATAGCCTCAAGAGAAAGATTGGTGGAATGGAGGGTGTTCGCCTAGACAGATGGCCTACTCCAAGCCTGGTTGACTTTAACTATATGAATTTTGAATGGAATATTGGATACACCATCCGTTTCTGTGAATGATGCTGCCTACCTGTTCTAATTATGGCAAGAATGGTGTCTTATGACTGTATTAGCGGCACCATTAACTTAAACATTAATGGACATTTCATCAACTCTGTAAATTGTAGGTAAACTCAAATGATTCTTTCCCTTGTTTCGTTGTTTCCATCCTCGAGAGTTATTGAGGTAAGAGCACTGGTCCCTTTTCAAGACTCGATGTAGTTAGTGGTAAGACCACTACGGTGGCCTTATGCAAAATGCATCAGAAGTTATAATTTGCAAGGCAGTTAACTAAGCAACACCCAGTGCTTTCCGTAATCACTATTCATTTGAATTTTAGTTACTGGCTAAAGAACCAGTTGTGGTCATACCCTGCCAAAGATATTGCAAGTTAGATCTTCTGCACTACCTTCAAATTGTTTCTCTGACCACGCCCTTTTTAGGTTTGCTATAGTTGTAAATCCTCCCATTTGAAATTACAGGATGACCTTGTAACAGAAGTAGTTGCAGGTTTTACACCAAAGTAACTCCAGCACTCTTAAGCTTTTCAGTCATATACTCTATTTACCATCCATTCTTCAAGTATACATCTCTTGTATGCTGGATTAACGAGGCCTAAAGAAAGGTAAGCAAAGTGGGAATGCAGAGTGTGGCCTGGGCAAGGCAGTGGTCACCCTTGTTGCAGGCCTTTTGTTTGTGCCTGGGCTCATCACTCAAGGACATATCATTTTGTATGATAAAAAAAATAAATGATGGCCTAGAATGAATGGCATACATTTAGGCTAGAAGGTCCTTTAATGGTCTTGTAAGCTGTGACGGCATGAAGGTGTTATATTGCTAATTGACTTTTTTTTAAGTGCTCTTTTTGTTTACTGAGCATGTGGGACATTCTATAATTGAGCTTTATTTTGTATTTATTTTGGCTTATAGAGAGGGTTCTTTTTTTCGTAGACACTTCTGTACTCTCTCCAATTCAAAAACCTTAATATGAAAGTAATTTTGAAATATTGCACGAACCTATTGACAGCAGACAGCCGTTTCAACATTAAGATAATATTTTATTTTTATTTATTTGAAGAGTTTTATATAGCGCTGGCTAGACCCGGAGGTATCAGAGCGCTAATAGGTTTATATGTCTCACAGAATATATTTATTGTATACTAATATCATGTTTCTTCAAATACCTACAGAAAATTGAAGTGTTTGACTGTCTGAACATCATTTTTATGCGTTTAAAAAGTTTTAAAACTTCTTTCAGCGGTTTTCTACTTTTAATTGAATGCAGATGTTAAGCCAGTAGGAGATCTTGCATTATCTATTTTTAATTCAGAAAACTAACCACAGGTTTCATGTTTTATTTTTTAGGGACTCTGGTAAAAGCTGCAAAGTGTTTGCATTTAGCAAAGATGGAAAATTATTTAGTTGGAGCAATGGAGAAAAGTAAGTTTCCCCTTTTACATTTTTGAGTGAGAAGATCGTGTTGAGAATAATGGAATGCATAAACAAGAAATCTTGAAACTGAGTCACTTTACTTCTATACTGAGCTAACTTTGCTATAGCTATTTTTTCACACTTTTCCAACTTTTTGGTATACTTTTTTGCAGTTGTTGAGTGATAGTGGGCTTGGAGGACAGTGGTCCTGTGGGTTATAGACCAAAATTGGGGACTGTCAGTGTGGTGGTGTGAGAACAGGTAATGCTAGGCGGAATTGCAGCAGTGGTGGGTACACCTGAATATCTGTATGTTTGTAGTCCAAAACTCAATTAGATTGCTTGTTTTTGTGACAGTGTGTGTTTAGGTTTCGACTGCAAAAAGCTGCGCAAGCAGCTTTTGCGCAGGAGAAATCTAATGAGAACTGTAGTGTGGGTTTGGGTCGGCCCTCGTCATTCATTGGCTGGCTCCATAAATGGAGCCTAGCCATTGGACGAGGGGCCTGTCCGTCAATGCCGGACCAGATTCGGAGGCGTTCCCGAGATTCTTTGGCTTTTGCCGACGTCACGCGACGTCAGCCGAAAGCCGGGAACGCCCCCGAATCTGGTCCGGCATTGCCGGCACCAGTGACTATCCTGCTCCTGATTGGTGAAGCTGCGTGGACGTCACTGCTGGTCCACGAGGGAGCCCACTCCTCGGGAAACTTCGCCGCCCGCCTGCCTGAGCTAGAGACGGGCCGCCGCGCTGCCCGCGGCGACCCGGAAGTGACCGGCCGGCTGGCCGGCCAATCCTAGCACGGCCGGCCGGAAGTGCCCGCCCCCCGCAGCCCGGGGGAAGAAGGAAGACGGCAAGAAGTATGGCGGCGCCCGCGGGGCTCCCGTGGCCTGGAGGGAGCCCCGGGAGATGCGGAGGACGTTGCCGGTCTCCCATGCCAAAGAGGGAGACCGGAGAAGTGCCAGCGAGATTGCCGCCGTCGATGTTACCGGTCTCCCATGCCGAAAAGGGAGACCGGAGAAGTGCCGCCGTCGCAAGGTGCAGGTAAGTCGATCTGCTTGCACAGGAGGAGCCCCGGGGAAAGAGAACGTCCCTCCGCGGCCCCTGTGCCATAGGCAGGGCGGTGAATGAAACTCAAGGTTTTGGAAAGTACCCAAGTCCCGGGCGGACATCCAAAAAATGCCTGAACACTAACCCGCTCGTGGGGCACTGCCTGGTTGCTTTATAAGGGCAGTCTGCCCAGCCCTGGTCAGTGTCGGGAGAGCCTTTAAGATTAAAGGCGGGGGCAGGATCACATTTTCGAGCAACCAGGAAAAGGTGGGATGCTGCTTTTTTAATTGCCTTCAGGAAAATAAACTTTATTTTGGGAGGGTGTGTGTGTGTGTGTGTCGGGGGAGAGGGGGGTGATGGAGGCGTTCCCATTGTTGAGTCTGGATCCACGTGGATGGCAAGTGCAAAATAACACCATATCTAGACTTAGGTTGCTTCATAGGGTGTCTGACATTTAATACCTCCTGGTATCCCACTGGACTTCTTTTCTGGCGAGCACTGTGATTTGTCCCTTGATCTGTACAGGGCGGTTTGGAGTCTTCTCGCCTTTTAGGTGAGCATGAGGGAGGACTGGGAGGTTATGGTGACTGTTATAATGTTGTTAGTTTGAAAGATCAGATCAACCTGATCAGTACTTTAGAAGAAAATTGAATTTACGATTGTTCTTTTGGGCTTCCACTCTGGACACTGAGGTGCATTCAGGTTGCCAGGGAGCAGGAAGGTGGCATGCATGTGTCTGGCCGGATATCTTGAAGGATCCGTGTGAATGGCTAGATGAAGGGTGGGCTACTGGCATCCATTATAGCTGCTTCTGAACTGGAGGAAAGAGATTTGATGTAGTGCTATGCTCACTCTGTATTCTTAATGAATTGTATGCATGAAGGGACCTGGCACATAAAGAATGGTATTATATGTCATGGTGGCACACTTTCTCAAGGATGGCCATGTGGAAGAAAAGCAGCGGAATTTGAAGATGGTTTGGGTGAAGCAAAGGTAATCTGAAAGAAGTAAGAGAGAGGGCGAAAACATCAGCCCGGTGAAGGAGTCAGGAAGAAGTCCTATGGAAAGAGTGTCATCATTTGTGTGAAAAAGGAGCAGAGAATCTGCTAGGTAAACCGCAGACCTCTATTCAAAAATGTAAAGGAGCACTTTCTGGTTACATCAGTCTGAAGTAACTGCACAAGAGCTGGACTCTGAGATGGGGAATATGTTAAGAAGACCAGATCAGAGCAGCGGTGAGCCGACCAGGAATGTGGCCCAGTGGGCAAAGGAGGCGTTCAGGTGATCGGAGAACAACTCGCCTCATTGTTGTGGAGCAGTTATGTCAAGATTAAGAATTGCCTAGAACCTTGTAAAGAGTGGCTTCTAGGTTTGCATCATGCCAGGTGCTTCTACTGAAGTCCTTTGTCTTTGGGATCGGTGAAGTCTTCGTAGTGCAGTGGATGTGCAAAGTCTGAAGGCCTGCCTAACACCAGACTTGGATGAACAGTCATCTAAAGAAGGGGTCCTTAATTAAAAACTGGGCTTGAGACTGCTAGAGTGATATGTTGGTGATTGCTCAGAGGAACAGTCGGTTTGACGATACAAAGAGATCCAATGATGAATTCTTCTACCAGTTCAAAACTGTTTAAGTGTTGTTGCAGAAGATCTGGTATGTTTGTGGATCAGGCAAGTTTCTTGTAGAAGATTTATACCTGAGACGGTGTAAAGGAAGGCACACCACAGGGTTAATCCATCCAAGCCTTGCACCTGCGACCCACAAATGCAGGCGAGGTACAGCTTCGGAGAGAGTGCTTGGAAGACCTACAGTGTAAGGTGGCACTAGGGGGTATGCATTTTAATAGATGTACAGCAGATAAGGAGCGTGAAAGAACTACAAGAACAACATGAGTACGTGGACACACCCTATTGTACTTATTTTATTCCCACTCGAGGTCCTCACAGTAAGGCTGTTCAATAGAGTGTATGTAGTGTAAGTCAAGTCAAGTCAAAATTAACTTTATTTGGTTTGTCACAACCATAAAGTGTACATATACAAATTACAATTAGTAACATAAAATTCATTTTATTAAAATATTTTTTTTTGGTTCTAAAAAAGTAAGACATTATTTTCCAGTCCCCAGTTTTAAGATAATTCGGCCTTTGAAAGCAAGGTCTCTACTTTCTTGTATGTAGTGTGAGGAGATGGATCTTACATCGACCTCCCATCACTTCAGGTGAGCACTCATTGGAAGAGCAGCCTCATTTTACAGGTGGTTGGCGCTTTACTTTGTTTACGTGTCATATTTTATGTGTTCTCTTTTTTGCATGTCTTGTTGTTTTTGTTGAAATTATTTTGCCTTTTATTCTATCTTATTTTATATGCAGTTGGCGTGTACTCTTTATATTGCCTTTTTCGTGTCTGTTGTTTGTCTTGTTTCCAGCGTGTTTTTAATATTACTGCTTTTACAGTTGTTTGATTTGCTTTACATGTTGGTGTTTCTTGTACTGGTTGTTGCTGTGTCTTGACGTTCTCTTTGTAGTGTGTGTTTTGGCTTTGCACCCTCCCCAATGGTGCTGTTTTCTTTGCTTTCTGTTTAGGGTTTATCTGTATTACAGAGCTGGCAAGTTGTTTCCTTCCTGCAGACACACCTCACCTGCTAATAATGGGTCAGGAGTAAAAGTGAAATGATAGGTCTGCAGTTTTGTGCCACATTTCCTGCCATTCCGTTTCCCACCCATGTTTTAAAGAGTTTTATTGATGTGCCTATGAGTTGTGCCTCTCTGCTATTTCTAGGATTCTGTTTGTTGGAGCCTAGTCACTTGTAGGGCGTGGGAATTCTATGGCTTCATTCACAAACCATATCTCACACCGAAGTTTAACATTTGTGGGCTCAAACACTATTTGTGTGGGTACATTCTGAGTGCTGACTCATAGGAACAGTATTTGCTGAATTTAGCTCCAGAAAGTGCATTTGTGAATAAAGAGGTAAACACTGATTATCTCACACATTTGTGGTTATTGTCTGAGGGGTGGGTGCTTTTAAAAGGGCCTACTCCACACGTCTTCCCAAACCCCACAGCGTTTGAGACACACCCACCATGTCAGTTAGGCTAGTGCAGGTTCCTGGGTACTAATGCTCATAGAAGGTATTCTGGGAGTTGTTTTCGTTTGAGTGGCAGGCCGTATACCAATGGTTTGTTCAGAATAGCCAAGCACTGGAAACATGGCTGTGCTTGCTTCCCTGCCCCCTGGCTGTGCTAGCTTCCCTTCCCCCTGGCTGTGCTAGCTTCCCTTCCCCCTGGCTGTGCTCGCTTCCCTGCCCCCTGGCTGTGCTCGCTTCCCTGCCCCCTGGCTGTGCTCGCTTCCCTGCCCCCTGGCTGTGCTCGCTTCCCTGCCCCCTGGCTGTGCTTGCTTCCCTGCCCCCTGGCTGTGCTTGCTTCCCTGCCTCTTTGCTGTGCTTGCTTCCCTGCCCGTGCTTGCTTCCCTGCCCCCTGGCTGTTCTTGCTCCCCCGCCCCCTGGTTTCCCTTCCCCTGGCTGTGCTTGCTCCCCTTCCCCTGGCTGTGCATGCTTCCCTGCCCCCTCGCTGTGCTTGCTTCCCTGCCCCCTCGCTGTGCTTGCTTCCCTGCCCCCTCGCTGTGCTTGCTTCCCTGCCCCCTCGCTGTGCTTGCTTCCCTGCCCCCTCGCTGTGCTTGCTTCCCTGCCCCCTCGCTGTGCTTGCTTCCCTGCCCCCTCGCTGTGCTTGCTCTCCTGAGTGTGTGTGTGTGTGGCTCTGGGTGGGTGTGTGTGGCTCTGGGTGGGTGTGTGTGGCTCTGGGTGGGTGTGTGTGGCTCTGGGTGGGTGTGTGTGGCTCTGGGTGGGTGGGTGTGTGTGGCTCTGGGTGTGTGTGTGGCTCTGTGTGTGGCTCTCTCTGTGTGTGGGTCTGTGTGTGTGTGTGTGTGGGTCTGTGTGTTTTTGTGTGGCATTTGCCAGAAATTAAACTATTGGCATTGTAAATGACAATGCCATTTATTTATCTGTTTTCAAAACCAAAACATAAAATACAAATTTTGTCATTTACAATGCCAATAGCTCAAACTTTTCAAAAGGCGAAACCATTGCATTGTAAATGCTTGTTTTTTAGGTGAGAATGCAGTGATAAGTGGTTTGGGGTGGTATTGTAATGGTGTGCCAGGATAAAATTATGCTTTCTGGGCTAGTGCGGTGGTGATGTTAGTATGGTGGTAATAGTGTTAGTAGTTTATAATGAGGTATTGAATCCCTCCTGCTCATCCTATCGCTGGCTCTCTCATAATCTCAGAAGCAAAGCACAAGAATGTATCCTCTCCTTTCCTCCAGCTTCTAAAGGATTTCCTTTGAATAGTATGACTTCTGACCAATCCCTACACACGAGGTAACTGGAGCCCAACTCTGTAACTGTTCACTCATTCAAAAACCTCACCATGGCGCATGTGCAGCCTTCTTTTTTCCTATTACAATCCAGTGTCAAAGTGCCTTCACTTCTTCAAATTTTCAAAATGCCTCTTTGCTGACATACATGCACCCTGTGCACCAAAAACATCAACACAAACCTCCAGATACCTATACTAAGTCTAAAAAGGTTTATAATGAATCTGTAAAATTCTGGTGAAAAATATAATTCCCAAGAGACCTCCCTACTCAACATTGTACACTAACAAGCCATCACAAAAGCACAAATCTGAATATTTTCTTTTCTACTAGTCTCACAACCCCAAAACGGAACTAGAGCACTGTTCCATTCTATTAACCAACGTCCTCTACTTGTTATCCACGACTCAGTCCAGAAGACCAGTGATAATAGCAATTTCCTCATCAGTACAGTCAGCAATGGAATACACCACATAGTTCAAACCAGCATCTCCTCTGACAGTCCTGCTGTTCGACATAGCCACATTACACTTCTTCCACCCTAAAAGGCTTCTTTGACATCCTCTCCCATCTCAGTGCAATGTTGTATGAGAATGCCATTCTATCCTTCTAAATCATTAAATCAGCCTGTGAAAGTGCTCCCATACTCTGTTCCTCCCACTTAACAGGAAAATGTAACGCTTTATTGAAAACATGTTACATCTTTTTCCGCTCTCGCTAAGACCTTGTTCCACCACTAATCTGCTCATACGTTGCCACCCCATCTCTACATTACCCTTCCACAGAAAAAATAATAGCATTTTCAAATGCAGATCCAAAGTGACCGCAACAACCTGTTGCACTCAAACCAATCAAGGTTCCAACCCAGATGCAGGAAAGAAGCAGTGTCTTTCTAGGTAGTCAATGACCTCATTCGCCAACAGGGAGTGTCGCTGCTTATTTGTTCTTCTGGGCATAGCTGTGACTTTGAATATTGTCCATCAGTCGGCATTCATGTGTAACGACCATCCCGGAGTGCCTATCTTCTCCTTTTTAGGTGTCAGTTATTCATCTATTTGGAGACTTCTGGATTTCCCACATTTCCTGTTTCTTGCAAGATTTAGTTTTCACACCCATACTCTACATTCTTTACGAGGAATCTTTTAATGCTATGCTGGCCATTAATGTCTTCACAATTTGAAGCGTGAGCACAAAAACAAACTTTAACTCAGTGTGTTGTCAGCAGTGATATTCACCCACCTCAGATCCTGCCTAAGTCCTGGCAAATTTTGAAATATTTGCAATCTTCAAAAATAAACATAACCAGAACAGATTTTTCCCTGGGATGGGGGCAGCCCAAGTCTACTTGAATGAATTTTGGGTGTTTCACATGATGATATCCCCATCACACCTGTATGACTTGCCCCTACCTCTTTGCCTTTCCTCATTTCACCATTAGATCAGAAAGGATTAAAAAAAGGAAACAATCTGGCAGTTACTGTCATCCCTACCACTGACTATGAACTATCCTCTTTGGATGAACACTATTGAACTGTAACCTTCACGTCATTTTATGAACATTGAATAATTCCTCTGTAAATCATTTAGCTGTGGCAATATTGCGTGCCATTTGCTGCCCTTTACAAATGTAATGAAGAATTGTTTAGTAAATCAAATGCCAATAGTAAAGTCCACGAACCTAGGTAAACCTCAATAGCTGTGTGGTACCCTCCTTGCCATATGCAGGAGCAAGAGTTTATATCCTATAATATATATTTTTTAAATGATGGATAAATAGTTTTTAGATAGTGAAGTAGTAGTTGGTGCTGTTGAATGGTAAAGAAGTAATGGGGGTGTGGTAGTGAGGCAATTATGTTCTGCATGTGTGTGGATAGATGTGCCGAGCTCAGGAAAATCAGTGCTTTTCGATGTAGCACAGAGTCAGAGTTGTAGTGCAGTCTTGGGGGTTATAGTGCAGTGATATTGGAAGGTGATTGGTGGCATGGGAATGATAGTTTATTTGGATCATATGGAAATTTAGTGGTGATGGCTGGTAGTGTAGTGGTGGTGGCTAGATAGTCTAGGTGTATGATTGTTATTCTGTTGGTGATGGGGTAATGTGAAGATATGTTTTTTCTATTCTATGAGATTGTAGTATGTGTGTGTGGAGTCATAGTGCCGTGAAGGGTAATAGTACAATGCTATAAACTACACTGTCCCTCTGATGATGGTTGTAGTCAAGCAGAGATACGGTTGGTAGTGGCCTGACGGTACTGTCCAGTGTACAGGCTATGTTGTGACCAGGCACATGACTAACCGTAAAACTGCCAGGTTTGAGTTCCTGAGCCTGACCGGATCACAGCCATTGCCCTGGGCAGTGTGGCTTGTTATTTTTAGTAAGTTCTCATTCGCCAGTAAGAAAGCCAAGACTCATTTGACAAACTAAAACCTAAGGTACTGCCTTCAACATCAGCGACCTTCTGTGATTCTTGTGATCGCATTACTTTGATGTTCATTTTTTTGCATCCCAATATTAACACAGTGCATTTGCACCATCGAACAATCGCCACTTGCCACCTAAAATAAATATGTTCTGGCTACCTCTTAAGAAGGAACGCTCACACCCTCCCGTTATTCTGTTGTCCATTGAGACAAATGTTCCTTCCTCTTAGTGAGGTCAGTGATCCCTTTTACAGGCATGGTGTATTAGTGCTTCTTGACTACCTATTTGTGTGATTTCTCTTTCAGAGGTACTTTTGCTGTAGCTCTGGTCAGTGGGTATCTATGTTAAAGTTGCAGGTGTTGCATCATTCCTGTGTTGGTGTTTTTTTTCCTTGCATGGCATGAGTTCTGATTTGGTTTTACTGAAAAGGTAAGTCTGCAGATGAGAAAGAGAATTATGATGGTAATAGTACGATAACTGTCCGGCAACCTTTTCTGCTACTTCTGGTCGTTGCTTGCTTATCCTGGTACTTGAGTCTCTTCCTGCTTTCTGTCATACAGAAATTACGTTGGTTAAAGAATTTTTGGGATTCACATCATGTCCAATTCATGTCCCCTCTTTTCCGTTTTTGTTGTTATATGCACTGGATACTTGTACCAACAAGCTTATATGCGTGTCTATTTGTTCATCTGGAAACCAGTGTGATTAGAGTTAATCTGAACCTGCCCTGAGGAAGCCCGCAATGGGCGAAACGCGTTGGCTGTTTCTTGGCTATTTCTTTGATCATCCTATGTTGAGAATATTGGCTGTCTATTTTATCATTGTGTCAAGAAGACATATTAAAACAGGACTTTTTCATATCAATGAAGGACACGTGTTGCGTTTTTATGTATTGATACATTATATATTCATTTCTATTTCTGCCTCTCCATTTGCTTGTTGTCTATCTATATTTGTATGGTCCCGTGGCAGTGGACCAAAGAGGTGGGCAGCATATGTAGAGCTATCTACTTGAATCTCTGTGTATAGTTAGGTGGTGCAACAGGAAATCCTTTACTGCCATCTTCTTGCCTCTTTGTAATCGTCTACATTGACGACATTCTGATTTTTTCAGATACCGAACAAGAACATGTTGAGCACATCAAAAAGATTTTACAAAAAATAAAAGAGAATAGGTTATTCGCCAAACTAGACAAAAGCACCTTCCATACTAATAGAGTTGAATTCTTAGTTTTCATTATATCACCAGAAGGCATACTCATGGAGCCAAAGAAGATCAATGCCTTAATCAAATGGCCTAGTCCTAC
Source organism: Lissotriton helveticus (assembly GCF_964261635.1). NCBI lineage: Eukaryota > Metazoa > Chordata > Amphibia > Caudata > Salamandridae > Lissotriton > Lissotriton helveticus. Next base: position 242,369,834 of record NC_136072.1, read on the forward strand.
CAATGTAAAAGAGGTTCAATCCTTTCTTGGGTTTGCCAATTTTTACAGGCGCTTAATCGGCCACTTTTCAGACCTGATTGCTCCCATCACGCGACTGCTCCGCAAAGGGGTAGTTTTTGTTTGGTCTTCTGAGGCGGAGCAGGCTTTTTCCCAACTCAAGAAAAGATTCACTACAGCTCCCATAATTCGCCATGCAGACAATTCACAGCCTTTCAATGTTGAGGCTGACACCTCTCAATATGCGGTGGGGGGAGTTTTATCTCAGCGCAATGCTACAAGGGGTTGTTTACATCCCGTAGCGTACTTTTCAAAGACTCTTCTTCCCGCTGAACAAAACTATACTATCGGAGAGTGAGAATTATTGGCAATAAAGCTCGCCTTCCAATGGCGTCATTACTTATTGGGGTCCCCACACTCTGTTACTATCTACACGGACCAATTTTTTAAGTCAGCCAAGGCATTAACTCCACGACAGATGAGATGAGTTCTTTTCTTTAGTGAATTTGATTTTATCATTACTTATCGACCGGGGTCCCAACAGGGAAAAGCAGATGCCTTGTCTAGATTGGGATCGGATTAAAAAATCCTAATGAACGACCATCCTCCTCTCATTCCTTGCAATAAGATCGTTGGAGCAGGAGTAATAGGAGATCAAACCACACCTTTCCTGACCAGGTTAATGAACGCCTGTTCTGAAATATCACCTCTTGAATGGTTAAAAGAACCATTACATACTATAAAGGATGGGTTGTATCTCCATGAAGACAAGATGCATGTGCCTTTAGCAGATTTACAACAACAAATCATTAGATGGTGTCATAACACCTCACTAACCACTCATCCTGGTGGAGAGAAGACCGTGCAACTTTGTAAAAGATGGTTTTGGTGGAAGGGTTTGAATAGAGATGTATTGTCCTATATAGCAGACTGCCCTGTCTGTGCTAGACAAAAATCTCTACACACTGCCCCTGCAGGATTACTCCAACCCACAGACATTCCTTCAGTTCATTGGCATACAATAAGTATGGATTTCATTACAGAATTACCTAGAACACAAGGCTATAACACTATCTTAGTGGCGGTAGATCTGTTTACAAAAATGGCGCACTTTATTCCATTGAAAAAAACTACCCTCATCAAAGGAATTGGCTCATGTGTTCATAGAACAGATCGTTCGTTTACATGGCATTCCATCTGTGATAATCACCGATAGAGGGGCCCAGTTTATTTCACGCTTTTGCAGGGACTATGTGCTTCTCTGGGAATAGACCATAGGCTGTCCACTGCGTACCATCCGCAGACAGATGGCCAAACAGAAAGGACCAATCAAACTTTGGTACAATTCCTAAGATGTTTGTTATCGACCATTACCTCTGATTGGGTACATGCTTTGCCCTTAGCCGAGTTTTCATACAACGACACGTCCCATTCTTCCACAGGTGTTTCTCCGTTCTTTTTTTCCCATGCCCATCACCCTAGATTCCTTCCTTTTCCTATGGCGATTCATCTAGACAACATCCCTGCAGTACACAAACATCATGTAACTATTCTGACTACTTGGGAAGCCGCTACAAAGGAGTTACAGAAGACTAAAGCTGCCATGAAGTTGCAGTCGGATAAACATCGCAGACCTACTCCTGAGTACAAGGTTGGAGATCAGGTTTGGTTAGCTTCCAAGAATCTAAGATTAGAAGGTCCTCGCAAATTACAACCTCGGTACATAGGTCCCTATGTAATCACCAAGAAGATCACTCCTGTTTCTGTAAAACTTGAATTACCCGAAGAAATGCGTATCCACCCGGTTTTCCATGTCTCTTTACTTAAAGAGTATAGATCCTCACAGAACCCTGAAGACCCTTCTTCCCCTATTATAGTGTGTGGAGAAATGGAATATGAAATAAAGAAAATTCTAGATTCCCGCAGATATAGGGGTAAGCTCCAGTATCTAATTGATTGGGTGGGATATGCACCTGAAGATAGATCATGGGAACCAGCTGAACATGTACACGCACCTTTTCTAATTCGTAGATTCCATGACTTACCAAACCTCGTCCTGTGACACGACCTTTGGGTGGGAGAACTGTTAGACAACAAGCTTCGTGCTTGATCCCTTGGAGGCTGTGAAGGGACTGAGTATTTCTTTTGTGGAGAATACACACTTTTAAGACGGTCCCTAGCCGTTCTGAGAGAGGTGGAGTTAGTTGTTACTCTCGACCTTTAAATGCCTTGTTCTGCCGAGAAGCCGGTGCTTGGCGTTCACTCCCTTGGATCCTCGCTCCTCCCTCCGTTTCCAGTTTTCCGGTTCCTGACTGCCCGCTCCTTGTCTGCTTGCCCTCATTTCTTGTATCCTCCTTTGTTCCCATACGGAATTGTGATTCCTTCCGCTTGTTGGTAGTCAGGCTTACAGAGCTTTCAGCCTCGAGTGATTTTGTTGCCCGCCGTGTTGTTTTTGTAATTACCGCAACCGCGCGCATTCCTGCATCAGTTAGCGCGGTCGCTCCTTTCATTCCCGCAGTGTTGTTTATGTAGTCACTGCGACCGCAAGCATTTCAGTGGCAGTTATCGCGGTCGCTCCTCCTATGCCCGCAGTGTTGTTTCTTTATGCACCGCGACCGCGAGCATTTTCCTTTTCTGGCCCGCAGGGTTGTTCATTTACCCACAGTGTTGTTTAGTTAGCAACTGCTATGCCAGATAGACATCTTGTTGCATTTTGGGAGATGTAGTTTCAAGCTATCATTAGTTATAAGCGCGGTGCGCGTTTCATGTTTCCTTTCTATTTGAGCAGCATATATATGTTTTAATCACACGCGTTGTGTGAGAGTGTTGTCTGACTCTAGTCAGTATTTGAGATATTGTGTTGGTTTGTGGAGCAATTGGCTTCTTTACTCTGTGAGAGTGTAAACAGAGTTCAGTCACGTGTAGTGTCAGTCACCTTTCCCCTTTTCACTGGTGAACTGATGCTGTGTGTACCCTGTGCTATCTGCCTTGAAATCTGTCGTTGCATTGCTGCTCATTCATTTACTTTTAACACCCGGAGATGTCCAGCTGGTACGCCTCGTCTTTGGTCATTCAGAGGGATCCAGCTGGGGATTTGTGGTCTCTGCCTTTTGGCTTCCTAACCCCACATCTCCGAGAGTCCATTTGGGGGTGTAAGTGTTTCTTCTCTTTGCGCCCATAGATAGATTTTCGGAGTGTGGGGGAATTCTCGTCGCTCCTGTGGACTGGGCCTGGGGATATATCACAGGTTAGTGGTATCGGTAACAGAGATTCTCTCTGTTGTATTTAGGGAGCAGTTGACATTAAAATACTCTTAATATATCAGAATGTCCAGCACCTGCCAAACGCTAATCACTTTGGTTTAATTTTGTGTTTTAGAACACGAATATCATCCACATCCGGCTCAGTGTTTAAATACGGCCTTAGTGTTTTGAAGAAACTTCTTACAGGACCAACCTACAATAAATGTTTACTATTTATAAATGCCTCAATACATAGAAAGTATCATTATAGTAACTAGGTTAATGTTCCTATGTCTTTTCTGTTGAAGCTGACTGCACTTTGATGTGTCCATTCACTCAGTTTCTGTGCTTTTAAACAGCACTGTTATTCTGCACATGCTATCTGAATTTCTGTTTGCGGGATAAGCTGAGGTGACTGTCAATCTTCAGCTTCATCCTTAGCTGGATGATCATGAGTTGACACACTTTATCCGTTGTCTTGACAATAATGGAACACACTTGGCAACAATAGGCACCAGAGCCCCCAACTCTTTTTGGGTTTACAAATATTTATTACTGATTAATTTTTTTTACCCGATTCCGCTCATGGGACTGTCTATCTAGTGATAACCCCAAATTGCTGATGTGTCTTTTAAGCACTGATCAGGTGGTGGGAAGTTTTAGCAATGCATTTTATTTATTTTAATAAACAAACTTTATTGAATTTTAAGGTCAATGGAGTTGGCCATATGAAAACAAGCTAGTATGGCACTTGAAGCATACATTATGATATAACACACCATGATCACAGGGAATAACAGTACAATTATGTGTAGAAACGGACACTGTACACTCTGATCCAGGGCCTCCAGTAACAATCAAATTACAGTAGATGACCCAACCATTTCCCCCCCACCCGCCTGTGTTTCTGGGAGCAACCCAGTGATTCAAAGACCACCCACTCCTGCTGAGTGCACTAGTCCATACCCTACCTCCATTGAGTGAGGGTTGGAGGGATAGGACTCAACTACTTTGCAGCTATGTTGCGCTTTGCAATCGGGAGGGCTATGCCCAGGAATGCCTTCTCAGCACGTGTCCAAGGCAAGGGTCTGAGGGGCAAGTGAACTTGGTCGACCATGTTCTTGAAGGGGATCCCTTTAAAGGACGGTTCCCCTCACACCAGAGGTGTCATGCTTCATCATAGGGGTGCCTCCTTGCGTCAAGAGCCTAGTCTCAATGCGGGCTATGACCCCCTCGCTGCGAGGGAGGAGCACAGGGATGTTTTATGTTGGTAAGGAGGGTTATTCTAAAACCCTATGTGAGCGCGGTGTGTTGAGAGTGAAGTGCAGTGCTAGAGTGACAGTGGGTAAAAACTGGCTACAAGGCTTGCTATATGGCAACCTTTATTCAGCTACCTTGTGACCGGGTTAAAAACAAATTGCTAGTAATGCAACTGCCGACATTAGAGACCACTACATTCGAGTAAGATCAACATGTTTCGGCATTTGGACCTATCAGAGTATTGTGGTCTTCAACAGGATCAACATTTAGCTACTGCAATAAGTGAAAATGATGCACCTATCACTAGGTGTGAAAATGACAAAAACAGTGTATTATACTGGACCAGTGGCCTGTAATTCAGTAGATTCTGCGGTGAAACCTGTGGTGAAACAAAAAGACAATGCCGCACGCTGTTTAGAATAACAAGGAAAGACGTGATGCATGGTTGTACCACAGCACAACAGACTATCACTTCAGTCAAAACATTGGACGAGGTGAAACCACTGTATTTACATGATACAAGATTAAATGATGCAATACTCACCCACAGAGGTTAGAATAATCTTCGCTTCTCTCCTGGGCTATTAGGCAAAGGTACATATGCCAACCCAACCTAATAGAAAAAGGTGGTGGCGTCAAGGTAGTATGTGCGAGCCCACTAATGACCGAGGAATTATAAGCATGAGTTTGCGAAAAAAAACAAATGTGCAAAGCTGACCTGCACAGCTAGTGGTTGTTGTGTGCTGTGCGTTGTTGGTAGATCTGTAAGCACTGGAAGGTAAGTCCCAGAGGGTGGACAAACCGTGTGTTGCAGAAAGAGCATAGAAGGGTCTGACCTAGCTCATAGGTGACTCCAGTAAACAGCCCAGGTGGCTGAAGGAGTAGAGAAGGTCTTAAAAAGTAGTTGCCGGAAGGCCGATCTGCCAAAAGTGTTCGAGGGAGTACGAAAATGGCCATCATGTATGACATGATCGACCTGGGCTAGTACAAGTAGTAAGCGCCGAGGTCGGGCGTGAAAAGCGGTACAAAAGGGGGGGTGGTCGGGCGTGAGGCCAGATATCTCGAGCTGAGCAGTACTATGAAGCGAACTTGCCAGGTCGAGTGAAGGCAAGGAGCCCCAACCTGATGCGTGTAGTGACCGTGGTCGAGCATAGCTGAACAACTGCTCTGGAATGAGAAGGTCCCACGGTGACTTGCCCGCCGGGCCTCACAGACAAGGTGTGCCAAACAATTAGTTGAAGGCCAGCTCGTGGGGACCTGGGCTGCGGGGAGGCACATAAGAAGAGTGCCATCCAGAGTAGTTGAACGAGCCGGTAAGCTCGTGGAAACTGGGACCGCAGGAAGGCATGTGAGTCAGCAGGTCTCGGAACTACGTCCGGACGTGCCCGTGCGTGCGAGTGCCTATGTAGGTGCGGGCCAACTAACTGAACGAGTCGGTGGGCCTGTAGAGACAGGGCATGTAAGCCAGCATGTCTCGGAACTGCTTCGGGGCAAGCGAGTGCCGAAAGACAAACTACTCAGAAAAGTGGTACAAAATAACAAAAGCAAAAGTGCTTGGGCTACTTACCGCTCAACGTGAGCGTAGAGGCAGGAATCATATGTTCGTCCAACAGGGCGGAGGCCAATCCGGGTCGGTGCACTTAAGCAGTGCCGGGACAATGATTCCCTGAAGAAAACAAAGAGGATAAAGGAAAATGTAGTCCATGCGGACTACTACCTGATGAGGTCGCTGGGAAGATTAGTTTGGGGCACCGTTTCCTGGAAAAGCACCCAGGGATGCTGGGAAATGTGGTCCTGGAGCTGCTCGGCAAACTCTGGCACAATGGAGTAGGGGACCGGTACAGTGGAACAATACAAGGGGTATGAGAAACCGGGGCACTCAAATGTGAACGAGGCCCAACATCCAACCCTGGTTGTCAAAAAGGGACAGCACAATGTGTGCTGAGAAGAAATAGCATAAGGGCCACACAGTGATGTGAATGAATGATGTGGCAGATACAGTAAATCACTCAAGGACCTATCACAGAGCTAAAAACGCCCTGTGGAGCGTGATCACACTCATAATAAAGGTCTGAGTGTGCCAACAAAAACACTCATAATGGAGAGGCATGACACAGGATGTGTGCCTAAGGAGACAAAAAACTGAAACACTTAGAAACTGTAACAGCCTGTATCGTGATGGGGAGGCTGGTGTACTCCTGGGCTCAGGTGAGTGCCAACCAAGGAATGTCATCATTGAGTCCCATATTAGGCAGAGTAGAAAGGATTGATGGAGTAGGACCAAAGGTTGCATTTGAATTCCTGAAGAGAGGAAGCTGTTGTGGGGCTGAGCCTTGCATTCACACAGTGTTAAGTTGACATGAGCTTATTAGAAGTTTAAACACTATTTTTTCCTTTCTGCTGCATTTGCACACCGGCACCCACTTTATTACATGTTTAGAGTTTAGCAGAGTGTTTTGCTTCACACGTGAATAACATGTTTTTCTATATTAGCAGCCTTGCTTGGTAAGCTTAGTCTGAACAGTGAGTGCCGAGGCCTTCAAGGTTATTTCAACACAGTGGTTGTTGTTCAGACTGATCAGCGCACGTTCTAGACATAACATATATGCAGCTGTTGCCACCTCTGAGATTGGCGCGTTTAATAATGCACTGCGTAGGCATGATCACACACACACTTGGAGAACTTTCGTATGCTGAGAGCTTGTGCAGAATTTGATGTGATCCACTTCTGCTAAATAGCAGAGGTATGGGGCCACCTTTGTAATCCCAAGAGACCTTCTGTAGATATAAAATAACCTACTAGCAAGGGAGGGTGAAATATAGGTATATTTTAAACCTGTTTCCATTTAGCATTATAACATGCTTTTCTCCCTTTGTATTTTATGGAATAGTAACTATGCTGATAATCTTGTTGCTTATAATATGTGTGCTTGTATTAGCCAAGACACTGCGCATGAGAACACGGCATTAGAAATAAATATTTCAAACTTGCATGTGTCTTCATTTACTCCCTGTTTTGGACTAGTATGTTAGTATAACGAAAGAGTGTTCATGTGTTCCACATTGCAAGAGGTAATCGAAGTTCCATGTTCTGGGTTGTCTAATCATTGGTGTTATGGAAGAGCCAATGGGACAATGTTGCTAGTCTGGTAGGGGATGTTGGGTACTAAGGTGAGTTTTGGTACACCCTAATCAGGGCTCGTAAATTTCACTCGACCGCTCGCATATGCAAGCTAAATTTAACAAGGTCGAGCTGTTTTTAGGTCCTTTCTGTTGAGTAGGAAAACAAACCAACTTTTGTCCTCTGTCTGTGAAAACAGAGGAACTGTGACAAGATAACAAGATTTAAAGGTATTTTTATTGCTCACAAAGTTAATGAACAATAAAGATGCCTTTAAATCTTATCTTGTCACAATTGCTCCGCTTTCAGAGGCTGAGGTCAAGTAGGTTGCAGTTAGGTCGAGGACATTTTTTAAGGTACTAGTCCTGCAGGACTAGTACCATTTTTGGGATTTTTTCGAGCCCTGCTAATTCAATGAGGTTCCAAGTCTCTTTGCACAGTTCTGTGTAGGAGCAGAATCCCTGCTACAAAGCAACAGGTTGCTAAAACCAATAGAGATTAGCTCAGCAACATATTGGAGATGGCGTAGGAAAAGTTCTTCAATTAAGGAATTCTAAATCCGGGTTAGGTAAAACAAACTCCAGAGTTATAGTAGCTGCAAAAACACCAACTGTTTTCTCAAAGAAATGTCCCTGGGGGTACCCAGCAGACATGGCCAGTGAAGGCCATTTGAGAGAGTCCGAAGCCCGGGGCTGAAACCGTCCCATGGAGGGGGTCCGCATGGTCCCCCTCCTCCATTTGAGAAAGGCCAGGCCCTGGGGAATGGGGTCCCTGGGGCCGAAATGGGCCCAGAGAATGGGGCCACGCGACCCCCCCCCCCCCTCCTCCCTTATTACAGATTTGCCCTGACCTTTGGGTATGGGGCCCCCTGAACTCCTTAGGTTCTTTGAGGCCAACTACCCCTCCTGTTTCCTCCAGTAGGTCCCACACAGCGGTATTGCTAGGAGGTCTTTGGAGGCCACGCCCACCTTTCGCCACCACTCTGCAAATGCGGATCCTGGCTCTCTACTATTTGGGGATGAAGTCCCCATGGATGCAGAGGGTCTTTGGGGCCAACTACCCCTCCTGTTACCTCCAGTAGGTCCCACACAGCGGTATTGCTGAGAGATCTTTGGAGGCCACGGCCCCTTTCCCCACCACTCTATAAATGTGCCTCCTGGAGCATAGTGGTTGGGAAATTAGGTCCTCTTGGATGCTGACGTTTCTTGGGGGCCAAAAAGTCCTCCTGTTTCCTCTAGTAAGTCTCTCCCTCTTTCTCCACCACTCTGCAAATGCGACTTCCAGTTATAAAACCATGGAAATTTGTTTAAAAAGATTACAGGGATGTTATAGTAAGGCTCAGATTTCACTATTACAAAACCATAAAAATTCAGCAGTTATAGTTACCTGAGCTAACTATAACTTACGCCCCTGCAATGCACTGCTTATGACCTCACATATTACATCACTCATGACATGGTCAGTAACATCACTCATGACATTACTGATGATGTCTCAAATTACATCTCTGATGACATTTAGTGAAAGTAAGTATTTTGTAAGAGTTTAATTGTTAAACCTATATACTAACTACTACAAAAGTTAAATTAGTATAGTAGGTGCACTACTACTGAGTGATACTACTTCTAACATATGTTATGTGACTGGCTGTGTGACTGTATGTATCCTTGTGTGTATGGGTGTGTGAGTGGCGTTATTGGTGTATAAGTGGGTGTGTGAGTAGCTGTGCTGGTGAGTGAGTAAGAGTGTTTGGGTGGCAAGTGTATTTTTAGGGTAGGCAAGGGGAATCTGAGCTTCTTTTTTCTTTTCTTCTCTCCCATTCTCTAGGAAGTTAAAGGAATCCTGAGAGAAAAGGGTCAAGATGTAAAATTGGTCCTTGCTAAACAGCATTGCTCCAAGTCACTACATCTGAAGAGGCGATGGACTTGACCTTAAAATTACTCTGTTTTAATTAATGTTTTTTGGTATCACACGTTTCAAACTTTTGATGGACCGAAACAAGGATAGCTTAAGATCATGCGGTGGGTTATCTCATGCCGCCCCCTTGTACCATAGGTTCTAATACCTAGCTGGTCTGAAAGGGAGACCCAGCAAGTTTAAATCACTCCGGGGGATTAACCCTTGCTGCCCTGCAAAAACTTAATTCCCTACTCTGGCAAGGAGCTCTGTTTCTAGAAATATCCGTAATCTAAGTACACTTTGCATTTTGCGCTAAGCCCCTAGTGTCGACCTTTGATGCACTCCACCCCCCCTCAATGATGATTTTGGAATTAAGTACTCTCTATTTCTTAGCCCACGCCAGGCCGAGACTGCCAAGATGACTAACCCTAGAAATATATGTAAATCAAGCATCTAAGAACAAACTTAAATTATGCTCTGACTCTTTTGTCTAATACATCTGCAAGGCAACCTTGCATATATAGATCTGGCTAACTGCTCTTGAGACCAGTATAACCCCACATGGGCACTGAGTAATGAAATCGTTCCAATAATAATTAGCACACATGGCACTTTATTCCCCACCCAACGTCCCCTGCAGTATAAAAGGCTCCGATAGAGGAATTTTTGGGCAAGCCTTTATGTATATTTGGGGCTTATAAATTACTAACCACATGTTTTTATAGTTTTTACTTTGTATTCTGAACAAATAGTCTTTTAGCGTTGAACTACTATTGTAATGTGTTGTTTTAGCTTGAAACTGTGTAAAAACGGAGATTGTTTGTAATGGTTTTTAATTAACTGCACAATAAATTTTACCTTACCGCCTGTGTCACAGGTCATTATGCCCCACAGACTGTCACGCTAGCGCAGGTTAGCTCATGGCCTTGGTTCCAGGCCTCCCCACGTTGCACCGCCGATTTCCCAGGTATAAGGCTCAGCCATGCCCCTCATTACGTCAGGCCCCGCCGCAGCAACACAAGTCCGTTAAGAGGCAGTCCGGCACCCAAGGCTTGCAGTCAGCTGCTAGCTGCAGAGGCCCCCCCTGCTCCTTTGGAAACCCAGTATGGACACTCTGCCCACTCGTCTCCTCCAGTATCCAGCAGCGGCACTGGCGGCAGGCTGCAGATCTCTCCTTGGCCTTCAAGACCAACACTGTCCGTTGCGCCGTTCACTGTGCCAGCTCCGCTTGTCACCAGCCAGCACATCTGACAGGGTAGTAGCGCTTGCCATGGTCTGCCATCTTGGGTACAGCCGGTACATCGCCAGCTCAGTCCTCCCTTTGCAGGCATTCTGGATCACGGCCATTCACAGGCACAGCCCTTGGGAATGATCGTACACCAGTAGCGGCTGGCAAGGCAAACAGAAAATGGTGGACCGATGGTGGCTGATGACCGAGGGGTCCAGAGCACTCTTAGAGTGGGACCTCCATCTTTACACGCTAAGCCACAGCCCGTGCTCTGATATATTTAAACTTGTGTTACACCAGATGGTGGCTGGGTGAGCTAAACGCTCATCGCCATCTTTTTTTTTTTTTTTTTACATTAGTGAGGCTGTATTTATAGTTTGAGGTTACATATCCGTCACCTATCTTTTCCTCTCTGCTGGACCTCCAATATTACATAAATTATTTTAAGGTGCCTATTGACTAGTTTTATTTGACATCCGCGTTGTCCAAATGCGCAATCTTTGTACTCCAAATAATAAGAAAGTATAATCATGTTTTAATAGTGCCCAAGATTCCCTAGGATACCTTGAGCTGTGTGTCTTTTTTCCGTTTATTTACTTTCCCAACTCTCTCGCAACTCTCTCCTGCATCCTTTATTATTTAGCCATGTTCTCAAAATTCAGAGGGTTTAGTTTTGTGTTCCACGTGCATGAGAAATTGTCTACTCTCCCAAGGGCTGTCTCTGAAGCACTTCTGTTTCTGCGGTTCATATATGGGGGCACATAACCCACCACCACCTTGTTTTTTTTTGTTGGGGGGGGGGGGGGGGAGGGAGTTCATGTCACTTTTCAAGTTTCTGCACATAATATGTGGCATCTGTTTTGAAATGCTGTCATCTTCTCATTATTCTTCCAAGGGTTTTAATTGCTATCTTGGCAAAGCTGTTTTACGTGATATTGGTAAGCGTACACATGTCTATGTGCCTTGGTGACCAAGAAGTCTAAATGCAGTGAAGTTGGCTATTAATTAACCTGTCTAATCTGGCTCCACTGAAACAACTTTTTCTGTTTTCAGAATAAACATTGTGAATGTTGCTGATGGCGGTCTGCTGCACTCCTTTGATAACCCAAAGGTTGTTGGCCTTGAAATTTCTCCAAAGAACAATGTTCTTGCTACATGGCAGACGTATGTATGTAAGTAACTGTTGGGTACGGATGGTGTTTAGGTCTTGCTCTCAACACAGATTTTTGCTGCCTGTAATCGAAAGCTTCTTGTAGACCATACCCAATTCTTACAGTGGGCTTAAAGACGCCCTTTACTTAGTATTGGTTGACTTTCTTGTTGTTCTCACTTGATAGCTTGTTTTTGTTGGCTTTCCTTTATCTTCTTGTGCTTGTCTGTCTTCTAGAACATGGGCTCTTTACTATGCTTTTGATTGGGCAGACTTTTATCCTTCCATTGCTCACATTTAGGAAACTATTTTCTTTTGTATTAAGCACCCCATGAAGATACATATGTTCTCTTTCTCGTACTGCTTCTCTTTCCCTCAAATACTCATCCCTGTTACTTCCCCTTCATCCGCCCACTACCTGCTCATCCTTTGCTCACTTGCCCTTTGAAGAAAAAGTGTTTTAAGATTTTGGTGGGCTGCCATTTGTTTCCAGGCCACTCCTTACTCCAAAAAGCGTTTTGGTGCACCTCTATTGTTCCCTCGCCCCTGCCTACTTTCCATTAATTCTCTCCTCCCATTCTCCACTTGCCCCTCCCCCACTCCCCAGGTCCTTTAAAAATTGATTTACGTTTATTTATTTAGAGGGCCAGGCTCCTGCCAGTTGCTGCCAGGCCGCTCCGCATTGCCAAAAAGCGCTTTTATGGAAATAAAATATATTTTTTTAATGAACTGATCCTTGGCTCAGTTGTGTCTACCATATTGAAAGGTAAATAAAATTAAAAAAACATGGCGCCCACATCATTCTGTAGGCACACGTATGTGGTGGTGCATTACCATGCATATGTCGTCACACTAAAGTATGCTTTGTCATGCACGCAAACTCATATGCCATCACGCATGCAAACGCATACCAGATGATGCAGCCTTTTCCTTTTTTTTTTTGCCGTTGCTGCTCAGCTTTGGCAAAGCCACTAGGTCAGCAAAGCAAGACCTACTGGCTGTAACGATACTTCGTAATTTTGGTATTTCTACACTTTATTCCTTTTTATGGGGAAATTAGTGCATAAGTTTTATAAGAGTGTCATCTTGATCAAAACGTTACAGTGTTCTTCACATTTTCTGCCAGCTCACAAAGAGTTTTCATTCTAATGTGTTTTGCCACAAAACATATTGGTGTAATATCTGAGCGTTTAACCTTTTGTGCAAAGAAGCAAACCAGCAATTTTGGCGCAGGAGACACTTCTTGCCTGTCACAGGAGTTGAGTAGCTTTTCCGATTCTAGTAATCATACTATCTACTGTTGGGAACTTGCTTGCCAGCCTTTTTGAACGAGTTCCTCAAGAAGAGCTAAGCCTCATGACCAGCCAGGTCAAGCTCCTGTCCTTTCATTATCGATGCCCCTGCCTGTATCTGGTATTAATAAGCCCAGAAAGTGAAACGGCTCTGCACGTCAACTACCATGGATCATTTCCACCTCCACTACCATGGATCATCTTCACCTCAACTACCGTGGATGATCTGCACGTCAACTACCGTGGATCATCTCCACGTCAACTACCGTGGATGATCTCCACGTCAAAAACCGTGGATCATCTCCACGTCAGCTAACATGGATCAACTCCGCGTCAACTAACATGGATTATCTCTCTGCCTGCCAATAATGGGTGCAGTTTGTGATCCTTGTTGAAATTCTTAACCTCTACTCTGTCTACTATTTTGGCTGTTTCAGCAACCTGCCTATGAACTCGCAATAATATGTGATCATCTTGTCTCGTGTGAAAGCACCCTGTTCGAGATATTTCTGTCTCGATCCCCCTCTGGTGCCAACATTACCCACTACCACTTTTGCACAGGCACACAGATGATTCCTAAACATTAGCCGGTAATCTGTGTTTCCCTGTCAGTGCCCTCTTTGCAGTGCTCCATTTTTTGCAATGCCATTATAAATCTAAAGGATTGCTGCTTTGCAAGTACTCTGCCCAGTCCCACTGCGCTATTAAAAATGATTGCAATGTTCTTGCAAATACGGGAATGTTTTGCATTGCAACTCAAACCAGGAGCTTGCGGTTTCCACAGGCCCTGAGGGTGACATTGTCAAAGTGTCATCATCAAATACTTTATTCTGCTCAACTGAGCCATAAAAGTCATGATAGTCTAAAAACAAGTATTAAAAGCCAGCTGTGTGATGAGAGAGGGATTCAGTAATGAGATTGTATCTTTATGGCACTTAAAATGTAATTTAAAACAGCATGGTTCCATTTTCCAAGCAATGCAAATGAGCAAAGGCCGCGGCGTGAGATCTGGTTTATAGTGCTCGTAATATCGGCCAAAGGAATCACACTCTTTGTGCAGTGTAAAATATGCAAAAAGTGCAATGTGCTTTGTTCTGCTGGGAGTTCACAGTGACAGCTGGGAAAAGTTGAAAACCATGTGCCTTTTACTGAGAAAGCTAACGAAGTGTATAGTTTGGAGGCGAAACAGTGTCCAAAATAACTTGTTTACAAACCATCAAGAAAAATCAATTGTAAGGACAAGAAGGTCAGTCTGCTAACATTGTTTTTATTTATAATGTAGCTAAGCCACTTATTAAGGCAAACATATTAAATATCACATTTACAATTTTAGTGAAGTGCCCTGGAAAAGGGGGGAGGGGAAGTGTACAGTGAGTGTAGGAAGGGTAAGTGACATAAAAACAAAGCCAAAGGCTACAATCAATCAAAAACTCTTAGACTGATTCAGATTGTCAATGACCATAAGTTCAATGATATTATTACAAAATAACATGCTTCATATATATGCTCATTAGCGTAATTGTTGGAATGAAGCTGAAAAACATAGAAAACAGTCGACGTTTCGACCCCTATTATGAAGGCAGGCTGAAATTGATCCCTTGCATTAGGGTCTTCATCAGGACGGAAGACAGGGACACAAACCTATTTAGTACAAAAGAGGGTATTATCATTAGGAACAAATCCACAATGTTGAAATCAAAAAGACTCAGCACATCAAAGTTAGAGAAAACAAGACATACCAGGATGCTTGTTATCAAAGGCGGAGAGGGAACTGATACTCCCACACGTCAGGCTTAATGGAGCCGAGGCAGGAGGGCCAAACTTTGGTCTCAGACACAACTGAAGTATAATTGTAGAAACGTCATTCTAAGTAGGGAGGAAAAAATGCAATAAATAAGCTGGTACCCAGCGGTTTGCATATTAACCAAATGTATTGAGTAAGAGAACTTGCAATAGACAACACTTATAAATCCAGATGGATTAAGTCGATAACATCAAGGACCATATAGTTGAAAAAAGGGCCGCAGGGTTGCATCAAATGAAATCTATATGAAAGGAAGGGAAAGGCCATCACTTATTGTGCCACATAGCAGGAAAATTTGAAGAGAAATTCTGAAGAGAAATTCAACTAGGCATGTCCGTGCCAGGTTGTTAAGCTCGCGTACTCCACTCTGAAAATTCATGCATACCTGTTTGGAGAAACCGGCATCTGACATTAACAGAAGACGGCAGTCTCCGTAGAAAAACTAAATCAGCAATTGGAATTCTCTAGAGGAGGAGAAAGAGGGAAAGACCATCACTATTTATGCCAATATGTCAAGAGGGCCTCTGGAAAAAAGGACAAGTTCAAACGGGCCTACCGGTAACTCGTTGCAAGATGGAATCACCAAGCTTGATAGGAGTCTCCTAACTGGATATTCAAAAACGGCATCTGTCGGTGACAGGAAACGGAGGACTCCATTAGAAAAGTACGGAGGTATTAGGTCAGAAGGTGAGTTACAAACAGTAAGGTGAGAGGTATACCTGCACTGAATGGAGTAAATCCATGTATCATCAGCGGCCGCGTAGCGGAGTTCGCGTAGCGGAATCCGCCCAGGGAATACAAAATATAATTATGCATCCACTTTCAAAGTTGAGAGGAAAAGGGTTAATGAGTTAACTCTAAAGAAAGCAGCACATCCATTTTTACCCCCACTAAGCGCTTGCAAAGGGAATATCGCCACTATGCTGGGGAAAAAACAATGCCTTTGCGTAAACCGAGCAAAAGAAGAAAACTTAGTGAACTACGGGCAAGACAAAAATTAGGATCCTCGTGAGACATCGTTTGTGTTATAAAAGCTGCATACAACCCTAGTTTCAATCTGTGCAGCTTCGCTTTTAATACCTTTACTATCTGTTCCACCTGACCTTACTCACCTGAGCCTGCCCATGATCATTTCTTGCTCAAACGTCATCCTGTGGTATACAATTGAAAACGTTTAAGGTTCACAAATTATAATTATGTTGTTTTTTCCCCACTGTCTGCACTTGTGAAATGCGTTTCCAGATGATTTCAACTTCGTTCCTGATGTTTTTCTGTTGTGCTTCAAAACCCTGTTTTTGATGCAGCTTGCTTCATTTTTAAGGACTGGACTGCCTCATTTATTTAATCAACTAATTTTTTATGTATTTTGTTGCATTTTACTTTATTTAAATTTAGTTTTTTAATGTAACGTTTTATTGGTCTTCTGGATAGTGACCGATTTACCCGTTTGGGTGAAGGTGTGTTTAGTATGGGTGTGCATAATTTGCATCTGTTTTATTTTGCAACATTTCTTAAAAATGCGCGTAATTTTAATGCGAAATTATTCAAGATTACACCGGCGTATCGCAAATGTCTTCTAGTCGTAGTGCATCGCAAACTTTGTAAAGAATTATAATTCAGTGTCCATAACAAAGTGTTTTTTTTAACCTTATTTAGCATTTTATTAAAGACAAAGCAAGGCACTGAGTTCAGTCAAATGTCATCACAATTATGATGACAAGGTATTATTGACATAACTTTCTTCTAGGCACAGTTGGTGAGGTGAAATGTGATGTACAATACAGATAATACATTCATGACCCAACTCGAGCGCACGCCACTTCTCGTGGCCATCAATACTCCAGTGACAATCCTCCCGATTTTACACATCAAAATAGAATGAGATCTTAGCTCTGGAGATCGGGTATCGCATATGCTTTGTTACTGATGCATAACCTGATCCATTCTAGCCCACTCCCGTTGGGACTATACACTGTTCCTTTTGAGTGGGGGGATCCTGTTGTTGTGTAGATAGGAAGGTTCTGAAGGGGCCCCAGATGTCTTTAGGTCTGGAGGATGGAGGGATTGTACTAGCATACAGCTCACTCTTCATAGAGCAAGATGCTAAGCTATGGAGCCAGCCTTTTATTGTTGGTGTCCGCTTGCCGCCCCAGTGTATGGCGATTTCTCTTTGGCCAATAGCAGACAGATGGTAGCAAATCTGCGAACTTTAGGGGGAAACTGGATGACGTATCCCAAGAGGGCAATCTCTGGCAGGGGTCCATCAGCACCTGTATCATGCTGCTTATTGTCTTGTGTACTTCTCTCTATAAAGTGTGTATGTGTGGGCTTGTCCAGGCGAGGTGCGCAAAGTCTGCTTGCGGGGAATTGCACCGCTGGCAATAGTGTGATCTAGTGGGATCTATCCTGTGTGCTCTAGCTGGGTGACGTAAATTCTGCGTAGGTACTTAAAATGAATCCGTTTATGACGACTATTGACGGATACAGTTTTTGTCTTCGCACAGCAAGCCATCCATTTCTCGTCAGTTATTGGGTTACCCAAATCTGCTTCCCAAGCGCTGCGTACTCTATAATCGTTAACTGGAAAAGGTCTGCGCACGCCTTGTAGAGCTGGGATATAAGATAAACCCCTTTGCTACAACCTATTACCATTGTGAGTGGGGGAAAAGACGTAGGCTCTAGTACAGTGGTTCCCAAACTTTTGACTCCTGTGGACCCCCATTCAGTCACCACCGGAAACCGGGGACCCCCAATCAATTTGTAGGATTTAAATTTCAAACATTAAAACAGTAATTCAAACAAAATAAACACAGGTGTACACAAAAGAAAAACTCTAATTACTAACAATTTTTGGGGCATATTTACAAGCCCCTATCCCCATTGGAATGTCCCTTTTTGCGATGTTCCCGTGGCAATAGGGGCTTCGCCTTATGTACAAGGCAGCGTTGAGCCACTTATCGTGGCTTAACGCTGCTTTGCAAATAAGGCCCCCATTCATGCAATACTTAGCGAGAAAGAGGTGGGCAGTGGGTGTTTGGTGGGCATTCCACTGCAACACCCATTGATTTTTTAACGCTGCCTCCTATTTACAAGAGTAGCGTAAATAGGAGGCTGCGCCAAAATTAAAACAAGGAAACACCTGGATTTAACTTGGCAAAACAAGGAGAAATGCTTTATTTCTCCTCGATTTTGCTTTTTCCATGTGTGCTGCCTTATGCAGTACACATGGAAAAAGCAAAAGGATTTGGGTTTTTTATGTTCAGGAAGGAGGATCTTCCTGTACGTAAAAAATCTTCCCCTGCACTATGGTGCAAGGGTACCTGCATTGGCGCTACCCTGCTAAGAGTAGCGCCAGCGCAGGGGGAAACGCACGGCTGCACCATATTCTTGTAAATATGATGCAGCCCTATGTTTCAGAAGTGGCGGAGCGTGTTGTTAAGCCAAGGAGGCTAACGACACTCTCCTCCACTTCTAAAGTAAATATCCCTCTTAATATTTGATATTGAAAGAATTTGCAAAAAACTAAATAATTTAATGGGAAGGTTGGTGCTGCATCCCAGTGACAAACTTTTACATGGCTGGTTTTATTTTGCAGTACGAGGCTCCTGCTCCTGCCAGGGCCAGACTGGAAACCAAAAGCAGCCCTAGAAAATGTTTTCAGACCAGTCCCCATATGGTGCATACCAAGTGCATGGCCACTAAAGAGGGGGCTTTGGAAGGCTCTCCCCCAAAAGTCTTGGGGAAACAATGGTGCAGTCTACAACACAGTTATCATTACATATTGAATGTTATTAGCTTTTAAAGAATAGTAAATGAAGACCTTAGTATGCACCAGGATACGACAAACTGGGAAGAAAAATAAGTTACTGACAAAAGCAGTAAGTAACTGACTGACCTATGCACATAAAATAAAAAATTAAATGCATGGTACATGTTCTTTGCAGTAGGCTTATTAATCCTCTGTGCTACATTAGATAAGTTAAAGCTGCCATTGGACCAAACTCTCATATCTCTCTCCAGCAGGTACATGAATCACTGGTGTTATCTTGACACTTTTATTGTTGCTCGAAAACTGCTAATTCTACAAGAAACTTTGAAGTGCTTTCAAAACTGCTGCCTGCGGACCCCCTGGGAATGTGTCAAGGACCTCTGGGGGTCCGCGGACCACAGTTTGGGAAACACTGTTCTAGTGGATAATCTGGGAGCTTAGCCCGCAGTGCCGAACGTAGTCTCCCCAAGACAAATCTGTCCATAAATGTAATGTCTGGAAATGAGGACTCATCATCTGGATCAAAAATGTGGCCTGCCGGAAACAAGTCACCCATTGTAGCAATGTTAAATTTAGTACAAGTCTTCTGCACCAGCTTTTCGCCCATTATAGGTAACCATTTGGCATTAGGGAGTGGAAGGGCAGAAGAGTACATAGACTGGGAATTTGTAATACGCCCCAGTTTAGCCCATGCCCACCTGGTAGTTGAAACCGGCTGAATGTCTTTGGGGTCTTTAGGCATTCCCAGGGGCAGTACGGTTGCTAAGGTGTCCGGCAAAACAAAATCCGATTCCGGACGCAGGAAAGGGATCCTGGCATCTGGATGGTACCACGCCTGTGCTAAGCTGCATTGCGCCTTTAAATAATACAATTGCAAATCAGGGACTCAATACCCTCCTCTGTCGCAGGGGAGCATCATGATCTGCCATCGTACTCTGGGACTCCTGTTGCCCCACACCAGTTTAATTAAGTGGGAGCGAAGAGTGCTAAAAAACCTGTTCGTGAGTGGAATTGGGATGTTCTGAAATAGATATAAAAACTTCGGAAGTACAATCATCTTGATGAGGGCCACTTGCCCTGCCATGGAGAGTGGGAGCTTAAGCCATGTGTCTATTTGCGCCTCAGGTTTGGAAATCGCCACCCCATAATTACGACGAATAATCTGATCCGTCTCAAGATGTATGTGCAACCCCAAATATTTCACTGAGTCTGAACACCATTCCAACGGGAACTCTAAGTTCCATTGGGCTGTGCTAGCTGTGAGAGGAACAATAACTGATTTACGCCAATTTATCCCCAGTCCAGAAAAGGTACCAAAACGGAGTATCTCCCGGATAAGAGGAAACCGGTTTACATGAGGGTCACGGACATATAGTATTGTGTCATCTGCGTATAATGAAACCAGCAGTGGGCCTGTGTTGAACTGTAAACACCTGTCTAGGTGTTTCTCCTGGAAGTGCCTTATCAAGGGATCCACCGCTAATATAAATAACAAGGGTGAAAACGGACAGCCCTGCCGCGTGCAATGTGACAAGGGAGAGGGCGCCTATAAGGTACCATTGAGCCGGAGCCTAGCTGTGGGTTGACTGTATAACAGAGCTGTAGTGGCAATGAATCCCTGTGGCATCCCCATACGCTGCTTTATGGACAGAAAAAAAGGGCCATTCAAGGGAGTCAAAAGCTTTTTCAGGGTCTAGAAGGATTGCTGCTGCAGGAGTGTCCGGATTTATTCTTTGTAGGGTATTAAATAAAGTGCGGATGTTGAAGGCCGTGGAGCGGTGAGGGACGAAACCCGACTGAGTCGGGGAGATGATAGATTCCATTAGGAGGGAGAGACGACATGCCAGAGCCTTAGCAAGGATTTTGTAATCTAGGTTTAGGAGCCATAGGGGTCGATATGAGCCACACAACAGGGGGTCTTTTCCGGGTTTGGGGAGCAATATTATAACAGCTTCTCGGAGAGTAGGTGGAAGAACCTGTTTCTCCAGTGCTTCGGCATATACCTCCAAGTGGTAAGGGATCAATAGGTCTTTGTATGCCTTGTAAAATTTGCCTGTGAAACCGTCAAGCTCCGGGGCAGTGAAAGAATTTAGGGCCGAGATGGCTCATCAATGCTTTTTTCCGTGATAGGCACTGCTAAGAAGTCTTGCATGAATTTTCTCGAGGTATACCAATGTGACCTCTGATGGGTAAGACTCCTGGTGAGCTCGACTTTGCCCCAATTTAGTGGTGTACAATGTTTTAAAATAAGAAAGGAATTCCCTCTGATATCCAACGGGTCCTTGATTTCGTGTCATGGGGCTGAACGTAGCTCGGTAATGTATGCTTTAGTGTAGGGGGTGTAGGATCATTTGCACCAATACTCGCCCAGGGCGGTCCCCCTCTCTGTAAACCTTAGCGTTATGATATTTCCCCATGAAAAGGATTTCTCTGTCAGCAGCGTCTCTGTATTCCAAGAGCAGAGCTGCTTGCTTTTTATCTTGACCCGGGTTGGCTTCCGCAAGCTGTCCAGGGTTCCAGCTCCCTTTCCAGAAGGGCAAGCGTACCACGCAGGTCCCGTAGCACCCCGGAGATCTTAGACATGCACATCCCTCTCATGTAAGCTTTAAAGCCCTCCCATAAAATTGCAGTTGAAGTGCTATCTGCAGTTTGTTTGAGGGCAATGTTAAAATCGCCCCCTAAGAGTAGGGGCACGGGCAAATCTGCACCAGCCTAGAGCGTAATGAATAATAAAAATCAGGGGAATCGATGTTGGGGCCATAGACACATATCAACGCTACCTTGTGGCTCATCAGTGTGCCCACAACAATCACAAACCTGCCTTTGTCATCACATGTTACAGCGTGGCAATTAAAAGGGATACGATTTTGTATGAGAATGGCTGTGCCCCTGACCTAATTATTGTAATTCGCAAAATATCTGTTCGGGCCCCAATTAGTAGCAAACCTGGCCAGATCACTGGTGGGGAGATGTCTCCTTCAAGAAGGCTATATCGACCCTGCCTCCTTTTACGAGTATTAATCAAGTCCCGGACATTCCATGTAGCGAAGGTCACGCTCGAAGGGCCAGGGTTGTAACCAAACTGTGCCATGGTGTTGGAGTGAGATGGAGATCAATGAATAACAAATACTTGTACCTGCCAGATGCAACTATGGACAAACTTGCAATGGACTCCCGCCACCCCGCACCCAGCCTTCCCGCCCATCCGGAGAGGCAATACCAACTCTTCCAAAACAGTGCATGGTACCAGTACTACCCTCAACATGGTGAAAAGCAAACAATTAGGGTACATTTTGTGGTCGCAAAACTATAGCTGGTTGTACACCAAAAGGGGGGGGTGTTCACTGTCCTACAGCCTAGTAACATGTGCAGAATATTAAACGTAACTAGCCAAATCCCAATAGTAACATCAAGTTATCAAATGCGCGGCATAATACAAAAAAGGAAGAATCAATCAGTCAGCCAGGACCAGAGAACCGGTTCATGCTGGCGTCCGAGCCACTATGTGGGGGAGAAGTCGTATCCTTCTCTGCGGGGCGTTTGTTATTGAGTTTGTAAGTATGGCAAAGTTCCTGCACCTCCGTAGGATTCGCAAAAACTCTGGCTCATCCGTTGATCTCCAATCGCAAGCTAGCAGGATACAGCATGCCGTATTTCCTCCTTGCATCCTGTACCATTGCGGTAAAGTCCGGGTATAGAGACACTTTGGAGCCCTGCCAAGAGATTTCACCGCGCTCACGTGCCAATCGCAGTGCTGTATCCCTATCTCTGAAGTTCATTATGCGGGCGATGATGGGCTTGGGCGGGCACCCTGGGTTAGGTCTGGGACCAAGTGATCTATGGGCACGCTCCACCACAAAGCCTGGAGTGAAGGCCTCTCTTCCAAACAAGTCAATCAGGATCGTCTCTACCATGTTGTCCATGCGCCCAGCAGCTGTAAATTCGGGAACGCCCAAAATGCAAATGTTGTTACGGCGACTACGCACCTCCAAATCTTCATTCTTTATTGCGACATCCTTGAGGATACACTCCTTGCGGTCGATCCTTTTCAAAGATTGCGCCATCCCATCTTCCAGATCCGATGAGCGGATTCTACCACATCGAGGCGCCGGTCATGCACCTGGACCTTTGTACCCAGGTCTACCATGTGTTTGTCCAACGTGTAGAAGCGCACAGTGTTGGACCCGGCCTCATGGCGTGGCCCTACCCCTCCCGCATGGCGGGCCCAGAACGACATCGGCCCTCCGCCGAGCCTCGGGCGGCCCCTTTTGCCCGACCCTGCACGCCCCAACACTGCCGGTCCGGTTATCATCCCGGACCACCACTACCGGCCTGACTCCATCTTGGGCCCACCACGTCACGAACACGTGGCCTCGGCCCCGGCCCCCGCGAAGCCCTGACATCGAGGCACCAAGATCCACCCAGGTGGTCGAGTGGCCACTCAACAGATCCAAAAGGAGGGGAGTTTCGATGGGCCACCAGCCGTCCCCGGACGCCTGGTATCGATCGCCCTCCGGCCTCTCTGGGCGCTGGCTCCACCCCCCTGCTGGGTGTCGGGACACCATCATCCCGGCCCCTCTGGCCCCCAGGCGCGAGGGTCCGGACATCAAAGGACTCCAGTCCTATCTCTGGGCCAGCCCCGGAGTAGGACGCTAGTTGTATCCTGGACTGGAGAGCCCTGCTGACGCTGTCGCGGCCGATAACAGAAGAACTCATTTTCCTGTAACCTGAAGCTACCCTGAGAGCCTGCTGGCGCTGCCGCAGCCCACCTTCGCTGAACCATCTTGAGCCTGCTGGCGCTGCCGCGGCCCACCTTCGCTGAACCATCTTGAGAGCCTGCTGGCGCTGCCGCGGCCCACCTTCGCTGAACCATCTTGAGAGCCTGCTGGCGCTGCCGCGGCCCACCTTCGCTGAACCATCTGGAGAGCCTGCTGGCGCTGCCGCGGCCCATCTTCGCCGAAAACCACACCGAGGCCAGCTGGCGCTGCCGCGGCCCCCTCTCCGTTAAAGACCACCTGTCGAGCCCTGCTGGCGCTGCCGCGGCTCGACCTCTCGGAACCCCCGGCTCGAGGATTGAGCGCTGTGCGCAGGGTATCCCTTCCTACACCCGTACTGAGACTGTCCCGCTACCCCGTCCCTTCTTTACGAGACTTTACAGATCCATCGATCTGCCGGTACATATCGCTGGGAACCAGCAACCCTTATTCTTGATAAAGCCTAAGAACTTATCCTCTTGTGTGGTGTCCGTTTGTAGTGTTGTGGTTACTCTACTGTACGATCCTAGGAGAGGACCCTCACCCAGGAGGCCTCTCGATAACGCTCGGCTATTTCTCGACGGAGAGGTGGACCTAGGGGTGGTCAGTCAGACATCTTCTGCCTCCCCCGGGATCGCCTTTCTAACATTGGTGGCAAGCGGCGGGATCCGAGCTGACGCAGATCGTGAGAGTGATTCACCCACTACCGAGAAAAACACACTACGACCATGACTACGCAAGAAACTAGACCGACTACGGAATTCCAGAAAGAGAAAATGGAAGATTACAGTCACAAGGAATTAAAACAATTCTGCAAAGACCTGGGCATCGCTACCACTGGCCTAAGCACCAAGGAAGACTTTAAATTGGCCCTACAAGCATGGGTGGACGCCGGTGACACGCCACCCCAGAATGAAGATAACCCGGGCCCGAACGGAAGCCCGGAGGCCGACACGACCCCAGCGGGGGAGAGACCCGCAAATCTAGGCACGGGCCTCCCCCACGAAGACGCCCGAGAACAAGAGAGGAACCGGCTCCACGAATTGGAGCTCGCCCGACTCCGGCTAGACGGAGAACTACAGCTGACAACGAAAAAGATAGCCCTCGAGCAACTACGGCTAGAAGGAGACCTGGAGGAGAAACGAAGACAAAGAGACCTCGAGGAAAAGAGACACATGCTCGAGCATGAGCGCGGCTTAAAGGAACTAGAACTCAAGGCCTAAATGAACGATGCCAACGCACCCGGGGGAAAGACCTCGCCCCCGCCTATGGACACAAAGGTGCACATACCCAAGGATGTCGTCAAAGAGTACCATAAGAATGACGACATCCAACAGTGGTTCAAAGCCTACGAGGTCGCCATGACCGCCCATCGAGTACCCCTCAAGGACTGGGGCGCCGGCCTGTGGGGGAAGTTCGTCAACGAGGGGAGAGACGCCCTGCTAGAGCTTCCCGATGCCGAGATGACCTCGTACGAGCACATGAAAACCGCTCTCCTCACTCGCTACGGACTCGTCCCCGAAATGTAACGGCAGCGATTCCGAGACTGTAGAAAAATCCCAGGTACCACTTGGGTGGAGTACGTGAACTTTTACAGCAGAGCCTTCGAGGGGTGGATCAAAGGCAGCCAGGTCACCACCTACCAGCAGTTGGTCGACCTCATTATATGGGAACATCTTTCCAACAACTGCTTCATCGAACTCCGGCAGCATCTCCTCGACAGCAAATTGACAGAGCCACGAAAACTCTCTGTCGAGGCTGATAGATGGGTGAGCACCCGAGTCCCCCAGAGCCCGATGGGAGACTACGGCCGGGGATCCCCGGGGAACCACCGACCACGAGGCGGCGGAGGAGGCCAGAACAGGGGCCGAGACGCCCCCACGGGGTCCTCCCCTACCTCCACTTCGCCATCCCTGGGCCGAAGGGGGGTTCCTCCAGCAAGACCGGGGCCCCGCCTGAATGTTACGTGCCACAGATGCCAGCGACAGGGTCATTATGCGAATGACCCCCTCTGCCCGATGAACCAGCGACCCGGCACCACCGGTCCTCCGCACCGCCAGATCGCGGCCGCCGCCCTGGGTACAGAAGGAGGCGAGGAAGAAGACAACAACCCCGAGCAGGCCGAATGGGAGCCCGCCGCTATGATCTTGGCATGCCTGGGCGATCGAGACATGATCCCCCGAGACACGATCCCAGGCAACACACAGAAATACCACCAATGGGTCACCATCAATGGACGCTGGGCCTAGGCCCTCCGTGACACTGGAGCCAGCGTGACGGCGGTCCACTGCCACTTGGTGACCCCAGAACAGATTCTACCCAATGTCCTGTGCCCGGTACGGTCGGCGGACAACTCCGAGAGTTTGTGCCAGATGTCCCGTATCCCGTTCAAATGGGGAGGGGTGTCTGGTATGCTGAAGGTAACCGTCCGGGACGATGCCCCCGTGGACTGCCTCCTCGGGAACGACCTGGAAAGTTCCGCCTGGGCCCACGTCGAGCGGAGAGAGCATCTGGGGATGCTAGGCCTTCCCGAGTGGGTCTGTGCGACCACTCGATCCATGACCGCCCGGGCCTCCGCCCCGATCGAAGATATCCTGCCGGAAGAACCGGAGTGGCCCGCTACTCCACCGCCCGCCGTCCCCGAGGACGCCAACCCTGAACCCGGCCCCCAGGGGCCCAGCCATGAAGACCTCACCGAGCTCGGCCTCCTTCCAGAACTAGCTCAATGGCGCCAAGAAGGTGGCCCCACCCGCGAACAATTCCGGCAGGAACAGAAAACCTGTCCCTCCCTCGAGGGAATCCGACAACAAGCCGCCACTCAAGCCGCTGGAGACCCCTCGGGGTCCCACTAGGTCTATTGGGACCACGACCTTCTCTACAGCGAGCAGAAGATTGCCGAACTAGGGGCCAGCCGGGTGCTGGTCGTTCCCCTCCGATTCAGAGACTTCCTCTTGAACTTGGCACATGACGTGCCCCTCGCCGGGCACCTGGGGCAGGACAAAACTTACAGCCGCCTGGTGACCCATTTCTACTGGCCGAAAATGCGCAACAATGTGAGTAATCACTGCCGATCCTGTCCGACCTGTCAAGCCAGCGGGAAGAGCGGGGGAAAAGTCAAAGCTCCACTCCAGCCTTTTCCCGTGGTCACCACCCCCTTCGAGCGAGTGGGGATCGACACAGTGGGACCCTTGGACCCCCGCACCTCTCAGGGGCACCGCTTCATCCTCGTTCTGGTGGACCATGCCACCCGCTATCCTGAAGCCATCCCCCTCCGAACCATCACGGCCCCAGTAGTAGGCCGAGCCCTAATAGGGATCTTTTCCAGAGTCGGCTTCCCCCGAGAAGTCGTGAGTGATCGGGGCACAAACTTTATATCCAAATATATGCGGTCCCTGTGGCAACAGTGCGGGGTCACATATAAGTTCACCACCCCGTATCACCCCCAAGGAAATGGACTTGTAGAGCGGTTTAACCGAACACTGAAGGGAATGATCAAGGGCCTAGAGGAGCCGCTACGACGCAAATGGGATGTCCTGCTGCCCTGCCTCATGTTTGCATATCGCGAGGTACCCCAGAAGTCCCTGGGGTTCAGCCCCTTCGAACTATTGTATGGGCACCCGGTCCGAGGCCCCCTCAGCCTGGTCAAAGAAGGCTGGGAGAGGGCTGCCCGAGGTGCTCCACCAGATGTCTACCAGTACCTCCTGACCCTCCGCAACCAGACTCGGAAGTTCCGGGAACTTGCCGAGGCCAACCTGGAGGCCAGTCAGGAGGAGATGAAACGCTGGTATGACCAGAACGCCTCGTCCATCGAATTCGAGCCGGGCCAGCAGGTCTGGGTCATGTCCCCGGTTGAACCTTGTGCCCTCCAGGACAAATGGACGGGGCCCTTCAAAGTGGTGGAGCGCAAGAGCCCCGTCACCTATCTGGTGGACATGGAGTCCCCAGGAACCCCCTCCGGGTTCTACACGCTAACCGGCTCAAGCCGCACTTTGCCCGCACTGAACTTAGTCTGATGCTAGCGACCGATGACGGAGCTGAAGACGACTCCGAACCTCTACCAGATCTCCTGAGCACCACCGAGAAAGACGGCTCCGTTGAAGGGGTCACGCTCTCCTCTACCCTGACCCCAGAACAGCACCAAGACTGCCGGAAGCTGCTGGGGCAATTTGCAGACCTATTTTCCCTCACTCCTGGGGTCACCCGGTGGTGTGTCCACGATGTAGACACCGGAGACAGCCCGCCTGTAAGACACCGAGCTTTCCGAGTGCCCGACCGAGTTCGGGCCTGCATTCAATCCGAAGTGGCCAAGATGCTAGCTCTGGGGGTAGTCGAACCCTCCGACAGTCCCTGGGCCAGTCCCGTTGTCCTGGTCCCTAAAGCCGCCGCCCTCGGCACGCCCCCGGAGCTCCGGTTCTGTGTTGACTACCGGGGGCTGAATACAGTCACCAGGACCGACGCCCATCCCATCCCCCGTGCGGATGAACTGATCGATCGCCTGGGGGCCGCAAAGTATCTCAGCACCTACGACCTCACGGCCGGATATTGGCAGATCGGCCTCACCCCTGGAGCGCAAGAGCGATCAGCCTTCTCGACCCCTGATGGCCACTACCATTTCAAGGTGATGCCCTTCGGCATGTAAAACGCCCCGGCCACCTTCCAGAGACTCGTGAATAGGGTGCTGGCCGGGCTAGAAGAGTTCAGTGCCGCCTATCTAGACGACATTGCAGTGTACAGCTTCCACTGGGATGAGCACCTGACCCACCTTTGGGAGGTCCTGACGGCCCTCCGACGGGCCGGACTGACAATAAAGGCCATCAAGTGCCAGATAGGCCAAGGGTCCGTGACCTATCTGGGACACCAAGTAGGGAGCGGCCAGGTGGTTCCCCTCCAGCCCAAGATGGACGCCATCCGGGCCTGGGAGCCCCCGGTCACCCACACAGCAGTCCGAACCTTCCTGGGGCTCACAGGATATTATCGGCACTTCATAACAGACTATGGAAGCATTGTGGGGCCCCTCACAGAACTAACCTCCAAGAGACTACCACCAAAGGTGCGCTGGACCCCCGAGTGCCAGGTCGCCTTCGACACACTGAAGACCGCCATGTGCACCGCCCCTGTGCTCCAAGCCCCCGACTACAGCCGAGAGTTTGTGGTCCAAACCGACGCCTCGGAGCACGGCATTGGGGCGGTCCTCTCCCAAGTAAACCCTGAGGGAGCCGACCTTCCCGTTGCCTTCATCAGTCGGTGCCTGCTGGCTAGGGAACAGCGATGGAGCACCATCGAGAGGGAAGCCTTCGCCGTCGTATGGGCCCTAAAGAAGCTCCGGCCCTACCTCTTCGGCACCCACTTCCAGGTCCAGACCAACCACCGGCCCCTGCGGTGGTTGATGCAGATGCGGGGAGAAAACCCGAAACTGTTGCAATGGTCCATCTCCCTCCAAGGGATGGACTTCACTGTGGAGCACCGCCCCGGTAATGACCACGCCAATGCTGACGGCCTGTCCCGATTCTTCCGCCTCGGCGAGGAGAACCCCCAAGAAGATGGGTGACTCTCCCCTGCCTTCAGCTGGGGGGGACGCGTGTTGGACCCGGCCTCATGGCGTGGCCCTACCCCTCCCGCATGGCGGGCCCAGAACGACATCGGCCCTCCGCCGAGCCTCGGGCGGCCCCTTTTGCCCGACCCTGCACGCCCCAACACTGCCGGTCCGGTTATCATCCCGGACCACCACTACCGGCCTGACTCCATCTTGGGCCCACCACGTCACGAACACGTGGCCTCGGCCCCGGCCCAGGTCCCCGCGAAGCCCCGACATCGAGGCACCAAGTTCCACCCAGGTGGTCGAGTGGCCACTCAACAGATCCAAAAGGAGGGGAGTTTCGATGGGCCTCCAGCCGTCCCCGGACGCCTGGTATCGATCGCCCTCCGGCCTCCCTGGGCGCTGGGTCCACCCCCCTGCTGGGTGTCTGGACACCATCATCCCGGCCCCTCTGGCCCCCAGGCGCGAGCGTCCGGACATCAAAGGACTCCAGTCCTATATCTGGGCCAGCCTCGGAGTAGGACGCTAGTTGTATCCTGGACTGGAGAGCCCTGCTGACGCTGTCGCGGCCGATAACAGAAGAACTCATTTTCCTGTAACCTGAAGCTACCCTGAGAGCCTGCTGGCGCTGCCGCGGCCCATCTTCGCCGAAAACCACACCGAGGCTGGCTGGCGCTGCCGCGGCCCCCTCTCCGTTAAAGACCACCTGTCGAGCCCTGCTGGCGCTGCCGCGGCTCGACCTCTCGGAACCCCCGGCTCGAGGATTGAGAGCTGTGCGCAGGGTATCCCTTCCTACACCCGTACTGAGACTGTCCCGCTACCCCGTCCCTTCTTTACGAGACTTTACAGATCCATCGATCTGCCGGTACATATCGCTGGGAACCAGCAACCCTTATTCTTGATAAAGCCTAAGAACTTATCCTCTTGTGTGGTGTCCGTTTGTAGTGTTGTGGTTACTCTACTGTACGATCCTAGGAGAGGACCCTCACCCAGGAGGCCTCTCGATAACGCTCGGCTATTTCTCGACGGAGAGGTGGACCTAGGGGTGGTCAGTCAGACATCTTCTGCCTCCCCCGGGATCGCCTTTCTAACACACATCTAGCGCTTTGAATCCTGCCCTCATCTCAAGTAGCAGTGGGTCTAACTGGCTGGTGTTGTCCTCTGGAATGGAGGATGATTGCCCACCTTCCGCCATGTCTCTAGGTTGGTCACGTGTAGCCTCCAAAATCTTTTCCAAGGGACGCAGGCGCTGTTTAAGGTCTTTGCGGCCCATGCCGCGACAGCACAGGAGAATCTGAATAAGGTTTGCGGATCAAGTCCTTTTATTGAAATGCTGTGTCTGGAGGAGCGTGCAGGAAGGTGTAGACGCAACAGTTTGCCCAGTACTGTGTAGGGTAAGCGCCACTGTGCAGTGGTGGAATGGAGTTGCACTGGGGTGATCACAGCACGGGTAGGTGTCGCTTATTCGCCTGCAGCGGCGCCGCGTGTGGAATGCGCGAGTTGTGCATTACCCCTGTTGTGTTTTCCAGGCGGGGGTGAGGTCATGCAGGCAGTGAACTGGGGTTTTCAGGCCGGGGGAGGGAGGGGGGGGGGCGGCAGCAGCACGGACCTCGCCCAGGTGCAGACACACAGCGAAGGTTGCACCCCCAAGAACGCTGGCCAAGATGGAGCACTATATTAAGCGCAAAGGCCCCTTCCTGTCACTCACCGTCTCTCGCGTCTATGGGGGCACGTCACGTACACCGCGCGGGAGGCCAAACTGACCCACCGGATAGCGGGACGCTCGTTAGGCTGCTGTGTATAACCCGGGCACTCTGGAGCGCACACCTCAACTCAGCGCTCGGCCCGGCCCACGCTTATTCTAGTCTCCTCAGTCCGCCTCTGATCTTGTTCCCGGATATCTCTGCCTCGCCACCATTTTACACTCCGCTCCGGCTGAGCACGATGTTAGGCTCGCCTGTTTTGCTGCATATGGGCTCATCCGACTGCCGCCACTGATGCAAGGGTGACTCCGCCCTGCATCCCGGGCTGTTGCGAAGTTTTTGGATGCATTGGAATAAGGGAAAAGGCCTCTCCGTTACGGCGGCCGGGAGAGTTGATGGTACTAGTGCCCCAACATGGACTCTTTGGCATTGTCAGTTTTAATAATTCAATACTTTTGCCTCAATTATAAACTACATTTGTGGTGGGAAGCACAGTGTAAATTTTTGAAAACACTGGTAGAAAAGCAACCTGGGATGTTTTTTGTTCCCCCTCTCGCCCGTCTCTCTCAAGTATAAACATCTAATGATCCTTAAAGATACCATTGGGCCACAGAAAAAGGGAGCGAAAGTACCAGATCGTGGAAAAAGTACAACTCCACTTGTATAGATTGTTTACCACCATGAGGTAGGGATACGTTGTTGACCCTTGAGAAAGCTGACTGGATGAAATACGCCGCCACGAAGAAGCTCTTGTTGTGAAGTTTGGTTTAACCCCCAGAAAACGATCACCTGAAGTTCAGGGATAGCCAGAATCAGTCCCACCATTTGTAGGTTGTTTTTGTGGATTACTCCAGTAAGGCCCTGGATGTTTGGGTGAAGGGCAGCAATGTAAATTATTATGATGGACTTCGTAATCTAATATTGTAGGAGCTCATGTTCAGTAATTGTTATGCAGAGTTGTGCTAACACCGTTTTGATTCTAAGGTAATTGTCCCCAGAGAGCTTGGGAACGACCAGGATCAGCACCAGAGTGTCAAATAAGGTACAAGAGAGGTTCCCCAAGAATGGTGTACCGGGTCCTCACTCACACGAGGATGGGGGAATGGGGAAAACCAAGAGACATTCTCTAAAGGCCCCAAAAAGAGTTTTCAGGGGTAGGAGTCCCAATCTGATCTTGACTATAACACTGGAGAGCTTAGCTAGAAGAAACTCATGGACTTTTTCCAGCCCCCGTTTTACGAGTGCCACCAGCCAGGCACAAAAAGGGGGATGGCACCTGGCCCCACTGGAAACTGCCCCACAGTGTTTGACCTACCATTGGTAATGCCAGTTTAGTGCAAGGGTGGGCGCCGGGTGCCCTAGTTGGTTATGGGGGGGAGGGTGCTGAGGTTACCGTAGTGTCGCTTGTTGATGGAGAGATGTACCTAAAGCTTATATACCTGATAACACTACGATTTACAGCTAGTGGCTCACCTTCAATGGGAAGAGGCTGGAGAATCTGCAATACACCACTGTGTTCCTGATGTTGCCTACCAGGTTGTGACAGCTGACAACCAGGTAAACCACTATTCTGTGACTTTGGTTCCCCTTAAGTTGGAGAGGGGTCTTAGGCTCTTGTAGAGTAGCCGTGAGTCCAGCAGTGCCTGTTAATTGTCTACTGTGCATTGACCTAGAGATCACTATCTGGAAAGAGGTGGAGTTCAGTTCTCATCTGGTGATGGGATTGCCATAGTTAGTGCTTATAACCACACGGTACATGGCAGCACATCAAGGGAGTCCAGGACCTGGAGCCTGAAAGAGTGACCCATGTGCCTACAATGAAGAGGAGAGGCAAGGTGTATCGGGAAACTCACCCCATAAGTTCCCAAGGAGTCTGAGCCTGAGGTTAACACCTCAGAGTCTCCGGAGGAAGACATTGCTGACCTGGGAGAGTTCTGCAAGGTGCAGAAGGATTGCTCCATGGCAACAGACTGATGCCTAGGCAACTGGTGACACCTATGGCGATCACCACATCTATGGGGAGAATAATTTTATGTATGTGAACCTGGGTCTAACCATGTGTTGGCGGTCCCCCAGTGCAATCATGCCTTCCTACTGGAGAAGACTCATGATACCCTGCTGGCAGGACGTCTGTTGCAGGCCAAAACCTTTGACCGACTGGTCACCCACTTTTATGGCCCCCAGGAGGAGGATCCACTTGGATGCGTTTTGTAGTGCCTGCTTAACATGCCACATCAGTGGTAAGTCGGAGGTAAAGCACAAGGCTCCCCTGCTACCTTTCCATGTCATGGAAACACCCTTTTGAGAGGATGGGATTAGATATTGTTGTGCCTCTGGACCCCAAGACGGCCATAGGCAACAGGTTCATCCTGCTCTTGTTAGACCAGCCGACAAGGTAACCCGAGGCCATATCCAAGGGGACCAGTGACGGCACTTGTGGTGGCCAGGGCACTGATGGGGATCTTTACCCAAGTGGGTTTCCCCTTGGGGGCTGTGAGTGACTGGGGCACCAACTTAATTTCTACCTATTTGAAGGCCATGTGGGATGAGTGTAGGGTTACTTACAAGATCTTCACACCATAACACCCTCTAACAAATGGGCTTGTTGAAAGATTCAACAAGACCCTGAAAGGCATTATTATGTGGCTGTCACAGACCTGTGACGTAAGGGAGACATCCTCTTGCTATGCTTTTTTTAGGTCGAGCCTAGACAAAAGCAAAAGGTCGACAACTATAGTCAGCCGTCTTGAGGGAATGTGAGACAGGGGCCGGGCACGTTCGTTGACTTCACCTCGTGGGCGCGCACGCCCAGGCTGGCGCCGTGCCCGGCACCTGGCTCAGATTCCACGCAGGCACGCGCCCTCCCCCTCCCCCCCCCCCCCCCCCTCCACCACCAGCACTCACGGAGACACAGACACACACGGAGACACAGACACACACGGAGACACAGACACACACGGAGACACAGACACACACGGAGACACAGACACACACGGAGACACAGACACACACGGAGACACAGACACACACGGAGACACAGACACACACGGAGACACAGACACACACGGAGACACAGACACACACGGAGACACAGACACACACGGAGACACAGACACACACGGAGACACAGACACACACGGAGACACACAGACACAGACGGAGACACACAGACACAGACGGAGACACACAGACACAGACGGAGACACACAGACACAGACGGAGACACACAGACACAGACGGAGACACACAGACACAGACGGAGACACACAGACACAGACGGAGACACACAGACACAGACGGAGACACACAGACAAACAGACACAGACAAACAGACACAGACAAACAGACACACACACACACACACACACACACACACACACACACACACACACACACACACACACCCCCACACCCCCACACCCCCCACCTCTTTTGTCGCGTCGCTCCTTTTCTCCGGCGCATCTCCACACGCGGGGCACTTATGTGGATTTTCACGCTACTGCGGGGCTCTCCCTCCATGATGGGAGCCCCGCATGAACGAGCAACACTGCCCTCTTCCGGCCGCGTCACAGGCCCCGGCCGCGTCATAGGCAAGGATGCCTGATTTTCTCACAGTGGGGCTCTGGATTCGATCCATCTTGCTTAGCCTGAAATTAGCGTATACATAAAAAATGGATTAAACCTCTGCTTTTTATAATGATTAAAGATGAGCCGCTCAAGTGGAAATCCTTTGTAAAAGGCTGCGGATAGAGCGGGCTCCTCCAAGGGAAGCTGGGCGGGGCCCGCTATCCTCGGGCTGGCGCGCCACCATTAACTTGCAGCACAGCAACATCTGATGAGGCAATAAATATTGAACATTGCAAAAGAGTGGAAATATTTAGCGCAGGTCAGGAGGCGCTCGTGTCATTATTTTCACAAATGGAAGAGAGCGCGCCACCGTGTTATCGTTTTGCTTTGAGAGCGAGCCTGTTGGAGTGAAAGCAGTCTGAGATGCTCCCTGTAGCAGCAATCAAACGCCTCATCAGCGAAATCTCATCGCGATGCTGTCTGACGCGGGAACATGCAAGCTGTGTGTCACAGGACTTCTGTTTGTGATGGTGCCCTTCGGCTACAGGACTAGTGCATGGCCATTGCATCGCAGAAATACAAAAAAGGCCGGTTTGCGCCCTCTGATTTAGAGAAAGAGGGCTCCTGTTCTGTCACACAATTACAAACAAACTAAGAATAGAATCCTCAAGAAGACGAGTCGGATGGCTATTCTATCACAGATGTGGATTGCGTACCCTAAAATGAGGATGCATCCCCGTGGGCACTAAATAAGCCCTGCGGTAGGTTTATTTGCTCTGTATAACTGTTTAGTATCCAGACTTGCAAGAACAAGTGTTCATTCCGATTGGTTTGAAACGTTACTAATGATCACATCACAGCTTAGTTGTGCGCGCACAGAATACCATTATTTTATCATAGAATCACAGCTGTTGGACCCGGCCTCATGGCGTGGTCCTACCCCTCCCGCATGGCGGCCCCAGGACGACATCGGCCCTCCACCCAGCATCAGGCCGCCCTTTTGCCCGACACTGCACGCCCCAACATTGCTGGTCCAGCCACCATCCCGGACCCCCACTACCGACCTGGCTCCAGCGTGGACCCCTCACGACCTAAGCACGAGGCCGCGCCCGACTCCATCTTGGGCCCACCACGTCACGACCACGTGGCCTCGGCCCCGACCCAGGCCCCAGCGCAGCCCAGACATCGAGGCACCAAGATCCACCCAGGTGGTCGAGTGGCCACTCGACAAATCCCGGAGAAAAGGGGGTTTCGATGGCCCTCCAGCCGTCCCCGGACGCCTGGTTTCGATCGCCCTCCAGCCTCCCTGGGCGCTGGCTCCACCCCCCTGCTGGGTGTCTGGACACCATCATCCCGGCCCCTCTGACCCCCAGGCGCGAGGGTCCGGACATCAAAGGACTCCAGTCCTATATCTGGGCCAGCCCTGGATTAGAACGTCAGTTGTATCCTGGACTGGAGAGCCCTGCTGACGCTGTCACGGCCGACCCCAGAAGAACTCATTTCCTGTAACCTGAAGAGAACCTGAGAGCCTGCTGGCGCTGCCGCGGCCCACCTTTGCCGAACCATCTTGAGAGCCTGCTGGCGCTGCCGCGGCCCACCTTTGCCGAACCATCGTGAGAGCCTGCTGGCGCTGCCGCGGCCCACCCTAGCCGAACCATCTTGAGAGCCTGCTGGCGCTGGTGCGGCCCACCTTTGCCGAACCATCTTGAGAGCCTGCTGGCGCTGCCGCGGCCCACCTTTGCCGAACCATCTTGAGAGCCTGCTGGCGCTGCCGCGGCCCACCTTTGCCGAACCATCTTGAGAGCCTGCTGGCGCTGCCGCGGCCCACCTTTGCCGAACCATCTTGAGAGCCTGCTGGCGCTGCCGCGGCCCACCTTTGCCGAACCATCTTGAGAGCCTGCTGGCGCTGCCACGGCCCACCTTTGCCGAACCATCTTGAGAGCCTGCTGGCGCTGCCGCGGCCCACCTTTGCCGAACCATCTTGAGAGCCTGCTGGCGCTGCCGCGGCTCAACCTCTCGGAACCCCCGGCTCGAGGATTGAGAGCTGTGCGCAAGGTATCCCTGCCTACACCCCAACCGAGACTGTCCCGCTACCCTGATCCCCTCTTGCGAGACTTTACAGACCCCTCGGCCTACTTGTACATATCACTGAGAACCAGCAACCTTTATTTCCTGATAAAGCTTACGAACTCGACCTCTGGTGTGGTGTCCATTTGTAGTGTGTGGTTACTCTGCTGTGCGATCCTAGGAGAGGGCCCTCACCCAGGAGGCCTCTCAGTAACGCTCGGCTACTTCTTGACGGAGAGGTGGACCTCGGGGTGGTCAGTCAGACATCTTCTGCCTCCCCCGGGGTCGTCTTTCTAACATTGGTGGCAGGCGACGGGATCCGAGCCGACGCAGATTATACAAGAGAGTAATTCACTCACTACCGAGAAAAACACACCGCGACCATGACTACTCAGGAAACCAGACCGACAGCGGAATTCCAGAAAGAAAAGATGGAAGATTACAGCCACAAGGAATTAAAACAATTCTGCAAGGACCTAGGCATCGCTACCACGGGCCTCAACACCAAAGAGGACTTTAAATCAGCCCTGCAAGCCTGGGCGGA
Organism: Lissotriton helveticus; assembly: GCF_964261635.1. Taxonomy (NCBI): domain Eukaryota; kingdom Metazoa; phylum Chordata; class Amphibia; order Caudata; family Salamandridae; genus Lissotriton; species Lissotriton helveticus. The sequence goes on from NC_136072.1 coordinate 242,406,767, forward strand.
CGCCGATAACGCGCCGCCCCAGAATGAAGATAACCCGGGCCCGCATGGACGCCCGGAGACCGACACAAACCCAGCGGGGGAAAGACCCGCAGACCTAGACACGGGCCTCTCCCACGAAGACGCCCGAGAACGAGAGAGGAACCGGCTCCACGAGTTGGAGCTCGCCAGACTCCGACAAGAAGGAGAGATACAGCTGGCAGAAAGGAAATTAGCCCTCGAGCAACTACGGTTGGAAGGAGACCTGGAGGAAAGGCGAAGACAACGAGACCTTGAAGAAAAGAAACTCGTGCTCGAGCATGAGCGCGGCCTCAACGAACTGGAAATCAAGGCCAAAACAACAGAAACCGGCACCGCCGGGGGTAAGACCTCACCCCCGCCGGGGGACACGAAGGTGCACATACCCAAGGAGGTCGTCAAAGAATACTATAAGAACGACGACATCCAACAGTGGTTCAAAGCCTACGAGGTCGCCATGACCGCACTTCGAGTACCCCTCAAAGACTGGGGCGCCGGCTTATGAGGGAAATTCATCAACGAGGGGAGAGACGCCCTGCTAGAGCTCCCCGACGCCGAGATGACCTCGTACGAACACATGAAGACTGCCCTCCTCACTCGCTACGGACTCACCCCCGAAATGTACCGGCAGCGATTCCGAGACTGTAAAAAAATCCCCGGTACCACTTGGGTGGAGTACGTGAACTTTTACAGCAGAGCCTTCGAAGGGTGGATCAGAGGCTGCCAGGTCACCACCTACCAGCAGTTGGTCGACCTCATCCTATGGGAGCATCTTTCCAATAATTGCTTCGTCGAACTCCGGCAGCACCTCCTCGACAGCAAATTGACAGAGCCACGAAAACTCGCTGTCGAGGCGGATAGATGGGTGAGCAACCGAGTTCCCCGGAGTCCGATGGGAGACTACGGCCGGGGATCCCCGGGGAACCACCGACCCCGAGGTGGCGGAGGAGGCCAGAGCCGGGGCCGAGACACCCCCGCGGGGTCATCCCCTACCTCCCCGTCGCCATCCCTGGGTTGGAGGGGAGGCCCCCCAGCCAGGCCCGGGCCCCACCCGAATGTTACGTGCCACAGATGCCAGCGACAGGGCCATTATGCGAACGACCCTCTCTGCCCGATGAACCAGCGACCCGGCACCACCGGTCCCCCGAGCCGCCAGATCGCGGCCGCCGCCCTGAGTGCAGAGGGAGGCGAAGAAGAGGGCGACGACACCGAGCAGGCCGAGTGGGAGCCCGCAGCCATGATCTTAGCATGCCTGGGTGATCGATACATGATCCCCCGAGACCCGATCCCAGGTAACACCCAGAAATACCGCCAATGGGTCACCATCAATGGACGCCGGGCCGAAGCCCTCCGGGATACTGGGGCCAGCGTGACGACGGTCCGCTGCCACTTGGTGACCCCCGAACAAATCTTCCCCAACGTCTTGTGCCCAGTGCGGTCTGCTGACAACTCTGAAAGTTTGTGCCAGATGGCCCGCATTCCCTTCGAGTGCGGAGGGGTGTCGGGCATGCTGAAAGTGACTGTCCGAGACGATGCCCCCGTGGACTGCCTCCTCGGGAACGACCTGGAAAGTTCCCTCTGGGCCGGCGTAGAGCGGAGAGAGCATCTGGGGATGCTAGGCCTTCCCGAGTGGGTTTGTGCGACCACCCGATCCATGTCCGCCCGGGCCTCCCCCCCAACGGAGGAAGCCCCGATCGAGGAGCCGGAGTGGCCCGCACCTCCACCGCCCGCCGTCCCTGAGGACACCGACCCTGAACCCGGCCCCCCGGGGCCCAACCATGAGGAAATCACCGAGCTCGGCCACCTGCCGGAACTAGCTCAGTGGCGCCAAGAAGGTGGCCCCACCCGCGAACAATTCCGACAAGAACAGAGCACATGTCCCTCCCTCGTGGGGATTCGACGGCAAGCCGCCACTCAAGCCGCTGGAGACCCGGCGGGGTCCCACTGGGTCTATTGGGACAACGACCTTCTCTACAGTGAACAGAAGATTGCCGAACTAGGGGCCAGCCGGGTGCTGGTCGTTCCCCTCCGATTTCGAGACTTCCTCTTGAACTTAGCACATGATGTGCCCCTCGCCGGGCACCTGGGGCAGGACAAAACTTACAGCCGCCTGGTCACTCATTTCTACTGGCCGAAAATGCGCAACGATGTGCACAATCACTGCAGATCCTGCCCGACCTGTCAAGCCAGCGGGAAGAGCGGGGGGAAAGTCAAAGCCCCGCTCCAGCCGTTTCCCTTGGTCACCACCCCCTTCGAGCGAGTGGGGATAGACATCGTGGGGCCCCTGGACCCCCGCACCCCTCAAGGGCACCGCTTCATCCTCGTGCTGGTGGACCATGCCACCTGATATCCGAAAGCCATCCCCCTCCGAACCATCACGGCCCCAGTAGTAGGCCGAGCCCTAATGGGGATCTTCTCTAGAGTCGGCTTCCCCCGAGAAGTCGTGAGTGATCGGGGCACAAACTTTATTTCCAATATATGCGATCCCTGTGGCAACAGTGCGGGGTCACCTATAAGTTCACCACCCCGTATCACCCCCAAGGAAATGGACTTGTGGAGCGGTTTAACCGAACACTGAAGGGAATGATCAAGGGCCTCGAGGAGCCACTCCGACGCAAATGGGATGTTCTGCTGCCTTGCCTCCTGTTTGCGTACCGCGAAGTACCCCAGAAGTCCCTGGGGTTCAGCCCCTTTGAACTATTGTATGGGCACCCGTTCCGGGGCCCCCTCAGCCTGGTCAAAGAAGGCTGGGAGATGGCTGCCCGAGGTGCTCCACCAGATGTCTACCAGTACCTCCTGACCCTCCGCAACCAGACTCGGAAGTTCCGGGAACTTGCCGAAGCCAACCTTGAAGCCAGTCAGGAGGAGATGAAACGCTGGTATGACCAGAACGCCTCGTCCATCGAATTCGAGCCGGGCCAGCAGGTCTGGGTCATGTCCCCGGTTGAACCTTGTGCCCTCCAAGACAAGTGGACGGGGCCCTTCAGAGTGGTAGAGCGCAAGAGCCCCGTCACCTATCTGGTGGACATGAAGTCCCCCAGGAACCCCCTCCGGGTTCTACACGCTAACCGGCTCAAGCCGCACTTTGCCCGCACTGAACTAAGTCTGCTATTAGCGACCGATGAAGGAGCTGAAGACGACTCCGAACCGTTGCCAGATCTCATGAGCACCACTGAGAAGGACGGCTCCATCGAAGGGGTCATGCTCTCCTCCACCCTGACCCCGGAGCAGCACCATGACTGCTGGCAGCTGCTGGGGCAGTTTGCAGATCTGTTTTCCCTCACCCCTGGAGTCACCCGGTGGTGTGTCCACGATGTAGACACCGGAGACAGCCCGCCTGTAAGACACCGAGCTTTCCGAGTGCCCGATCGAGTTCGGGCCTGCATCCAGTCCGAGGTGGCCAAGATGCTAGCGCTGGGGGTAGTCGAACCCTCCGACAGTCCGTGGGCCAGCCCAGTTGTCCTGGTCCCTAAAGCCGCCGCCCCGGGAGCTCCGGTTCTGTGTTGACTACCGGGGGCTGAATGCCGTCACCAGGACCTACGCCCATCCCATCCCCCGGGCGGATGAACTGATCGATCGCCTGGGGGCTGCGAGGTATCTCAGCACCTTCGATCTCACGGCCGGGTATTGGCAGATCGGCCTCACCCCTGGAGCGCAAGAGCGATCAGCCTTCTCGACCCCGGATGGCCACTACCATTTCAAGGTGATGCCCTTCGGCATGAAAAACGCCCCGGCCACCTTCCAGAGACTCGTGAATAGAGTGCTGGCCAGGCTAGAAGAGTTCAGCGCCGCCTACCTAGACGACATTGCAGTGTACAGCCTCCGCTGGGATGCACACCTGACCCACCTCCGGGAGGTCCTGTCGGCCCTCCAACGGGCCGGACTAACAATAAAGGCAGCAAGTGCCAGATCGGCCAAGGGTCCGTGACGTATCTGGGACACCAGGTGGGAAGCGGCCGGGTGGCTCCCCTCCAGCCAAAGATTGACGCCATCCGGGCCTGGGAGCCCCCAATCACCCAAACAGCCGTCCGAGCCTTCCTGGGGCTCACAGGCTACTATCGGCGCTTCATCAAGGACTATGGAAGCATTGTGGGGCCCCTCACAGAACTGACCTCCAAAAAGCTACCCCAGAAGGTGTGCTGGACCCCAGAGTGCCAAGCAGCCTTCGAGACTCTAAAGACTGCCATGTGCACCGCCCCTGCGCTCCAGGCCCCCGACTACAGCCGAGAGTTTGTGGTCCAAACCGATGCCTCGGCGCACGGCATTGGGGCGGTCCTCTCCCAAGTGAACTCTGAGGGAATCGACCTCCCCGTTGCCTTCATCAGCCGGCGGCTGCTAGCCAGAGAACAGCGCTGGAGCACCATCGAGAGGGAAGCCTTCGCCGTCGTGTGGGCACTCAAGAAGCTCCGGCCCTACCTCTTCGGCACCCACTTCGGGGTCCAGACCGACCACCGGCCCCTGCGGTGGTTGATGCAGATGCGGGGCGAGAACCCGAAACTGTTGCGATGGTCCATCTCCCTGCAAGGGATGGACTTCACTGTGGAGCATCGCCCCGGCAATGACCACGCCAATGCTGACGGCCTCTCCAGATTCTTCCGCCTCGGCGAGGAGAATCCCCAAGAAGATGGGTGACTCTCCCCTTCCTTCAGCTGGGGGGGACGCGTGTTGGACCCGGCCTCATGGCGTGGTCCTACCCCTCCCGCATGGCGGCCCCAGGACGACATCGGCCCTCCACCCAGCATCGGGCCGCCCTTTTGCCCGACACTGCACGCCCCAACATTGCTGGTCCAGCCACCATCCCGGACCCCCACTACCGACCTGGCTCCAGCGTGGACCCCTCACGACCTAAGCACGAGGCCGCGCCCGACTCCATCTTGGGCCCACCACGTCACGACCACGTGGCCTCGGCCCCGACCCAGGCCCCAGCGCAGCCCAGACATCGAGGCACCAAGATCCACCCAGGTGGTCGAGTGGCCACTCGACAAATCCCGGAGAAAAGGGGGTTTCGATGGCCCTCCAGCCGTCCCCGGACGCCTGGTTTCGATCGCCCTCCAGCCTCCCTGGGCGCTGGCTCCACCCCCCTGCTGGGTGTCTGGACACCATCATCCCGGCCCCTCTGACCCCCAGGCGCGAGGGTCCGGACATCAAAGGACTCCAGTCCTATATCTGGGCCAGCCCTGGATTAGAACGTCAGTTGTATCCTGGACTGGAGAGCCCTGCTGACGCTGTCACGGCCGACCCCAGAAGAACTCATTTCCTGTAACCTGAAGAGAACCTGAGAGCCTGCTGGCGCTGCCGCGGCCCACCTTTGCCGAACCATCTTGAGAGCCTGCTAGCGCTGCCGCGGCCCACCTTTGCCGAACCATCGTGAGAGCCTGCTGGCGCTGCCGCGGCCCACCCTAGCCGAACCATCTTGAGAGCCTGCTGGCGCTGCCGCGGCCCACCTTTGCCGAACCATCTTGAGAGCCTGCTGGCGCTGCCGCGGCCCACCTTTGCCGAACCATCTTGAGAGCCTGCTGGCGCTGCCGCGGCCCACCTTTGCCGAACCATCTTGAGAGCCTGCTGGCGCTGCCGCGGCCCACCTTTGCCGAACCATCTTGAGAGCCTGCTGGCGCTGCCGCGGCCCACCTTTGCCGAACCATCTTGAGAGCCTGCTGGCGCTGCCGCGGCTCAACCTCTCGGAACCCCCGGCTCGAGGATTGAGAGCTGTGCGCAAGGTATCCCTGCCTACACCCCAACCGAGACTGTCCCGCTACCCTGATCCCCTCTTGCGAGACTTTACAGACCCCTCGGCCTACTTGTACATATCACTGAGAACCAGCAACCTTTATTTCCTGATAAAGCTTACGAACTCGACCTCTGGTGTGGTGTCCATTTGTAGTGTGTGGTTACTCTGCTGTGCGATCCTAGGAGAGGGCCCTCACCCAGGAGGCCTCTCAGTAACGCTCGGCTACTTCTTGACGGAGAGGTGGACCTAGGGGTGGTCAGTCAGACATCTTCTGCCTTCCCCGGGGTCGCCTTTCTAACAACAGCACACACCAGTTTATACCCCTATGAAACCGGGGAAGTGATGTCCACTATCATAAATTTACAAGAAAGACTAGTTTATACTCTTTTAATACAGAGGTGGTGGGTGTCCATTCTACCATAGTACTAAAGGACCGTGTATACCACTTTGATACAGAGGAATCAAATGCCTAGTATGTCCTAAAATTACAAGAAGGTACAGTTCATTCCCCATTAATACAAAGGAGGCGAATTCCTATTCTGCTGCGGAGTTATTGCAGAGGTAACGCAAAAGCAATTGCACCCCCTGGTGTACACATCCATTACTAACCACAAGCCCTTCGTGGGGTCAGCTTTCAAGCGTGCACCTGCTTGCCTTATTTCTCTGATTTCATTGATGGCACTTCATCCGAGTCACATTTCTCAGTGTACATTTCGTTGCATGCACATTAGACGAAAACTGTGCCTAAAATATGCAGCTGTTTTTTCATCTATTCACATACCAATTGAAAGGCTAGATTCCTCCTGACTGTTATCAAATGTAACCTATCATTTCAAAGAAGGAATGTCAAAACCCGTAAGTCTCGACTTAAGAAAAGCGATTCTTTACTAATGTTGAGAGTGGGCAAAAAAAAAAGAGGGGAGGGGAGTTCCTTCTGCCAATGCTATGCACCATCAGAAAAAAATTGGCGTGTGCACGAGTCCTCATGCACGCACATATGAGTTATGGCGCTTTGTCGGACTAGCGTGCTGAGATATGAAGGGGGTGGTGGGAGAGTTTCTTTCCCTACCACTCCAAGACCGAGTATGTCAAATTTGGAGTGGTAAACAGAAAAATATAAAAAAGTACACAACTGCAAAGTGAGGCTGCAGGGAGCTCTAAGATATTTTTTTTCACAGCACAGGAAAGACCAATAGAGGAGCAGTAAAATGGGTAAGCGCAAGGGGAGTCTACGTTGGCCGAAAGCAAAAATGTAAAAAACAAACAAAAAAAAAACACGAACAAGCAAGCATATTATAAGTATTTAGTTATGCAGCACAATATCCCTGGTGCACCAATATCAATTGTTGCATGGCTAAACACTTATACAGTCCCAAAGGCGAGACCTATTGGCTATGCCAATGCTTGTTTTGTTTATAGGGAAGTGTCCCAGAAAGCAGTGGCTAATACTTTTTGCCTTGCATGTAAGCACAGAAACACCCTTTTTTTCCTAGACTGTTCTTTCTAACTCCAAGAGTAAAACAATTTGAATAACGCTTGCAGTGTTGAGAAAGCAAGCCTATGTTAAAACACTTTTTGTAACACATGTGCATCTCTTTTGTTCTCCTTATTGCAATTCTATTTCAAAACTGGTCTTCAATTATGGGTATACCTTTTGTTTACACTAGACGACTCCAGAAAGTAAATAGATTTATTAAAAAGAACAACTCTCCAGTACAGCATTGCTCATATGTGTGTTGTGTAAGTGGCTCACTTTGAGGTATAGTAATCTTCAAGATATTGGGACTTAAAACCATAATTAATGTTTTGGTAGCTGGGAAACTGGAAGCAGACTTGAGATACTATGTTTAGTCCAAACAACGGTTCAAGGCAATGTGAACATTTCAGTTTTAACATGCAGACAATAACAATAAGAAAAGAAACAACTGTACATGCATAAGAAAGTTGAAAAAAAAGATTTTTAAGCTGTGTGACGGACGCTTTCGCCATCACGTCTGAGTGAAGCAATTAAGAGATACAGTTCCCTCTGCCCATGGTCAGCTTTTACAGATTTATTCATGCAGCCACTGGAGTAACGAGTGTATCTACATAGGTTGTATAAATTGGCAGCTCTTCATCATTGCACATAGATTTTTTTAGTTTCCATTAGGTATTGATGTACTACAACCTATTCGGTGCAATTCACAACTATTCATCGTGCAATTGAAAATTTTCTTGGATGCTCAGTGAAATTTATGTCCTGATGAGGACCATGTAATTATACAAAGGTCGAAACGCTGTCGACGCATCTATGGCTGTAATTAATGAAGGATGCATCGTCTTGTCTGTTGTTGCTCTGAAACTCCACTTATGTAATCCCTTCTGGCTGCCACCTGTCTGGTTTTGTATTGTATAACAAATGATATGTGTACTGGTATGTATTCCTGAGCTTAATGTTATAAACTTGTTTTTATATTTATATATTCAATACATTTTGCATATTTTTCTAAAACATTTCTTATAAGGGCTTTCTTCTGCTTCTCTATTTTTTCACTTTCTTATTCTTATGTGCCTTTTTTTCTGAAAATTGAGTATTGTTATTGTCTGTATGTTAAACTGAAATGTTCACATTGCCCTGAACCGTTGTTTGGACTAAATATCGATTGCCCCTGGTTCAGGTGTACAGGGCTGCCCCTGCTGTTAATGATTGGGATACTATCTGGCACCTGTATGCTGGGAAGATGACTGATTCTTTGATTTTTTTTTCTTGAACTGTCTACCTCCCTTGCAAGCTAGCTTACTATGGCCAAAATCTAGAGAATGCTCACTGTAAACCTGATCTGCAACGGGACCCATCACAAAATGACTGCTGCTACTGCCCATTATTGACTGAATTGTGGCTATTGTGTTCTCTAACAGATTTCTTGCTATTTGTGGTTACCTTCTTTGTCTGGATTAGTCTGGCTTTATCCCTTGAAATTTTCCCGATTACACAACTGCATGGACTGGCCTTATTCAGCAGATGTGACCTTAGCCATCCCAAACCCTAAATGCAGAACAATACTTTGACTCTACAAAGTAAAGCTCACGTTTTGCTGTCTTTCGAGAAGATGAGTTTTGGGACCAACTATAGCACATAAATGGCCTTTGGATACTGCGAGGGTTAATAGGATGTTGTATGCCCAATTCAAACTGGGTAAGGGGACCAGAGAGTGGTGTCCACTCTCCCCAATGTTGTGTGCACGATCTTTTGGTGAATTGAGTAAGGCTGGATTTGCCTGCTATGCAGGTGGGCATATAACAAAATAATTTTCCTATATCACATTACATTATGCTCTGCACATTTTGGCGACACTGATGCTGTTGTTCAACCAACGGATATGCCCCCTGCATTTGGCAGGGATACTGGGAGTTGTAGTCCACTTGTCTTTTCTGTAACGTGATTTCAAAGGGAACTGGGGAGAACAAACTGGGGATGTAATGCGGGGGGGAGTCAGGGTGTGAGTATCGTGGAGGGCGTCTGGGTCGTGTCAGCTACAATCTGTTAGTGTGGCATAGTATTGTTTTTAGGGGCTATCAGTTGGACGACGTCACAAGGTGCAGTTGATAGTTTAGTGTGTAGCGCAGTACTCGTACATCACGTGATGGTTGGGCCGTGTTATGTGTGCTCTGTTGTGCGGTTTGCGCTGCTAAGACTGTAGGGTTGTGTTAAGAGGTGTTTGGGTCTGTTCGCGTGTGCGATTGTATAAACTGGTGGGATAGCATGGGCCACTCCAATAATATGGGGTGTTTTCACAGACCTTTTGCTTCCTCCTCCCTCAGGGTCTCCTCCACTGCCTTTGCCCATTTCTGTACCGCTCCCACCCATGCCTCTAAAAATAATTTCCCTGTATGTCTACAAAGTGCTCCTGTGTGCATTGAACCCCTTCATAAAACCATGCCATTATTCATATATATGTCCTGGGAATTTGGTTTGCATTTGGGTTCCTCAATTAATTGGCCTAATTTTCAATTGTTAGAGGTAGAAGACTGGGAATTGTGCCCCTTGCTTGACTATCATTGAGATTGGCGAACAGTGAGTTCAGTTATCTGAGGACAGAGGTTACTTGGATCAGGACGCAGTTCTTGGACCATACCGTACAGATCCTGATGGAAAGTTTGCACAGAGATGTCCAGCTGTGGCATGGGTTGCCATTCTCTCTTATCTAAAGAGTAGTCCTCTTTAAGATTATCTCCCTCCCAAAACTCCTCTATGCTTTGCAAAGTACCCCACATTTTGTAATTAGTCCCTCTTTTCTGTACTATGGAGAGTATGCAGATGTTGGTAATGTACAACAGAAAACCACTGCAGATTTCACAGGAGTATCTTTACTTGTTAGTCCACGAAGAAGTCATCCCTTCCCCACACAAATGACTTTTAATGGGCCTCTCAGATTGTGATAGTAAAAGAATATTCCTCCCTCTTGAAGACCCATTGATAGAAATTGACAGACCTTACGCTGGGCATTAAGATATAGCTGCACTATTTATGTGGAGGAACTTGTATCTTGAAAGTGAAAAAGGCTTCTAAAACAGTGGTGAGAGTGTGGAGACAGCTTTGGCTAGGATTGGATGGAAGGATAAAATGACCACCTTGAAGATGTGTGACACTAATTAAGTGTGATTCAGGAGGTGCAACCTGATTCGAATCTACAGGGAACTAAGAAGTCTATCAGTCAGCTTAAAATGGAGTGCCAGCTGCCCAAAGTGACAGTGTTTTGGTAACCCTGGGCTCCCATGCCTCAAAGTGAATTGTGTGTGACATTCCAGATGTCTCTTGCTTCAAGGCAGGTGTGCTTTCAGAGGACCATCAGGTGGGCGCTCTTTCTCAAAATTACTTGACACCAACGAGTAAGGCCCACTGGGCGCATGTTTGCCCTATAATTTTTTTTTTTTTTAAATTGGTGATAAGGTTTCATTAAAAAAAGACTATAGAGTTATTTTTCTTTCATATTAGGCTTGCCTTTTGTCTAGTATTTTAGAACTAATTCCTTGATTTCACTGCCCTTTTGGAGAAATAGGATAATCCGATGTAATTATGCTGTTCCTAATTTTATCCTCAAGACCCACCTGTTCTAACCTTCCTTAGGTGAATCAAAAAACACATTTTGTACCCTGAAGCCAGTGCCGCATGTCTATTAATTTATGATCTTCGCTGTTGTTCATCATTAAAGATTTTCCCCCACCCTTCGTGTATTGCATTTTTCCACTTGTTGTGTTCCATCTCAATTCCAACAGAAACAATCTTGTCTCTGCACTTAGAATCACTTTGTTTCTTCAGTTTTTAAAATACATTTAAAATCTGTTAGACCCAGCTGTGTCTGGCTGGTGGTACACATCGAAGCCAGTCAGAATCCTGCGTCCTAGATAGGATGAGTGCGATACCCATGTCCGATAACCGTCCTCCCCTTTAGGTAGCTTGGCACCGAGCAGTCCGGCTTATCCTCAGGGCCAAAGTGTAAAGTATTAGCACAACACACCCTCGCAACTCTGCGTATGCCACAAAAGACTCCACAACGTATGTATAAAACACTTGTGTTTGTATACATGCACATTGAAATCAAAACGAGATACACATTGTATATGCACTTTACAGTAAACAGACCTTCCCATTAGCAGCAGAATGGCATGAACATACATGCCCTAATCAAAGGTTTCCATCCAACACAACATTCCCCAATGTCGCATACCCCCAGCAGTTGTAATGGTCGATCAATCGCAGGTCTTTGACTACGCCTCATGACCCAGTCACTCAGCTACACCAGCCAACAATGTACATTGTCACTGCTGGTGCAATTGATGAGATAGTCGGAATCACCTAAAACGGAAAGAAACTGTTTGTTTCGTCCTTCCGGATTATACCTCCAGATGCACAGCGGCACCTGCACGAGTGCAGGATCGCTATCCCCCTGCAGACAAAAGGTTGTAACACAGGAAGCTTGTGCGCTTTAAAGTCTGGAGAAATGTTTCTCCTCAAGCTGAGGTGCGAGCTGCCATAGATCCCGACAGCTAGCTGTAGGTGCCCACAAGACACACTGAAACCCTTCGGGCCTCTTCACAATGTTCTCCCCAATAAAGTACCTTGTGGCGTGGGTCCAGGGAGAGGGAACAAGCAAATCTTGGACGGAGGCTGCGGTTTCCGGCACTGTTGTCCTCCTAATCTGGAGGTCGAAGACAGTCTCAGCTCAGGTCTCTCAACCCCGGACACCATACAATCCGGAGTGCAAGCCAGCACAGGTCCCCTGATCACTCAGACTCTGCAAGCTTCCCCTGCACTCATCAAACTCCTAACTTCCCGGCACCTCAGATTGGCTGCTGATCTTTACGAGCATATTCCTCTGCTCAGTGTGATGACTGTGTACCTAAGGATGGTCCTTGTCCCAACCGACGATTACTTCCACGAGTTTCCGCTGCACCCTCCACGGTCTTATGATCTTGTGCAAATGGAGAGTTCCTTGGTGTCCCTGGGATCTCGTGGACAGAATGCCAGCCAATCAGCCCTTAGAGAATACTTAGGCCACCTATGTCCAGGCAAAATTCACCAAGTGATAGTCCCCTTCCTGGACCACGACAAGCTCCAGGCCACCACAAGTCTGCAGATAATCCAGTTGCAGTCCCTGCTGCCTTAATGATTTCTCATGTCGATGTCCCAGCATTGAACCAGCGTAGTATGGTTCCAAATCCAAAAGCGTCTCTAACTTCTGAGGTCAGAGCCCCAGCAGTTATTCCCTCAATGGCCTTTGAAGAAGGCCACCTTTGAAATGCACAGACCCTCTCTAAATTTTGTCCTTTCTGCCATCCTACCCTGGGAGATGTGATCACTATCTTTAATGAGGCCAAGACCCTGCCCCTTGGAATGCAGTTCCCAATTCCACCCCCACGTGACCATCCCAGAAAGGCTGCTCCGAGTCAGAGGTCTGCAGTTTCTCTGGAGTCCATAGTTTATTGCCTTCTATCAGGAATGCACAGTTGTAGCTGTGCCCCCAGCAACAAGATGTGAATTGGAGACAGGCTGGAGCATCGAAGTGCCCACTTTCCCAAAGCAACACTTTCACCTTAGTAATGTTGAATCCATTCACACTACTGGAGAGCATTTGCCATTACGAACTCATCAATATCAAATACAAACACTGCTACAGTTCTGCAAGTAGGAAATACTGCTCAATAGCCTTTCCCGACCTTCCCCAGGCTAATTCAATGTGAGAAGCAGGCCTGTTGTACCGAACACACCATCCAGTGCCATTCATGACCCTTGCATGTAGTTCACACACAAACATGCCTTACCTCTTCCCAACACCACACCCTGTCCCCACGAGAACTCCGAAATAGCAAGAGACGCACAGAACCTTGGTACGTAGCTTTTTAAATGCCAAGCCGAGTAACAGTAACCAGCGCACACAGCCCCCTACAGGGCAAACCTGTTACACGATCGATGAGCTATCTCCGAGGAGGGCACAGCCAGTGCTGCAGGGCGTTGGAGGAGTATTCAAGGTACATGCCCTGGGTATATGTATTACCCCTAGACAAGGGACTTGCAGCTAACTCGAATCAGCCAATTATGTATACACCAATCACCAATATGTATTTGACAAGCACAGCGATTGAGCACTGAATGGCAGTGTCAAACAGTCTCAAAGTTCTACGCCAGCAAAACAGGGTCCAAACATGAGGTCGGCAGCCAAAAAAGGCTAGGGGAGATCATGCCAAAAGATTCCAGGTCTCACAATCATAAACAAACATAAAGCTGTACTTGATGGATGAAATCCTAAATTGACATCAGTGGGACCATAACCTGATTATAACCCAAGAATTGAATATGATCTGCAGGCTCATTGTAGATATGATTTTTGGTACACTCCCTTTTATATTTTATTCAAAATCTATTTATGTTTAATGATATTCACAAGATCTCTCTCTATGTTCAGAGTCTTGATGTCAGCCAGTATTTTAACTCTGTGTTTCTTACACTTGCTATATGGAACTGCACCAGCATCTGTGCAGTAGGAGGATTTTATGTGCTCCGCCTTTTTGGAGGTGGGTAATGAGTGTGATATAGACAACAAAATTACCCTTTGTTTCACTATTGTGTTATTGCAAGATGGCATGTAAGGAAAATGAGAATCAGTCGGGACCAGGACATTTCTTATGTTCTGTAACTTTTTTTATTGCAGCAGGTAAAGATGGAGCACCCGGACCACCTAACCTACAACTGTACGATCTGAAAACTGGAAAATGTTTAAGGTCTTTTATCCAGAAGAAAATGCAAGGCTGGTAAATAATATAGAAAACACCCACACATACATGGAAATACCTTTGTAAACGCCTGCTGGGTTCGTTCTTTGTGTACGCCTATTTGTGTTATGTTAATTCACACTTCTACAGTATTTTCATGTTGTTCGATATTCTGGCAGATTATATAGCATCTTTTATGTTCTGCATAATTCTTTGTCGTAAGTGTGGTTTTCCAGTGTAACAATATTTCTTTAATCTTTTCACTGCCAGGGAATTTGGCCACCGTTTTACCAGACTTTTATTTTCTATTTTGTCATTCAAGCACTTTTCTCTTTTTTTGTTTTGTTGTCCACATGTATACGTTTGGGGATATTTATACTTATTTACTTTCACCTTGTTTTAACTAGTTTCCTTCAGATGAAATAGAGGAAAAGGTGACCAATTATATCCGGAGTGAACTAATATGAGGTATCGCAGGAAATCAGTACTCTTCCTGGGCATACATTATTTGCGACATGCCCCATACCTACTATACGTCACATGCCCCATGTTTCCACAGATGCTCACCAGTGTCGGTGTCATTGTTTCCCCAAACTGTCTGATCAAAACTTACTTCTCTGACACTTGCAGAATTCTTTCATGGTGTTTCGGTCCTTACAGATCTATTCTTTTACTGTTTGTCCCTCCAATCCTTCAGACTGAGTGGCCTTATGCTGCAGCTCACTGACTTTGTCATACATGTCATTCCAGTGGTCGTTTGCAGCAAATGACCTGCATAAAATCTGTATCTCATTCTAAGGAACAGCCATTGTATGCATGCCTGAACAATATGTGCTTCCATCATTGTGAGGTTCTGCTAGAAGTGCATAGCTCCCAAACAGAGTAAAGCTGCACTGATCCTAAAAGAGACTTTGGATTTAATCTCTATGAAGTTGAATCAGGAGTTAAGTGCAGGGGTAAGACCACTTAGTATGGTGCCAAGCAAGTACCGTCCACCTCTCTTGTGGAGCTCACTCTTACGGGTCCTATGCAATTTATTTGAGTAAAATTGGGAAGGTGAAAGTACCTGGTTAGAACACCATGTAGACTCTGCACCCTTCAACTTCCTCCTATTGCAACAATGGTATGAAGTGCATCATTCTGTACTCTCTGGCGTTTGAGTAGAATTTTGGAAAGGCCGAAGTGCAAGGTGTTAGGGCAGCTCGATGAAAGTTGACTGCTAAACTAATTACTAAGGCCCATTTTTCCAAAGATAATAAAGGGAGAAGAGGTTTGAGTCTGCTAATGCTGTAAAACACATTTTAGTGACTGCATACATTTGAAATTTTACCAAAGCCTCTGCTTCTGACATAAAACCTAAAGTTTTAATTTTAGTTATCTGAGAGAGAGAGATGGCTGAAAGATAGTAGATATTCCTAAAAATTGTAAAGCTGTTGTGTTATTGGTAGAAAGCAGGTGGACATTGAGCATAAGTCAATGGTATTTCTGTTAGAACAATTCATAAAACGTATTCTGGGAATTGTGATATTACAAGCTTAAATTCTGTTGTATGTACACCAAAGGAAAACTTGGATGAGCGTGGCACTAAGAGTTACTACCGACCAGGTTGCTTTAATTGAATTGAATTGTCCATTTCTAAGCGCATAGCTATTCAAAGAGCGTGTCCCAGCGCTGTTAGGTATGTTCCAGGGGAAAAAATCCGGGGATAGAAGCCATAATTCACAGCAAACCTCTGATCAAAAATGTCTTCAATTCCCTTTTAAATTTAGCTTCTTATGATATCCGTCTGAGATGATCAGGGAGTTTGTTCCACAGATTTGCTGCTATAACCGTGAAAGAAGCGCCTCCCCTCCGCAGTTTCCGAAAGCACAGTGAGACGATAAAACAAGCTGAGCTTGATCGCAGCAGTTCCTTAAGTACCTTGGTCCCATGTTGTGGAGGGCTTGATGTGTTGGGGACAGAACTTTATACCTAATTCGCTGACAAACTATCAGCCCGTGCAGTTTAGCTCGGTAAGCTGAGACCGACGAGCACTTTGGAATTTTGTATAGTAAACGGACAGTCATGTTCTGCGTAACTTGTAGGCGCTGGATCAGATATTCCGGGAGACCGAGATACAGGACATTAGCATAGTCCAACCTGGATAAAATCATTGATCTAACCACTGTGATTGTGGCCTCATGAGGGAGCAGATAAAGAAACTTCCTCAGCATGCGAAATATCCAGAAACGAGATTTCACCACAGCTGACACCGGTGCACTTTAACCTACTAGTCCAAAGAGCTGCCCAATATCATGGGGTGGACTTACACACAGATGCGGTGGAGGAAGATTTCCTACTAGACACTTTTGATAACACACAAAGGTCTACTGCCATTTTACCAATGCTTAAGGGTGTAAACAAACATGCAACAGAGGTTTTTAAAGACCCCGTCCGAGCTAGGGTCCTCAATCCTCTTATTGAGAAAAAATATAAAGCTGCCCCTACAGATCCAGTCTATATTAAAGGTCCAGCACCATTAGACTCTTTAGTAGTGTCTAATGCACGTAAACATGCTAATTATCAGACATCAGGTGAAGCCTCACCACCAGACAAGGAATCCAAGCTACTTGACGGCTCAGGCAAAAGAACAGCATCTCAAGCAGCTAATATCTGGCGCATCGCCAACACCCAAGCGTTGCTGGCCAGATATGACAGAGCTCATTATGATGAACTAGAGTTCATAATGCAGCATCTACCTGATAGGGCCAATGAACTTATACAGGAAGGTAAAAATATTACCAACACTTCCATTCGCTGTGCCCTAGATGCGGCAGATACCTCCTCAAGAGCAATTAATACCAGCACCTTCCTACGTAGACATGCTTGGCTACGTATCTCAGGTTTTAAACCTGAGGTACAAAAGTCCATCCTTAATCAGCCATTTGATGAGTCACATTTATTTTGCCCAAATGTTGACGTGTCTTTAGAAAAGATGAAAAAAGACACCGATACGCCAAAATCTATGGGAGCCTTGCAACAGCAAGCTCCCAGACGTTCTTTTCGGCACTCATCATACAGAGGCAACACTAGAGACTACTCCTCCGAAAGTCCACCTCTTACAAAAACCCCTAGCCAATCCACATTCACTATGGGCTACCAAAGAGGGGGTTACAGGGGTAATAACAACAAAGGCAGAGGCGAAACCAACAACTTTACTATCTTTACTTTGGATATCAGGGACGCATACTCCCACATTCCCATTCACAAGGCTCACAGGAAGTATCTCAGAATTGTAATAGACGGACAGCACTATCAATTCAAAGTACTCCCATTCGGAGTCACAACAGCACCAAGAGTATTCACCAAGTGCTTAGCAGTGGTGGCAGCGCATTTACGAAGACAACACATCCATGTCTTCCTGTACCTAGACGACTGGCTAATAAAAGCCAGCTCATACAACCAATGCGTGGAACACACTCATGCCACAATACAACTGCTTCACGACTTGGGGTTCACAATAAACCACGCCAAGTCACATCTACAACCACCCAAAGTACAACAGTACTTCGGTGCCACAATAAACACCTCAAAGGCGCTTGCCTATCCCACTCCAGCTAGGATAGCCAGCATACAAACTCTTCTAACAAGGTTTCAGCTACAACACTCCCTTCCAGCAAGAGTGTTCATGCAACTCATAGGGATGATGGCCGCTTGCATTTTCATAGTGCCCCATGCAAGACTTCAAATGTGTCAGCTACAAGAATGCTTGCCACGTCAGTGGAACCAGGCTCAAGGTCAATTGACAGACCTAGTGTTGGTAGACGGTCGGACTCCTCGCTCTCTGCAGTGGTGGAACACCAAAAACCTTTCCAGGGGACGACCGTTCCTAGAGCCAGTTCCTCAGATAATCTTAACTGCGGACGCATCGCTCTCCGGCTGGGGAGCCCACCTACTGCAACACACCATGCAAGGCAGGTGGACACCACAACAAAAGTTACTCCACATCAATCATCTGGAGTTACTAGCAATATTCCTAGCACTAAAAGCTTTCCAAAAGCAAGTATCAAACAAAGCTGTGTTAGTCCGCACAGACAACATGACAGCCATGTATTACATACAGAAGCAGGGAGGCACACACTCCCTGCAGCTATCTCAACTAGCACAGGACATATGGCGGTTTGCTATACCTCAAAACATATTTCTTCTAGCCCAGCATGTTCCAGGAGTACAAAATACCATAGCGGATCTGTTAAGTCGACAAACACAACAGACCCACGAGTGGACAACCTCAGATAGACCTATTTGCCACCCATGAAAACGCCAAATGCCCAAGCTTCGCCGCCAGATATCCACACCCACTGCCCAAAGGCAATGCGATATGGATGAACTGGTCAAACAGATTTGCGTACGCTTTTCCACCTCTACCACTCATGCCACTAGTAGTACGCTAACTACAGCAGCATTCTCTGACCCTCATCCTAGTTGCTCCAACGTGGGCCTGGCAGCCTTGGTACACCACACTGCTACAACTGTCAGTAGTACCGCACCAAAAATTACACCTGTCTCCACACCTCTTAACACTGAACCATGGAGAGATCAGACACCCGGACCCAGCTCAGCTCAACCTTGCGATCTGGCTCCTGAAATCCTACAATTTGGATATTTGAACCTTCCTCCAGACTGCATGTCATAAAAGAAGCTGGACGTCCAACCACTAGGGCATGTTATGCAGCCAAGTGGAAACGATTTGTAATATATTGTCACAACAACAATATTAATCCTCTAGATGTGTCTATTCAACACATCATAGGATACTTACTGCATCTCCAAAGATGCAACTTAGCCTATACGTCTATTAGACTACATCTTGCGGCAATAGCAGCATATCTGCAAATCAGACAACATCTATCTCTATTCAGAGTGCCTGCCATTAAAGCCTTTATGGAAGGCCATAAAAGAATAATTTCTCCCAGAGTACCACCTTCACCTGTGTGGAATTTAAATGTTGTTCTCACACGGTTAATGGGGCCTCCCTTCGAACCCTTAAACAAATGTGAACTACAATTTTTAACATGGAAAGTTGCGTTCCTAGTAGCTATTACCTCTCTGCGGAGAGTTAGTGAACTACAAGCACTAAACATTCAAGAACCCTTTTTGCAAATGCATCACAATAAGGTAGTTCTGCTTACTAATCCATAATTCTTATCCAAAGTCATTTCTCCCTTCCATTTCAATCAATCTGTGGAACTGCCCGTTTTCTTCTCGCAACCACAGACAGTACCAGAAAGAGCTCTTCACACATTAGATGTCATAAGAGCATTGCTATACTACATAGAGAGGAAACAACCCTTCCGTAAGACAAAACAACTTTTTGTGTCTTTCTCACCACCACACAAAGGTAATCCCATTTCAAAATCTGGGATAGCTAGATGGATTGTCAAATACATACAGATTTGTTACCACAAAGCCAAACGTACGTTATCTGTACCTCCTAAAGCCCACTCTACAAGAAAAATAGAGGCTTCAATGGCATTTTTAGGGAACATTCCCCTAGATGACATCTGCAGAGCAGCTACATGGTCTACACGGCACACATTCACAAAACACTATTGTGTAGATGTGCAAACCAAGCAACAAGCTAATGTGGGCCAGGCTGTTCTCAAAACATTATTCCAAGCTACTGCAACAGATAGGGGTGGTCGCCGCTAGGGATGGATACTGCTATACAATCTATGCACAGTGTGCAATCTGCAGCTCATATGCCTCGAACGGAAAATGCTACTTACCAGTATGCATCTGTTCTTGGCATGTAGAGCTGCAGACTTGCACACACACACACGCCTCCCCGGCTACCCTTGTCTGTTCCAGTATTATCTTAATTAGATGCAAATTACATGGGCATCCTTCCTTTTCTTGCAAAGCTCCATCATTTCCCTCATGGCGAAAAACAATCTGGAGATGGAGCCGATGCCCATGCGCAATGGGGTCCAAAGGAGGAGTCAACTATCTCATGACTTCCAAAGAACTTTTCAGGACAACAACAAACTGCAAACATCCAGGCCCAACACTAGGTGGCGTTCTACGCACAGTGTGCAACTCTGCAGCTCTACATGCCGAGAACAGATACATACTGGTAAGTAGCATTTTCCTTACAGAGACTGCCAGCTCATTTTTCCTGCCACAGTGTGAAATCGGCACCTCACCAGGTGACCGTGTGATGGGAGCCGATATTGTGTGTCACACTGTCAGTGGCGACTCCTTGAGGAAGTGCTGCGGGGCGGTGGGCCAGGGCAGGGTGGGGTTTAGTAAACTCATACAGCCCAACGGAGTTAAATAAATAAATAAAACAAATTACATTGCACATGTTGCATCGCCATTTGGCATTGCAGCGCGCACAATGTAATTAGTTTTATTTATTTAACTCCTTTCGGCTGTATGCCGGAGTTTACTACCCCCACCCTGTCCCTCCCCCGCCCTAGCGCCCCGCAGCACTCCCTCGAGGAGCTGCCACTGCACACTGTATTATAGAGAACAGTGGTCCCTATTCTAAAAAAATAATAAACAAGGGGAGATAATCATACACTAGATAGAAAGAATGACTTTTGTCCATCCGGACAAGAATTTATTTTCATAATATATTTAAATAAGTAGCGTTTAAGAAACAATCAATAACAAGTGGGCACAGCCGTGACCCACAAAACACGCACACCACCAGTACTACACCCACCTGCTCACGCTACAGACCAGCTGGCATGTAATACTTGTACAACTGCCCTCACGGTACGACAGCTCGCGGGTACCCAACACCACCCCCACGGAATGTTTAGGCTCTCTTCTCTCATGAGAGTTTGGACGTATCGCCGTCCGCGATAGGTCCCCATTATTGGGGCAGTTTCCCCACCCCAGTTATCGTACCTCATGATACTC
Source organism: Lissotriton helveticus (assembly GCF_964261635.1). NCBI lineage: Eukaryota > Metazoa > Chordata > Amphibia > Caudata > Salamandridae > Lissotriton > Lissotriton helveticus. The sequence goes on from NC_136072.1 coordinate 242,427,669, forward strand.
TACCACACTACACTGTGTCATCATGTCCGCATCATCAGTAGGTTACACTTACCCTTGGACTGAAGGGGCATGACAGAAGTCACGCCTCACCGTTGGGTCCGGCCATCCTCTCCTCTTTCACCAACCTCCGTACACTATAATGGCACATAACGGCACTATCACTATCCTCACACTCAGTGTGCGAGGCATGCACACCACGTGCAAATGATACTCAGTATATGCCTACATAAAGAGTCAGAAAACTCCGCGCTACTGCAAGAAACCAACCTCAACACAGGGGTACTAGCCAAGTTACGCAAGCGCTGGCGAGGAATCTTCTGTGCCACTAAATATTCAGCCTACACATGAGGGACGCTCATATGGGTATGCCCTGGCGTCCCATTCCAGGAGCAGTCTTGAACTGTTGACCCAGACGGGCGTTACGCCCTGTTACAAGGCCTTCTGGATTGCCAACCGGTCCTATTGGCGAGTGTCTATGCACCTAATGTAGACCAAGGCAAATTCTGGGACATGCTCTCCCTACCGTTAAGCTCTTACATCCAGACCCACTAGATCCTCGGAGGGGACTACAACTGTGTGCAAAACACGGCCCTGCACCGATCTTACCCATCCCACCCCCCACCCTGCCAGCCAGCATTCCCCCAACCCAAGCCAGACGGTTCGCAGCATGGGCAGCACAATGGTCACTCATGGATGCTTGGCGATCCAAATATCAGACCACTAGGCTCTACTCGTTTCACTCAACACCACATGACCTTAACGTTCGGTTGGACAGCTTCATCTGTTCCCCCTCTATCATGCCCACTATTCTAGACTCCGACTACCTAGACAGGGTCTTCTCAGACCATGAAACCCACACAATTACACTCAGATGGCGCCTGCCCAGGCCTCCGGTCCCCAACTGGCGCCTGCCCAAGGACTGCCTGGACAACCAGACTTTCAAACAAACACAATCGGAACACATACAGAACTACTTTCGGGGAAACGCTGGCAAGGCCACTACCCGCGCAGCACAATGAAACGCGTTTAAAGTGGTCATATGGGGCACATGTATTCAACACATCACAGGGGTGCGCCAAGTCCTCGAGCGCCGCTTCCAAGAAGCGGTGCAGACACTGGCCACACTTGCACGGGCAGCTAACCAGCATAAAGCTACACCAGTCCAAATAGCGGATGGCAAAACTGCGTATGCGGAGGCGCTAGCCGACCTCCGCAGATATAATTTTAGAGCATACGCGGCTCGGATACACAGGGAAGGGAGAACGAGTGGGTGCACTGCTAGCATGGTCGGTGAAACAAGACACAACTGTTCCGCCAATAACGACCATCCGCACTGACCCGCACACTCTCCTCCACACACGGGTTTCCATTTTGGATGCCTTCCAGAGACACTACACGCAACTCTATGCATACTCCGCCCCAATAGATACCGAACTCCTCACCCGGTCTCTGCGCCGGTATCCCCTGCCCCGCATGGAGCGTAGTGACCGACAGGACTTACGATGAGCCCATAGATGCAACTGAGGTCAGGCAGGCGATGCAGGCACTGGCCACTTGTAGGGCTTCTGGGCTGGATGGCCTCCCGCTGGAGTTTTTCTGCACCTTTGCGACACATCTGCTTTGTTGGCAATGACAGGGCAGTTGAGGGCAGCACTGGATGAGGGCAACACCACAGCACTGGTGCTGCTGGATCTGAGCGCGGCTTTCGACATGGTCTCCCATTAGATTCTGCTCCAACCACTCTGGGAGATCGGGGTCAGCGGCACGGCCTGGGCCTGGTTTGCATCTTTTCTATCTGATCGCTCTTTCCAGATCCACGCCCCTCCATACCAGTCCATTACTTACCCCCTCTGCTGCTGCGCCTCTCCAGGCTCTGCCCTGAGCCCCACACTCTTTAATGTGTATGTCCGCCCTTTGGCACTCCTGGCCAAAGCCCGGGAGATCAAAATGATATCTTACGCAGACGACACACAGCTGCTATTCACCTTCTCTAACAACCCCGCCCTTGACCAACTGAGGTTCAAGGAGGATGTCTTGGCAATCTCAGAATGGATGGTGGAAAACTACCTCCGACTTAATTCCTCTAAAACGCAGGTGCTTTTAGTTGGAAGAGACTCACGCTGCTCTGGGCCCCCCTCCCCAGCCGAAAAGCACAGTTAAGAACTTAGTGGTCCTGATGGATAACTCCCTCTCCTTCGAACTGCATGCCAAAAAAGTGGCAGGTACTTGTTTTGGCCACTTACGTGGGTTGAAACGTATCTTGGGGTTCTTTGCCGAACCCATCCGCCAAGTGATCATTCAATTAGTGGTCTTGTCTTGTCTTGAATACTGTAGCAGACTTCTATTGGGTGCAAACAAAACGGTCACAAAGAGGCTACAACGAGCGCAGAATGCTGCTGCCCTCACCCTCTTCGCCCTACCGAAACACTGTCACACCTCCCATCTCCTGCACCGCCTACACTGGCTTCCGATGGAACAGAGAATTCACTTTAAAACTCTTTGTACCATCCATAAGATTCTGTAAGGTCAGGGCCCACAGATTCGGCAGGGGCTCTGCTCACTGTATGTGCTGACGCAAGCACTGCGTTCTGAAGACTTGCATCTGGCCTGTACTCCCAGGATGTGCAGGATCAGAGAGGGAGGGTGCTCATTCAGGTCCCAGGCCCATGCCCTTTGGAACTCTATCCCAATCTCGGCTCGCCGCACTTAAAATCACTTGGCTTTCAGGAAACAGATTAAAACCTGGCTATTCTCCTCCATCTAGCCGGGGACGCCTGTGTGGTGCGCCTATGTATGGATTCCCAGTGCAAATGCTATTTTTTTTCTTTAATTCTTATTCTCTGTGGGGAAATTCATTTTCCCCCATGGACACACCACTTTTTCTACACATCTGCCAAATTTGGAATGATCATTAGCTAGTACTTGGCTGAAGCAAATATACAACTCTTTCCCAGGTTGGAAAGCGGAATGGTAGTAGTTTGTGTGCACCCACAAACCAGTTGGTTGCAGGTATTCACATACTTCAAAGGTTAACCATGCCTTAGAACACCCATGAACACCCTAAATCCAAACCCTTGACTGAGATGTCTGTGCTCATAAAAGAGGTTACCCATGCCAGGATTTGCTTTGTAAATTCCTGCCAGGCAAATAGGTATGTACATTTTTGGTCAAATTTATCTTTGTGAATCATCCCGATGTGTTGCTTTCTAAATTGATAGCAATATCCCCAATCCCCATGCCCCACATTTCACTGGGTAAAATGTAGTTTGTGGCTGTAGTTGCTGGATAGCAAGCAATGATTAAACTATTTGTGATGTTTCCTCCTATCACCAAATATGGGAACTGCATTTCATTAATGCAATAAAGCAGTAAGTGCGTATTTTTTATGATCTATCTTGTTCAGTTTGTAATGATACTTTTTTCGAATCCTGAATAGTTAAATGAACTCGATGAGTAACATTTGCATATAAAAATGTGAACAATGTTCAGTCTAGTTGAGAAAAAGAGTAAGAAAGTAGATGGAGAGATGGTGGGCACTGGAGGGCGAGGATATCCAAAACTTGTTTTATAGCTTTTTCGTATGTGGAAATATGTATATCATAGGACAACTGAGGAAAAGATGAAATTAGGATATTTCACTACTGGAAATAACGCATGATTATTGCAGTGCTTAATTTGAACTGGTCTTTTCCAGTGTTCGGTACCAGCACTTGATTGTCAACCCCGGCACTTGTGACAGTCTGACAGATAGTGGCGCTGTTTGTCATATTTAGAATAGAGCACAATACCAGTTCTTTATTAATCCAAAATACATTAAAAATGACGCCAAAGACATTCTTAAAGCTTTAGGGACATTGACTAGTTTGAATCGTCACACTTGTAGGAGTGTGAGGTTTAGTAGTTCTTTTGGGAGTCAGCAGCGCTGGCAGGGACAATTTGGTGGTGCAAGCCGTAGTGGCCTCCCGACAAAGGTGCTGCCACTTATGTTTTTTACAAATTAGTTACTGCACTATTGTATTTACATATTAAAGCGTTCCAGTGGCAAATTACACTTTGGTAAATTCACTAAAAACATCAAAACAAGAATATTGTATGATAAGATCAAACATTTTTAAAAAGATTGTAGGGGAAACTATTACTAATCTGGACGAAATAATGCTGGTTTAAATGGCTAGGAAGACATGAGCTGTGCCCTGCAGAGTGTACGTTTGAAATGGGCATAAAAACTACAGTAAAAGTGGAAAAAACATTGCGATTGGTTAACGGTTTTGAGTACAGGTGACATAAACAACGGACCGTGTGAAGCAATGTCAATAAAGTAGATTGAGAGATATTCGTATACATTTCAACAAAATGAATGAGAGAATCTGAGCAGGGTTATAGTAAAACATGAATGACTTTGCAGGGGCTCAAAACGGAGTAACCAATTCAAGGAGGACAGTTGTGTTTTTTGTATTCCTGTGAAACTAGAAAAGTTTTGGATGGTTTTAGATTAACTGCTATCGGGGGCAGTTTGCTTTAATGTATGTTTGTAATGGAAATTTGTAGAAATGTGATATGTGCGTTAGCATTTAGAAGTACAACGTTATCTTTGATTTATTTTTTTATACATAGTAATTTACTAATATCTGCCACCCAAAACTATAAAACTAGCTTAGGTTGCAGGTATTAGTCATTTTTAATGTAAAAAGAATTGTCATCTGTAGCACAATATGTGGTACAAGCTGCAGTATCCTCCTCAGAAGGGCCCTGGCACTTAATTATTTACAAATTAAGTACTGGGAAGGAACACCCTTTGTTCCCACCAGATTGCTGTGTGGATTTGATACTTCATGGTGATTGCGAATCATAAAACTCGTACACATTGTGAATATGTACTAGCTTTGCGGATGCATAGTATTTTGTGCATGAGGCCCCTGATGTCTTTTGTTCACTTCTTTTTGATAGCTTAAGCTGCTAGATTGGCACAACTTTTCCAAAAACATACGTCCTAGACTTAAGAGCAGTTTTTCGCTCTCTCATTCGTTCTCTTAGTTATTTGGTTTATCATTCGGAATCCGAAAATGGCATTTAGCGTGACAACGCTGTTAATGCATCCAGCAACACAATAAGCAGTGAGGGACCCAGTTATGTGGCAGGCTTAAATACATTATGTGGAAAGAAAGGAAAAGTACAAAATTGCTATTTTGTAATTTAACAGAAAAAGATACAAAAGGGATCACTTTAATATCCTAAACATGCAAATAACATTTGGGCATGCCTGGGGCTGGGAATGCATGAAAGCATGACCTATTGGCTTTGCCAGTGCATGTTTTTCCCCCAGCTCCATGTCAGCTCATTCACTGCGGCAGAATCTAGTTTGTAACTGGTGACTTTTATCCTGGGTGTTCGTTTAGGACAGTCTTAGACATCGGTTTTCTGGTGCTTTCACAGAGGGAGCTGCTCTTCAGAGGCAAAAGCGCCTGCTAACATTCTCTTGTTTCCTCCCCTGCAGGCACCCGTGCTGGTCAGATGACGAAAGTCTGTGTGCCAGGAACGTCAACAACGAAGTTCACTTCTTTGAAAACAATATCTTTGGTATGCTCGCACTCGTGAAAGGATCTGTTTGCGTTGAGTGGTGCCAGTTTGAACACATTGTGATGCTTATCTTCAGTCATTTTCTCAATTTTGTCTACTTTGTGAACCATCTCGCCCTGACTACATTCATGGCACACCTCGAGGTGTCATGTTCATAACAAGCGCACTTCATACATTTATGAAGTAAGCGTTAAAACAGGAGGACGGCCAAAGCCCTATTTTAATAACGCGGTTACTGGTTAAAAGGTATCCAAATCTTGTTAATGTTTAGCCCTTTCTATATATTTGCATTTTATTCTTGGTGTTGGATATACTTACATTTTTTGGAATGTTCAACACTCGAATCACACAAGCTGTTTGCCTTGGCCGGTTTCGGCCGATCTTGTTAGAGGCCGATATATGCTGCAAAAGCGGTCCTGTACCAAAAACGCCCCCCAGAGGCCCAAAACCAGCCACTACCCTGGCGGCCCACCGGGGAAATGCCCGGTGCCCACTACGGCCAGTCCGGCCCTGAATGTAACACAGTGACTGTCGCCGCTGTGTAGTTTGTTGTCACACTTTCCATTGGAAAGGCTTTTTTTGTTTTCCTAATACATTTGGTGCCTTTTGACAAATCTGCAAAACGGCTTAACAATGAAAAGGTAATTCATGCCTACATAGAAACTTTCGCTCTGTTCCATCAAGTGGGGGCCAGGAAAAATTTGGGGAGGGGGTAGACCAAAAGTATGGCTTTCTATTTTAATTCCCTTAGGGACCTTTGCACTCTTATATAGAAAGAGTGGAGTTGCAACTGATTTGGCACAAAATTTGAACTTTACTCAAAAAGCATACTTTTTGTGGGATGATATAAATCTGTTCAGCTGTTTTCAAGAAATTTGTGTTTAGAAGAGGGCTAAGAGTAGGCATGTAGGGCTAAACCCTCGAAAAAAAGTATGAGACGTCTGGACGGTTGGTCCTAAAGTATGTGGTTGAACCCAGAGATTTGTTTGGGGGTTCCCTAGCTCTCATTTAGAGAGATTGCCATGAAGATGAGGCAGGGTGGGATTCCAGTGCCATCATTGGGTGTGGCATCTTTTTGTGGGAGAAATAGTTGCAAAAATGAATTGACGGCTCAAGGGGAAGGGACCAGATGAGAACAACTCACCAGTAGTGTTTTAGCAGATCTATTGCTTCAACAGAAGAAGGGAAGTGGTTGAACGCTAACAATGGACACTACAGCTTGCACCCGTTTTTAAGGTGTGAGTTTGTCTCTAAAAAGAATGCCAAGATAATAAACATGATTGCTGCTTTCTGTCCAGTGCACTGCAGACACATGTGAATGACCATATGATACTCCTCTGTAGCTTATATCACTTTGATTGTGACTTATCTGTAGGTGTAGCCAACTAGACATAAAGGCCCTAGAAGAAAGGAATGAACCATCTTAGGGGTATAACACAGCCTTCTAGAGTTCTGTTGAAGTATTCTGAGTGATGCACACTATAAACATTTGTTTAGTTTGTTGAGCTGACATTTACGGCTACCCTTGCGTCTTAGGACATAGTGGGGCACACACTAGGAAGTCTTTCTAGTTCATTTAGTATATTAATTTCATTTTCTGGATTATCATACAAAGGTTTGTAACCAGCTTCCTTTGTGATTTTAAGTGCTTTGCTTTTATGATCTTTTGTTCCATCCATATTGTTTAGAACATCCTCTTCAGCTGTCCACATCAGTACCTTTTTCGAAAAGAAAAGCACATATCCTTCCATTCTTTTTATTATCTCTGCCTTTGTGATAGAAAGCTTAGCAGTGTGTTAAGAGCACACCTTTGGCTCTTATAGAATTATTTTTCTGTTGTGGCCACAGTATCACATTCTTGGAGATGATCAATTCAGGTTCTTTCATTTCTAGTCCTGCATCTCTCTGTGGAATACATGTTCTCCGTGTTTCCACTTCAGCTATACCCTGGCACTGTCTTGTTTAAGTGGCTTTATAGAATGGAATCTGCACTTTCTGGCAACATTCAGTGGCATTCTTTGCACCATAAATCCCATGTAACCTCCTTGTGCTGCATAGTTGCAGTGGGTCTGCATTCCGAATTTTTAGATTATTCCACATTATTCTGTATGTTCCACCTTGCTGGCCCAAGCATGTTATGTGATTTTACTTTGTCACATAGGTTAAAAAGTAGCAGTTACATTGTGATGGACAGAGGTTTACACAACATTGAGGAACATAGACTTTAATCATTCATTCATTCATTCTCTTACTTTATTCGATATTTAACATATCATAAAAGTACATACATTCATATAATAAACAATTTGGTTAAAAATATACATTTTCATAAAAGAATAAAACAGTATTTACAATAAAAGGCCATTTAGAGGTAGAATTTAAAGTGCAATGATGATGAAAAACCTATATAAATTACTAGCAATATATGTAAAGGCTACACTTTATTGGCATTTAGAAACTTAATTCGGGTGAGCCAAGCACTTGACAAATATTTTGCCACTCCGCAGACAATAAGGGAGGATGTTGTATCTGTTGTGAACATACGGAGGGCAACCCGGAAATCTCTTAACACCCAGCTCCATACAGACTGGTTTCAACCACCTCAGTCTTGCCCTTTTATAAGCTTTACAGCCAAACAAAAAGTGTGGTAAAGATTCTGATTTACAGGGGCAACATGGGCATGTACCGTTTAGGACCCTTGAACCTTTCCAGCATTCCGTGAATTTATTGAGGGGTAAAGTCCCATACCTCATCTTTAACCTCTACCGCGCTAGCGGGTTTTCCCGCTGTGCGCTGAAATTTGAAAAACCCGCGTTACGTGACAAAGCCAGCTCGTCATGCGCGTAGCGCAGGTAACGCCCATGACGAGCTGGCTTTGTCATCAGCGCTGAAGGGGTTAAGAAAAGTGATCTATCTCTTGGTATTCTGATGAGGTCTAGAAATGGTTCCAACTTCCTAGTTGGCTTATGTTCCAGGAACTCTGTGGTTAGGGGGCCCGAGTTAGGATTCCTCCGTTCTTCTGCATCTACCCATTCCCAGTAAATTTTCTTGACTACTTGCTTTGGGGGAGGGGACTGAGTAGTCCAGAGTTCTGTCAAACCCAACTTCGTAACCAGTTGCCTTAGTTTATTTTCCCACTGTATTTTACTCGCACTGTTCAAGGTGATTAGTTCATCTAACACCAGAGCATAGTTTGCTAGCTCCGGGGTACCCCTCAGGCGCACCCAAAACAACAAGGGGCGAAGATGGACTATATCTAAAATAGAGCGCTTGCCCATGTCCGAGAAGAGGGGTTTCAGCGGAGTTGAGGTAGGGAGGGATACTAAGTCTCTTATAAATTTGTTTTCCGCTCTGACTAAGTCTTGAACATTTTCGCCACCCCAAAGTTCGGCACCGTATGTTGCAGAGGGCAGCGCTCTTCCCTCATACACAGCCAGAGCCGGGGCAATAGGCCTGCTAACTGATAGTCGCTGGCTCCTTAAGATAGCACCTGAGACTCTCTTAAGATTTAAAAGCATCTTGGCCACGTGTGAGTCCCACCTCATTTTGCTGTTTATTCTTATTCCTAGGTAGCCAAACTCCTCTACCACCTCAAGAGATGACCCATTAAGGAAGATATTAATTTTCTTTGCCTTCTTAGAGGGGGGTAACACCATCAACTTTGTTTTATTGGTATTGATAGTCAATCCACGTTTGTGACAGAACAGACAGAATCTGTCCAATAGTTTTTGCAAACCAGATGGGGTTTTGGCCAACAGGAGGGTGTCATCTGCGAAGAGGAGTGTTGGTGTTTTCTCCCCTGCCAGGACCGGGGCATCAGCACTGTCCTCCCTCAAATGGTCCACCACTCCATTGACAAAGAGGGAGAACAGTGTCGGGCCATCACACAGCCCTGGCGCACCCCCCTATTCACGGACACCCTCCCTGTTAATTGGCCCTGGGTACCCCATCTAATCCTCGCGTAGCTATCCTCATGGAGTTTAACTATCAATTCCAGAAGATAGCGTGGAAACCCCATGTCCTGAAGCACCCTTTATAGAATGTAATCTGCACTTTCTGGCAACATTCAGTGGCATTCTTTGCACCATAAATGCCATGTAACCTCCTTGTGCTGCATATTTGCAGTGGGTCTGCATTCCGAATTTTTAGATTATTCCACATTATTCTGTATGTTCCCCCCTTGCTGGCCCAAGCATGTTATGTGATTTTACTTTGTCACATAGGTTAAAAAGTAGCAGTTACATTGTGATGGACAAAGGTTTACACAACATTGAGGAACATAGACTTTAATCACATTTCACGTTTATCATTTAGAGTACATATAATCAATATTGAGTTTAGCCTGGTAACCGTCTGAAAAGGCGAGTCTTGAGCTGCTTGTGGAATTTTGAGTGTTCTGCGATTGGGAGGTAGTACGTTCCAAGTTTAGAACTTTGTTTTGAAATATGAAGTAAATTACTTGCATTATCTTTCAAAATCTTCATAGTTCCAATTCATATTCCACCAACACTCTAGATGTCCTCTTAATAAGGGCTGGTCTCCTCAAATGAAATTTGTTTGAGTGATAACCTGACTCATTGCTCAATCTTACCAAGAAGTAATATTTGTTTTTGAAAAAGGGAGCCCTCTTCTTGTTGACTGGTGAGAAGCCCTGAACCATAGGACCTAAGAGACTGCTCAGCATTCACTTAAACCATCATGGTCACAGATTTCCCACTCTGCACATCTTAAAATAGAATCATCTGACCCAAACCTTTACTTATACGTTTCCCCTACTCCCAGCCTTCAGTGTCAAAGACATTGCCCATGCTGTTTGCTCTGATGTACTGTTGCCACCTCTACTATGTCACTTGAATCTTCACCCGGTTGCACCTACTTCCATCTACCTGTAGTCTCTTTGTAGTGAAAAGCTGCTATCTCATTTCTGTCCCTGGGAAGTGTGATGATATCCCTTTGTGTTGACCTTTTCAATTTAAAACCTGGAATCCACAATCTAAAGAAGTAGAATCCCTAGGTGGAATGTAGTTCCATAATAGGCATGCACCGAGTGACTTCATCTTCTTAGCTCACAGAGAAAACTCTTGTTCCTAACATCTCAACTTGGTGCTGTATGTGTCCCTTAAGAAGTGAAGGTAGAAGTAGAGCTGTAATGTGATGCCTACTTTACATGCAATTGAAACTGCAGTGTGTACCCCACCCACCCAACTCATTGTGCCGTAGGGACAAGATGAACAATGTATCCAAAAGGGGAAAGAAAAGCTGCATAGACAAAATCCCCTAAAGATGTTAATAAATATCCATTGCCAAACCAAACACTGAAAACACCACTATAAATCACGGGAGCCAACTGTAAAATATATGTGCCTTTCAAAACCCACTCCCTTGCAAGTCTGTTCTTCTCAGTAATTCTTTTTCACTCTTTGGTGTATCCTGCCTTCTTGTTGCATTTATCGCTATCTTGGCCCTGTGTCCTGAGGCCTTTTATCCAAAAGAATCTGAGGGGGAGAAGGTGAACAGATTGACACATCTAGCTGTCTGATTGACTTGACTAACCACTTATCAGGTATGGTCGGTAAAAATCCAAGTGAAGATAACTTATTAAAATAAATCTGATTACCATCAGTCAGTCGCTTTGTGAGAAGTTGGCCTGATGTATGATGTCTCCAATTCTGGGGGCACCTTATATCAGTCCAAACAATCCCTTATGGTGGTGGTTGTAAGTCAACCTTATAGACAAGCTATCTTAGAGGTAGCATGGACTAAGCAGCCTAAAGGCTTAACTTCAGAAGACGTGTGAAGCCAGCTGTTTTACCATATGCAATCCTGTAATATCAAATGAAAGAACACCACACAAGTTATATATTATAAAAATATATGTATTTATTCTCAGAATAATCCCCACTACTCTTTATGAGCAATGAAGCACAAGCGTTTAAACAAAAGCACAGTATAACATATACAAGTTGCACAGTTATGGATGAGGACGGTGGCCACTCAAACCATATATCAAAAAAGTGGTATAACAATCACTAATCGATCAGGGGTAAGGCCTAGGGCCTTGTGAATTGCTGGGACTACACTGGACTAACAGCAGTTAGGACGGGAGTAGCCCGCGGGATTCGGGTGCAGTGCCTAAAGCACACGCATGCACCAATGCAAAGTCAATGGTGCGTAAAAGTTATCAATTTACAGTTTTAAGAGTCTTCCGACTGGACTAGAAGAACACAACTTTTGACTTAGACACTAGAGGTGTAAACCACTACAGGAGCACTGGCGTTCAAGAGTTACCTCACCCACTGGAAGCGGGTGCACAGGTGCAAAGATGTGTCGGGTTTCGTCACGAAGATCTAGGGTGCCTGGAGATGAAGATGCTGCAGGCGTCCAGAAGAGAAGTGTCCGGTGCGATCCAAGGGTGGATCGAGGTTGTAGAGTACCTGAAAGCAGAGGGGACAGAGTCTGGGTCACTAGCCAGTGACCAGGAAGGAACCAGGAAGGAACCAGGCAATGTCGGGCGCAATCAGGTCGTTGTCGTGAAGCTTGTCTCCGCTGCCACGTGGGGCACCGAGGATGTCCTGGAGTGAATCACAAGCTGTCCCACGAAGGCTCTCGCTGTCGGCGGTGTCGGCTTCAAGATCGGAGTCAACAGGCCTTGGCAAATGCAACCCACGCAGGATTCGAAGATCGCTTCTTACTCGGACCAGCAAGGTCTGAGCGGGTGCTCCTTTTCAGGGGAGCGAGGGCCAGTCTGGAGCAACCAGACTTGCAGAGCAAATTCAAAGGTTCGTCGGTATTGGGGCCACTAGCCAACGGGCAAGCGACCGGACCAACGTGTCGAGCAGGAAAATGCAATAGGGCCCCACGCAGCACTCGAGGAGTGTGGAGGGGTGAGCTTCGGTGCAAAAGCTGCTCGGGCTGGAGCTTCTCAAACTCCAATGCACAGCTTCGAGGGAGCCTCGGATGGTGCACGGTCAGCGCTTCGTAGTTTTTCCAAGATGGCCGGCCCCACGCTTCAGGTCGCCTCCACGGGTCTCAGCTCTGCAGGTACTGTGGATCGGGCTGTTAGAAGGCAGGCACGCTGGGTCTTGTCGATCTCTGTCACTCTAGTTCCGGCGGGAACTGCAACAAAGCAAACGTCGAGGTGCTGGATGGTGCCTGTTTGCACAGGGTGGTCACTCCTTGACCGCAAGGGAGATTCTTCAGTCTTCCACGTCGAGTGGGATGTCGAAGGGTCCAGAGTTTCGTTTCATAAGTTTCAGTCAGGATAATCTGATGTGCATCTCCACAGCTCCTACCTTTATTCCAAATCAAGGGGCTGGATTACCTGCTAGGTCCCTCCTATGGGTGGGACCTGGGAAGGGGGTGGTTACACCCCTTTCCCTTTGTCCAGTTTCTCGCCAGGACTGGGGCTGGATGGCCCCAGAACCGGTTTGACTGGAATCTGCCCAGGGACACCTTGTGCGCCCCAGGCAGTGTCCAGTTTCTTTCAACCCTCCCTGCTACAATCCACTATCTCCCGTCTTGGGTGGTGTGACACCTCCCTGTGACAGGAAACTCTTTGTCCAGGCGTCCTCTGCCAAGTTTCGGTCAGCAGCAGGATGCCAGACTCGTGTCTGTGGCAGCAGCATCCATTTTGTGATGCTGGGGCTCTGGTTAGGATTAACTGCGTTTTCAGTAAAGTAACATGTCTTCTCCCTCTAGAAGGGTGGGGTGGGATGCTATCCCCATCACCAGGACTGGCGAGGGGGTAGCATTCCAAAGTGTATGACACCAAACACGCAATGTTTTGATAAAGCCAAACCAATGTTGCAATAACCGCGAGGATTATAATGCACATAAGAGTATATGGTATGGCAGTATCACTGGAACAGCAGTAAGGAAATGGCTCCGAACACTGCAGACATGTTAGAGCGCCATCTCACATAAAACATAGCACTCTGCCTCCAGGATTGTAAAGGCCTGCCATAGGAGTGACTTATAGGTATAGATGTGTCCAGATATAGGTTTAGACATAGGTATACTATATCTAAGCAAGGGGTGAGTACACCACCTTGCCCCAGCTGTGTGAACAGCCAGTTGTGTCGATTTAAGTACCAGCCAGGGGTGGCAAAAGATATGCTGCAGCCCCTGGTAGGCCTTGGGATGCACCTATGCCCTGGGCACCTATAGTGCACTGTACAGGGGCTGATAAGGTGTCCAGTACCAAATTGGTGATGTACCTATAGTACATGGAGTCCATTTAAAGAGAAAGCAGATAGCCTGGGGCCCTGATTAGCAGGAACCCAGGCCAACTAAGTCGAAAACCAGCTAAACACAAGGCAAAAAATCTGGGGTAACCATAGTCAGGTATCCACCTTCCTACACGCTTAAAACCATGGGAAGATTATTCCTTCAAAAGGCCATGGCTAAAATGCTTCACAAAGTATTTTACTATAATTTTGGCACTGTGGCCTGCAGGCACTGTGACCTAACTCCACATTTTCTATTTTTACAGATACGATTGCGAATAAACTGCTGTTACAGAAGGTCAGCGATTTTGAGTTGTCACCTGGGCCCCCACCAGTCAAGGTATGCATGCTGTTATTAATGGATTTCTTTGTATGGTGTTTTCTCACCTTCTTCGGAACAAATAGCTTTTTTTCTGCTATATTTTAACATGCACCTGCAATTTTAAACACAATTATTTGTTAATTTAGGTTGCTGTTTATGTTCCTGGAAGCAAAGGTGCGCCCTCATTTGTGCGATTGTACCAATACCCCAACTTTGGGGGTCCACAAGCAGCCTTGGCCAACAAAAGTTTCTTTAAAGCAGACAGGGTGACTATGCTGTGGAACAAGAAGGGTAAGGTCAAAACTAAAGCCTTCATTGCTTTACTTATACTTTCGTTTAATTTTTTTGTTGCAGACAGCATGTGTGTTTCTTGTTTAGCCTTTTATAAGGCTCAATTATGTTCTTTATGTTGATTGCTTCTAATCGACAAGCATGTCCCCCAGGAAAACCTTAAGCTCTTTTTTTTTTGGTCGCAGAGTCAGAGAGGAGGTGTTTAACACAAAATGTACATATGAGGTGTTTATGAGCCTTGATTTAAGAAACTACCTTAATTTTTTCCTCGGTGTTTTGCATTTTCTTACTTCTTCTATGGATCCACGAATCTCGGAACTATGTTTATTTGGCTCAACACACATTATATGCAATACAAAAATGTATTTACATTGTTCTTCCACCAGGCCTTGTGTATAGTTTTAAGTGAAGCACCCGAGGACATCCTCTCTCTGTAAACAGCCGACCTGTCGCTAACAGTCAGCATGCATTCTCATAGTTTGCACAGTTGAATTCAAATTTACTTTTTGCTGTAAATCTTTCTATTGAATTATTGATGTTTGTTGTTAAATATTATATGCACAACAGGTACTGCCGTGTTAGTGACTGCTAGTACAGAAGTGGACAAAACTGGTGCATCGTATTATGGAGAACAAACCCTACACTATCTTGCAACAAATGGAGAAAGTGCTGTTGTACAACTTGGTATGTATTACTATGGTGATGCTTGTACACTAGTTATGGTGTTGCTGGCTATTACATTAGGTAGTGATGATATTATAAAAACCTTAAAAAAAATTAATGTTTTACTAGCATCTTTCATATCTTCATTTCATGTCCAAACAGGACAATGAACCTTATTCTGCAGCTCTTCAAACACCAACAATCTGGTAGAGGTCTTTTTTGTGCTGTTCGCAATAAATGCTGTTGATAAGTGCATGAAACCAAATCCCCCCCCCCCACATACCCATTGTCTTTGAATTGAAATATATGTTATATCTATATATTATGCTATCAAATAAGATTGCCGCCTTTCATCTACTGCAGTTACCTCATTATTTTTAAACTGTAATTGTATTTCTGTTTTCCTTTTCTTTGTACATAGCATTGCTGTTTTCAGTTAATAATCCACAAATCGAGTTCATGTATTGATTGAGTTAGATTTGTTGTGGACATGGCAGTCAAGTTTGAAGGACTTTTATTAGTAAATATGTTCACTTTCTGTTCAGTTGGCAAACAAAACTTTGGGTCAATCATGCCCTTCTCCTTAGTGACACATGCGTACACTGTTAATTAATTTTCAGGAGACATATAAAAATATCCCATCCTTCATGTTGAGTGATATTGTGAACATTAGCTTTAATAATTGAACATTTCACCACAATTCACTGAATACCTAACATACAAGGGTTTGAGAGGTTTTCTATTGAAGAATAGTTCATTCTCCTTCCATAGAATACACCAGTACACATTTTGCCAGCTCTCCCGCAAGCAGCAGGACAGTGACATATTCTCCTAGATGTAATTCATAGTGCATTTGCCAGGCTATAGTCTTCTTTCCAAG
Organism: Lissotriton helveticus; assembly: GCF_964261635.1. Classification (NCBI taxonomy): domain Eukaryota; kingdom Metazoa; phylum Chordata; class Amphibia; order Caudata; family Salamandridae; genus Lissotriton; species Lissotriton helveticus. The sequence continues at coordinate 242,443,627 of NC_136072.1, forward strand.
TAACAAGGGTTTTCTCAGTCTTTTGAGGCTAGGGGCTCATTTTGCTCCAAGCCACTGGCAGCTGCTTGTTCATCCAGAGTGACCCTTTAGCTTCGTCCCATCTCCATTCAAGAGGAGGTTTTTCCTGGTAAGACTAAATCCTTCACCAGTTGCCTGTTTCAGTCATCGAGTGCAGTGATCTTCATCTACACTTTCAAGCTAGAACCTAGTGTTGTATAGTGGGAGCAGTGATAAGTGTTCTTGCTGTTCGTTTTAGAAGAAAGAGAACTCTTAAACCTGCTGATTATAATATTCCTTAATATCTGATAGAGACATCTAGCCACTGATTCCTTACCATTGAATTTCCCAGGTGTCAGATTGGATCCGCAAGATTATTGCATGTGTAGTACCCGTGCGCGCCGGTCGGTGGCATCAATCGGCTCCGGAAGTGACGTCCGTGGCACCTATATATAGGCGCCACCTCAGTATGCTGATATCCCTTGTTTTCTTTCCGTTGAGTTAACGCCGATAAGGAGAAAGAGCTACCCCCCTCTTGCTTTTTGACTGAATTTTTTTGACGTTTTGTCAAATACTTTTTTGAGGAATTTTTCCTCCTGGTGTGTCGAGGTGATGTCTTCGAGGAAAACCGGCTTAAACCATGTGGTAGCTGTCATTGCGCCATGTTAGTAATGGACCCACACCTTATCTGTGGTGTCTCCTTGAGTGCAATTACAACTCACAAGTCGTGCTCTGACTGCCTGGCCATGGCACCTAAGGCTTTGAGGGAGTAGACCCAGAAGCTGCTAGCGGCCCAGCAGGTGACGCCGTGTCTGTCTCGGTCCCAATCAAGAGGGAGGTTGCAGAACCATTGCAGGAGCCCAAAGTTGTCTTCATCCCATTCCGAGTAATCTGGACCTTCGGGGAGGAAACCTAAGAAGCACAACAAGACTAAGCATACTTCGATTTCTCCTTGTCCGTCAGCTGTCGCTACGAAGGACCATCAACGTTCAAGGCACGGTTCCTCAGAATCATTTCCAGGACCGATTCTGAGGCTCCCAGCTTTTCCTTGAGCAGGAGTGACACCGCTCAAGTAAAGGAATTTTACGAGACCATGCCCATTTATTTAAGCGGACCGACCCCTCCGGCTCAGACAGGCTCCTCTGGATCCGATCCGGACTGGCACCGGTAGTGCTACAGAAATATCTCCCAACTTTGGCCCTGAAGCAAATGATCCTGAATCTGCTGGCGCCAGCCCCTTTTACAGCCACAAATCCAAAACGGAGCGGGAATGGTGTCCATTGATACAGATTTCAGAGCCGACAGTACCCAAGTATTCTAGGTCTGTGCCTGATTGCCATTCACTTAGAAGACCAGGAAATGGACTGGTGTGAGGAACTTGGGTATGCCAGTGATCTGGACACATCTCAAGATAGTGGTATTCTTTCTTCCTCTATTGTGCCTATGTAGGAGGGAGCATCTTATAACATGGTGGTGAAGAGGGCAACTGAGGTCCTGGATCAGGAGTTGCCTTCGCTGGCAGTCAAGACTAACATCTTGACAGAAGAGTTGCATTCAGGAGCTGTCTCTTCTGAAGTCTTGCTTCCCTTTTGATGAAGCACTGACGGTTGTCCTACTGGGAACCTGGTGCAAGCCCAGCACAGTGGCTCCGGCGAACAGGACAGTAGCCCGCCGCCACTGGGGACTTGAACTTGCTTACCCAACACTACACCCATGAGAGCTTGGTGGTCCAAGCCTCTTCATCCACATGTGCATTCCCTGCCGCACCCCCAGACAGGGGACTGGATAGGTTGCGGAAGAAAAAAATTTCTTCCGCCAACCTTGAATTGTGGTTTTAGAACATTGCATGCTTATTGGGCCGCTACTCCCACACTCTGTGGGTCACAGTTGCGCAAGTGCTGCTTCAAGTCCCGAAAGAGGCCTGGGCTGCATCTCCCCCAAGCGGTCAAGGATGGGGGAGATGCAGCTAAGTTCACCATTAGGTGTGGTTTGGATACCACTGACTCACTGGACAGAGTGGTTTCGACGATTGTGGCACTTCGACGCCACACCTGGCTAAGAACATATGACCTTTCCAGGGAATGTCCAGGCTTCCCTCATGGACATGCACTTTGATGGCAACCATCTCTTTGGGGACAAAGCAGACTCCGCGCTGGAGTCTTTAAGGACTCGCGGGCTACGGCCAAGTCCTTGGGGCTTTCAGTTGCCTTGTGTTGACTTCAGTCTGCCTATCGCCCCATTCGTGGCTACAGAAGAGGCTTTCAGCTGTGCCAACCATGCTCCAGCCACCGCCCCACGTAAGTTTCCCAGACTGTGCGGGGGCAAGCATGTGATTCATACCGACCACGTTGGGAAGCTAGCCAGAGGTCTGCCACAACCACCAATCCCACTGCAGTTGCAGCCTCCAAGCCCTCCGCATCTTAGCTTACAAGAAACTGGGCATCCAGTTGAAGTAGAATCTGCCATCATCTCCCCCACTGGCAGTCCATAACATCAGACAGGTGGGTTTTACAGATCATTTATAGGGCCTACTCCCTTCCCTTTGCCTTCTCCCCTCCCCCCTTTGCCTCCATCTCACGACTGGCTGACAGAGGATGATTTGTCCCTGCTCCGTGAGAAAGTCACAGCTGTCTTTTTTTAAAATTTTATTTTAGAGTTTTATATGGCGCAAACTATACCTGAAGATATCGGTTATCAAAGTGCTTTACATGAGCACCAGTTTTGTTACAGATTGACACATTCATTTTTATTAGGCACGGGGAGATTAAGTGATTTGTCCAGAATCACAGGATGTTGAGTGCCATTGCCGATTCTCGAACCCTGTTCCGAGCTTCGAGGTCGAACGCTCTAGCCCTAAGGCAGTCTTGGCCAAGGGAGTCATAGAAAGTATTCCGGTGTTGGAAGTAGGCAGAGCTTGCTATTCCCACTACTTTCTGTTCCTCAAGAAGGAGAAGTTCAAGATGCTCACATTGACTCAGGTTTTGTCTGCCCTGTCCCGAGGGGACTGGATGGTAGCGTTGGGCTTGCAGGACATCTATTTTTATATTCCTGTCCTGCCTGCCCATGGGCATCACCTGCAGTAGGTCACGAGCATTTTCAATTATCGTGCTTCCTTTTGGCCTTACCAGTGCCCCTTTGGTGTTCACCAAGTTGATGACTGTGGGAACAGCTCATCTACGCAGATCAGGGGTTCCAGTTTTCCCGTTTCTCAACGACTGGCTACTGAAGGTGGGCTTGCCACAGGCTCTCTACAACCTCCAGGCCACGGCGAACCTTCTGAATTCGCTGGCGTTCACGATCAACTTGCCGAAGTCACACCTGACTCCCTCTGAGACAGTCCCTTTCCACAGAGCTGTTATGGACACAGTGCAGTTTCGGGCTTCTCCTCCCAAGTAGCGAGTCCAGGATATTCAGGCTATGATGCTAATGTTTCAGCCTCTATCCTGGATTTCAATGAGAATGACTCTGCGACTGCTGGGCCTCATGGCCTCCTACATCACACATGCCAGATGACCTATGCCAGCTGTGCATTGGGACCTGAAGTTCCAGTGGGCACAGCACCAGGAGAGTCTTTCCGACATGGTTCAGATCTTGGAAGGAATTGCAAAAGACCTACAGTGGTGGCCAATGAACCGCAATTGGGTCACAGTCCGAACTCTCTCCTTTCCCCAACCTGATCTCATAGTAGTGACGGATGCATCACTCCACGGTTGGACGGCCATCTGGGAGAGGCGCTCCGAGCAATCAGACTGGCATTGAAAGTCTTTTTACCCTCCATCAAGGGAAGGCTGCTACAAGTGTTTACAGACCACACCACTGCCATGTAGTACTGCAACTGACAGGATATGGTCGTGTACCCTTTGCCAAGTGGCTCTGCGTCTCTGGAAATGGCTGGAACAGCAGAGCATATGCCTGATGGTTCAACACCTGGCAGGTTTCCTGAATGCTGTGTCAGCAGTTTTATGCGCTGAAGTTTCCAAGGCAACTCTTGCTCGGAGACGCTTTTCATCTCAAGTGGAACTCAGGCCTCCTGTACGCCTTTCTGCCCATACCACTTCTGCCAAGAGTTCTCTAGAAGATCAGGAACGACTGGGCCCAAGTCATCCTTGTGGCTGCAGACTGGGTACAGAGAGTCTGGTATCCTGAGCTTCTCAGCATGAGCATCGATCCTCCTATTAGGCTGGCCCTTTGGGGAGGATATTCTGTAGCATCAGCAGGGGATGGTCCTCCGCCTGAGCCTGTCAACTATGCACCTTCTTGCTTTGGTCACAGTTAACCGCTTTCTATCTTGTTCCCAAAGTCTGCAATGTTATTCTGGCAACCAGGCATCCCTCCACACAATCGGTGTACACCTGCGGGTGGAACAAATTGGTATTATGTTGTACAGAAAAGTCTACTGACCCTCTTTCTGTTTCCCTTTCTGATGTCCTTTTTTTCTGACCCTTGCCCAGCAGGGCTCTGCTTTGGGCACTCTGTAAGGTTACCTTTCTTCGCTGTCTGCCTTTTTGTGGATGCCTGACCAACCCTCTTTATGTAAGTCCCCTACTGTTTCTTAAGGTCTTCTTAATATGTCCCCCCCCCCCCCCCCCACACACTTTCCTTATGCCCCAGTGGGACCTTAATTTGGCTCTCACTTTCTTAATGTGTGCTCCTTCCGAGCCTCTTCACAATTGTTCCCTCCGGCTACTCACCATCAATGCAGCCTTTCAAGTGTCAATAACATCTGCCCAGAGGGTGAGTGAACTCAAGCTTTATCATCCAAGCATCCATTCTTGTCTGTTTTTCCAGACAAATTGGTGCTTCGCACAAGGGTCTCTTTCCTGACGAAAGTGGTAACACCTTTTCATTTGGGCCAATCCAACACCTTGCCCACTTTCTACGCTCCTCCACATCCCTCAAAAGAAGAGGAGTGACTCCACTGCCTGTAGTCAAAAAGAGCGTTGTCATTATCAGATGAACAAGTTACTTTCTTTCGGTAATGCATTAGATGGTAGAAGTGGGATCCAGCCGCAGATTCCTTACCGACCCACTCATCCTCCCAGCTCTGCAGACAAGTTTCTAGTGTCAGGGCTGATCCCTTTCAGGGCCCTAGTTTAGACACACCGGTGCCCCTGCACTTCATGGCTCTGCGCTCCTGGCGTGGAAAGTCGTGAAAAGTTACTGACATCTGTGCACCGAGGTGACACCTTTATAGGTGACAGACGTCACTTCCGACGCGGTTGACCCAAACACCATGTGGAGCCAATCTGCTCATGCAAAAAGCTTCCAAATCCAGTCTGACGCCTGGGAAATTCAAAGGTAAGGAATCGAAAACTAGATCCTATCTCTAACAGATGGTGCGTTACTGAAGGTAAGGAACTTGTGTTTGCTTCTTCATTTGAGGCTTCAGGCATTTGTCTTAGCATTTTTTGACCCACTGGGATATTCAAGAACAAGTATACTTCTTGAAGAACATATTTCTTAAGAGATTAGTGGATAGTCTTTCCCATATTGTTTAGCCAGTACGGAAAGTCCATAATCTAAGGCATTTGAATGTTAGTTCGAATGCATAATTTGTAGCAGTAAGCCATTGGTCACATGGGAAGTTGCCTTCTATGTCAGCTCACAGGTTTCAGCAAGGTGCAGGCCTGATCAACTGAGAAAACAAGTAGAGTTTTCAATTGTGACAAAGTCTAGAGATTTCTTATTCTCATTTTAAGTAAAGAAATTTGCCTTGCTCCTTTCTTTTCTAATCCGTCTTCCAAAGCGCATATGACCACCGGTGGAGATAGTAAAACTGTGCAGGTCCTGTCATCCCCCAGCAGCACTAAAATGTTCTTTTCCTTAAAATGTCCATTCTTTATCTTAGACCGAGCACACAGTAAAAGCAACCCTCCTTTGCATTTCTAAAATGATCCACAGATATCAGCAGCCAATATTGTAAAAAGAATACAGCAACACCTGAGACCACCCCTGGCACTCTGTAACAAAGCATTAACCTGATGACACCATGGGCTGGCGCTGAGGAACACAAACTGGTTTTACCTTTTAGGCATGAAACAAAGATTGTAAAATATTTCAGAATACCTATCAGTAGGTATGCTGTTTAAAATATATTTTACGTACTGGTGTAAGAATTTAGAGTCAAAGAAAGTTCTGTTATATTTATAAATCGATCAACCATTTTACCCAGCTATAATGCGTACTGCAGTCTAATATGATTCCATTTATTTTCAGAGGGAAAAGGGCAAGAATTTACAGCAGGCTCCCTAGACTGTCTGAATTCAGAGGTGGCCTGTTGGTTGTGATTTTAGAACAGTATCACAAGGCATCCGAGTTAGGAATTGAATCTCGATGTACTCTGAAAAATGGGCATCCATGGATAAGTGGATTGCCAGACAGGATATCTTGAAGATAAACTGTTTACTGAAACCAAACAAATTATTAGCAAAGCAGTATTTTAGTCAAACTGGTGTTGGGAGCACTTCCACAGGCATTATCATCTGTTTACGTTCATAAGGACTATACATCACTGCGACATCAAGAATAAGATGTGGTACGTTTTGTGTTTGTTTGTTTTTTTAATTTAGGAAAATAGAATGACTGAAATACTTCCAGATACAATCAATTATAGTGAACCTCTGGAGTGATCAGCGCAACCATTGGAGGCTTACCATAAGATCAAAAGATAATAAAGACCTACACAGATGTACCTAAGGCATCATTTACAAACTATATGATGTAATAACAGAGATGGAGGACAAATAACACTTGCACCTTTATGGTGAATCTATCTAGATTTTAGCAAAGGAATGGAAAGTTGTGAACAACTTTGAATGGCATAAAATCGTTTTTATATTTATACTAATAAGGAACTTGTGTCCACAATTATGTTTAGCTGGAAGTACGTCCCAATTAAACTGCACAAGATGTAGCTCTGATCGATTCTAGGTAAATATGTTGTGCAGGTGAACAATATGTACATCATATGAATGTCTAAAATGTAATAGAGGTGTGGCGCAGCACCCAGAGTGACTGACTCCGGAGCGTAGGGCTCATGGTTTGATCGCTGGCAGCAGCTCAGCTCAGCATCATTTGATTTTGGACAGTAGCTCACTTTCTCTCACTGACGGCCCTCCAGCGCCTAGATTCCCTTCAGGATCAAAGTTTGTGCTTTACAAATGTGCTATTATTATTATTATTTATTATAATGTTTCTATTGGGGGCACTTAGCACAGTTACTATGTTGCTGGGCTGCCCATATATTGAGGTTCTAGATTTAAAATTCTGGGGCCGATGGGTCAGTCTTAAAAATGACCTTTGGGTGTAGAACCGATACAACACCACGTTTAATAATATCAAAGTAAACCTATGCCACCTCCTGGAAGAAAGAACTGCCAAACACAATGATGTGTGTCCCAAATCTCTGGGGCTGCATGACCTCGAAGTAAGTTCTATAAATAACCTTTGGATATTGGTAGCCAAATGGCATCAGTTGTGCATTGCATTGGTAGAGATAACAGAGTTCACTTGCGCACAGACTGAAATTTCTACAACTGTTTGAGAACAAACATGCCAACCAAAAGTAACTTACAACTCAATTGTTTACTTCAGTTAAATAAACCATAACACTTTATAGAAAAACCCAGTTTAAGATCCATAATACTATATGAAATGTTATGTTTAAGACATACAAATATAAAATGGAAATATTACACATCAATATAATCCCAATTAGGCCAACCAATACAGTTCTGAATACTCAGAGATATTCTATACAACCAACTGTGTTGTCTGTTGGTCCTCTTGTTGCAGTATCCATATCTTAGATAGTCAAGAACAGATCTCCTTTCGTGATAGAGATGACTTCTAGATCATATTGATGTAGAATGTACTCGGTCTTAAAGCACACTTTAGATATTTTTCAAATTTACATAGATCATTGATCTCAGTGGTGGTTTACAAAAATCCCACTACTGTCATATTGTACTTCATAAGCTTCGCGCTAAGACAAAGGATGATCAAGTCCCTCCTAAGCCTCCAGTCATGTAACATCTGCACAATAAGAAAATGGACCATGGTCACCCTCATTTGTAATCCACGTGGGCAAATAAGTGACATCATAACCACCTCATCTATGTCCCAGTTTCTGAATGGATAACCATAGGAGTTGGGCCAGTAGTAACCTTGTGAACAGTTCTCAGTCTTCTGCTATAGATAATACATACATAAGGGTTCTATCATTAAGGGTGGATAGGGAGCCATATATCTCTGTTTGGTGGACATGTTATTGGATTCTAGTTTACCATTCCCATAAGTATGCTTCATGTGAAAATCTGTCAAAATCTTGCCTCGTTAGAAAGGTTTCAAGGATCTTGAAACCAGTTTCCATGTTTCGAGTCAAAATAATCCATAACATAGTTGAACCATGGCAGCTGGAGTCGTCTGATGAATTATATAGCACTTTCGTCTATATAAATGTTAAGAAAAGAGCTTCAACCACATTTTAACTACTATAATAATTGGATCAGATAAAAGACATAACAAAGGAAATGTAAGCAGAATTCTGAATGTGCAATAAAATTGTCAGCAGACTGCACTTTTGAATGTATTTAATTTCTTAAACCAATAGCTTTTTCCCTTTATAATGCCCCCAGATCACAACCCCATAGCATGCTTTTCCCACCAATTTAGAAGAATGTATCTTTTTTGTACGAGCACATAGATTCCCCAATTTCGAATTTTAGGCTTGCCCATTGCATCGATTCAATGTAAGTATGGTCTTAAAGGTTTAATTTTTCCAGGATATTAATCCGTGTATAGTAGTCCAAAATGATCATAGGAGATGACCTCTGTTAAACTGTAACTCAAACACTAGTGTTTGTTTAAAGGCTCCCCGTGCCCATCTTCCATTAACTTCGATTTATTTTAATCCTGAAGGTCAGTTGCATAAAAAATTGTTTAAAAACATTTTGTGATTTGTGCAAAGCATTCCAGGTTTTGGCAATTGACAATATCATCTCTGAATAATAAAAGTGCGGGTATTCTATTTTCTTCTGTTTTGGGGCACGTGATTCCCTTTCCAGATATAAATGAAAATAGAGCATTGTGATACAGTTGACTATTGAGATGCAGTACAATTCTTATACAAGAGCACTGTAAGAAAATCAAGCCAACTCTTAAGTAAACCAGGGCTTTGCGTAACACACAATGAAAACAATAACTCGCCTTAGTCTGCGTGTTTGTTTTAGTTATTATTCCCTCACGTGGACAAACGTGTGCCTTTACCAAAAGGGAAGTGGCATCTCCAGGGGGGATTTCCAAGAAAAATACCTGATTGCAGCAAAGGTCCGCCTGTTTAACACTGACATTGATAATAGAAATACAACCTATTTTTATGTCTGGTCTGATTTACAAGAGAAGCATACACATAACCTGCATGTGAGGAGACCTCTGAGAAACTATCTGATTTTAATTCATTGGGCCTGTTCTTTCCAAAGATACTTCACTACATCTTTGGGTAGAAGGGGCAAGGGTTTTCATATCCTCACAAAAAGATAGTTTGCTATTTGGGCACTCCCTGCCTTAGCAGCAGGCCATTTTTTGCCCTTTGTGCAGCTTGCACCCATTAGGAATCCTTGTACTGGTTCAGTAAGGCAGATGCCTGCACTTGCTTTAATCTGTCACCAGGCCTAGTGAATTTGCAGTGGCCATAATCCTAATAAGGAGGCATTTCATATTTTCCGTACCGATCAACTGTGCTACAGGGCGAATTGTTTCTGGCTTTTGATCTTCATGCAGTAGTCCACATTTGTACTGTTGGGGCTAAAGAAACCAGTGGCACCCAAAGATGTTTTTCCATCGATGTCGACCGTAGTACAGGCAGTTGGTTTACAGCCCAAACTTTATCTAATTTTTATGCTTCCAACTTTGGTTTTAGAACAGATATCTAGTTTGACCAAGACTTTTCTGTGCTTTTTTGTTGGTATGCTTGGTAAAGTTTCCTGATTTAGTAAAGTGCAGCATAAAAAATGGCTTACCACTGCCACTACATTCACCTCATGTTATTCTCTTATGTGACCATTCGTTCTCCATGTACTCTTCATACTCTAACATGGGACTCCTCCTGATGGCCATCCGACCTAGGCCCCACGTTCACTCCCACCAACCACGCTGAAAACCTCAGCGTCATCTTGGACAACAAACGTCATGATGGTCAAACAGGAACGCCATCACCTCAACTTGTTTCTTCATCCTACGAATAGAACAGCAAGATATCCAAATGGCTCCCCTCTGACACCAGATGCACAGTCACCCAGGCCGTCATCACCAGCAGACTGACCTATGACAACACACTTAATGCCGGTATCACAAATAAAAGGTAGCGTCTCCTATTTATTTATTTACAAAGTTTTATATAGCGCGAACTTGACCCAGAGGGTATCAGAGCGCTTTACATTTTGGATCGTTGCGTTAAAAGTTACATCAGATACAAGAGCCTAATGAGGTACAGTGTGTAGGAGAGTAGGGTCTGCTTCCTATGGTCACCCCCACTTTTTGCTTTTGCTTCACTGGTTTTCGACTTAGATGTGGCTGTGGGCCTGCTAATCAGACCCACAGCCCAGATGCACTCTCTCTAAATTCACACCCTGTACTCTAGGTACATCCAATTGGGAATTGGTTCACCTTGTCAGCCCCTGTAGAAGTGTACCCTAGGTACTCAGGGCATAGGTGTAACCAAGGCCTACCAGGGGCTGCAGCATGTATTATGCCACCTCTGGCTGGCCACTCAAACTTACACAACTGGCTGATCACTCAGCTGGGGCAAGGTTGTGTAATCACCCCTTGCTTAGGTATAGTATTCCTATATCTACCCTTATATATAGACACACAGTAACCTATAAGTCACTCCTATGGCCGGCCATAACAATCCTGGAGGCAGAGTGCTTGGTTATGTGTGAGATGGTGCTCTAGAATGAGCTGAGCCTGTCTGCAGCTTTCGGAACCATGTCCTTATAGCTGTTCTATGATATCGCCATACCATATACTCTTAAGTGCATTATAATCCTCGCGCTTGAATGCTACCTTTGGTTTGGCTTTATCTAAACATGTCGTGTAAGGTGTCATACGTTTTGGAATACTACCCCTTCGCCAATTCTGGCGACGGGGGTAGCATTCCACCCTTCTAGAGGGAGAAGACATGTTGTTGCTGACTATCCCGGTTAAAGTTAACCAGAGCCCCATCTTCACAAAATGGACGCTGCTGCCACAGACACAAGTCTCACCTCCTGCTGCTGGGAGTCCTTCCAGTCACAGAGGTTTGGACAATGGGTTTCCTGCCTGGAGAGGTGCGAGCCCAACCCCAGACAGGACTTTGTGTATTGGGACAGGGAGGGCTGAATAGAATGAGACACTGCCTGGGGCACACTAGGTGCTCCATGCATAGTCCTGTTCAAACCGGTGCTGGAGCACTCCAGCCCCAGCTCTGGCGCGAAACTGGACAAAGGAAAGGGGGTGTAACCACCCACTTCCTGGTCCCACCCATAGGAGGGACCTAGTGAGTAAACCAGCCCCCTTTAGTTGTATAAAGGTAGGAGCTGACCCAGGAGACTTTAGATTTATCCTGATATCGACTTGAACCGAAACTCTGGACCCTTCGACATTCACCTGAGCTGAAGACTGAAGAATCTCCCTTGTGGCCAAGGAGTGACCACCCTGGGCAACCAGGCACCATCCAGCAACTCGACGGCTTGCTTTGTCCCCGTTCCCGCCGGAACCCGAGCACAGAGCCTGACAAGACCTTGACTCCCGGACCTCTCTGACCCCACTGCACGACTCCAGCACAGCTGAGCCCCGTGGAAGGCGTCGGAACCCGTGGAACCAGGCAACTTGGAAAGTCTTCAACTTGCTAACAGCGCAGCTCCTGAGGCATCCTCGAAGCTGTGCACTGACTGAGACACCCCGACACCGAGCTCCACCTGCACCGAAGACCAGCCCTCCACACTCCACGAGATCTGCGTGGGGCCCTTCTGCTTGTGTTCTGCTCGACACTTTGTCCCGGTTGCTGGCCAGTTGGCTAGTAGCCCTGTGACGATGATCCTTTTGAAAATCCATCACTGGTCTGGTTTCTCCAGACTGGCACTTGCTTCCCTGAAAAGGTGAAGTACCTCAGACCCTCCTGGTCGGCACCAGAAGCCTTTTGTGTATCCTGCGTGGGTTACCTTTGCTTAGGCTTGTTGGCTTCGATCTTGAAGTCGACCCCTCCATCTGCGAGAACCTTCGTGGGACAGCTCCTCTCCAGCACCTGGTCGTCCTCGACGCCTCCTGGTCCGCGTGGCTGCAACGACAAGCTTCACGACAGCACCTTATTGCTCCTCGACGACGTCTGGTTCCTTCCTGGTTCCACCCGGTCACTGGCTAGTGACCTAGACTCTGTACCCTCTGCTTTCAGGTCTCCTTCATCTTCGATCCACCCTTGGATCCACCCGGACATCTTCCTCCTGGTCGCCTGCAGCATCTTCTTCCAAGGCTCCATAGGAATCAACGAGAAAACCCGACACACTTTGACACCTATGCACCCGCAGCCCGTGGGTGAGGTAACGCGAGTACTTCGGTGCTCCTGTAGGGGTTGACTATCCTAGTGTCTAGTTTTGTTAGTTGTATATTCCTAGTGAGACCGGAAGTGTCCTAAATCTTCAATTACTTAACCTTTTAAGTTCCCATTGACTTTCTATTGACTCTCGCGTGAGTGTACTGTCGCTTGAGTGTACTGACACTGCACGCGCCACCTGTGGGCCTCCTACTTCTAACCTAAGGGTCAGATATTGTAGCACCCGTGATTCTCTAGGCCCTAGGCCTTTCCTTTTCTCCAGTCGTGGTTCTTATACCACTTACTTAGTATATGGTTTTACGCGCCCCTAGGGCCTAACTGTAAATTGTGCTATTTAAAGTATTTCTAAGAGTAACTTGTTATGTGCTTTTGCCTCTGACCTCATAAAGAGTTCAGAGGAGTGTGTTAGTAAATAAATACATATATATTTTATATATATCCTGTGTGGTGTCCTTTCATTTGATATTCAAGGGGTTACATATGGTAAAACAGCTGGCTTTACACGCCCTCAAGAGTCTTTTAGCCTAAGACTGTTCTGTCCATGCTACCACTAGGATAGCTGGTCTATAAGGTTTACTTTGCAACCATCACCATAAGGGTTGTTTGGACTGGTGCAAGGTGTTCACTAGAATAGTGAACATCCTATACCAGGCCAACTTCTCACACAGTACACATAAACAATGTTTCAATAATTTGTAGGAGGGATGGGAGGCAGTAGTAATAGCGGGGAGATGAGTAGGAACTATGCCCAATGTCCGGCTAGGTAGGTGACGGTCGAGGGGGAAACCAGGGCCAATCTGTTCATTAGCTGTCAAGCGGCTCCACCGGTCATCAGCCATGTTGCTCAGATCCCATGGAGTATGTGTTTCCTTTAATTTTTCCGTGATCCATTTATGTGGGATCGTGACATCCAATGCAGATTTGATCCACTGGTGGTAGTTATCAGAGGCTATAGTTTTATTGGTTTCTTCCACTGGTCCGGATCTCTTCAGCGTTTCGGACCAAGCCTCTGTCGATAATTTTGCCCAGGGGCGAACCCATGATTTATCCCTTTGCGTCCCCACTCTCTGATATGAGGTATTCCAGATAATCGGAATTAGGAAATGGTCAGACCATGGCATTGGGATTGGGCTTTCACTTTAGAGCTGTATGTTATTTGAAAAAACTGGGTCCAAAATATGACCCTTTTCGCCATTTTTGGTTGGTGCAGAGGAACCGTGTAAAGATAGAAATATCCGGTATATAGCCTGTAAAATAGATGCTAGAAAGAATTGAGTAGGAAAATGTAGAATGTAAGTTGAACCATGGGAATAAAGCGAAATGAAGGTCAAAGGAATAAGTCATAAAGATAAGTGAAATTATGAAAGCTGGAGTGGGAAGCAAATATACAAAGGAATTATGTTAAACGAATGAAGTCATGGAGGATGGTGTGAAATATAAGCAAATATGTCCAAATGTAAATGTGAATAAGTGAGAGATGATACAGTGAAAGGACAGTGGAAGCATAAACAAAGATCAAAAAGGAGAGAATCTGCTAGAAAGACAATAGACAGGCCATGAGAATAACAGTCCAAATTGAGTCTGTGAGAAGATTAAAGGTAGCACAGGAATTCCATACGATCATTAAGACCATGTGGTTTCATAAAGTTCAGGAATTTTATCCAATGGTTTTCTCTCTATAGAAGGTAGTTGTTCTTGTCTCTTCCTTCTAGTTTGTCCACGACTTCCAGGATGAGAAATTTCAGTTGACTGATGTTGTGGTGATTGTCAATGAAATGTCCTGCAATGACTGATTTCAGATTTTTTGTCTGAATGTAGGTCTTGTGTTCATGTATTCTGGTTTTAATTTTTCTTTTCGTCTTCCCAACATACACAAGGCCACAAGGGCACTTGAGCATGTAAATTAAATCGGTGGTGTCGCAGTTGGCATTTACCTTGAGTTTGAAGTTGGTGCCTTTCATGGGATGTGTAATAGTTCAGCCCATGATCAAATCGTTAGTTACTGCAGTTGTAACAAGGTATACTGCCTTTATAACTTGTTTGTGTGATGTCTTTTGGTTTGGCCGTGATAAGGTCTTTAAAATTCTAGCCTCTGTTGTACGCAAAAATGGGGGTGTCTTTGAAGATCCCTTTGAAATGTGGTTCTAAGGCAAGGATGGGGCAGTTGTTTTTAATAGTTTTCTCGTATTGTCGGCTCATGGTGGAGAATTTCGACACCACGACCATGCGTTTGTGATCTGTTCTCTGTGCTGTTGTGAAGAGGTCTGTTCTGGATTTGGTAGCAGTATGTGTTTTTGCCTGTTCCAGCACATTGCGAGGATAGCCTCTTTGACTAAATCTGTTCAACATATCATCAGCTTGTTGCTCAAAGTTGGAAGGATGCAATACTATTCTTTTTACCCTAAGCAGTTGTGAAAAAGGTAAATGTTTCTTGAGAGAATTTTGGTAGAAGCTCTGATAGTGTAACAGGTTGTTCCTGTCTGTTGTCTTTCTGTAAATGTTAGTCTCAAGAATTTTCCCCACTCTGTTGATAAGTACATCGAGGAAAGCTATAGTATGTTGATTGACCTTAAGTGTAAATTGAATTCGATCATTTATGGTGTTTAGACCATTCTGTGCATTCATCAGGCTGTCATGAGAACCCTTCCATACAATAAAGATATCATCAATGTATCTTAAGAAGGTGGCAGCATGATCTTTCCAAACAGTGGAGTTGAGCATGTTCTTCTCTTCAAACTTATTCATGAAGATATTGTCGTACGAGGGGGCGGCACAATTGCCCATAGAAGTGCCAGTGAGTTGGAAAGAACACTGGTCCTCTCATTCAAAATAGCTCTGATATAAGGTGAAATTGAGTAAATCCATCAAAAAAAATTGAAAACTGGAGTCTAAATGTGCGTTCAGTAATGTTTCCTAAACGGCTTTAGACCCAAATTGTCCAGGATTGAAGTGTAAAGACTTTAGTTCAAAAGAAATTTCCCCTTGGAAGCAACTGACATGTAAACCACAATCATTTATCCAAAATGAACATCATTCTCACAAATATATATCAACAAGAGGGGAACCCAACAAAATTATAGACTTACAATGAATCATATAAAAACATCAAGAAAACTTTATTTATTTCCCATTAATGTAAACATTCATTAGTGACACAAATTGCTAAAAACACAAATTCATAAAACATATATGCAATAAATCAATAAAAACGAGACAACAAGTGAGATCTTAAAAAATCATCATAGAAACATTAATTTGAGTGAAACTATTACAATAGAGTCATGACCACATAGGAAATTCCAGACTCAATAGTTCCTCGAATTTAAAACAACAAAGGCGTCAACGCGTTTCGGTGTGCTGTCAAATAATGCACCACCTTCATCAGGACTTTCCAGGGTAAAGGTCTCTTTCTCAAAAATAGCGCAAAAACATATATATCTGATTTAGTCTACAAGCACATGAAATTTCAAATACAAAAGTGCTTGAAGAAAAAACTTTGTGCTCGGCAGCATCCAAATATGTTAGCAACTCCGTCGAGTGCGACTAGCCCCTTAATTCATAACGTGTAATCAATGTCGGAGCAAAAGTACGCCTTCCAATCTAAAACTTAGAAAGATCGTGGTCCTGTCGGTACCATCAAGCCTCTATTAGTGCTTGTAATAGATGCAGGCAACTGTTATTTCTTTAAAATATACGCTGTCAGGAACGACAAGAACACCCCGGTTTCCCAGTTATGGAAAACCTCAATAAAAAGGTGTGTGTCTAAGCAGACCTCCAACACAGTTCTTCAATGAGCGAAGTATAAAGAGACTTTACATCAACTGTGCACAACCAAATGTCTTCATTGTGTGTGAACTTGATGGTGTCAATTTTGGAGGGAAAAAACCTGTGATTTGTTTGATGCAAGTTTTCATGCTGGTGACAACAGGTTGTAAATATCTGTCTATGAATTTCCCCACTGGTCCATGTAGACTTCCTTTTGTGGACACGATTAGTCGAAATGGAGGATGTTGTGGGTGTTTGTGAATCTTTGGTAACATATACATGGTGGACGTCCTTGGGTTGGTGTGTCACAGAAATCTGCAAATTTTCTCGTTGATAACTCCTTCTTCAGCTGCTTTTTTCAAGCTGTTTAAAATGGTGGCAAAATATTTAGTAGGATTGTAATCAAGAGTGCACTAGGTGTTCTAATCTGAAACGTGCATCTGCACTCGTTCTCTGTAAAAGCTAGTGTTCGTGATAAGTGCACCTCCCTTATCAGCATTTTGGCAAGTGATATCTGGAGTGTTAGCTAGATGTTTCAGAACATCAAATTCTTTGTTCCTAAGATTACGATGTTTCGATTGTCGTTTGTAGTTGAATTTAAGAATATCATGTTTGACAAGGTTCTCGAAGGTGTCAAGACTTTTATGGCTGACCGGAGCCATGTATGTGCTCCTGCAACGTAAACCACGTAATTGTCCAATGTCTTCAGGATTGTGTTCGGTCAATACATTATCCAAGAAATGTCTTAAACGTAAATTGCGCATCAGTTTGAAAAAACGTATTTCAAGTTCTAAACTGTTTGTGTGACTGGTCGGTACAAATGATGTACCTTTTTGAAAGGTGTTGATTTTTATGGAGTTAAGTTTGTAAGAAGAAATATTGATGACTAGGTTGCTTCCGTCTTCTTCCCTTTGAGTCGCTTGCTCATAGTGGCTGAGCTCCTTGTTTCTTCTCTACTTATTTTTCCTTTGCCCCGCCTGGGTCGTCTTTGTCTTTTGAACCTTCCTCTAAAAAAAGGAACACCAGGAAGCTGTTGAATTTCTGTGCTTGTGGACGGTAAATGTTCAGAGCTGACTATTCGAGGCTTATGCCTGGTGTCGCCATCCGACAAAGAAGTCTCTGTGTTCTGACTATAAGGTTTATTCTGCCGACGTCTGGCATACACCCCTGCCCAGGAGTAAACTTCCCCTAATTTATAGTCGATGGCATCTCGTTTATATTTGCATATTTTTCTTTCGTTGATCTCTTGGGTGTACTTCTCAAGTTGCACATTATATCTTCAAGTGTTTTGGTCCAGTCTTCAGTTGTTATGATGGTTGTCAGTTCAGATTTGGTGTGAATAATCTCTTTGGATAATGCTTCTAAGATTTTGGAAAGTTCCTCAATGATAAGTAGGATGAGATCCAGTGAACACTTTTTGAGTATGGAGTACCACTCTTCAACAAATCTCGGACTTTTCTTGCATAATGAGGGTTTTAAGGGGATCCGTAATCCCCTGGAGATTCTTTGTGCCTGGTGGTATTTAATCAATGTACTGGTGTGTAGACATTGGTGAATGTCTCTCTTCGTCAAATATAATAGCTGTCTGATATTGCTTTCTGTTGTTTCTTGTGGTTGAGGTTTGTGAGGTGTCCTTGGGTATCAATGCATGAATCTTATTAGCATCTTCCTCTGCAAAGGCATATGTATCTGCTCTCAGATCGGTAAGGCTAGACATATCATCATATACCATGTTGAGCAGTTTGTGCGGGTGCGCTGCGTTCCAAGATCAGAATCTCATACAACAATAAATTGGTTGGAACACGCACTCCGATGCTGATCTGAAGATCTAAAATTGTGTTGTGCCTCAGGAGTATCACTCTCTGACCAAAGAGTGTAATGGAATAGCAAAAAGGCAGAGTCTCCTATATAGGTGACGTCCCCTTTAGTACAGCAAGGGGCCTGCAGGAAGCAGGATCTGAAAAACTTGGTGGATGCTGTAATGAATAAATGAACTGGGTTAGCAGTTTTTCTAAAGGTTTTATTCTTGCGATATCACAAATAAACGTATTTATAGACTCCAGTTCCCCCAGAAAGCTGCCGCCAGACTCATCCTCAACATCCTCTGCAGTGCACATATCGCGTCCCACATGAGGGAGCTACACGGGCTACAAATTCAGAAGTGCTGCCAATTGAAACTGCTCATCCACGCATACAAAGCCCTCCACAACGCCAGACCTGCTTACCTCAACCACCACCTTAACTGTCACCAGGTGACTACATTCAGCCACATTCTACTTCGCACAGAAAGCCCATATCCGCAGGTCAAATCAGGAGGGCATCTTTTCTCCTACATTGCAGCCAAATCCTAGATTCCAAATCATATCAGAAGCACCCCACCCCTACTCGTGTTCCACAAGAAATGAAATATCTGGTTGTT
Organism: Lissotriton helveticus; assembly: GCF_964261635.1. Taxonomy (NCBI): domain Eukaryota; kingdom Metazoa; phylum Chordata; class Amphibia; order Caudata; family Salamandridae; genus Lissotriton; species Lissotriton helveticus. The sequence goes on from NC_136072.1 coordinate 242,462,397, forward strand.
CAACTAGGAGTCCAGTCGGCCTTCTCATCTACCCCAGCGCCTGGATACCTCTCGGATGATAAGCTCTCTCTACATATCCACCTAGCATAACATGACATAATGGAGAACATGGACTGATGCAGACGAGACCAATTGCGCATGTGCCTCTGAGACGTGAATGTGACAACGCATTAACTCTTCCTGTGTGCTGGGACTCATACTGTTATTCTGCAGGTCAGTAGGATGCACATACTACGCATAAAACAGAAGAGGGCCAAAGGACTAGTGACTCGTAATGCCCTATCAGGAATCCACTTTCATTATAATGGTGATGATGTCACATTTCTTCTTATAACTTACAGTTGCCCATGAGCATAAAAGGTTGTGAAAGTTTTGCAAATAGTCTCTAGTTTGTACTTTTGTAGATACCTTGATGTTTGGTAGCAGCAATGCCATAAACTGTTTTTCCAGTACTATTGCAGTCTGCTTATATTTGCATATGTATTCTATTTAATCAAGTAGCTTGAATGGTAACAGTTCCCCAAATCTTAAAATAAGTTCCTCCCATGAACAGTACTCCGTCTGTTGAATAGCTCAATTTTACATTAGCATAAAATTACTGACCACAAAAAGGTATGCAGCTCACTTGTCTACCTGCTTTGTTTTTATAGCTAGACTAACTATAGTCTTATGGGTTACCTATTTCATCACTAGGAGATCACATGCCTCAAGTAGGTCTTTGAGCAAGGACAGGATCCATTCCTGTTAGCAACCAGGAACAGGTCTGTCCACATCATCAGTAGCTGGTTGAGTTTAGGATTATAGGCTTTCATTGCTTTGTGTGATTGAAGGAGGTAGCCAAGGGTCACCTGCTCTTAATCCAAAAGTATAAGCGGTGGACCCTCATGGATTTATTTACAGGTGCAACATTTCAGGCATCTTGTTCTTGTCAGACCCTTGTAGTGTGCCACATTAAATTACAGCACTACATTAAAAAGGCGTGCCAGATAAGGTCACCCAGGACATTGTGGGAAACTAGAAGCATATTGACAGGATCCGCCAAGATATTAATGTACTGTAGAATTGACAGTTTTGCATGTGTGAAAAATGTGTTTACAGTTATTTGAAGACAATAAAACTGATTTAAACAAAAAATCGTGCCCCAGTTTGCCTTTGAGCTGGAAGCAAAGGGGTCGCCATATAGTCTTCAATGTGAATAAAAACTGTTTCCAAATGCTTGTCCCCAAGTGATGAATTTACAGCAACATGCACAGCTGTTACTCAGTCTTTACGTGCTGCTGGAAAAGAGGGCGGTTTGTTGCGACTCAGGTGAGATGGACTAGCTGGTTCGTGTTGTGGGGCACCTTGGGCCTATACTTGATTATTTTTGCTTGGTGAGATTTTTGCAAGGCAATCACAGTTTCTTCATCTGCGATGCATTATTTTGACCGTGCAGGTCAAGGGAGAGAGCCCTCTGTGTGAGAAGTGTATAGTAAAATATTTAATCTGCATTTATATTTGATGGGAATAAATCTTTCCTATGTTTTGTTTTTGTACAGCAAAAAATGGCCCCATTTATGATGTCGTGTGGAATTCAAACTCAACGGAATTTTGTGTGGTGTATGGCTTTATGCCGGCGAAAGCAACCGTATACAACCTCAAGTGTGATCCAATCTTTGACTTTGGAACCGGACCCCGCAATGCTGCCTACTACAGCCCACAAGGACACATCCTCATTTTGGCAGGGTTTGGAAATCTTCGAGGACAAATGGAAGTTTGGGATGTGAAAAACTACAAGCTCATCTCCAAACCTCAGGCATCCGATTCGACTTTTTTTGCCTGGTGCCCTGATGGTGAACACATCGTTACTGCTACATGTGCCCCAAGGTTGAGAGTTGGGAACGGGTACAAGATTTGGCACTACACTGGTACAGTTTTGCACAAATATGACGTGCCTCCAAATGAAGAACTCTGGCAAGTTTCTTGGCAGCCCTTTTTGGATGGCGTTCTTAAAGCAAAGTCGATAGTTTACCAGGCGGTTCCAGGTGATGTGCCGGATTCTGAGCCCAAGGCTGCCCAGGCCTACCGACCGCCAGCCCTGAGGAACAAACCTGTCACCAGCTATAATCTGGTATGTACATTTTACCTCCATTATCCCAAAAGGGTTTTTCGGGAATTATTTTTAACATATTGTGAAAGTACATAATCCATACCTGCCAAGGTTTCAGATTGCTATGTGTGACATTTTCCTAATTTCAGAGTGACCTTTTCTTGGGGGCAAAATTAAGCAATGGAGATGAGGGAAACCTATAAATATCAGAAATTACACCCATTTGAGCAATGAGTAATTCTAGGAAGATCTTAAACCATATCTGCAAAGCACCAGAAACGGAAGGAAGAGCACTAACCGGAGACAGACTGTGTGACTGCTGTTCTCAGTAACCGAGGGCATGCAGGCACTACTGATGATCACATTGATGTGATCATTCATGATCGGCGCTAGCCCAAAAAGGAATTTCTTTTAACATGGCAAGTGCAATTAGGAAATTATGCCCTCACTCAGTCACAGGCATAATCGGTTGCTAATGCAATAAGGTAAAAAAGAATGCTGGGAAGCACCAGCGCAAAACTTGGCAGTGTTTCAATCTAAAGAGGTGATAGTGCAAACAAACACAAATTCCACGGCTAGTATTTTCTTAGTTTTAAAGAGAAGCGTTTGCAGTCATGTCACTATTTTATCCGATCCCTAATGAAAAAACCACGCCGCCCACAGCGGTATTACACAGGGTCAATGATGCAGAAACCACATCACCCTTCTGAGACGATAGGGTTAACACACACTTTGAAGCTTACCAGGAAACAAACTCCAGGTATTTGTAGCTGTTAGCCACATTTATAGCACTACCAACATGGCGGCCATGTGTCCCTTTCCTGTTCACATGTGTAAAATACATTCCAATTTAAACATGACCCCGGACCACCTTGTGTATCGCCGGCCAATAAAATGCAGAGCCATCTGATTTTCAGCAGTTCATAATCGGATAAAAGGAGTGGGGATTGTCCAGAGTAGACTAATCTTTCCTTGCTTGAACTACTCCGACTCAAAGTAAGTAGCATGTCTGAGATTGCATGAAGCTGGCATGAATTCTTTATTCTTTGTTGGCATTTAGCGCTCAGAAAACAAACGGCTGACACGTGGTGCAGTACTACTCATGCAACGTTATCACCACCTGGTAAAATGAAAGCGCATAACATTAAATGATCAAGTTCAGTTTTGTGAATATATTTTATCACTCACATTTCCTAATTGAGATGCAAAATCTAGTCCAGTGAGTCCCGGGCGGGACCAGCCATTGACACTGTTCTGGCGGCCGCTGCATCCGGGTCACTGACTCCTTTCCCGTCTCCCTCAGTGAACTGAACGGCAGGGTACAGCATGCTGCGGCCCGGGCCACTACCAGCTGCAGAAGGCAGCGGGACGATGCAAGCGCCATGATTGGTTTACGGGCAGTGTTCAAGTTCAGTAACCAGCCCCCTGCCTCCCAAACCAGTACGCAGGATGGGATGTGACGTTCTCCATGGCGCCGGTATGTAGCATACAACCTGACTGGGCCCGGTGACGTCAGGCTGACAAGTGAGAGCTACGTTGCAGGGACCATTAATAATGAAACATTGTAGCCTTAACTGGGATTGTGAGCTTGCCAGTGCTGAGCAGCCTTAGCTCAGCTGTGAGCCCCAATCCTGGGAGACCATCTCACAAGCCACAGGCTGCGCACTGTCAGCTGCCCCACTTAAGTTTTAGGCAGACTGCACTTCAGTAACAGACACTATGCATATGCGTAACAATGCATTTCAGTGCGGTAATGTGGAGTACCACACTGAAATGCGTTAGTCTAACGCCTGATGCGTGGTACTTAGGAGGACTGATAATCAAATGCAATTCTTTCTCCAAATAAATCTTTGGAGCATTTTTCTTGATACATTGTTGAAGCATTTAATGGGAGGCAGTTTTGGAAACTGGCCTAAATCAATTTGCTCTAAACACTCACATTCCAACTCCAGGGTGCAAAATTCATTGATCGAATGCTCAGTGCTGACTCTTGTACTGTGTGGACTCCCTGTTCTAGCCAGAGCACATTGTGGTCTCTTAGCGCTACAGTAAAAACACTGGTCCTCTTGTTGATGATCTATTCTTTTATTTTCTTAATTTTATTGTATAGAGTTTTATATAGCGCAAACTTGACCTGAATCGGGTATCAGAGCACTTTACATAGCACCAGTTGCGTTACATGAGAACACATTCATTTTTTGTTAGGCACGGGGAGATTAAGTGATTTGCCCAGAATCAAAGGCCGTTCAGCGTTGTTGCCGAGTCTCGAACCCAGTTCCGCAGATTTGAGGACGACCGCCCTAGCCGTTAGGCCAACTCTTCTCCCCAGAGGAGCTAACAATTCGTGTTAGGATGTGCTTTGTGGTGTGCCCCATATCTGTCTACAATAATCACCAGTTTTATGGTGGTTCCTTCATATCTCGTGTAGCAGGTCACATATGGCTCATTGCTTTTTTGAATTAGTGTGGTGGGGTTGTAACGTTGGATTTGTTGGTCACTGGTGGTGGTTAACCTCTTCCTTTCACAACAGCCCAGCTGCCATGAAGGAGCGGGTCAGGATGAACCAGTGCTGACTAGGCCTATGATTGAAAACCTGCCCGCAAAGGAAGACCCGTTCTCGACCCACCATACTCAGCTGGCAGGAGAACATATGCCTTTTGTAGCAGAGCCCAGTTTGATGACCAATCAGAATTGTTACTAAGCCCTTCAAGTTTGATCGTGGTGTAGTCATCGTTGCAGTGGAGCAGAAGAGGGCATGGCTAGAGATCTTTCTACTAATGCAAGATGTTGAGGCACATTGGAAGCACCATCTTCGAGAAGGTTCTATGTATTTAGATACACATTATTTTGTTCCTGGCCTTAAAAGTATTGGTTTCCATAGTTCTCGGGATTAATTATGCTAAAAAGCCTCTTTAACTGATGTTTCTTCGCTACCCTTTACTGAAGATGCCATTTCATTTAGTGGTATATTAAAGGGGCAGAGGACTGTAATGCAAGGAAAGAAAATGGGCCTCCAACCCCTCCTTTGGTAATAAAAAAAAATCTGTAACTGAGGTACTCTGGACCTCTGTTTCCTGGTGCCAATGTTCCTGCTGCACTGTGGATAACCACCTCCCTGTCGGTGTCTGTTTTGGACGTGTTCTTTTTAAGAAGCAAAACATGCATGAAAGTGCATGAGCCGAAATGTTGTGTACTGTTAAAAGATAAAGTAGCTGGATCTCCAAATCAGTTCACAGCTGCCTTAGCCGTAGTTTTCATTTGAGTGATATGTTTTATTGTAGGCGTTATTTTAGTTTATCCCGATTTTAATTGTGAACTGGTGAGTTTGAGATCCAAACTCGAGCACGTATCTCCCTCGGGGCCCGCCCTCTTTCGTTCAGTATTTTCTGCTCTGAAAGCGCCATCTGGTGGCTATCAGATGCTGTTGCTAAGAGCTCGCCTAACAGTCGCACGGAATCCACACTCTCTTACTTATTTATTTATTTATAAAGTTTTTTTTTACCACGATTCATATGTGGGCTCTCCAACTCCCACACGTTCTGCGGTGCCTTCTCCCTGGGATTATAATAATTGGCTCACAAATGATGCGCTACCTTGCAGGAGATGTATTAACCTTATTTATCTACGAAACTCCAGGATAAGGTTCCATACCCTGCCTTTCATTCTTATTTCACCTCCCTTCATGCAGTCGAGCATCATTTGTGGCCCTGTGTGGGTAACATTGGCTGCATATATATTGTAGATAAAAATAGAATTCAACCATCGTATATTAAAAAAACTAGAGGAGAAAATGTCGAGGTAAAGTTGTGAAAGCAAAAATATGTCGAGGTACATAAAAAGTATTTTTACCGCTTCATGGTTTGTGAATGAAACATGGACGTACATTAACCATTAATATAACCCTGTTAACCCTTCCTTCTCCTTAATTAACCCTGACTATTGTTCCCAAAACATGATGGATTTACCTCTTTATGGTTATTTCTCCTGTATCACATCTCTTGTCATCCTTCTTCACGTTCCTGTACACCACCTGTTCTTGGGCTGTGTCCTTGTCCATATTTAAAGTTCAAGCAAGAAATAAAAAAATAGACGTCTTTACTACATTGTTTCCGTGATATTTGTACATATTTATTGAAGATTTATGTAACTCTGCTCGGCGCCTCTATGGGATATGAGGCTCTTTTTCTCGCTCTTAACTGTTTGCTAGATACTAGTATAAGAGTGCCTCTCCCTCCTTTCGGGATATTTGCTGTTCATCCCTCACACCGTATCTTAATCTAGCGTAAACCCCTGGCCACAACTCCAGAATTTGCCCTGATTCCTGTGCCCCAAGCCCCCAACGCATGCTTTTTCTCACCTATCATTGCAACTATTTTGCTTTCTGTTTTTCTTTGTTCTACTTTGTTGTCACTGCATTTTTGCTACTCTGCCTTTTTAGTTATACATTTTTGCAGCATGTCTTAGCTGGGAACTCCTCCTTTCTTAAGATCTCTGTCATTGCATGTTGTGCACAGAGGCTTTGGGTGATATCCTACCAACTCGAAAAGAAGCCGCCTGTAAGACTCCCAGTTGTAGGTTGTATATTATTACCTTGTGAGTCACAACACAGAGCGTCGCTACGTCGCATTCACAACATGGGGAATGGCATTGCCTCAACCAGCAGTAACAGTTGTAGTGGGACACGCATATCTCCCTGGTAGATTTATGTGCAGCCACTGAAGACTGCCTACCCACAGTTCTATGACCCCATCACTCGGGATGTCCTAACTCGAATGAGCCATAGCAGCGATACATGGATCTAGTATCAGAAAAATGTAAAGTCACGAATGAGAAATGTACTGCTTTGACACTGCGGCTTTAATGCACCTTCATTCAAGAAAGAATGATACAAGCCTCAAAAGCTTACTAAGAGGACTGTTCTGCCCTACTGCTGTTTCTTCAAATTAACCTTTAATGAACCAAGCCTCGTAAATAAGAAAAAACAATTCTTACTCTTCTCAAATCAAAGAAGCAGTGACGTTTCCCACACAAACATCTTACCTCGCTCTCCAAGTAATCACCCAGCCCTTGTCCTGAGGAGAACCCATAAAGGAATTAGGGTTCGAAACGCATAGACCTGGACCAATAGGGTATCCTCGCGCAACGTAGATCAATATGGAGGACTAAAAAATTTACTTTCAGTGAGAAAGAAAAACCATTTCATCAAGTCCATATTAGACAGCTTGGACCCCCATACTGTACACCAAGAGCGTCTGTTGTCAATTTACCGCTCTGGCTCCCCAAATGTAGGACTGGTTAAACATAAAATTTCGTGTTTTTTCATATTTTTTTCAATTATGCTTTAAGATTTGTTTGTCACAATGAACACAAAGTGTTTGTAAAATTTGCAGATTTCATAATAGGAAGTTGATATCTCTCTTGTTTAAAAAGATAATGAAGTTTAAAAAAAGTGATATGAGCATTTGTAAAAAAATAATCAGGGGTCACGTTTATTGAGTATAAATGATCCTCACAAACAAGTAAAAATGTAAAAATCACGCAGCCACCTATTGTTGTTTAGTGTTCAGATTTATAGAGGTGCAAGGTGGTTGTTGTAAAAGGTGCAGCCCCCCTATGTATCACTTTCTAAGTCCTTTGAATATTTTGAATTAATTGTTTGTTTCGTTTGCAATGCTTAATTAATTTTCATACTTGATATGGCTTTCATTTCGTGAGATTGTTTTCTGTTGTGCTCTGTTATTTACATCGTTATGAGGCACACAGCATGCTCCTCTTTCCTCTGTGACAGCGGAAACATACTTCCCAATTAGGATGGGACCATGGGGTGCGTACAGGTTTAGATGCACCAAAAAATAATCAGTCCCCATAAGCCTTCCTTGGTGAGCCGGATCCTGAAATAGTGAATGAGTTTCACTACACCAATCGAAAATACGACTTTTTATATAATACAGACAATAAATGTAGACCTTTTATACAATACTTCGGATAATTGTCCTGTAAATTAATCATTTGCATGTGTTTTTAATAAACCATTCTCAGGGGAAGAAAACAACCACCACCCCTTCTCCCACCTGCTTGCAGCGTGTTGGACTCTCCCACTTTCTCATATGCAATGCAGTATGGGTCTTCGGCCCCTGCATTTTCTAGGACTGCTCCCAGCAGACGTCTCACTTCACTGTGGGCAGTCTTTTCCTTCAATGGTGCAGTATGCCGACATCTTCCTGCTAGGGTCTGCGTGTTGTCCGTTCAACAATGTGTTCACAAGGTGATAATAGCCTCAGTATCCTCCTCCGCGGCAGTGTCTGAAAGAAAACTGTATCAGACGGTATTGTTGAATGTGTATTTCATCCCAGTCATTTTTGTGTGTCAATTGTTACCAATGCATTTGTGAGTAGGAATAATCATGTGTAGGGCTTCTTCCTTCAGATAAAACCTAAATAGAAGGTTATCTTGTGCTCTACTTGAAACCCAAGAAACTCTGTTTTTCGTACTACGTAGTTGATGCTCTTAAATGCTGAGGATGTTGGCTTGCAGCTTATGGCAAGAAGAAAGTGGGTTCCAATTTTACTAAAGAATGTGGAATAGTTACTCATGGATCACAAGTCTATTTTATGCGGAGAGGGTACATTTTGAGTTTCTTTTTTGCAGTCCTCTGGTAGTAACTGTGCTTACCTTTGAGAATGATCAGGTTAATATCTGGTTTTGGCTAATTTTTTCATTTTTCATTTTGGTAGCAAAGCAATTCTTTCTTGAGACGTTATTCTACATATGTCAAAGTTGCATAACCAATAATATTAAGAGGCATCAATGTGCGTTCATTCATGTGGCGCTCATATGTTACATTTTATGAAATATAACAATTCTGCTTCAAAGTTAGCCAAATTCTGGCAACTAAGGAAGATGAGGCATCGGAAGATAGAAATGAACTGCACAGGATCAGAGGATGTGAGCCAATGAAGAAGTTGGGACTGGAGTTAAGCCAATAATCTCCTTTCTAGACATTACTTTTTAATAAACCAGTTTACGGACGCCCCCATTCTGTTTCCATTCCCCCTCAAATTGCCCATAGATTTTGTAACACAGTCTGCATTAGATTGACCGGTTCAACTGTGGACCAATCCTGCTCTACAAATGGTGAATATCATGCCACATGAAATGCTGTGAAAACTAGTATGTATAAGATTGTGAAATGAACCTTTGAATTGGGAAGGCATTAGTTAATTTGCAATGAAGCCTTGATGACAATTCAACCAAATGTTAGTGGTTGTGAAAGTGACATGAGCCCTATAATCATTCTCGTGAAGACATAATAGAAAGTGACCTCGAATAAGCTCCCCTTATGAAACCTCAAAACTTGGTTTACCATGCCCCGCCCCTGATTACAGGCATTTATATCACTGTAGTTGGAAAAAAAAATTCTAAACTAATGGCAAGAGTCTTAAGCAGCACAGCCATCTCATACCCATGTAGATTTATCACATGTTCCATACGTAGCCTAAAAAACCTAGACCTGTCTTCCAATGCCCCATTAAAGTCCTTAACCCGTTAGCTGCTGAATTCGACCCCCCACACCCTCTTATGCTTTGCCATTTTACCCCAACATCCTGTAGATTCCAAAGGTATCCATGGTTTGTGGATATCAGGGGGGAGATCGAGACAATAGGCAAAATATAGTTAAACTTTGAGTTTTGGGGGGAAAATGGGAAAAGGTGCTCTGGATAAAAGTGTCTAGTTTTTTTCCCTAAAAATGGCATCAATCAACGGTTTGCTGTGCAAACGTCACCAGCTTTCAGAAACGTGCATAGCTGAATAAAAAAAAAGCAATCTTTTTTGCCACAGTTTTGGCATTTTTCAAAGAGGTAGCCCATTATTCCTATTTTTTTGTGCTTTTAATCTACTTCCAGTTTGTGGTGGAAACCAGTGTGAAACCCATGGGTTATCCAGGAAACCTATAGATTTCTGAAAAGTAGACAATATTCCGAATTTAGCAAAGGGGTCATATGTGTAGATCCCTCAATCAATCAATCAATCAATCAGGGAGTTTTAAGCACGCCTCAAGGGGTGCGGGTGGGGGGACCAGCTTTGGTCATTTGAAGATTACCAAAGATGTGCAGGGTGTGGGCTTGTCTGTTGTTGATGGGGAGCTCGTTCCAGGTCTTGGCTGCGATGTAGGAGAAGGTTCTTCCACCTGTTCTTACTCTGCGGATGCACAGGGTTTTAGCGTGGTCGGCGGATTGGAGGTTCCTCTTGGGTACGTGGAAGGAGATTCTATTGTTCAGATATTGGGGTCCGGTGTTGTAGAGGCATTTGTAAGCGTGGGGGAGTATCTTGAAACTTACTCTCTTGTCGACGGGGAGACATTAGAGGTTACGAAGGTGTTGGGTGATGTGTTCGTGTCGAGGTATGCAGAGGACAAGTCTTGAACCCATCAAGAGTTTCCCAACTAAATAATCTGTTGAAATAAAGAAATATTGAAAAATAGTACAAAAAAATTGCCATTTGTGAGGTTTTCATCAAGTTTTCATTTGTCACGGTGGCTGATTTACAAAATCAATATACCATTATGTCCGCTAGGCCATTCTGGTTTTGGGGTTATATATGGTTTGTAGGTTCTCCAAGCACCCATGGTACCCAGTGCCAACAACTGAGCTGCACCGTAAAATGGTTTTTCATTGTGTACAGACCAATTCACATGGTGAAATGTGTAGAGTGAAAAATGGGTATCAATGAAACCTATGTATTTTTGAAATGGGCTCAAGATATGGAGTTTAGAAGCAGTGATTATTTGTACATCTCTTGAGTTTGTAAGTACCCATACCAGCATATAATTTAAAGGGTGTTTTTCAAAATGTCTTCTTTCTTACACACTGGCTTTTGGAAGGCACAAATGCAACAAAATCCAATTGGTAATAACAAATGTTCTACTATTCTGTGCTCCCACATGTCTTTCGATTTAAATGGTACCTCAATTTTGTGGGTAAGCCTAGTGCCCGCGACAGGAAATGGGCCACAACACAACATGGACCCATCACAATTTTCCACTGAAAACTGACCTATTTTTAGATTTCACCTACAGGGCCCTTGCACCACGTTTTCAAAATCTTGTAACGGAAATAAAATATCTTCAAAGGGGCATAGAGCTCACCCATTACTTACCTTTACTTACCATTGGTTGGCTCTCACGTCACACTTGTATTCTTTCTTCATGTTGGTCAGCGCCTCCTCCTGCTTCCTACTTTGCCTAACGTCTTTGTCCTTGCTGTGGAGTTTTGACCAAGTACTACTACTGGCTGCCAGTGTCCATCCACTGGTGGAGCACTTGTAACATACTTCTATTGCTGCATGCCTCTTCCCCACATGCCCCTTCCCCTTTTTTTGTTGATGCCACCTCACCTCCCACCATATCACTCCCATTACTTTACTGCATGCCCCTTCCCAACCCCGTCGCTAGTTACCGCCCTCCTACTTTCCTCATAGCTTGTTTTATAGAGTTTGAAGTCTACTGGAAAAATTTGGAGCGCTTTAAATGAGCGGCAGGTACATTACACAAGGACATATACATTTTTACAAGCACAGGGAGATTAAGTGATTTGCTCAGGATCACAGGATGGTAGGCTGGCGCAGAAACTCGAACCTGATTTCCCAGCTCCAAAATCAGAAGCTCTGGCCAGAACGCCATAGCTTCTCCATGCTCCGTGTTCCAGCTAGCCACACTTTGACACGCTGGTAACTGCAATAGGCATTTGTTCGGGAGTATAAACTGCATATTAAGTATAGGGAAAATAAAAATTTTAATTTGTTTGTACGTGCTAAGTTTAAAGTAAAAATAAAGCGCTATGATGTGGTTTGGCCAAGTCATATCACTTATTTTTTCATTTGAACTTTAAACTATGTAGCACAGCAGTTTGTACCACTGTGCAACATTTACAAATAAATAAAATAAAGCCAATAGATCTTGCATAGGCGAAAGATATTGGCATTGCAAATGTTTGTTTCCAATGTAGGTAGCTGTGGAGTTTGAACACTAGCTCAGTTGGCACCAAGGGAAGCCTAGCAAACCTGCACATTGTTGAAAACTATACACCAAGGGGAATCCAGTGTGGAGTGAAATACCATGGCTATCACTTTTCACCCCAAATCCCTTGCAAACCTACAATTCGGTGTTAAAAAACACATGTTCACTATATTTCTGTGTTGGAATGTTCTGGAATGTGTCGAGAGCCACAAACTTCCTACCACCGAGCTTTCTCCTAAGTCTACCCATAAAAATGCTACCTCACTTGTGTGGGTAGGCCTAGTGTCTTCGACAAGAAACTTGCCAAAATGCAACATGGATACAACACATTTTTCCACTTAACACCTTATCAGCGTCGAACGTTCAGCGCCCAGTGCTGAACGTTCGAATAACGAATGCTGGCCCGTCGGCCAACGGTCGTGCGCAGCACTGGGAGGTAGTGCTCGTGACGACCGTTGGCCGACGGCAGCACTTAAAGGGTTAAAACTGACCCTTTATTTTGCAAAGTGGGTAGCTGTGAATTGCTCAGAAGGCACCTAGAGAAACCTAGTAAACTTGCAAATTTTTTAAAACTAGACACTTGGAGGAATCCAGGGTGGGTGACTTGCGTGACTCCCACCAGGTTTTTGTATCCAGAGTCCCTTGAAAACCTCAAACGGTGACTAAAAATCTAATTTTCCTTTTATTTCTGTTTAAGTTTTGCAATCTGCGGGTAGCCACAGACCCACTTTTCCCAACATTCCCCTAAATCTCCTGATAAAAATTGCACCTCATTTGTGTGGGGGGGCTAGTGCCTGGAACAGGGAATGACCCAATACTCATATCTGGCCCTTTTATTTTTTTTGCAAAGTGGGCAGCTGTGGATTTTGGGCCCTAGCTCAGACGGCACCTAGGAAAACCTAGCAAACTTGCAACTTTTTTAAAACTAGACATCTGGCTGATTCTACGGGGCTATGACCTGTGTGGCTCTCACCAGGTTTATTTTACCTAGAATCCCTTGCAAACCTCAGACTTTGACTAGAAAAACATATTTTCCTCACATTTTTATGATGGAAAGCTCTGGAATCTGTGAGGAGCCACAACCTTCCTTCTGCCAAGCATTCCCCAAAGTCTTCTGATACAAAATGGTACCTTACTTGTGTGGGCAGGCTTAGCGCCCGCGACAGGAAACGTCCCCATATGCAACATGAATACATCACATTTTCCTACTCAAAGTTGACCTGCTTTTTGCAAAGTGGGTAGCTGTGGACTTTAGGCCCTGGCTGGAATGGAAACCTAGCAAACCTGCACATTTTTGAAAACTAGAAACGTGGGGGAGTCCAGGGTGGTGTGCCTTGCGTGGATCCAGTGAGGTTTTCTTACCCACAATGCCTAGTAAACCTCAAACTTTGGCTGTAACCACTCATTTTTCTTACATTTCTGTGATAGAAACTTCCGGAATCCAGAGGAATCCATAAAATTCCTACCACCCAGCTAATAAAAATGCTGTCCATTCGTGTGGCTGGGCCTAGTGCCCTTGACAGGAACAGACCAAACTAAGGTCAATGGGAGTCCTTGCGTGGATTCCAGGCTGTGTAGCATGGAATCCACCTCATGCCTCTTTAATTGCCTACCAGACACTTCCTACTAATTTATCTCATTGTTGCTGGCTCCTGCTTTTCCTTTAATTGATGTTTTTTCTGTCTTTCTTTTTCTCTTTAATTTCCTTTGTTAGTTTTACCCTCTCTTACTCTTGGGGTAGGTCCACTGAGGAAAAATAAGTGCAGGTCCTAAAAAATGAGCCCATTAGGCTCCAGCGGCAAACACAGGCTCAAATAAAGCACTGGGACACCCTGAAAACACAAAGGTGCACCCAATGTGAGCTCAGGCATCGGTTTAAATGCCCAGGTTCAAATTCAAACATCCAATTAAAGTCTTCAGTTCTTCAACCGCGCCATCCCAGCTGGCCTGAACTTTTGACTTTGACCCGGTATAACGTGACAAGGTAGCTGCGGTTGGCGCCTTATGCTTGCTATTGAACGAGGGTCAGATACAGTCCCAGATTAGTCCTGCTGAAGGTTTATCTTCTCCAATTTTGTGCCAAGAGACCCGTTAACATTTGAGAGGGTTGCAGGGAACAAGGAGAGCATCACAGGTGGTTGTTGGCGTGGCGCGGAGAACAGGCCAGCTCAGGAGGCCAGCGACTAGCCCTTGAAGTCACTCAGGGGTCCTGGGTTCCAGATGAAGTTGCAGGTCCTGTTCTTCTTTTCTCAGGCAGGAGGTCAGCAGGTCAGCAAAGCAGGGCAACAGATACTATAGAACAGCAGTCCAGCAAAGTAGCAGTCCTTGTAGCAGCACACCAGTCCTCCTTCCTGACAGAGTATCCACATTTCAAAAGTGTACTGAAAAGTTGGTGCCGGGGGTCCAGTATTTATACCCTGTTGTGCCTTCGAAGTGGGAAGATGCTTCTAGAATAATGCCTTTGAAGTGCTCAGTTGTCCTACCTTCCTGGTTCAGGGTATGCAGCCATTGGTGTGGCGAGAGGACAGAACCTATTCAAATATAAGTGGGGCTGGACCCTGCTCCTCCCACCCCTCCTGCCAGTGATGGTCATCCAGTCACACCTAAACTCCCCATTATGTGTGTCTAGGAGTACACAAAGCCCAGCTGTCAGCTACACCCAATCATGTGACTCAGAAGATGGAGGTGGCAGGCACCAAATTGCTAAGGCAAGTACACTTTCTAAAAGTGTCATTTTCACATTTGTAATTTAAAATCCAACTTCATCATAAGTTAGGATTTTAAATTCCAATTCCAGAGACACCAAACATGAACTGGTAATATATTCCCATTTGTAAATTACATTCATAAAATTTAATCAGGCAACTGCAATGTTATCCTGTGAGAGAGATAGGTCTTGCAGTAGTGAAGCACCTATTTACGAGTTCTTCATTACCAGGACATGTACAACTAACATGTACATCTTTTTTTTAAATACATTACTCCCTGCCCTCTGGACTGGCCTACCTTAGGGGTGGCATATGTATTAAAAAGGAAGGTTTGGGCCTGGCAATAGCTTTATTTTGCCAGGTCGAAATGGTAGTTTAAATCTGCACACACACACAGGCTGCAATAACAGACCTGACACATGTTTTAAAGGGCTACCTAAGTTGGTGGCACAATCAGTGCTGCCAACCCACTAGTAGCATTTAATTTACAGGCCCAGGACACAGGTAGTGCCAATTTACTAAGGACTTGAGTGAAATTAATATGCTAACTTATAGGGCCAACAACAACAAATTCAGCAAAAAGTGGAGAGCAAAGGCAAAAGATTTGGGGATGACCTTGCAGAAAGGGCCAAGTCCAACATTCTCCATGTGGCCTCTTCACAGCATTGATGTCTTAAAGGATCCACATTAATAAGGGAAGTATGAGGGATTTTTCAAAACCTCAAACACACTTCATTGAGTTGCAAATGGCCCATATTCCATAGCGTTTATGTACAAAATCTGTTAGTTTGAAACAAATGGCCCCATTCCTCTGCAAAGGTAGGTCTCAGGAAGTTTCCGGGCCCTCCGTCCTATCAATGCTTTTTGAGAGGAGTTTTAACATCCTGGTGAAAGTGTCCTTGTTGGGCAGAGTTCTGTGCTTACATGCAAGGTCCTTCCAAAGATGTCCTCCTCAGTAACTAGTTGTTTTCACCAAAATGGGGGAAAAAGTCCATAGATTTCTTTTTACAGACCATCTGCAGGTGTGAACAGGCCCAACACAATTTGACATTGCCACCGTTTTTTCTGATAATAGCAAGGGTAACTTTGAATCTGGACATGCACATCTTCTTAGTGCCGTTTCATTGCATTTTCTTAATATCACAGGTATGTCATTCTCTGGAATGTTGGAAAATTGGACCAATAGGAAACAATAAACCCAAGTGTGACTAATCGTTGCTGAAAAAACATGTAGCGAGTTTTAGCTTTCATAAGTGAAGTTGAAGTGATCTAACACTGTCAATTTTCAAATAAAATACTTTCCAAATGAGTTAACACATCCGTTCATTAGAGGTTGACAAACATAGCGCTTACTTTTGTGGCATTCTGAATAAAAAGTATTAACCTTCTACACTGACTTTTGGAGTGTTTGATGTGGTCAGTCAATAATTCTGATTAATTGGTACTCGATATTTATATTGTTTTTTCAATTTGTTATTGCATTTTAAGTTAAAATGTGCTCCTTGTGTTTTCAAGTCTATTAGAATATGTCTGTCTTTTTCAGAAGCTTTTGCAATTCCATATTCTTTTAATCAACAGCATGAGGATGAGCCACCTCAAAGTATGAAGCCACAGACTGGAAGTAGCGATAAACCCCTATCAAAAACAGCACTAAAAAATCAGAAGAAACGAGAGGCCAAGAAGGCTGCTAAGCAGGTACAGATGAAATTTGTCTTGACTGCTTGAATTGCAGAAATTATTTTCGAATGCTTCCATTATTTTTGTTAATGTTCATGTTTTTATATATGTAATCATTATTAATACTGACTGAGTTTTCAGATATTAGATGGCTGCTTTTGTCCAAGACATGAAAGATATTCACATGTAAAAATGCTGTCTTTGGAATGTCTGCTTGATCTATTTAATTGCACAACTCTGAGATCTATACCACCAAACATTTATAGAAATATGTATCTAATACTCGCTACATAAAGTAGGGGAAGACATGGGATCTAGGAGCTAAATTACGGACAAAAAACTCTAAAGACCTGGGGTTTAATTCCAACTTCTGTAAGTGACCATGTTCTAATGGATCGAAGGAGATGAGACTCCTGTTTAATTCAGGGCCCCATGTTTCATCACACTGTGGCTAAGTGTGTGAGCCAAGGTCTGAAATCACACCTGAGAGTGGTAATAATAAGGCCAAGGGCCTGACCTTGCACCTAAGGATAGCTAAAGTGTCAGCCAGGGTCTGAAGTAAAACCTGATAGTGGCCAGCGTGTTGCTCATCTAAGGTCTGATAACTTGCCTAAGGGTGGCAATAATGTCAACAATTGCTGATATCACATCAGATGGGAGCCAGAGTGTCAGCCAGAATCTGACGTCACACCTGATGGACTCTTGGAGCGGAGTGTAGAAGCCCAGTGACTTGTTGAAGCACATGCTCTCTGTGGCTGCTACAAATACGGAAACTGCTTGCCACAACCTGAGGCAGAGTGCTGCAGTAGGCAGGATGCGAAGGAAGTAAGGTCCTGATCCATGAGGTCTAGCATTGAAATAGTCTTTTAACCAAATTTCAGTTGAAATGTGTAACCCAGTCCATGGTTTTGAACTCTTTAATCATGCTTTGTGCACAGATCTGCAGACAAGATGTACACTATAAACCAGACCCATGATTAGTGCAGAAGAGTGACCCAGCTCGTGCTGTAATGGGAGGCCAGCAACAGATGCCGGTCCGTCAAATGGGACCACAGCTAGACATGGTCACATGTATCTATAAATCATAGAAAACAGCTACACTTACACTCTACCCCATCGCTTCATTAGTTGGCCATGGGATGCACTAATTTTGAGAAGCGATGAGAAATTTGAGAAGCGACTAGGAGAAAAAAAGAGTCACAACAGTATTTACCCCCAACTTAGGCTGCGTCTTTTTGTCAAGATAGACCAGTAAATATCTTTTCCACTCAAACGACTTGCAGTATATAGTATGAATGTTGGAATGTTTGTATTTTTATACTTATAACAACTACTTAAGGAGCTACAATGCAAAGAGTTTTCCCACTTAATAATAAAAAATAAACTGCACCGCTCACTGGCGCTTAGTTTGTGAACTTGGGAAAAATTTCAAGTTTGAGTGATTCCTGCAAGGCTTCAGTCTTGTATCTTGTAGGTAACATGTAGATTGGTTTGCATTTGGCACATAATGTACTTATTTTCTTTACCAGTATATGAACTTAGACTTGATGGTTATCCTAGAATCCCTGCTTTTTTATGAGTCAAACATGTGACCAGCAGATTCTACACAGACTTTTGCAGCAAGTGCTTTAACCAGTTGAGCTCTCATACAAATCTTACTGCCGTGGATGTTTGAGTATAGATAGTTCTCTGCAGGAGGTGATTCAGCCCCTCAGCTCTCATACCAGTGGATAAACATTGTGAGTAGTAAAAGCTAGTAAGATAGCTTAAGTGGGTTCATGTTCCTAGTGTCCTAATTTGTGGATAAAATGAAGGTCACATGTTTAAATTGTTTTACAACCATCTATCTTTTTATGATCAGTAAACTGATTACAACTAAATTGGACAATAATGTCTTTCATCTAGAATAGAGGAAATCACCAGAGCTTGAATTAGGCACGCAAATTGGGTTACATGAGGGTGCTCAGATGTAAGGAACAAGATACCAGTAGAAATAGTTTTAACAGAAAAGGTGTTAACCTCCCGTCAGCTTCTCCATGCGAGACTGTTATAACCACTGGGGCTGTCGTAAGACTGCACTATGAAACTGTGCTCCTCAATGTGAGATTAACATCCAGGTGAGTGATTAGGGATTCAAGCACCTGTCCTGCTTAAAATGTGGTTCTCTCAGCCCAGGGAAAGTTGGTAAAATGTGTCCCTTTAAAATAAAGCATACATTCTGCTTGTATCACCAGCTGTGATTGCTGTACCAGTTTTTATATTTCTCATTTGGAGTAAATATGCAACTTCTAGGCAGGATTATGCATGTAAAAGGTTTCATAAGCTGACTTACTGTAGTTATCCTCTTCAGGTGTAAAGATGTGCATGCTATGCTGTTAGACCTTTTTTCTAGGTTTGTGTTGAGTACATGTCTCCATGCAACTCACAGATTCGAAATACTCACCACCATTGGAAAGAACATCCTGCATACCTCCAACAAAGGGCAGATATGCTATAGCCAGCCTAAACATTGCAGCTGACAGCACTTGCCACCCCAATACACCGGCACAAACAAACATCCAGCGGAGCACATTGGACTGCGCATCATCCTTAGGCCAAAGCTGAAATATGCCACACTGCCAATAACACCCAGACTACACCACTGATCACTGGTTAAAGGGTGTAGTACCCCCATCAGACCTATGCTCAAAGTTATACCCCACAGCCCATTGGTCATAGCATTCACCTGACTCCTCCCCTGAACAGAGGTAGACCAGAAAACACCCACAATTCATCAAAGATAACTCAGGCTGTGGTCTACAGTGAAATCCCCATAATCACGTGCTAAGTTGTTTCCCGACTGCTGACAGTGTTAAGAGATCATATTAATGGCAAACTGCACTTAGCAGATACAAAACATATCCTCAGGTGTTTAGGTGCTGCTAGAGGCGAGAAACAACTGAAGCTACAGGCAACAGGAGCCCAAACCTGTAGAAGTTAAAAGGAATGGGCTGCTGATGGGTGACAGGGAGGCCCGATTGTGAGGTCTGAACTTCCCTGATATTGGACTGTAGTTGTTAGATTGGCACCCTAAAAATCCTCTGCACAGGTGTGTGCTCACCTCACTGCAGACTTCTTTTGTCTCTGAAACCTGTGCGTATTAATAGATATTTAACCCGAAGGATAACTGCAGTTTAAGAACTAAGCCTATAACATCAGTGTTACATGGGATAGCTCTGCTTTGCAAGGCGTGTGCCTTTAATGTCTGTGTAGTCTGAGAGACAGTGCAGCAGGAACCTGAGCATGTGAAAAAAGTATAACGTTACGGATGCATCTGCTAAGTGATTCTGAGACAGTAAACTAAGCTCAAAGATGGTTCTACTATTTGAGAACTGAGCCTGTAAATTCTGTGTAGCTGCAGAAATAGTTCTATTGCATGATGTGTAAGCCTACAAGATCTGTGGTGGGAAATAAAAGAAGTTGGTGGTGCTGTGAAGGAACATGCTATATATGTTGAAGGAACATGCTATATACATTTGATTCAAGGTTTTTGGCAGCGACAAAATACCTCAAACACTCCTAAGAAGGAAGAATTAGTCTTGGGCACATCACAAAAGTACTGGGATATCTGCTAGCAATTTCTAGCTGCAGATCCATAACTTAGAATATCCCCTAGGCTTCAGGCCTTATCTGGAAAAATCTTTAGCAATACCACTGCATGCTGTTAGGTGGCATCAGACCGTTGTTTTCCAAGCTGAATGTGACTTGAGCAGTACTTGTACTGGCGCCACCCCAGCGCGCTGACATCCGTTCCTTTCTTTACACACCAGCAGCACAGATCCAAAAGAGCTACTGCAGTAAATTTGTGGCCTATTGTTAGACACGTTTGTTGACTTTTTCTTTTTTAGCATTATTCTTCCAGTGTGCTAGTGATGCTCCTAAGAAGCCAGAGGGTTTTAAACCAAGCAGGGCCTGTCACAGGCAAATATATGTGATGGACCTCCATCTGGAGCGGGAGACAAAGTTTCTGATGGACCGGCATAGGAAGCTCTGCAATCACTCCAGCTTCCGATCACGTGGAATATCCCAAGCCCCTCTTGTAGTGGTTCCTTTTGGTCATCGTCACGGTCGGAGTCATCTTCGGTTAAGTCCCACAAATCTAGGAACTCCAAAAAGTCTAAATGCTTTTAGACTTTGCTGCACTGGTCCAGGTCATCAGACGCGATGCGGGAACAATGCTGCAAGTGGAGGCACTGCTTCCACACTCCATCACTCAGTCTGTGGTGCTTGAGCCTGGGTCCTATTTGTACCTCCTTGAATTTCCGGGAGCCGGAGCAACCCCTGCCCACCTCAGGAGTTGTATGAGGCCATGCTCCTTATATTTGAGCAGCCTTAACCCTCTGGAGGACATTCGGGCCCTATGGATCCGGGAGTTACCCGGCGGGTTCACCTTCTGCGCCAGTCACGCCTTCTATATTCGTGCCGACTCCTGGTGCAAATGTATGACCTTTGCTGGGGTTTGGCCACATGGCGTTTTTTCCGACCCCGCCAACGTACTGTACTGTGCCCATAGTCATTCCCAGCTCTGATACAGAGCCGTACCAGCATCACACCAGTGCCAACCTTCTGGGCCGGAGACAGTGTCTCCTTTCTTCGACAGGCCCTGTGGGGATTTTTGCAGGAGTAGATCTGGGGATCCTTACTGCTATCCTCATCCCCATAAAGACCCTTTGTCCCAATTGGATGATGATAACTGATATGAGCAGCTGACAAGGGCCGGATCCTAGGCACCTCACCAGACACTGGCCTGGTCTCTCCTCCTAGTGTGTCTACAGAGGAAGGGGTATCCTTTGCTATAGTGGTGAAGAACGGTGGCTGAGGTCCGTGATCTCCTGTACCCACCATGGAAGGGAAGACCAATGTCTTGACGGAGATGCTGCAGTTTGGGGTTTGTCAAACAGAACTCATACTGCCCTTTAATGAAGCCCTCTCGGTCATCCTGCTCAGGTTCTGGGCCAATCTCTGTACCGCCAACCTCGTGCACCTGACGTTCACATGTTTCCACCGCTCCACTCCTGATAACCTACCTTTCCTCACCCAGCACCCTACCCCTTGAGAGCCTTGTGGTGTAAGCCTCATCTTCAAAAGTGAATCCCAGCGTGTTCCCTACCACTCCACCAGATAGGGAATCCAAGAGGCTGTATACCTTCAGGAAGAGGATTTTCTCTTCGACTAGACTTATACCGGGGTATGTGAACACCACGTGTCTCTTGGACAGATATAGCCATACTGGGTGGGACTCAGTTGGCACTAGTGCTGCCTATGGTCTTGGAGGCCCGAGCCATCCTGAACCAGGCAACCGCTGATGGCGGGTGTGAAGCTAAGTTCACCATCAGATGCGGGCTGAACATGACTGAATCACTGGGCAGGGCCATTGCTTAATCGGTGGTCCTCCTCGGTCGCGCCTTGCTGAGGTGAACTGGCTTTTTGGGGGATGTCCAAGCACCTCTTATGTACATGCCCTTCGATGGCACTCACCTGTTCAGCAACAGAGCAGATTCAGTGATTGAGTCCTTTTAGGAGAATAGAGTCACTCCCGGTCTTTGGCACTCGCTATGGACCCTTACCAGCTACACTCTCCTTTTGCGCCTTCTGTTGCTACTGTAGGAGATACCAGCTGCGTCCTTTCCAGCAGAGCCACTGTGACCAATAGACTTACAAGCATTTTCGTGGCCGCAGGCGCGAATCCCACAAGTGTTGTGGGAACCAAGGCCAGAGATCTGCTCAGTCTGCCACAACCCACACCATCAGCAGCCTCAAAAACGCCTTTAGTATGTCCTTACAACAACACAGGCACCATGTTCGAGGCAAGATCAGACACAACCTGCACCAGTGGCAAGCCTTAATTTCAGACAAGTAGGTGCTCCAAATTGTCCAACAGGACTACATCCTTCCTCTCCTAGAAACCCTGCCTCTCCTGCAACCATCTTCCGACTGGTTTGCAAATGACAGTACTCCTTGTTGCACCAGGACATGCAGGCTCTTTTGGCTTAAGGTGCTGGAATTAGAAGTTCTTGCCACTTTCTGGTGCCAAAGAACGACAGAGACCTCTTCTCTGTCTTAGATCTGCAGCCTCTCAGATACTTCCTGAGAAAGGAGAAATTCAAGATGCTAAAGCGTGCTTAGGTCCCGACTGTTAGACCCTGAAAGCCTGGATGCTAGCATTGGACCTGCAGGGCGCCTATTTTTGTATGTCCGTTCTACAAGCCCATCGGCTTTACCTGCAGTTCGTGGTCGGAAAGGAGCGTTTCCAGTGTGCCCTGCTCCCCAGGGCCCCTCAGTGTTCACAAAGGTGAGGTTGATAGTTTCTGCACATCTGCAGAGTCGGGAGTATCAGTCTTTCTCTACCTCGCCGACTGGCAGCTGAAGGCGGACTCACCAATGGCGGTTGTCACCCACCTCCAGGCAACAGACCTCCTACATTCGATGTGCTTCATGATCAGCGTACCAAAGTCACACCGGACTCCTTCTCAGACGCTCCCTTTCATCAGAGCCTGTCTTAACTCGGTGCAATAGCACATTGGAATGTTGAGTGCTCCATTGAAGACAATGAAGTACTCTGGGCTTCTAATGGCTAGTAGAAGCCCGTAGCTTCAACATTCTAATGTTTCGTTTCATAGCTGTTGCTGTGAACAAAGGCCTCACAGGGCCTGAGGGGATTTCAACCCCCTCAGGCTCCATGAGGCCTTTGTTTAATTAGAACATTCTGCCCTAATGGCGCGGAATATTCAAATAGCATTACTGCCCGCCGTAGCTGGGCTATACCGGCCAGTACTTGCTCGCTCCCTTCAGCTAGGGCCTTTAACGCTGGAGCAGGCCTTTAATAGCTGGTATAGTCCACTATGGCTGTCTATAAGGCTATATTCCACTAGAGTCAAAGCTGCATTTACTGTTTTAGCTCATGTAGTTCCTGTTCTGAACTTTGGTCAAGCTGCTACATAGGCATCCTTGCGCATGTTCACCAAGCACTACTGCCTTGACAGGCCAGTTGTGATAGGCAGTTTGCCCATTCTGTCCTCTAGGACACTTGATCTGAGCCAGTTCGCAAGCCCACCTGCCCGGGAAGGTATTGTTTTGGTATCTATTCTAAGGTAAGGAGTCTAGCTAGAAGTATCTACCAGATGAACAAGTTACTTACTTTCAGTAAAGCCTTATCTGGTAGAGACTGTCTAGAAGCAGATCTCTTACTGACACTTCAATATTCTGCAAACTGGATTTTTCCCTCTAAAAAGGTGCTTGTAGGCTCTTACAGTCTGCCACTGTTCAATCAGCCGTCTGCCGTGGCTCAATGCTCTGGTGCAGAAAGAGTAACGTGAGAAACTGATGTAATTGCGCTGGGGTTACGCCTATACAGTACCTAATTTGAGCCGGTGCTTGGCATCAGCACTTCATTTTCAACACTACCGCTTGTGACTATCTGCCACAAGGTGGTGCTACCTGGCTAATTTAGAGGTGCCTCCAACAGTAGTAAATTATTAAATCATTTTACATAAAAAATAACTATTACCTGCCTCTCAGGCAATTCTAATAGCTTTGGAGGCCTGAAATAGTCAGATTTGCCACACTTGTAGGAGTCTGATGGTTAGTAGTTGTGTTATGATCATTGGCAGCCTGGCAGGAGAAATGTATGGTGCACGCTGCAGTGGCCTCCTGACGAGCGCTGGCTCGTTTTTGTTTTTACAAATTGAGCACTGCTAAGCCCTGCGCACGCCACATCCAGCACAGGCGATGGCTGCAACGCTTGCAAAGCTGTTAGAAACCACCTACTGGTGTGCAGGAGTAAAGCTCATGATTTTCCGGATCCAATCTGACTCCTGGGGATAGTCTGAGGTCAGAAATCTACAGCTAGATAGTCTTTAGCAGGTAAGGCGTTACCGAAGGTAAGTAGCCTGTACATTAATAATGCCATCTCTAGACTCATTGTGAAACCAATTAGTTATTTGACAGCTTACTTGTAAGTTGTGCTGTAAATTGTTCCATTCAGACCTTGAATTATGTAATCGACCTAAGCAGTCAACTAAATAAATGGAAACTTTTTTTGTTATAATGAAAATAGTGCACAGAGGTGTCCACTATATTTTTGAATATGTCACACTACACAGTAATCTATTAAAGCTTAGCAATTTCCTCAGGCATTAGCAAATTAGATGCGTGTTAAACACTGCTGTGTCACAAGGTCCCTTCCTAATGCAAAACTTCAAGAAAGTGCTCCAATACAACTCAAGACTTAACTTAACATCTTATCCAAATCCCTCAAGAGCCAAACGCTGCTAGAAATTATTTTACCATATTCACTGACGAGCCTATTATCTGACAAAACATGTTAACTTCTAAAAAAAAAAATAGTCTGTATCTTCTTATGTCCATCTTTCATCTTAGTCCTTTATGTTTGTAGTCCATAATCAAATAAAAGAGAAGTTTACTTTAGCCCCAAATTATTAAACAAGCATGTTAGCCTGCAACCTTATACACTTTTCTATTTTTTCGCAATTGTATTAGATCTAAAAAAAAAAAAACATACTGCAACACCAAAGCACTACAAGAAATAATAATCAGTCTTCTAGTTTTCAATAGCGAGTACCTATGTTAATCATCTAAGATGCCTTTTGTCTGAACAGTTAAACAACAAATACATTTAATCCAGTATATTTAGCCTGAAGCTTAAAAGTCCAGCCCTAGTTTAGTGTTTTGGCGGTTGAGCTTGAATACTTTTTTTTTTTACAATGACATTTCTTTGGCATTGTAAATGTAAATGTAAATGTGTTGGACTTGTAAAGCGCACAGCTGCCCGTAAGCGTCCCAGCGCTGGAGACTGCTGGGGAACCCGTCCTGGCTATCCCTGTGAGATGGCCCCTACTGGGTATCTCCAAGGTGAAACCAGGCATCCCCGGCGTCTGTGGGGGGCCGTTGTAGAGATGAGGCAAGCTTAATGCCCAGAGTTGCCGAGTGTGATCCCTGGTTAGAGTAGGCACCGAGGCGAGAATTGTCGAGTCCGCTGACCCTGGTCCAAGACCCGGCCGTGTCGGGAATTGAACCCTGGTCCCGGGCCGTTCTCTGCTTCCGGGTTGCCGCCTCTAACCAGTGAGCCACACCACTCCACTATATATCAAATGTTAACATCCACAGAAACAAGTTAGGTATTGTGACCCATTAGTGCCCTAACTTGAATTACGCTTGTATAAGTAAACCATACTCAATACATAATCCTCCCACAAGCCATGTTTGCTGAAATGGTAGCTTATGGACCACACCGCCCTGCTGGCCCTGAAGTCCCTTTCAATAAGGAGTGGGCACCTACTTATGCTGGGAGAGGACTCCTTTGGTGCCATAGACATTAATTGGGTCTATATAAACTAGGATGAGGAGGAGGGAAAGGTGGGTGAAGATTGGAAAGTTAAGGGAAAGTACAAGAGTAAGAAAATGGGCCTGGGGGCATCGTGCCCTGTTTGGGGTAGCGGAAGCATACAACAATGTCCATAGAAGTATCATTTTATAAAATGCATAAACAATTACACAATGCTTTGATAATATATCGCAATGCACATGAAGCAGATAAAAAAAATGACATAAAATTGCACACAAAGCTTATTCAAAATTATGACCTAAAAAACATTAATGAAGAAATGTACAGTTTTATACATAATATGCAGCATATACAAAGTGAGTGCTCAGTGTGTTAAGTGAACACGCGATGCTCGAAAAACCGTGTGGTTCGCACAATAATGGTTATCACAAAAGAAAAGAACGAATAGAACATAATAATTACACTATGTGCAGAAAATCGTTTCTAAGAGGATAAAAGTTCCTGATTATTCCTAAATGTTAAGTCAAAGAAAAGTTTTTTACAGCTGGGGACCTCATAATTTGGCAGGGCATTATCAGGACAAGAAAGTATTGAGCACGGAACTGCACAAAGGGGGGAAAAGGAGTTAAAATCCAGAACTAGTCATCATTGAGTATTGGTTGTAGCCGAGGTAACTGAGAGGTCAGTTCAATAGGTACGTACAAGATAAAAAGAATATGAACATTCATGATAGAATGAAATCTAACCTATTTCAAGGAGTAAAAAACACATGAGGGTGTGCATGCAGTGACAGACTAGAAATGAAAAGGGGAGAACTCGCGCCTAAATCTTGAAGCCACCTGGTCCTAAAAAATCTATATAAGTATAGTAAGTAAAAGAAAAAAACGATCATGGTGGCAGAGGAAAATGCCAGACTGCCTACATTGTTACCTACAGAATGTTGTATAGGCAGGCAATTAGTTGAATCCAGAAACTTCAATTGAGTTCAATGGCAAGCTAGGAATGTATCCAGAAAGTGTAAGGTACAAGAGTAATGATGGAGACTACAGGGAAAACTAGATCCCTCATGCATCGCAGTAGCATGACGGCAGTAAAGAAACTATTTAAATCACACTTTGCATAATGTTGTAGTTCTACGCTCTGAAAGCATACATGGAGCAGCATCTAGAGGCCTTGGAGATGCCCATTTTAACCTATTTAAATTTTTTCTGATAATGTTCCTCTAGATTGCCTGATATTGTTCTCGTGTTTGACACATTGTTAATGACCGCCCAAAGTTTGGTCTGTTAACAATTCTTTCATACAAAAGCACAATGATCCATATATTAAGAAAACTGATACATTCATAAAAGGGTAGAATTTTAAAATATTGTATATTTGGTGGCTGGGAAGTGCAGCAGGTGACCACCTGTAGCTGTCCTTGCCTCCTTCTACTAACTGAATGGGATTTCCTTTTCTAAAGGAGGCTGTAGTTTTGTTTGTGTTTTGTTACTTGCGTTTATTTTGCTAACATCCAGAATCTATTTATCTAATGTTTAGTATTCCTAAATTGACTTTGTCTGGCTTCTAGATATGCTGCCAAAAGTTGACTCTATGGCTCCCAGAAATGTTGCCTGTTTAATCTTTCTGTAAAGTCTAGATATGTGCCCTCCTAAAAATATGAAACAATCAGTTGCCAACAATCTGCCTAAACTTTCAGGTAACTCGAAAGGACTCGAGAGCAGCTTGTCATCTGCTGATCAGACCTCCCCAAAATGAGGCCCTGTGTTTGGCCAAATCTTTCACAATGAGATCCATTGGGGAACACTAATATATCTTCTGTTGATAGCTGTCATTACCATGTGGCCCTGTGTTTCACTAAAATTGGCTATGCTCCACTTCCTCGCATGGCACAATCTTGTTCCCCGGAGGATAAACCTTGCCAACCACCAAAACCTGCAATATGCTCCGAAGTAAAACCATGTTTACTCCGTTTATATGTCGACCTCATAAGTCTGGTCAACGTTTTCCTTGTACCATCTTAGTCTAATGGATGCACCAAGGGCTTGTGCTTGATGCTTGTTCAGGGCGTGAGCTTGGTTTGGCATAGACAAACATCTTCAAGCAGTCTATGGCCCAAAGCAAAGCTACATGTTTTCTCTCTCTTTTGTTGAATAACGTCCTTCAACAAACCAGTTCATGTGGCAAATAGATCAGTATTTTTGTGTTCATCTGCATACTGCGACAAGACCGCTGCAAGACCTAACATACAATTTTTCCACAGCAACTATTGCAACAAATCAGAAAATGGAATTCTCTGGTTCCGTTAGACCATCCTTGTACATTTGAACCATTAAAGCAGAAAGTCAATACTTGATACTCAGAGGCATGCTACCGAATTTATGCCCAACAGGAGTCAAATTACTTATCAGTGCAATTTTGGAAAACCCATCATACATCTTAAATTAGTCTTTGAAAAGGTATATATACTTGGAAATAATTACTTTCACAATAGGCTGTCATCCACCAACACCTGCTGTGACAAGACAAGCACTCAGTATATCTTCAAATCAACTTGGTGCTTCCTCGTCAAAACCAAGTCTAAATGAGAAGAAATACTAGAATCAGTTTCTTCGGTTCATTCTTAAAAGTGAATCTTTCCTTTACTTTTTGGGAGGAAGGATAAAAACACATTGCGGTTTGATTTTTCAAAAAGTGCTCTTTTTAATGAAGAGGGGATCTATTCTCTGATTGGTTAGCTTTCAGGCCCCGCTAAAGTGAGGGGGTTCATCACTTTGGTAGTGCCTGTTTGTGCTTCTTAGTGCTATTTGTTTGTCGAGTCCCTCAGATTGCATACTCTTTCCCTCCAACAACAGTGTGATTGCTATGGAGATGTTTTTTGCACCTGAATAGCACCCTATGAGTGAAATGAAAAAAGGTTTCCCCTACTCAAGTTTGTATTATGCATGTTAAATTTCATTATGTTCAAAATATTTAGAACAATTGAAATATTTATGTGAATGAATCCAGTTAAATATATTGCAATGAGGTAGCTTTCAAATTAATTCCCATATTAACCTGCAGCACTCAACCTGTGTCAGATTAAATCTCTTTTGCAAAAGGTGGAATTGTTTTAGAATCATCTTGCATAAATTCCAAAAACTGTAATCAATGTGCTTTGAGTAGGTTCCAAAATCCAGAACTGTGGATAGTTTTCATTCCCACTCCCAAAGATGATTTTTTAGGTAGCATCCTAAGATGAATTGTTTAGATTCTATTTTGTTTTCCTTTTCCCACGAAGCTTAGGGGTTTGTGGCTTACACCATTTATTATCAATCACCATCGAAGATATTCATTATTTTATGAAATTCTGAAATTGTTTCTACCAAGCAATTTTTATAGCAAATCATTTTTGTTTTATTGATTTGCAATATGTTTAATGAAGATGCTCAACATTGTGCTGGGTATCTCTGTGTAATGTTATCGTTTTCTTACATGGTCCAGGAAGTTAAAGCTGATCTATCTCCAGAACCGGCATTGGAATCAGAATCACATAATTTACAGAATAGTTCCATTGCTGCAGAAACCACTGGCGATCCTGATGTAGACAAAAAGATAAAGAATCTCAAGAAGGTGAGATATTTTTTTTTTTTTACTTACATTATAATACCCTATTGGATACGGATCAGAAAATGTCCTTCCCTGGATAGAAAAGCAACAAGCATTGGCATAGCCAATAGGTTTTGGCTTTGGGACCTTATAAGTATTTAGTTATGCAGCACAGTATACTTGGTGCAACAACATCAACTGTTGCATGGCTAAACACTTATAAGGTCCCAGAGGCAAGACCTGTTGACTATACCAATGCTTGTTTTAATTGAGTGTGTGGTAAGTTAGATTTTTTTTAGAGACACTGGCGAAAAAGGCATGATGGAGACGTGGAAGGAAGAACACATGCAACGAGAGAGGATGGATGAATGAGAGGTGGCGGCTGAATAATGGGTAGGGGGTTAGAATCGTGGAAGAAATGTGAACTGAAGTAAGGATGATGGATTCAGGAGAGAAGTAAGGTTGATGTTTAGATGAGCAAAATAAGAATGATGATGGGTTGATTGATACATAGAAGTAAGGATGGAAGGGGAGAATAAGAGATGAAGAAGTGGGAGTAGAGAAGGGATGATGAAGAGGTGCACAGATGAAAAGGATTGGTGGATGTGTGAAGGTGTGATGGGTGGATGAAAAGAAGGGATGCCTCACGTCACTGTCTTTTGGCATAGAGTTCAAAGTGGGCATATTATATTTATCTGACTACATTCTTGCATCCAGTCCAGGTGTTTTGCTTTGTCTTTTGGTATTTGTTGTTCTGTTAAACAGGACTACAAGTCCCAGAATGTAAGGCAAAGACAAGACCTGACTGACTCCCACATGCATGTTGTACCCGGGAAACATGAGAGGTCTGGAATATGTGTAAGAAATATTCTGTAATTTGCGTCTACGCTAGCTCGAGTATCTTTAGGTATTGCAATAAAACATGTTGTCATAATACATGGTATGGTATCTCATCGTACTATATTGCATTTGGGGATCTGGTGTCCTAGCATCGTTCCAGAGGTAGGAAGAAGAACTGTCAAGCGGTCCAGCTTCACTGCGCAGACCGAGCCCTTGTAGCTGACATCCGGGAGAAAGGATCTATGTGTCAGCCGCCCTGGCTGGACCTCACTGGCGCTCTACGTTATGAAATGAAGCTGCGTGTGTGTGTGGTGCATTGGCAGCACCGACGAGCATGCAGGGCTCAAATCTAGACTAATGAAGCAGTGTGTCCGCGGCAGTTCGCTCCGAAGCCCGGGCGATGAATTCAAGGAGAAAGGAGCTGCGTCCGGTCCCAGGGATCCAGTCTTGGAGCCGTGGAGTAGAAGCCGCCGAAATCAAGGAAAAGAGCAGTGTCAGGAACTGGTGCACAGCGCACCCCTTACATCTCCGTTTACCCGTCCTCAGCTGGGATAAGAGAACCCATTTCCCAAGCAGCACCCAGGCGTTAACTCCATATGAAGAGGGCATGCCAGTCAATGGCTTAATTTATAGAGCACGCTTGCCAGGGTTGTACTCCAATAATTGGTTACTTGGGACTAAGGATGCTGCATGGCGTCTTCACTAACGAGGCTGCGAGGCACTGTAATGCTTTTCTTTTCACTAGCTAAAGAATTTTGGGAACTGTAGTCCAGGTTAATTTTAGTTGCGCGACTTGAACAGAAGCCCTGAAAAAAACTGCTTGCAAATGAAACATCGAGGACTCTCATGACTTCCTTGCCGAGATTGGGTCAGAAGGGAACTTTACCCAGAGGCGCATGCCATGTATATTAAATGCCAGGCAGCCTCTCAAATAAGATGCCACAAGGACTTACGAAGGGCGTTTGAGAAGGTTTGATAATGGGTGCTACAGCGTCGCCGACGGTCCAAGCACCAGTAAACGGAGCAACAACGTTAGAAAGGTCCTTGGAATGAGCGTAGACTGTGCCCATGCATGCGTAGCTTCACCATGGCTGGTGCGTTGCATTCTGGGACTTGTCGTCCTGTTTTCAAATGGGATCAAAAGAGTGCAATATAGAAACCTGGTCTGGATGAACTACTATTTCATGGATCTAGGAACATTGAGCACTATCTGAGCATAATAGTCTGCGAGTATTCAATATTAGGCACAAAGACACCGATAAGCCTCCAAAAGATGAGCGAGCCACAAGGCTTTAATGAAAGGACGCAAACTCGCCAACCAGGCCATGCTAACAAGTGCAACTACATGGAAGAGAGTACGACAAAAGCCGAGGGACCGGTGCCTGCCAAAGCTCACGGAGTGGCACGCGCAGCACCTCAACTCGGGTGGTCCAGCTAGCATGCCGTCATACTTCCACAAACCTTTGTTAAAATGTGCACAATTGAAAGGACCCTGAGCACTTTCAAAATTCTGCTCACGGCTGCAAATAAAGCTAGTTCGATTTTCCCAAAAATCAAAAAAAAAAAAAAAAAAAAGTGCTCCTCGTGTGGCAGGGAGCGAGGAAGGGGCCTGCGCCGGTTTCCCTTGCGTGAGCGAGCAGGAACCATTTGTCAAAGCTCGCTCCCGCAAGGGAATAGCCAAACGTGCACGCGTTGCCATTGAAAGAAATGGAACATTGTGCACGTTTTTGGCTGAAAAGCCGAAGCGATTGCTAAAGGTCTTTTGCCTATGCAGCGCATGCGCGCTGCTTAGGCAGACCTAAAAACGAATGGCTGAATAATGACCCCCTCTAAACAAAGTGCTGGACCTTCTCTGCTTCACTTCTCTTTTGCTGCACCAACAATTGAAATTATTTTCCCTGTATTTTCTGTCCCAAAGCTAAGTGCTATAGCTAAAACTGCTGAAAGAGCCAGCCATTCAGATTTTTCTACTAAAACCACAAATGTGTTTCTATTTGTGGAACCATAAGACGCCTTCAAAGCTACAGATTTTGAAATCCCAAAACACATCTTCTAAATTTCTGATGCTTAATGAAATGTATAATTACCAGAGTCAAATTACAAGGAAGGTCCTCCTTCCACCATTAGTTGGTATTTAGCCCTCTTTAAAGTGTGCTTTCTCGGTATGTCTCCTAAGAATTAATAGGTTCTATAAGGTTCAATTTCAGGCAAAAATGAAGGCAAGATGGAAATATAGCAAGCTTTAGAAAAACCATCGGATGAATGAAGGCTGAGATATCCCCAACTCAGTGAAAGCTCATGTTGGCAAAATGCACTTATGATTAAACTCTCTTGATTATCATAAAAATTTGCACTTAACATCATACGAATACTGGGCCCAGACAGTAAGCCAAAGGTGCAAAATAAATGTTTTCCACTGTCTTAAAAGTTATCCACTAAAATGAATTGTAATAATGTTTGCACATGCCTTTACACTAGGAAGTTTTTTTTTTTCCAAACAAGGGAAAGGGGGTACAGACGTCAGTTTACAATTGTTACCATTTGCTAAGTTGGAAGAGAAACGGGGGAAGAGGTTGATGGAACAGGATGAGTATGAAAGAATATAGAGTGGCAGGGAGGAGAAATGTAAGTGTCAGGTTAGATTGGAGTGGTATTATAAAATATTGGTATTATAAAATATGTACTAAATGTGAAAAAACCTTAATGGCATGGATCAAGTTGCACAGCAAAGGGGCTGATGGCAGAAAGCAGGAAAAGGGCAAACATTCATAAAGATAGCTTTAAGATTCAGTGGATATCCTTCCCCCAATGGCAGTAAGTAGAGGAGCCAGAGGAAAGGTGAGGAGGTAGAAGGGGTGGGGAGAGCAAGAGAGCAAAAGGGCTAACTATGGATGACTATTGATGGTCTCTTGGAGAGGAGCCCTGGACCATGAAATGGGGGTACAGTGAATGGAGCCCATTAAATGCTTTTTCAGTTTTATTCAGGAGCTCTAGGAGTCTTAGAACAGGAAGGAAGGTGGTGGAGTGTCTGAAAGATGTTTCTCCCAATGAGTGTAATTGTACATAGAATTAATCAGCAAATCCACAGTGCTTCATCTAAGCTTTTTGCCGAGGTTCACCCACATAATTGGGTCACATGTTTACAAAATGTACATAAAATGTAAAACTCTACCACTTTAGGTTTTTTTGGCCCGTGTTTCAGTCAGCTAAGAAAATGGTGGCATTATGTGATTTGTGGCCAACATCTAGACGAGAGAAATCGAAAATAAATTGGAGCCAAGACATGGAGGGTATGATTACGATGTCAGGCAAACTCACTTCCGCCTGACCCTGTTGCAGTCTCAGGACTGACCCACCTCTGGGCGGTGGTCCAACACCGCAATTACAATGTGACCGCACATGGTGCAGTTGCATACTCCCAGTTCTCTATGGGAGCTTGGTCTGTGTTGTGTTGCTTACTTATTGTACTGTTCCTTTAATCTTACACATTCTAGTTATGTCATTGCTGAATGTAGAATGTTATACATGTCACCTTGATGTGCATCCTTTGTAAAGGGCAGTTATTCCTTGATGCTGATCTTGCTGGATTACTTGTACTGTGCTCTTCGACTGAATAAAGGATTTACCTCAATATCCTTGAATTTATCTTCATTTCACTGGCGACGGGATTCGAAGAGCAGAACCTACGTGGATTATTAACTTAAACCATATGTGGATATTTTTTTTTTGGTTCTATCTCGAGTGGACTAGGAAGGACTTTGACAACTATCTACTTTGGTAAATATACTATTATTTCATTAGCGATTTTATTTTTTGAATCAACTGATGAGTGCTTGAGCCTGTTTGAACTATTTTTTAGCGCTGTCTTTTTCACAAAATTGTAAGCGCTTTGAATACCAAACTGAACTTTAATCATAATTATTTAAGTGACTTTTACCTCTGTGGAGTTAAACTGTTATTGCTAATCAATTTTCGAGTGGAATTGGATTGCTGGCGTGCCTATTCAAGGAAACGAAGCTCTTTACCGTTTTCACGTTTGCCATTAGCGCGTTACAGCTCGCACCACAGCTCGCACCACGGCTCGCACTACATTCAAAAAATAATCGCATTACCAACTCCTCGTGACTGCAGACCAACTCCTCGTGACTGCAGACATACTTCTTGAAGCTTTGTACTTTTCCGTTCCATCTTCGAAGGAATAGCTTCGGTGCTACAACGCTCTGCGCCTACAACATTACACGCATTGGTTCGGAGGTCGGAGTCTTCCGCAGGAATTGTGGGTAATCACGTGTGACGTAACACGTATTTGGCGGCCATCTTAAGTAAACCTGAAGCTATAGAGAAACAGTTACAGAAACCTTCGTGAAGACTTCAAGAGACAGCTTTAACGATCGAAAGGAAGTTTGTGTATATTTCTTTTATTACAATCTCCGCGCGTTACCATCAACGGTGATACGCACACCTTCTCCAGTTTGTCTATTATTTTAGTGTTATTTATTATAATACTGAATCTATTATTGTGAAGGCACTTTTGAACTGCTACAAGTGTATTATATGTTTACTTACTTGCACTGGCATTCTTACTGTTAATATTTAAAGTACTTAATCCAGCATTACTTAACATTTTTTTTTAAAAATTATTGTTGTATTAGGTTTATTGTATAATGACTCAA
Organism: Lissotriton helveticus; assembly: GCF_964261635.1. Lineage (NCBI taxonomy): Eukaryota > Metazoa > Chordata > Amphibia > Caudata > Salamandridae > Lissotriton > Lissotriton helveticus. Next base: position 242,497,330 of record NC_136072.1, read on the forward strand.
CCTAATTACAACATCAGTCCTCCTCAGGCATTCTGGGTTTCTGGCAGTGAACCTCCACTCAAGTGGTTGGAATGGAAGCCTTATTTCTGTAATTATATAGATGCATTAGATGAGGATGGAAAAATGTCTCATGCTAAAAAAAAAGAGACTTCTTCTTCATTCCTTAGGTCCTGTTGGGCTAAAGGTATATGAAACTATGACTAAACCCTCCTTTCCAGGAGATTTGAATGTTTATATGTTAGCGCTTTTACATTTAGATACTTACTTTGCTCCTAAAGTGTGTATTGGCGTAACAAGATACCATTTTTTTTCAAGGAAACAAACTAAAGATGAAAATATTGACCATTTTCTTGCTGATCTTAAAAAATTATCTTTAGATTGCAAATTTGGTGTACTACAAGAAGAATTAATTAGAGACCAAATTGTTATGCATTCTTACAATGCTTCCATACAAGATAGGTTATGGATTAATGGGGATTCTTCTTTGGATGATATTCTTGCTATTGCACGCAAAGCAGAAATGTCTGGCAGGTGCGCCAACGTTATAAAAAATGATAACAGTGCACTGATTAATGAGGTTGTTGGCAAAGTGAATGCAACTGATAAGAAGGGGTTTGGCTATAACTCAAAACAATCTTTTGGTTTTAGCAACAAATCATTTTCTACAAAACATCCTCAATCTTCTAATTCTAGACCTAAGTGTTACAGATGCAACAGTTTGGAGCATTTAGCTGACTTCAAAGGATGTCCTGGCCTGAAAGCTAAATGTACTAGTTGCGGTTTGAAAGGTCATCTAACAAAAGCATGTAATAGGAAAAAGAAGAGTAAAGTAAATTTTATAAATGACATTGATGAGGAGGAGATTTTTGAGAATGATTCGGAAGATAATTTAGTAATGAATGTACATGATAAGTTAGTTTTGAGAATAAGAGATGAGGATATGGTTAACAAACCTATTTGTTCGATGAGTATCGGTGGAGTAGATGTCAAAATCTATGCTGATTCGGGGTCACCTTATACTATTGTTAATGAAGAAATGTGGAAAGCCTCTTTTGTTCAACATGTTGGTGAGAAATTATTGCCATCAGATATCCATCCTGAAGGTTATGTGGGAGAACCTATTTCTATTCTAGGTTTTCGTTGGTTTGTTTTCAGATTCAAAGGTAGAGAATGTAGGGGAAAGCTATACATTTCAAAGAAAGGACCACCTGTTTTAAGGTGGTTCGATCAAAAACAACTTCACATTATTTTGGATCCAAACAGTAAAGAACAAGTTTTAGTAGTTGATGATAGTTCTGCTGTTACTGATGGAATTCTGCACAAATTTCCGAAGGTTTTTAGTAAAACTTTGGGGAATTTAATTGGTTTCGAGCATAAGATCATATTAAAAGATGATGCTTGTCCAAAAGTGCATAAATGTAGGAATGTTCCCATTCTGGTAAGAGATGAAGTCAGCAAAGAATTAGATAAACTTGTTTCTACTGACATTATTGAGCCGATTGAAGCGAGTGAATGGGTTTCGCCAATTGTCGTCGCGAGACGGAGCAATGGGAAAATTAGGTTGTGTGTAGATTTAAGGTATTTAAATAACAACATTGTGGTTGACAAGTTCCCACTTCCTAAAATCAATGAAATGGTTTCTAGTCTGGGTAATGCACGATGGTTTTCAACTATAGACCTATCGTCTGCATATCACCAGATTTCTCTGTGCCCTGAATCAATGAAGTTTACATCTTTTGTGACACCTTTTGGTTGCTTCCGTTATAAACGTATGCCTTTCGGTTTAGCTTCGGCGGCCGCTGTTTTCCAAAGATTAATGTATCAATTGTTTAAGGGGGAAAAAGGTATCAGATTTTTTCAAGATGACATTCTTGTTTTTGGGGATGATGAGAATGAGCATTTATCAAGATTAAACAAAGTGTTAAGTATTCTTGAGAGCAAGGGCCTTACTGTTGAACATTCTAAATGTAAATTTGCACAAAAGAGTGTAACTTATCTAGGTCATATCATTGATGCTGAAGGTGTTAAACCTAAACCTTCTTTGGTTTCAGCTATCTCTGAGGCTCCTGTTCCAACAAGTAAAGATGACATTAAGTCATTTTTAGGAATGGCTGAATTTTGTTCTAAGTATGTTCCTAGTTTTGCGAGTGTAACTTATAATATTCGACAAGTTTTGAAGAAGGGTGAGAGATTTGAATGGTCTAAGTCTTGTAATGAAGATTTCGAGAATATTAAACATGCTATTGTTCAGGCCACTGCCTTACACAGTTTCGATCCATCCTTGGAGAACATAATAACTACTGATGCTAGCAACAAGGGCCTTGGAGCTGTTTTAATGCAAATAGATGAGAAAGGGAAAGAAAATGTGATAGCTTATGCTTCTAGATCTCTGTCTCCTTGTGAAGAAAAGTACCCTATAATAGAAAGGGAAGCGTTAGCTTGTGCTTGGGCGTTAGATCATTTTAAGTCTTTCGTTTGGGGAAAAATGTGTTTATTACGCAGCGACCACAAGCCGTTAGTAAAGATCCTGACTACAGAGGGTGTGATCAATGCTTCTGCTCGTTTGGCTAGAATTTCTATGAGGTTGCAAAATTTCATTTATAAGATCGTTTATGTTCCAGGTAAAAGCAACGTTCTTGCTGATTTTCTGTCAAGGATGCCTGTAATGTTGGAAGATTGTGATAATAATGAATGGAATGAGTTACATGTAGCCTTTGTTCATGATGAGGACCTTTCAGCCTTCAACAAGGAAGAATGGAGTAGTGAATACTTGGCTGATGGATGTTTACAGAAGGTGATTTCTTACACAGTTGATGGTTGGCCAAATAAAAAGGATATGTTAGATGATGCTATTAGACCTTTTTGGGAGGTTAGGTCTGAACTCTCTATTGCACATGAGACATTACTAAGGGGTGAAAAGATCATTCCTCCCAGTGGATTACGTGAAGGAATTATAGAACTTTGCCATGAGGGCCACCCTGGTATTGTGAGGTCTAAGTCATTAGTGAAACATTTATTCTGGTGGCCTGGTTGTGATTCTCAAACGGAAAAGATTGTTAGGGATTGTGTTATTTGTGCTTCCGCAGACAAAACATTGCGTACCTTTCGTCCTCCCATGTTGGAGTGTTCTTCTCTTGAGTTTGCTTGGGAATGTGTAGCGGTGGACATTATGGGTCCTATTCAGGAACAAGATGGTTCTCATCGATTCTTAATTGTTCTTCTTGATTTATTTTCTAAATGGCCGGTGGTCAAGGTTGTAGAGAGGGCAGATACAGATTCAGTTTTGAGTTTCCTGGATGAGACTTTTGTTACAGAGGGAATCCCTTCTTGCATTCTCACCGATAATGGTGTTCAGTTTTTGTCTGTAAGAGCGAAAAGATATTTCAGCAAGCTTGGTATTAGGCATAGGACAACTTCACTTTATAATCCTGGCGGTAATGGTGTTGTTGAACGTTTTAATAGGGTGTTGAAGAATACTATTCAGCTTTCAATTGGTAATAATTTGGATTGGCCGAAACCTTTTAAGGTACAGAAAGGCGAGTCTACTTTCTCTGAACCCTTTCAAGTGGTGGAAGTTTTAAAGAATTCTGTTAAACTTAGCAATGGGAAAGTTTGGAATTTGAGTAGGGTTGCAAGGTGTAATCCAAGTTGTTTTTCTAGATCTGATAATTCTAGCACTCCTTGGAAACCAGAAGATTTGGATGTTGATAATTCTAGTGGTAATAATAAATTGGATGACAGTCCTGGAGTGGATAGCTGTTCTAGTTCGAGTGAGATTCCTAGTTCTAGTGTGGTTGTTTCTGAGAGTGACAATTTAGAGGCTTCTAGCAGTATCTCTGAAGATTCCGTTGTCATTCCCATGGAAGGAAGTTCTGTGGTTACTGGCGAGGATTCATCTTTGTTCCGCCATTCTTCAAGGAAGAGGGTGGTTCCCTTGTGGCTTAAGGATTACATCATAGATAATAAGTAGTAATTTAGGTAGTAGTTTTTTGGTTTTTATTGGTATATACCTTGTAGAAGTTTAGATCTACTTTGTGTATATTATTCCTTTGTTTCCCTTCTCTTATATTTTTTATTTTATTATTAGAAAGAGAGATGTGTTGTGTTGCTTACTTATTGTACTGTTCCTTTAATCTTACACATTCTAGTTATGTCATTGCTGAATGTAGAATGTTATACATGTCACCTTGATGTGCATCCTTTGTAAAGGGCAGTTATTCCTTGATGCTGATCTTGCTGGATTACTTGTACTGTGCTCTTCGACTGAATAAAGGATTTACCTCAATATCCTTGAATTTATCTTCATTTCAGTCTGCAGCCATAAACCGGCCGTAGCATCAGCCTCCATAGAGAAATGGGAGCATGTGTAAATCCCTGCACCGTGTAGTAGGCAACTCACTGTACCTGCCTCATGGTGCAGGGATTTACAGGGGGCACCATAGATGCTCCCCAAGCCCCAAACTGGAGTTCCCGGGGTGGAAGGTCAATGATAATTAGTCTAGACTACATTCAGTCCATCTATTTTGCCAACCATGCTTCCTCAGACAGGAACCAGCCATATGAAAATCAGCCTTGTTCCTGTTCCTCTAGGAACAGTTGAGTCTGGACTGCTGAGCGGAGTCCTCTCAGAGTGGAAACACAAGCAACCCCTGACTGGTTTTGGCCTATTTGGGCCATATCAGTAGGATGCAGCTTGAGCCCTGTGGCACATTGCGCCCAGGACCAATGTTAGGGCATGCCCATTGCACTTGGAAATCGCACCGATTTTTATATGGCACATCTCGGTCTAGGATGGCTCAATGGGCAAATAACAATGGCTATGAATGTAGCCAAGAGCAATTGCCAGTAGCTGAGATTAATCCATACAACCCAGCCATTACGGTTTTGTTTTCCTAAGTACGATGGGTATGCCCAAATGTAGGTCCCTGCTCACTGTGCCACAGGACTCATGCTTTACCTCATTGTTGAGACCCAGGTTGCTTGTGTTCTGTCTAGAATTAACCTACCTTGGTGGTTCGGCATAGACTGTCCTGTTGGAGCAGGCCCAAGACTGATTTGCATATGGGGTAACTGACTAAATTAATAAAAATAAATAATTTTACCAGATCGCTGCCACCTCGACCATCCGCTCCATCCTGTTTTTCCTGCTTTTGGGACAGGCACCCAGACTGCACTGCTGCCAATTATGACACTGCAGGAAAGCATAGTCGATTGGCCTGAATGCTACAACTTTGCCCTCCCAGGCACACTGGTAGTCTGTGTCTGCTTTCTCCAGCCCAGCAACGCAGCTGGGGCTGGAGAAAGCTTAATTGCGCTTGAGGGAGTTTGGCCAGCCTGAAACCGCCGGCCAAACACCTCATGCGCAGTGAAGAGACAAAAGTGCACTAGCATTCCCCCACCACAGTGTCATCCCCCGGGACCCGCCCTCAGGACTCCTCAGAGTCCTGGAGGTGGGTGACTAAAATAGTAGGATAATACAATGAGTTTCTATAGTTTTGTTTGCGGCTGGGGGGTGCAGTGCTCCTCCACCCTAATGAACGGTCTGTCGCTGGCCTTGACACATGGCATTTTTGGCCTGTTTGCAGTAAGTTTTTAGGTTTGTCCTAAGGAACTTTTACCACAATTGTTAAGGGGGGCCCGGAGTCAACCCCTTCCCACTAACTTGTGCCAGGCATAAATGTGGCTCATCCAGGCACCCACTTCAGAACACTTTCTTGACTCCAAAACAGAACTGGCCCTGTTGTCTGTGACTTGAAAGGAGTAGACCTGCTCCCTTTTGTACCCAGGACAAGGAAGTGGTAGACTCCAAGGGTTAGTTGGTTGACTTGCTTTGTGACTACAGAGCGACAGTCGTTGCAAGAGGCTTTTTCTAGAAGTACTCCGCTTACCAGTGGCAACTGGGCCTGGGCTAGACCCATTTGTTTTGCATCTGCCTGGCGCTCAGTGATTTTCTAGGTGACTCAGCTGAGGTACTGGGAGCTGTTATAAGTGTAAGCCTGAGGTTGTTTGGGCCCCAGAAGAAAGTTGGAAAACATTTGAAAGCTTTTTTCTCCAGATCAGTGAGACGTAGACATTTTAATGAATTTTCTGACTCTCCGACATCCATCGGGACTAATGCACTTGGTGTATCCAACCCAGGCACCGTTGCGGTCTGCCTGAAATTACATCTTGTTCCCGGTTTACAGCAGCATGCACATGCTGAACATGGCTCCACAAGTTTGATGGATAATCCGCCAGACACATTTTCCTCCATTATACTATATTTTTTAGCAGCAAATTCCATCAGTGAATTCTCTCTTGAGAATTGTACCCATAAATTGAAGGCTCTTCATTAACTCCCAAATCTACATGAATAATCAACCCATTTTCATGTCTTTTTAAACATACATAACACAAGATATTGGTGTTCAAGGCATGTGAGCTGTACATCACAAGCTTTGCATACTCCAGCCATCTAGTGTCAGGTCCTGATGTTTGCAAGTTGTTTTCACGTAAGTATTTGCAGCTGTTGACTTGTTACCTTTTATCTCTGTTTTTGTGTTAGTTAACTCGTATTTTTCGTTATATTGTGTTTTCTTTGGAAGTATATAATTTTGGTGTCTGCACCCCCCTGCAATGTAAGACTTGAGCTGCTGTATGCTACCCAAACATGAGACAACAAGGCTCTTGAGGAGCCTTTGGTTTGCCTTTGTGACCATGGTGTTATGGGTGCTTTGTCATAGTACATGAAAAAGCATTTGGCCACCCTCATCTGATCGTACTGGAACTGTTTGTTAATGGAAATGTATTGATACTTAACTGTTGCTTATAAACAAATTGTTGTCCTCTGCAAATAGCCCTACTGTTAATCTAGTAAAGATATCCTTCTGTGTGTCTCATATTTGTGTGTTTATTTTCTCTTTTAAGAAACTAAAAGCTATCGAACAGTTAAAAGAGCAGCAAGCTTCTGGGAAAACCCTAGAGATCAACCAGGTATTGTTCACCATTCCTGCATCTAGGAAATGCTCTAATAGATATTTGTTTGAGGCATGTGGGGTTGTAGATGCACATTCTTAGCATAAGTCTACCATCTAGTGTTGGGCTTGGATGTGTGCAAGTTTTTTTTTCCGAAGAAGTCTTTCGAGTCACGTGGTAGTGTGACTCCTCCTCTTGCTGGTAATGTGCATGATCATCAACTCCATTGTTAGTTTGTTTTCTTCAGTTGTCTGCTTTAGACGTGTGCTCCTCTGATCCTTTATGGCAGTCATGCTGTATCGTTATCAGCCTCAACCTACTCAACGGTATTGTTTTTGATTAAAGTCCCTTTACTACTTCATATGGTTCGAGTAGACAACTTAGCATAGTCAGGGTGTCTCAAGTCAACCGCTGTCCCTTCCAGGGCCCTCACCCTTCAGGGCATCCCGATTGTCACCCTTAGACTTTCCACCAGCAATATGAATATTTGCTGATGGAACAGATGCCTTTTTCATTTTGCCCTTAGTGTCACGCAAAGTTTCTGCTCATTGACCTCCATCAGGTTGGTCATTTGTGCCTCTCCCTTGAGCACAATGAGGCTACCTGTGAGGCCTGCCGCTCCTTCAGGTTCAAGAAGACTTATTGTGATTGTTCGGCTCGACATCTCAGGATGTATCAAAGGAGCGTGTACAACACACTCTACCTCTTGATCTGAGGACCTCCAGGAAGAATCTCGGGCACAAGCTTCGGCGGCAAATGAACAGACCTTCTCCCTCAATGAAAGCTCGGGCTACGATATCTGCCTTTTGCTCAACATGCAGTGAGTACTTTACCCCCACCACCTCGGCATCCACCCCAGCAACCCATGTCAGAGGGTCGACAGATTGTCCCAGAAAGAGATAAAACTATTTCCGGGCCACCTCTGCCTTCAGGCCATGTTCGGCAGCGAACAACTACTTCGGAAATGCCCAGCTCGGGCACCAAAAACTCCCTTAAGATGCCCATTCCTGCTTCTGAGCCAAGTCGACCGTCTGATCCGAAATCCTTTAAGTCAAAACCTTTGGCGTCCAAACACAAGCAAATGGCCATACCGAAACTGGCAGCTTCGGAGCACAAACAAACGTCTTCTTTAGGACCGGAATCTACGGCAAAGGAGTGGAAAACTTTCCCAGCTCCCATACCCACCACGTAAGGTGGATACTGAAGAACACTTGCTTGAAAAACTGCTAGAACAGCTTAATTCTAGACCAGTGCCTGTTCCAACTTGTCTCAATTTAAGAAATTGCTCAAGACCTGGCTGTTTTAAGACTCTGTTTCTCTCCTAGGTGACTGTTTTTCAAGGGCATAGAGATCCCCCTAGGGATGATTCGTTGCGCTCATCGAAATTCTACACACGTCTAACGTGCAATATCACATGTACGCTGACGAGACACAACTATACCTTAAGATCCACACCTTAGAAGACATCAATCTGCTCAACACATCGCTTAGGAATACCCAGACATGGCTGGCAGAAAACCATCTCAAATTGAACTCCCTAAAAACTGAATTCCTTCTAATAGCTCCACCTGCCCAAGTCCCCATAATGCAAGACTGGATCAATCATCTTACGGCACTCAACTTTCAACCGACCATCGTGGACTCAACGAAATCGCTGGGAATAACCCTTGACAGTAACCTCAATATGCAAAAACACATCAGCAATGCTACAAAGGGTGCAAACTTACAGATAAACACACTGAGGAAGATGAAACCCTTCCTGCCTATCAATGACTTCGAGTAGGCAGTACAAGCTCTAGTAATCCCTAGAGTGGACTACGGGAATGTCTCTCTTTGTGGCCTACCCAAAGCTACAACTGCACCACTAAGAGTTTTAATCAATGCTGCAGCAAGACTCATAACTGTCTCTAAAAGAAACGCCGACATCTCACCGACCTTAAATCCCTGAATTGGCTACCGTTGGAAGCCAGAATTCATTTGAAAATAGTGTGTATCACACATAAAGCCATGCATCACAAAACGCCCAGCTATCTGGTGCAGAAACTAACGATCTCGGGTGAGATCAGATCTTCACGAAGTGCGAAAAACCTACTACTGAAAACGCAAAAAATCAACAAGAAGAAAACCTAGAACAGATCCTTCTCAGGGATGGCGCCCAGAATCTGGAATGCCTTACCCCCAGAAACCAGACTTAACTCCTCCACTGCCTCTTTCAAAAAGGAAGTAAAATCGATTCTCATTGCCAAATTCACCTGAGTATGGTATAAAGAAATCTCAAGACCAAATGTATTCTCATTACTTACTCTTTTTATAACAAGGGACACCTATGCAACCTAGTCTTTATATATTCCCTTATTTAACGCTATGTGCTGGTTTTGTGATTTACCTTTACTATGCTGCCTTTGAATGATGTGATATATTTGTGCTCTGTCCTGCCTTCAATAGATGTATAAAGAACTTTATTTACTGTAAAGCGCTCTGATATCCGCAAGGATCTTGTTCGCGTTCTATAAAACTTTCTAATAATAATAAATAAATAAATAATAATAAAAATAATAATAAAAATGAGGTCATTGAATTTTCTTAATAAATGTGACTGTATGGTGGTTAATGTCATCATTTCATATGTAGGTTGAGCTTCAGCCTTTCATGGATTCACATGCTTGAATCATTCCCTGTTGTCTATGTTGGAGCCTTTGGTTAAATACAGCAGTGCAGAGCAACAATTAACCATAGAGAAATAAGCAAAATGTTATTGATCTTGTTTCATTTCCAACTCATTGAAAATGACCTGAACTTCAGCCATTGAGATGGAAGTGCTCTGGATGCTACTTCCCCTGTTGCCACCATAGTCTCGGCCACTGGAATCACGTGGCAGGAGAGGGCCAAATTAGGCAGGGTTGAGTAAATTATGCGTCATAAAACAAATTATGCGGCATAATGCAGCACATTTTATAACCGTATTACTTCATTATTTAGACATTTTTAAACTCAGTAACAATGTCTGGGCATTGGATGCACATTATTAGTACCACTATAACACCCAAATAAAGCAATAAGCAACAGAAAGCCAAACACTCAAGTTTTTAAAAAGGCCTTCTACCACGCTGGAACACGTGTTGCTGCATTCTTAGCAAATTTGAAACCGTTTGAGCTGTAAACAATTTATTTTTTGTTAAAATCTGCAGATTATGTGGGAGATGCGGCAAATCTATAATTATGCAAAAATCGCTGCTGCCCCACAATCAATTCCAGTAGCCCTTACCATAGTTTACATTTTCAACAATATATTGTGTATGCAAGGAATCTATAGGTACTGAGATTGAGTCCAGCTTCCGGGATTAACCCTACTCCTTTCGAAGCATTTTCTTTTGAGACTTTTCTCTCTGGAGTCTAGGCCAGAAGTAAATTCCAGGATGTCTGAAAAGCCAAAGGCGGTCTCTTCAGGATATGTGTATCTTGTGAGGAAAAAGTGCTACTGCATGACAAGCAGTGGCATCATTACCCCCCTACTTTAGCAGCTTAAGTGGGGGTAGACACTAAAAGTGGATTTGTTTTATATTTTTCTCTGCAGTGCTGCAGACACAGCCTCATACAACTCTTTCAAGGAATAGCAGGGCTAAGAGATGAAGATCCACGCTGCTATGTGAGCCAAGTTTAGTAAAAGGGAGAGAGAGATCGAAATGATGTAAACAAAGACAAAAGTACAGAGGAAGCAGAAAATACACAGAAAGGCAAATAGAAAAAAATGTGTGAAAACAAAGAATTGTAGTAGATAGAAAGTGGACAGGAGGGAGCGGAGAGGAAGAAAGGTTGAAAGTAATAAAATGTGCAAGAAAAGAAGTGAAGTGGATGGGCAGCAGAATAGACGGGCAGGTGGATGTAAGGGTGAAGGCAATCACTATAAGAAGGGCCGGGCTTACTTTCTTTGCTCATACGGTATCATTAGAGGTTTGGTTCAAAGTGGGGGTATTTTGATAGTCTGGCTACATCCTTGATGGCAGGTGCATCTTCTGCTTATCTGCTCAACACAAACCACAGTAACACAAGTACAGTGGATCACTTTCCGTCAAGACCCTTACACTGTGGAGAAAGCAGTACCATCTTAAGCCTGGAAACAGAGAAGCTTGCCAAAGTGCACCTAATCGTCCTCCAGAAATGCAAATCAGGAACTGATAATTGGTGTGTTACTCTTTTGTATCATCTTCAAGAGACCTTAGTCCTAAAGATATTCCAGTAAAAACTCTTCAAAAATGGGGAAAGCAAAACATTAAAGCAACCTGAGGTAAGTAATCTATCAAACTCTCCAGTCTAAGATTCTGTCTATGAAACCCTAGTCAACTAACCTTTTCTGTTGAATGTTACCAAAGGCTGCCACCTGGATGACTAGAAATGATTCAATTATGTGAATATATGAGCTATACCAAGAGTGAAGATTTGTAGTTGGAGATAAGTAACTTTTTTCTTGAAAACAAATATGGACGATATGGATGTGCCTCTGACTGAAGGCAGTGGATTGTTGTGCATTCCAAGACTTGCACAAACACGAAAGCATGTTAACAAAAGTGAAATGATTAGAGAAGGTATTTGCACTGCATGCTGAGATTAAGAGCAAGTTAAGAAGTAGAGTGGTGTTCAAAGTTTTTTTCCTGACAGTCGGTTATGATGAGTATAGTTTGATCTTGAGATGGAAATACATAATTAAACCCAAATGTATGGCCTTAGAAGAAACAGACAAAGTGTTTATTAGAATCATTTTTTCTTTTGTTATTTTTTGGAAATTGTATACTTTCCAGTCTTAGATTTTAGCGTGGCTTGTCTTTATATGTCAATTGTCACTGATGCAATACACTTTTAGATATACTGGAGTGTCACAAGTACATTGGTAGTCAGAAAACCCAAACTCTTCCATGAAGTTTCCCAGTTGTGCAATGTAAAGGTTGATTCAACAAGATGGGAGAGTCACGAGATGGTTGTGGAACAAAACTTGTCATCAGTGGAGGATCATAAATTGTTTTTCCTATCTTTGCAAGTTATTTCCTTTCAGTCAGGTAGGAGACAGGCTACTCTAGCACACTGGCTTTGATGTCCATGATGAAGATGTCTCCTCTGGGCAGTCGTGTCAAACGTTGCTGAGAGGTCCAGAATGAAATTGGGGCATGTTTCCTGTGTTGGATATGCAGTGTGTGTCATAGGATTTTTAGGGATTTGATCTTCCTGCTGTAGCCTGCGTTAACTAGTGTGTTGTATTTGGCAAACTACCTGGTGAGTTGTGATGCAATTGCATTTTCTTTGAGAGGTAAGTTATTGAGTGTTTGAAAGCTGTCAGTGGAATCCGGGTTCAGATTTGATTGTGTTAGTAGCTACGTGACCTTTGCAACTTAGTAGCAATCTGGGAAATACCTAATTAGAGAGAGGTATTGAGATAGCATGTTCTAGTATTGTGCATGATATTTAAGATGGATTCATGTGACATCAGATTGATTTTCTTTGCAGCCCCTCTGAGTGTAACAGAACCAAGCTGTTTGCACAAAGTGGGTCTAGCCAATTGTATTGATCTGAACAGTGAAGCATTTTACTAATTATGTACAGGTGTTTCGTTGAAAGAAGATGGATTTGTTGTTAACAATGTAGTCAAATGTTCAAAGAAAAATGCTCGTTGTTGATCAAAGTAATGGTTTGTTTACTTCAAATGTTCTTTTTGTTGGTATGTATCATTTCATTCATGATAATACAATTATCAATAACATATGGATTTCATTCCTTTTATATGATCCCAGCTCAACTTGCGATGCATATAACCCTATGCATTTCGGGACCCAAGCCCTTCATCAGGGGAGTAGTATGCAGTCGCGTTCGGGAGCGTGACGGCTTGTCCATATATCCGTGCCCTCACGTGTGTATGAACCATCAACGTGGGAAGTCATAGGGTTATATGCATCGCAAGTTGAGCTGGGATTATATGAAAGGAATGAAATCCATATGTTATTGATAATTGTATTATCATGAATGAAATGATACATACCAACAAAAAGAACATTTGAAGTAAACAAACCATTACTTTGATCAACAACGAGCAACTTCAGTTTATTTTTCTTTGAACATTTGACTACATTGTTAACAATCTTAGAGAACACGTTCTAATAGGAGTGCCCCAAGGCACAGTGCCGTTTGGTTGCCACTGCAATTCTAGTGTTAATTCAATATTATTCCCTAGGACCAGAGGGGATAACACCTGAAGGCACCCAAAAGCAGCTATTCATAGTTTACAGAGTAAATATTCAAGAAAATACCCAAGGTGTGCCGCACATCCTATACAATTTCTACTTTATTAATCTAGCATTTCTGTGTGTCATCTGTATTTGATTACTGGTGGTGCTATCTCTCATATATGCTGCTTACCACGGTGTTGGTATTAGAGTTGAAGTTTACAAGGATGATAAATGCCCTAGACAGAATAAATCGTATGGTTGTCTGCATTAGATTTTGGCGTTTTCTGCACAGATTCCTTGAGTCAGGCTGTGTTCTTGTTGTTCTGCGAGAGAACTTAAGCCAGATAACTGCTGATGAACTCATTTTACTTGCCTTATTGACAGCCACTCCTGCATCTACTAGGTCATGACAACCCCATAGAGACTTTCCTGCAGAATATCAGATGCTACCTCCTTCTATCATATCGTACCCATCACCCTTTTTCTTATCCAACCAAATTGTGAGTTATAGAAGTTCATGTTGGAGGTTCCTTGCCAAAGCACTGAGGGTTGCAGCACACTCTTGGTAAAATAGTCATTGATCTGCCTTTTTCTAGAACACTGGAGTCGGAATTAAGTAACCATTGACAAATTGGCTCACCACCTTACAACATGAACCCTACTTGTTAGAAAAGATCTATCCACAAGACCTAACACAGATGAGCAGGCACCTTGCAGCTGTGCATAGGAGAACTACTTTGTATGCGCTTGCATAAACAAATATGATCCTGCTGATAATGTGTTTATTAAAAAGGAGAATAGAAATAAAATGGTAATTTAGTAGATAGTAAGTTCTTGAAAACCTCAGTCTTGTATACTGTCCTGATATGTTGATAAGCAGCATACATTTTATATTGATTCACTAGTGATTGACTGGTCATTGTATTTCAAGACATGATCATTTCTTTTTTATTTAGACGTTTGTTTATATGTCATATTACAGTACTAGAAACACACGTTTCTGTTAAGTCTCTTATTTGGTAAAATAAATGTGACACATAACACATTTATCTTATTTTCTTTCTAGATTGAAAAAATCCAAAAAGAAGATGAGCTTTTAAAGGAGCTTGAAGATTTGCAACTTGGCATTTAATTCTTTGAGTAGTCGCTACTTGTAACCCAAGCAAACATTAGACAAATAGATTTTGGACCCCCTCAGTAATACAATTCCCAGGTGGCTGAAAGAATAAAGCTTTCCATTTTCAAGACGTAATTATTTGCACACGATTCCTGTCTATGTGAAAATGGTATGTTCGTTGGACATACTGGGCCCGCCATTTCTGCCCTAAAAGCAAAGTTAATGCCGTTCATCATAGAAAGTTTACCTTTTCTCTCTGTGTTTTACGTTCAACTACAAAGCACCAGACTTGTGACGATGACAACTAAAGAACGTTCCTTCATGTCCTATAATTCAGAGAGTGACTTTATCTGATCAGATGAGCCAGTTAGGCTTTGTATGTGTTTAAGAGATTTAACAAATTACAATTTAGACATAGAATATACTTTGACTGATTGTTCACTTCAATATTATTATTGAAGGTAGTGAACGAGGAAGGGCAAACTGTTAAAACATATTTTATTCTCTTAATACGAGTATTGTTTTTTGAGGCAGTGATGATGTAGAACTACACAGAAGAATGTTGATTTGTGTTAATACCAAACTCAAACCTTTTTACTGTTCATGTAAAAAGGACAAATTATGTGCAGTTAAATACACAGAATCGGTTTTTAAGTCACAAATCAGAGTTTATATTTTTATTATTTGGTAATGGCCCAGTCCAAATGATAACGCAATGTGTTTTATTTCTTTTATTCAACTGTTCAAACTAGGCGAAATCTACAGCTGTATTAAGCCACAGTGCCTGTGCACAGTTGCAGTTTATTTGGTTTACTCTTATCAGTTACCTCAGGCTGTTCTAATGTCTTCAATGAAACGGCTGGGTTCACGGCAATGTTGAAAGTGAGCTGTATATCACAGTCAAATTACAAACAAGAGCCTGGTGTAAGAAACACCTTTTGTTAAAGGCAGATAATGCCAAATGATTGTTAAAACGGCCAGATTTCCTAGTCTGTATTCTGCCTTAGGCTAAAGTCATAGTATTAACTCTGAGAATGGCTTTGTTTTGAAGGGAATGTGACTGACATTGTGTTGCATTTAATGACTTTCTTGTGCATATATGCTTTAAATAGAAATTACATTGGTTATTTGGTTGATGATGAGTACTTACTGCTTAAAGGAAAACTGCTCATGCCTTATACATGAAATAAATGTTTTGCCTAGTTGCAGTTTGTTTATTTTGGGGTGTCATTTAAGTTTGATAAAAGCATGTCATAGATGCAGAATGATGGCAACATTGACTTGTCGAGCCTAACGTTGGTGCACTTGAAACGTACAGTTGATGGCAACATGTTCTGGTTTCTTTTGAAGCTTTACAGACTTGCCAAAGATTATTTTTCTAGAAATGTAATATGTAAGCTAACTTAAAAAAAAATGTTCATTGTGGTTTAATCATCTTTTACACAGAAATGTAATATCTACAATGTGAGATAAATTGTATATAGTACTTAATCTGCAAGGTTTTAACAAGATGCAGTGGGGAAGATTCTTGATGATCACAATGTTATATTATAACAACTTAATGTAAGACCATGCAATATCCACAACATTTCTGAAAGTCTAGTCAAGGTTATGATCGGACCATTCATTCCTCGCTAAAACGCTTACTAAATCTTATCATATTTATATTTTTAGGTGTGTTTAAATATTTTGTTTTGTATTATACATGTAAATTCACATGACAATAGTGTATGATATCATTAACTACGATTGATGTCTAGGGCCATAAGAATGAGTGTCACTTTTCTAGCCATAGTAATACCTCACGCATATCATTTAGTTTGCCCAGTAATCATACAAGGGGTTTGGGGGCTTAATTTTCAATTACTTTAAGAGAAATTGTCACCCAGATTGATGTCTGTGTATGGTTAAGTCTCTTCCTCTGCTCTTTGGCTAAGGCTGTACCTTCGGTTTCCGTCTACTTACACATTAAGTTCCCTTTTCTTTTATTCGTTGCTAAGCATCATTAGATTACCACATTGTAACTATTTGCCTTTTGGTAGATAATAAAACAAGGCCAACAAATTGACTTTCCATTTAGTTTTTTGTTCTTACCATGAGGCCCAACAAACTAGTGCTGGGTTAGAGTGCAATATTCATATCTGGTAATTGTTTAGTATACTCAAGTATCTTGGAACCATAAAATTTTATGTTCAGGCAGGAAAACAGCATGTGCAACAGATCAGCTCAGCGTTTCTGCCTTATGCTGTGCCCGTCATAAACATTTTAAGGAGTAGTCTTGGAGTCAAGTATGTATGAAATAGAAAGTTACATTAAATCATTTTGAATCTTGGCATTTCTGGAAACCTTGCTTAGATATTCTACAAACCTTTGCTATCTGTGTCCAATAGTTCCTCACCCAGATCTTCTACCCATACCCTTCCCATTGTGCCGAGATTAATGTTGTTCATATTCACCGAAGTGGAGTTAAGCTTATATATCACTTACCTTCTTAGTGTCACTGAGCCCTAACAGTAGTTCCAATACATTGTGGGACTGTGGCTGCCCCTCTTTCTGGTTCAAAGTCTCTTTAAAACTGTTTTAACAAAGAGCCGAACACCAAAAACTTGCCCTTGTGATCTCAAAGGCGCGCTGCAGACCCTGACATTTGTATAGGTTCGCTATACAGTGGAACATGGAGATTTGATATACTGCCACCTACAGAAGATGTCACATTGTTATGCCATCTAAATCCAAGAGGACTGGCAGACACAATAGCGTTAATTCCCACCATGTGGAGTTTTGATACAACTGGCTCCATATGTAGATTGAGAAAACTGGGGACAACAAGCTCACTTTCTTGTTCCTCTGCGCATAGTCCAAAAACTCAAATATAGTTCTGCCTATTTTCACTATACCTATAGAGTAAAGCTTATTATCTCTCTTCCAAACCCCATCTCTTCAAAATCCTCAAACCAATACTCACACTTCAATTTGTCAAATGCCTTCTGCACATCAATAGATGCCACTGACAGTAGTTTTGTTGGCAGGAGTCAATCAATAATGGCACGTAACAGTGGGCAAAGTATTTTTGATCTGTTTGTATCTCCTGAGACAAGTTAATTTGGCATGCTTACAATACAGTCCATGTTCACAAAGAGCAAAAAGAACCATCTTTGAGTTACACACTCAGCCGATTCCGCAAAAATCAGAATGTCATCAATGTGAGTTACATAAAATGTCAGTAACAAAAAAAACGAAAAGACGCCAGAGCATTGCAAAAAGAATAAACTCGTTTTTAAATGAACTGGACCAAGTTCGAAAAGCCTTTTTCCACTCATACTCCGCCCCTGTATGAACCAGGTGATTCGCATCACATAATTCCAATTTAGTGTAGATCGTGACCCCTTTCGCCTGAACCAGAAACATGAAACAAGAGGAAGATGGTACTAGATTCAAATTATTTAATGTCACATTTTCTCTTCATATTCATAGTTTTACTTTGGCCTTTGGATAAAAATAAAAGCGAACCAGATCTATTTGGCAATCATATGCCTGTGAGAAGGAAATGTTTTGGCCTTTTATTTGTAAAACAAAAAATTCTATGTAAAGAAAGAAGCCACTGGTACAGTGTTTTCCCCCCACAGCTGAGGCCACCAAATATGCAAAATTGTGGGGATAGTTTGATCCCAGTTGGTACATATTATTATTATTATTATTATTAGTAGTCATTTATAGAGCACAGCGTTCCCCCAGCAGACATTTAAGTGTTATCAAACCATTGATCAATGCAGGGGGCTTCTCTTAGTATTTGCAGTCAAAAAATTTGTACTCTACCTCTTCTATTTAGGGAAAATCCACAAACTCGGCACATTTTCAGTAGCTTTCCTGGAATTTAGTAGCTTGGACCTAAATTGTGCTGCCTTTACATGAAAAGATCTCCCAACAAGATTTGTCTTTCAAACCTTGGCACACAGACAAGATTTGCTGATGACGATCTTAGGGACCTTAGAGGTCTATAGTAATAGAATGTATTTTGTAAAGGCCTAGGTCCATTTTCATTTAAGGCTTTGTGAACTATACACATGGCCTTAAAGATGCATCTTTCCTTAGCAGGTAACCAGTGGGGCTCTTTTAAGGTACCTGACACAGAATCAAATCTTGATTAATTCAATGCTGATTTAGTGGCCATCACTTGTATCCTGTAGAGTCTTTTAAACAGGTAGTCTGGAGTTCCTAGCAAAAGAGAGCTGCAATAATCAATTCTGCTTAACCCCTTCGATGCTCAAGACAGAATGGTTCCGTCATGAGCATCAGTGCCCCTGTGCTCATGAGGAAACCATTCCTTCTTGAGGACAGGGGTAGGAAATCCCTCTGCTGCAGACAGCAGAGGGATTTCCTTATCTCCCCCAAAGCCTCGAGCTGGGGAAGAGCTTCCCCAGCTCCAGAGGCCCCCTCCCTGGTTTCTGTGCAATGATGATAAGCATGCACGTTGCGCTGTTGTCATTGCACAGAAACTGAAACTTTCTATGTGCTCAGGGGGCTTTCTCAGCCCCACGGGCACGTAGAAAGAGGGGAGAGGTATCATTGGAAAGTGGAGAATCCCAGTGGATCGCTGCTTGGGGATCACCCCTGGAGGGCGATCCCCTAGCAGGGATCCATTCACTAGGCACCAGGGAGCGGCCCCTTGGGCCTTTGCTCCCCCCATATTAACAAGCATTTGCAATGCAATAGGTCTTGCATTTGCGAGAGTTTGAGCTATTGGCATTGTAAATGACAATACTTTTTCTTTGTGTTTTGAAAACCTGAAAGCGGTGCGTAAAGAAGCACTTTGTACTGGTAGTCTTTGCTTAGGACATGCAAATCTAGCAGCAAACGAGTCGCACTTACTGGCAGCCTTGTTCTCGGAAGCAACAACTATAGTAAGAAAAGGGAGTGTTTACGCCCGCTTGCAAGTTTTTTAAACACATACATAAAAGGTATTGTCATTTTCAATGGCAATAGCTCAAACTCTCTCAAATGCGAGACCTATTGTATTGCAAATACTTTTTACATGAGGGGGCACTTCAGTGTATTAGCCAGCTTGAAGGCATTGCCTACATAAAAATGTATAGAAAGCTCAACCATAAGCAAACAAAAGTGAGCCAATGGATAGACTAACCTCTCGGAGGCCAATACGCGTCCGTGGTCTGAGAACAACAGCCCTCAAACATAGTCCAAGTGCCACCGTGATCCTGGGCAGGGAGCGTCCCGTGCTAAGCTTGTGCCATCCACACCATTCCTGATTTTTTTTGAGAGCGCAAAATCAGGTAGACTAGATGCAAATGGTTTCTGCTCTTTTGAGCACTGAATGTTCTGTTTGTCCCGCAAAAAAATAAAATAATAAAACTTGGATAAATAAAAAAAATGCCATTTTAACTCCGTAGGCACGAGTAGATATACATATCCCTTTCCACTGTATTGTAATTTAAGCAACAACAAAAAAATGCCACCAATTGAGTAGCCATGAGACTGGCCAACTGGCCTACTTGCGAGGGGGAATAGTCAGGAATGCAGATGTTTTAAAATGGATATTGTATTTATACTGCAGCACGTCGCTCGTTTGTGCTTATTAAATGTGCATGCGTTATGTTTACGTCTGTTCATCAGGGGCTCATATCTGCAATATTTGTTTGTTTGAACCCGGGGCTTTCCTCCGCACAGCGGGCACGGGCAAATTCTGGGACACACGCACCTGTCAGTAAAGAATGCCGCCTTGACAAGGTCTAGTCATGCTTTGGGGTTCGCTTGTTTTTTTTTAAAATGCATTTGAAGTCATATCTCCAAAAGAGTGGACGACTAATTTAAAACATTTTCTGGGACGCCGTGCATACATATTGAAACTATTTGTTTGTTATGGAAATGTGCACAAACCAAAAAAACTCAATTACAACGTCGACTTTGTACAGCATGTTGCAGATGGTATGAGAGGAAGTGTGTGCTCCGATATTCAATACGGGTGTGTTTACGTTTGCGTGTCTGTTTTTAGTTCTCTGCGTGGCCCTTACAGCTGAGTGCCGCTGCTAAAAATGTTGGCTTCCTTCTCTGTGGTAATTGTATATTTAAGTTCTTTAATAATATTGCGGAGTATTGTAGATATAAGTATGGATGCTGCTGGCTTTTTCTTTTTTTTTGCTTGGTAATTGAAACTTTTTATTACAGAAAGATTAGATAGGACTTTTATTGTTTGCAAAAAATATTAGGTAGGACTTAGTAAAGAAAAAATATAGCGCACCTCGAAAATGTCTGGCGAGAGTATATTTTCACAGAGTTTCTAGGCGCACATTTTGAACAAAACAAAGGGTTTTTTTGCCCCACGGATCAGAGGGCTAATTAAATCGTGCTGTGGTGGTGAATGTTTGGAAGCGCTAATAAATTATGCGCGCACTGTTGAAACCCGTATAAACAAGATAAAAGGCAGGCACTGAAACTGCACATCAGCTGGGCTGAGGGCCTGCTGAGTCTCTGTTTTTTGCTTTATTGTCCATCAGACCAGGGGGAACAAGAGCTGTGCAAGGGGAGTCGAGGCATACCGCACGGAGAGCCCTCTATGTGCCCCTCCCTACCAGCTACGATAACTTCAAAGAGCCGACAGGCGGGTGGCGAGGGAAGGAAAGTGAATGCGCGCTGACAGATGTGCTGTGGCTTTGGTGCGCGAAGGGAGACAGGAGGTGGCACGCGCGGACAGGAATGTGCACTCCATACGCGTGCACATCGCCTGTCCGTGCGTGCCACCTCCTGTCTCCCTTCGCGCACCACCGCTGCATTCGTAGCTCGACCTAAAAAGGGCAGATTTAGTCTTTCTGCTGCCCCTGGGGGGGGCAGATGGGGCAATGGCCCCCAATCTGCCTCCGGGGGAGGCAGATAGCCCACTAGATACCAGGGATTTTTCTTTCATAATAAATAGGGGTATGGGACGCCTGGGATTTGTTTTGGTCAAATTTTAACTAGGGTGCGGGCTCCCGAAAACGGGCATGCCCATACCCCCACCCCTCTCCCGCAACAATTACAGCCTTCCTTCCTCCCCCAAAAAGCTCACACGACACCAGGGATTTTTTGGGCAAATTTCAGTTAGATTGGGGGCATTGGCATGCCTGTTTTGGGCAGCCCCCACCCTAATTAAAATTTGTCCAAAAAAATCCCTGGCGTCTTGTAGGCTTTCTCCCCCCCTGGGGGGCTGATGGGGGCATTAGCCCCCAATTTGCACAATTTGCACCCCCTAAATAGCCCACCAGTCACCAGGGATTTTTTTTTGGGCATATATGAATTTTGGTGGGGGCTGCCCAAAACGGGCATGCCCCCACCCCACAAAAATTACCGCCTTCCTGCCCCCCTGGGGGGGGGCAGATGGGAGTATTAGCCCCCATCTGCCCGCCGGGGGGCAAAAAGCCCACTAGACGCCAGGGATTTTTTTGGGGCAAATTTGAATTAGGGTGGGGGCATTGGCATGCCCGTTTTGGGCACCCTCCACCCTAATTAAAATTTGCCCAAAAAAATCCCTGGCATCCGGTAGGCTTTCTGCCCCCCCCCCCCCCCGGGAGGCAGATGGGGGCATTAGCGCCCAATCTGCACCCCTGGGGTGCAGATTGCCAGGGATTTCTTGGGGGCAAATTTGAATTAAGGTGGGGGCTGCCCAAAGCGGGCATGCCCATGCCCCCACCCCCTCCCCACAAAAAGTACAGCCTTCCTGAACCCCTGGGGAGCAGATGGGGCAGTAGCCTCCAATCTGCCACACGAGGGGGGGCAAAAAGCCCCACTAAACGCCAATGATTATGCTGGCTTTTTTATGCGTGGGGGCATATCGGGGTAATCCCCCCCCTCCGAAGGGCAGCAGAAAGCTGACTAGGCACGGAGTTGTTTTTAGCAATATGCATTTAGATTTTGGGCCCTAGCGCAGCTGGCACATAGGGAAACCTAGCAAACCTGTACATTGTTATGAACTAGACACCCAGGGGAATCCAGGATGGGGTGACTCTCACCAGGTTTTGTTACTCACAATCCCTTGCAAACCTAAAAAGTTGTATAAAAAAAAACAGCATTTCTGTGGTGGAAAGTTCTGTAATCTGTGTGGATCCACAAAATTCCACCCATCCCGTGTTTTCTAAAGTCTTCTGAGAAAATTGGTACCTCACTTGCATGGGTAGGCCTAGTGCCTGCGACAGGAAAACTGCCCAAAACGCAACGTGGACACCACATTTTCACAGTGAAAAATGACCCATTTTTTGCAAAGTGCTTAGCTGTAGATTTTGAACCCTAGCTCTGCAGGCACCTAGGTAAACCTAGCAAACCTATACATTTTTTGAAAAATAGACACCCCGGGGAATCCAGGATGGGGTGACTTGACTGGCTCTCACCAGGTTCTGTTACCCAGAATCCCTTGCAAAACAAAATTTGTAAAACAAAAAAAAAACCTTTTCCTCACATTTCTGTGATGGAAAGTTCCGGAATCTGCGTGGGTCCACAAAATTCCACCAACCCCATGTTCCCCAAAGTCTTCCGAGAAAGATGGTACCTCACTTGCGTGGGTAGGCCTAGTGCCCACGACAAGCAAGGGCCCAAAACCTATTGAGGTGACATCAAAATTACCTATCACAAAACAACCTGGTTTTGCAAGGGGGGTCCTATGAGTTTTTGGCCCCGGGCTTGGCGGCCATCTAGGGAAACGTACCAAATCCACTCATCTCTGAAAACTAGGCAACCGGGGGAGTCCAGCGAGGTATGGCTTGCGTGGGTCCCCAACGTTTTCCTACCCAGAATCCCCTGCAAACCTCAAATTTAGCTGAAAAAATTACTTTCTTCTCACATTTCTGTGTGTGAAAGTTCTGGAATCTTCGTGGATCCACAAATTTCCTCCCACCCAGCGTTCCCCCAGGTTTCCCGATAAAAATGATACATCACCCGTGTGGGTGCGTCAAGTACCCGCGAAAGGCAAGGGCCCAAAACCTATTGAGGCAACATCAAAATTATCTATCACAAAACTACCTGGTTTTGCAAGTGGTGTTCCATGAGTTTTTGGCCCCGGGCTCGGCGGCCATCTAGGGAAACCTACCAAACCCACACATTTCTGAAAACTAGACACCTGGGGGAGTCCAGCTCCAAAAATGATAATTCACATCCAACAGTCCTATTACAAATGTCAATTGGATTGTGCCTCGTGTTGAATAACCAGTTTTTAAAGCCTCATAGTGAACAAAATTCAGATTTTTACAGGTTTTCCCTCCTTTTCAAAAGCTTCCATTTTGACTGATTTCGGGCAGGAAAATGATTCTAAACTCACTTTTTTTTAGTTCCAAAAGTGATAATTCCCATCCAACAGTCCTTTACTGTCAAAAGATTAAACATTCAAAAATCACCATTACTGACCAACTGGAGAAAGTTCGACAGGTCTGGGGTCATCGTTTTTCATCAGAAAATTAATTTTTGGGACTGTACAAAAATGATTCAAAATGTCAATTGGATCGTTCCTCGTCTTGAATAACCGTTTTTTAAAGCATCACAGTGACAAAAATTGCCATTTTTACAGGTTTTGCCTCCTACTCGTAACCTTCTATTTTGACCGATTTCGGGCAGGAAAATTACTCTAAACTCACTTTTTTTAGTTCGAAATGTGATAATTCCAATCAGTTGTTGACTGTCAAATGATTAAACGTTCAAAAATCAACATTACTAACCATCTGGAGAAAGTTTGACTGATCTGAGGCCATCGTTTTTCATCAGAAAATAGTTTTTTTGGACTATACAAAAAATATTCAAAATGGCAATTGGATTGTTCCTCGTTTCCATAACCAGTTTTTAAAGCATCACAGTGACCAAAATTGCAATTTTATCAGGTTTTGCCTCCTACTCGTAACCTTCTATTTTGACCAATTTCGGGCAGGAAAATGACTGTAAACACATTTTTTTTAGGTCCAAAAGTGATAATTCCAATCTAACAGTCATTTACTGTCAAAAGATTAAACATTCAAAAATCACCATTAATGACCATCTGGAGAAAATTCGACAGCTCCAGGGGCATCATTTTTCATCAGAAAACTGAGTTTTTAGACTGTACAAAAAAATTATTCAAAATGTCAATTGGATTGTGCCTCGTGTTGAATAACCATTTTTTAAAGCCTCATAGTGACCAAAATTGCTATGTGTACAGGTTTTGCCTCCTACTCCTAAGCTCCTATTTGGACCGATTTCGAGGAAGGAAAATAACTCTGAACGCACTTTTTTTAGCTCCAAAAATGAGAATTGCCATCCAACAGTCATTTACAGCCAAAAGATTGAACATTCAAAAATCACTATTACTGACCATCTGGAGAAAGTTCGACAGGTCTGGCCGGGGTCATCATTTGTTATCAGAAAATTGATTTACTGGACTGTACAAAAAATTATTCAAAATGTCAATTGGAATGTTCCTCGTGTTGCATAACCAGTTTTTAAAGCCTCACAGTGACCAACATTGCCATGATTTTTTGAACTGTACAAAACAATTATTCAAAATGTGAATTGGATCGTGCCTCCTGTTGAATAACCAGGGTTTAAAGCATCATAGTGACCAAAATTGCCATTTTAACAGGCTTTGCCTCCTACACTTAGTCAAACTTTCTCCAGATGGTCAGTAATAGTGATTTTTGAATGTTTAATCTCATAAGCTTCTATCTTGACCTATTACGAGGAAGGAAAATTACTCTCATCACACTTTTTTATAGCTCTAAAAATTATAATTCCCATCCAACAGTCATTTACAGCAAAAGATTAAACATTCAAAAATCACCATTACTGACCATCTGGGGAAATTTCGACAGGTCTGGGGTCATCATTTTTCATCAGAAAACTTGTTTTTGGACTGTACAAAAAATGTATTCTAAATGTCAATTGGATCGTGCCTCTTGTTGAATAACCACTTTTTAAAGACTCAGTGACCAAAATTGCCATTTTTACAGGTTTTACCTTCTACTGCAAAGCTTCTATTGTGACCAATTTCGGGCAGGAAAATGAGACTAAACTCAATGTTTTTAGTTCCAAAAGAGATAATTCACACCCAACAGTCATTTACAGTCAAAAGAAACATTCAAAAACCACCATTACTGACCTTCTTGAGAAAGTTCGACAGGACCGGGGTCATCGTTCTTGATCATAATATTGATTTTTTGGATTGTACAATAAATGATTCAAAATGTCATTTGAATCATGCCTCGTGTTGAATAACCACATTTAAAGCCTCACAGTGAAACAAAATTGCCATTTTATCAAGTCTTTCCTCTTACTGAAAAGCTTCTATTTCGACCAATTTCGGGCAGTAGAATGATTGTAAACACATTTTTTTAGTTCCAAAAGTGATAATTCCAATCCAATAGTCATTTACTGTCAAAAGATTAAACATTCAAAAATCACCATTACTGACCATCTGGAGAAAGTTGGACAGCTCCGGTATAATTTTTCATCTTTAAACTGAGTTTTTAGACTGTTCAAAAAAAGATTCAAAATGTCAATTGGATTTTGCCTTGTGTTGAATAACCACTTTTTAAAGCCACATAGTGATAAAAATTGCTAAGTGTACAGGTTTTGCCTCCTACTCTTAAGCTTCTATTTTGACCGATTTCAAAGAAGGAAAATTACTCTAAACATACTTTTTTTAGCTCCAAAAATGATAATTCCCAACCAACAGTCATTTACAGCCAAAAGATGGAACATTCAAAAATCACTATTACTGACCATCTGGAGAAAGTTCACCAGGTCTGGGGTCATTGTTTTTTATCAGAAAATAGATTTTCTTGACCGTACAAAAAATGATTAAAATTTTAATTGGAATGTTCTTCGTGTTGCATAACCAGTTTTTATAACCTCACAGTGACCAAAATTGCCATTTTTACAGGTTTTGCCTCCTACTCATAAGCTTCTTTTTTGACCAATTTCGACCAGGAAAATTATTCTAAACACACTTTTTTTTTTTGCTCCAAAAATTATAATTCCAATCCAACAGTTTTTACTGTCAAAAGATTAAACGTTCAAAAATCAACATTACTAACCATCTGAAGAAAGTTCGACAGGTGCGGGGTCATCTATTTTCATCAGAAAACTGATTTTTTTAACTGTACAAAACATTGATTCAAAATGTCTTTGAATCATGCCTCCTGTTGAATAACCACATTTAAAGCCTCACAGTTGCCTGAATGTTTAATCTCATAAGCTTCTATCGTGACCTATTACGAGGAAGGAAAATTACTCTCATCACACTTTTTTATAGCTCTAAAAATTATAATTCCCATCCAACAGTCATTTACAGCAAAAGATTAAACATTCAAAAATCACCATTACTGACCATCTGGGGAAATTTCGACAGGTCTGGGGTCATCATTTTTCATCAGAAAACTTGTTTTTGGACTGTACAAAAAATGTATTCTAAATGTCAATTGGATCCTGCCTCTTGTTGAAGAACCACTTTTTAAAGACTCAGTGACCAAAATTGCCATTTTTACAGGTTTTACCTTCTACTGCAAAGCTTCTATTGTGACCAATTTCGGGCAGAAAAATGAGACTAAACACGTTTTTAGTTCCGAAAGAGATAATTCACACCCAACAGTCATTTACAGTCAAAAGAAACATTCAAAAACCACCATTACTGACCTTCTTGAGAAAGTTCGACAGGACCGGGGTCATCGTTCTTGATCATAATATTGATTTTTTGGACTGTACAATAAATGATTCAAAATGTCATTTGAATCGTGCCTCGTGTTGAATAACCACATTTAAAGCCTCACAGTGAAACAAAATTGCCATTTTATCAGGTCTTTCCTCTTACTGAAAAGCTTCTATTTCGACCAATTTCGGGCAGTAGAATGATTGTAAACACATTTTTTTAGTTCCAAAAGTGATAATTCCAATCCAATAGTCATTTACTGTCAAAAGATTAAACTTTCAAAAATTACCATTACTGACCATCTGGAGAAAGTTGGACAGCTCCGGTATAATTTTTCATCAATAAACTGAGTTTTTAGATTGTTCAAAAAAAGATTCAAAATGTCAATTGGATTGTGCCTTGTGTTGAATAACCACTTTTTAAAGCCACATAGTGATAAAAATTGCTAAGTGTACAGGTTTTGCCTCCTACTCTTAAGCTTCTATTTTGACCGATTTCAAAGAAGGAAAATTACTCTAAACATACTTTTTTTAGCTCCAAAAATGATAATTCCCAACCAACAGTCATTTACAGCCAAAAGATTGAACATTCAAAAATCACTATTACTGACCATCTGGAGAAAGTTCACCAGGTCTGGGGTCATTGTTTTTTATCAGAAAATAGATTTTCTTGACCGTACAAAAAATGATTAAAATTTTAATTGGAATGTTCTTCGTGTTGCATAACCAGTTTTTATAACCTCACAGTGACCAAAATTGCCATTTTTACAGGTTTTGCCTCCTACTCATAAGCTTCTATTTTGACCAATTTCGACCAGGAAAATTATTCTAAACACACTTTTTTTTTTTGCTCCAAAAATTATAATTCCAATCCAACAGTTTTTACTGTCAAAAGATTAAACGTTCAAAAATCAACATTACTAACCATCTGAAGAAAGTTCGACAGGTGCGGGGTCATCTATTTTCATCAGAAAACTGATTTTTTTAACTGTACAAAACATTGATTCAAAATGTCTTTGAATCATGCCTCCTGTTGAATAACCACATTTAAAGCCTCACAGTTGCCTGAATGTTTAATCTCATAAGCTTCTATCTTGACCTATTACGAGGAAGGAAAATTACTCTCATCACACTTTTTTATAGCTCTAAAAATTATAATTCCCATCCAACAGTAATTTACGGCAAAAGATTAAACATTCAAAAATCACCATTACTGACCATCTGGGGAAATTTCGACAGGTCTGGGGTCATCATTTTTCATCAGAAAACTTGTTTTTGGACTCTACAAAAAATGTATTCTAAATGTCAATTGGATCCTGCCTCTTGTTGAATAACCACTTTTTAAAGACTCAGTGACCAAAATTGCCATTTTTACAGGTTTTACCTTCTACTGCAAAGCTGCTATTGTGACCAATTTCGGGCAGAAAAATGAGACTAAACACAATGTTTTTAGTTCCGAAAGAGATAATTCACACCCAACAGTCATTTACAGTCAAAAGAAACATTCAAAAACCACCATTACTGACCTTCTTGAGAAAGTTCGACAGGACCGGGGTCATCGTTCTTGATCATAATATTGATTTTTTGGACTGTACAATAAATGATTCAAAATGTCATTTGAATCGTGCCTCGTGTTGAATAACCACATTTAAAGCCTCACAGTGAAACAAAATTGCCATTTTATCAGGTCTTTCCTCTTACTAAAAAGCTTCTATTTCGACCAATTTCGGGCAGTAGAATGATTGTAAACACATTTTTTTAGTTCCAAAAGTGATCATTCCAATCCAATAGTCATTTACTGTCAAAAGATTAAACATTCAAAAATCACCATTACTGACAATCTGGAGAAAGTTGGACAGCTCCGGTATAATTTTTCATCTTTAAACTGAGTTTTTAGACTGTTCAAAAAAAGATTCAAAATGTCAATTGGATTTTGCCTTGTGTTGAATAACCACTTTTTAAAGCCACATAGTGATAAAAATTGCTAAGTGTACAGGTTTTGCCTCCTACTCTTAAGCTTCTATTTTGACCGATTTCAAAGAAGGAAAATTACTCTAAACATACTTTTTTTTAGCTCCAAAAATGATAATTCCCAACCAACAGTCATTTACAGCCAAAAGATGGAACATTCAAAAATCACTATTACTGACCATCTGGAGAAAGTTCACCAGGTCTGGGGTCATTGTTTTTTTATCAGAAAATAGATTTTCTTGACCGTACAAAAAATGATTAAAATTTTAATTGGAATGTTCTTCGTGTTGCATAACCAGTTTTTATAACCTCACAGTGACCAAAATTGCCATTTTTACAGGTTTTGCCTCCTACTCATAAGCTTCTATCTTGACCAATTTCGACCAGTAAAATTATTCTAAACACACTTTTTTTTTTTGCTCCAAAAATTATAATTCCAATCCAACAGTTTTTTACTGCCAAAAGATTAAACGTTCAAAAATCAACATTACTAACCATCTGAAGAAAGTTCGACAGGTCTGGGGTCATCATTTTTCATCAGAAAACTTGTTTTTGGACTGTACAAAAATGTATTCTAAATGTCAATTGGATCTCTTGTTGAATAACCACTTTTTAAAGACTCAGTGACCAAAATTGCCATTTTTAAAGGTTTTACCTTCTACTGCAAAGCTTCTATTGTGACCAATTTCGGGCAGAAAAATGAGACTAAACACAATGTTTTTAGTTCCGAAAGAGATAATTCACACCCAACAGTCATTTACAGTCAAAAGAAACATTAAAAAACCACCATTACTGACCTTCTTGAGAAAGTTCGACAGGACCGGGATCATCGTTCTTGATCATAATATTGATTTTTTGGACTGTACAATAAATGATTCAAAATGTCATTTGAATCGTGCCTCGTGTTGAATAACCACATTTAAAGCCTCACAGTGAAACAAAATTGCCATTTTATCAGGTCTTTCCTCTTACTGAAAAGCTTCTATTTCGACCAATTTCGGGCAGTAGAATGATTGTAAACACATTTTTTTAGTTCCAAAAGTGATAATTCCAATCCAATAGTCATTTACTGTCAAAAGATTAAACTTTCAAAAATCACCATTACTGACCATCTGGAGAAAGTTGGACAGCTCCGGTATAATTTTTCATCATTAAACTGAGTTTTTAGATTGTTCAAAAAAAGATTCAAAATGTCAATTGGATTGTGCCTTGTGTTGAATAACCACTTTTTAAAGCCACATAGTGATAAAAATTGCTAAGTGTACAGGTTTTGCCTCCTACTCTTAAGCTTCTATTTTGACCGATTTCAAAGAAGGAAAATTACTCTAAACATACTTTTTTTAGCTCCAAAAATGATAATTCCCAACCAACAGTCATTTACAGCCAAAAGATTGAACATTCAAAAATCACTATTACTGACCATCTGGAGAAAGTTCACCAGGTCTGGGGTCATTGTTTTTTATCAGAAAATAGATTTTCTTGACCGTACAAAAAATGATTAAAATTTTAATTGGAATGTTCTTCGTGTTGCATAACCAGTTTTTATAACCTCACAGTGACCAAAATTGCCATTTTTACAGGTTTTGCCTCCTACTCATAAGCTTCTATTTTGACCAATTTCGACCAGGAAAATTATTCTAAACACACTTTTTTTTTTTTGCTCCAAAAATTATAATTCCAATCCAACAGTTTTTACTGTCAAAAGATTAAACGTTCAAAAATCAACATTACTAACCATCTGAAGAAAGTTCGACAGGTGCGGGGTCATCTATTTTCATCAGAAAACTGATTTTTTTTAACTGTACAAAACATTGATTCAAAATGTCTTTGAATCATGCCTCCTGTTGAATAACCACATTTAAAGCCTCACAGTTGCCTGAATGTTTAATCTCATAAGCTTCTATCTTGACCTATTACGAGGAAGGAAAATTACTCTCATCACACTTTTTTATAGCTCTAAAAATTATAATTCCCATCCAACAGTCATTTACGGTAAAAGATTAAACATTCAAAAATCACCATTACTGACCATCTGGGGAAATTTCGACAGGTCTGGGGTCATCATTTTTCATCAGAAAACTTGTTTTTGGACTGTACAAAAAATGTATTCTAAATGTCAATTGGATCCTGCCTCTTGTTGAATAACCACTTTTTAAAGACTCAGTGACCAAAATTGCCATTTTTACAGGTTTTACCTTCTACTGCAAAGCTTCTATTGTGACCAATTTCGGGCAGAAAAATGAGACTAAACACAATGTTTTTAGTTCCGAAAGAGATAATTCACACCCAACAGTCATTTACAGTCAAAAGAAACATTCAAAAACCACCATTACTGACCTTCTTGAGAAAGTTCGACAGGACCGGGGTCATCGTTCTTGATCATAATATTGATTTTTTGGACTGTACAATAAATGATTCAAAATGTCATTTGAATCGTGCCTCGTGTTGAATAACCACATTTAAAGCCTCACAGTGAAACAAAACTGCCATTTTATCAGGTCTTTCCTCTTACTGAAAAGCTTCTATTTCGACCAATTTCGGGCAGTAGAATGATTGTAAACACATTTTTTTAGTTCCAAAAGTGATCATTCCAATCCAATAGTCATTTACTGTCAAAAGATTAAACATTCAAAAATCACCATTACTGACCATCTGGAGAAAGTTGGACAGCTCCGGTATAATTTTTCATCTTTAAACTGAGTTTTTAGACTGTTCAAAAAAAGATTCAAAATGTCAATTGGATTTTGCCTTGTGTTGAATAACCACTTTTTAAAGCCACATAGTGATAAAAATTGCTAAGTGTACAGGTTTTGCCTCCTACTCTTAAGCTTCTATTTTGACCGATTTCAAAGAAGGAAAATGACTCTAAACATACTTTTTTTTAGCTCCAAAAATGATAATTCCCAACAAACAGTCATTTACAGCCAAAAGATGGAACATTCAAAAATCACTATTACTGACCATCTGGAGAAAGTTCACCAGGTCTGGGGTCATTGTTTTTTTATCAGAAAATAGATTTTCTTGACCGTACAAAAAATGATTAAAATTTTAATTGGAATGTTCTTCGTGTTGCATAACCAGTTTTTATAACCTCACAGTGACCAAAATTGCCATTTTTACAGGGTTTGCCTCCTACTCATAAGCTTCTATTTTGACCAATTTCGACCAGTAAAATTATTCTAAACACACTTTTTTTTTTTGCTCCAAAAATTATAATTCCAATCCAACAGTTTTTTACTGCCAATACCGTCGCGCGGAGGGCGGGTCAGGGAGAGCCAGGCACTTCCTGAGCGCTTAGCGCTCTAGTGGCTGTGTTTTGCGGGCCTATTTAGCCATCGCCCCCTTCTAGCGCGCAGCGGCGCCGCAGCGACGCCGAAGACCAGCCAAAGAGCTGCCCGTCTGCGCCCGTCCGCGCCAGGACGGTGCTAGGGGCTCCCCTTCTTTATAATCGCATTTCGGTTATGGATGCCCCTATCTTAAGATATTCGGCACATGATCTCTTGGCCCTGCAACCCCTGGTAGCACACAGATGCACCAATAAACCGTTAGTCAGCCCCGGAGGGCCTTTCTCATGCTTAAAATGTGGTTTTCAAGCTACTCATCACTATATAATAGCTGGTCATCCTAATATCAACACTGTCACCCCTATTGGCTGGAAAAGCTTTCTACTCAATGTGAGGTCCCTCCCAAAGCATCACATAGAACTCTGGGACTCCATACACAGCATTAAGCCTGAGATCTGTTTCATTACTGAAACATGGCTTAAACCCCATACTATTCCAACCATCACCTTGGGAATACCTATGGGGTATAAAATCCTCCG
This sequence comes from Lissotriton helveticus, assembly GCF_964261635.1. Classification (NCBI taxonomy): domain Eukaryota; kingdom Metazoa; phylum Chordata; class Amphibia; order Caudata; family Salamandridae; genus Lissotriton; species Lissotriton helveticus. The sequence continues at coordinate 242,530,052 of NC_136072.1, forward strand.
TCAAGACCGACTGGAGAAAGTAGGAGGCGGGATCGCCATTGTTTATAAGGACAGTCTGAATATCAGGATTTTGGAACAAATATTGTTACCCACCATGGAGTTAATTATCTTTCATCTGAAGATCAGCCCTAAGATTCACTGGAAAGGAGCCCTAGTGTATCGTCCACCCGGACCCAATGCTGGGTTCTCTTTAGCTCTGACAGAAATTCTAGCTCCACATATGAAAACTAATGAAAACTTCATTTTACTAGGTGATTTTAATTTTCATATTGATATTGTGGACCACCCTGACACTGTTGCACTCCTGACAGATCTGGCTTTGTTGGGTCTTCACCTCCGAAGTAGTGGCCCCACTCACTCTGGTGACCACACTCTGGATTTAATTTTTACTACCCTTCCTAATGTTCATTGCTACCCCCCCAAATATATTTACTGGTCGGACCATAAAATGTTGGACTTCTCCCTTCTCCATCTACCCGAACATACTAACCGATCCACCGCGCAAATGACCAAACGTAGGCCATGGCATAAAGTCACCCCGGATAGGTTTTCCCAAGTCTGGAAACAGCCAGTCTTTACAAACCTGGACGATATTGAGACAGCTCTCTCAAAATTTGACTCTTCACTGATGGAAGCCATCAACACCCTGGCTCCTCAAAAAATAGTCAAACAATCCACCACAACCAAAAGGGAAGCATGGTACACTGAGGCCCTCAAAATAGAAAAGCAAGGGTGCAGGAGATTGGAAAAACTATGGAGACGGACACATAAGGAGGAAGACAAAGATTGCTACCTAACATCTATGGCTACCTATTATAAAAATGTCAAAAAAGCAAGGAAAGCCAGTCTTACCTCCCAAATAACAGAGGCAGGCAACTCCACTCGAGAGTTATTTAAAATCATACAGTCCTTTACCAACCCTGTAATATGTGAGAGCCCGGATGTTTTTTCTCAAGATCTCTGCAACAACATCTCCCAATTCTTTGAGGAAAAAATTGAGGGGATATATAAGAAAATTTTGACAGCTACAGGCTCTCTGGAGACTCTGGACCCTGAGACCCCCCCCTCAATGGCCCCTGACAAAATGCTCCATACAATTCCAGAAGTTACCTTAAAAGATCTGACCACGCTTATTGGTAACATGAAGACCGGCTCCCCCACTGATCTCATTCCTGCAAAAATGATTTCCCCTCTGGTGGAATCATTAGGCCCTACCATTCAGGAGCTTATGAATCTTTCCTTTGCCAAAGGACAACTTCCACAACCTTGGAAGGAGGCGGTTGTGAACCCTATACGGAAAAATTCCACCCTTCCCTGGTCAGAGCTCTCCAACCTCCGCCCCATTTCCCTTCTCCCTTTTATTAGCAAGCTGGCTGAGAAACACGCTAATACCATCCTTTCCAACTTTATCGAGGCGACAGGGGGCCTGGACCAATCTCAATCTGGGTTCAGGCCCAACCACAGCACTGAATCGGCCCTCCTATCTGTGACTGATAAGATCAAAATGTCACAGGACAGAGGAGGGTCTATGATATTAGTGCAGTTGGACCTGTCTGCGGCCTTTGATACCGTGTCTCACAACATCCTTCTCAGCCGCTTGCAGGGAGTGGGAATTGGAGGCTTAGCTCTATCTTGGCTGGAGAGCTTTCTCTCAGGGAGATCACAATCTGTCAGCCTGGGCCCCTATCGTTCCACCTCGAAGGCGCTCACGAAGGGGGTGCCACAAGGCTCATGCCTTAGTCCTACATTATTTAATGTATATGTGGCCCCCCTTGCTGAGATTGTGCGGAAGTATGGGTTCATACCAGTCTCCTACGCTGATGACACCCAGCTCCTCTACCCTTTCAGCTCCCTTGGCCCTACAGTCAAGGAAAATTTTGCTGAGGGTATGAGGGCAGTGTCACATTGGATGGCCGCCAACTGCCTCCAATGTAACGTTGCAAAAACCGAGGTTATGCTCTTTGGCAGGGCGAGTCTTCTATGGTCTCCTGAATGGTGGCCGCTGGACCTTGGCCCAGTTCCCACTTCAAAGCCCCATGTAAAAAATCTAGGGGTCAAGATTGACCAAAAGCTGACCCTCAAGGAGCATGTCAATCATATTGCAGGAATGTGCTTCTTTACCATTGGTCTTCTACGGCGAGTGTTTCCGTATCTTCCTGACACCTATAGGAAGACACTCGTGCAGACTTTGGTTACTAGCCGCCTAGACTACTGCAACGGCCTGCTGACGCTAGCAAACGCTGATGCAGTAGGTCGTTTGCAGGTGGTCCAGAATACGGCGGCTAGATTGGTCATGGGTGTGCAGGCCAGGACCCCCTCTAAGCCTTTGTTGATGAAGTTACACTGGCTCCCGATACGACAGCGTATCAATTTTAAAATATGCTGCACGGTTCACAAATGTTTATATGGGAACAGCCCCAAATATCTGTCCCAATCTGTTGAACTGTACCAACCAAGCCGCTCGCTTCGATCAAGCAACCAAGCTCTTTTGAAACCTCCTGCAACAAAAAGAGCTAGGCAGGGAGACCGAGCTTTTTCATCAGTTGGTCCTGCCATGTGGAATAAACTCCCCACTGAACTGAGGATGAACACCAATTATCTGGCCTTCAGAAAGGCGCTGAAAACACTCCTCTTTCAGGAAGCATTTCAGTCCCTTTAAAGCATCTCAGTCCCCCTAACACATGCTGGCAGACAAAGCGCGGAGATACCCCATGGGATTGATTCCAGCGCGATATAAGAAACTAAAAAAAAAAAAAAAAAAAAAAAAGATTAAACGTTCAAAAATCAACATTACTAACCATCTGAAGAAAGTTCGACAGGTCTGGGGTCATCATTTTTCATCAGAAAACTTGTTTTTGGACTGTACAAAAAATGTATTCTAAATGTCAATTGGATCCTGCCTCTTGTTGAATAACCACTTTTTAAAGACTCAGTGACCAAAATTGCCATTTTTACAGGTTTTACCTTCTACTGCAAAGCTTCTATTGTGACCAATTTCGGGCAGAAAAATGAGACTAAACACAATGTTTTTAGTTCCGAAAGAGATAATTCACACCCAACAGTCATTTATAGTCAAAAGAAACATTCAAAAACCACCATTACTGACCTTCTTGAGAAAGTTCGACAGGACCGGGGTCATCGTTCTTGATCATAATATTGATTTTTTGGACTGTACAATAAATGATTCAAAATGTCATTTGAATCGTGCCTCGTGTTGAATAACCACATTTAAAGCCTCACAGTGAAACAAAATTGCCATTTTATCAGGTCTTTCCTCTTACTGAAAAGCTTCTATTTCGACCAATTTCGGGCAGTAGAATGATTGTAAACACATTTTTTTAGTTCCAAAAGTGATAATTCCAATCCAATAGTCATTTACTGTCAAAAGATTAAACATTCAAAAATCACCATTATTGACCATCTGGAGAAAGTTGGACAGCTCCGGTATAATTTTTCATCATTAAACTGAGTTTTTAGATTGTTCAAAAAAAGATTCAAAATGTCAATTGGATTGTGCCTTGTGTTGAATAACCACTTTTTAAAGCCACATAGTGATAAAAATTGCTAAGTGTACAGGTTTTGCCTCCTACTCTTAAGCTTCTATTTTGACCGATTTCAAAGAAGGAAAATTACTCTAAACATACTTTTTTTAGCTCCAAAAATGATAATTCCCAACCAACAGTCATTTACAGCCAAAAGATTGAACATTCAAAAATCACTATTACTGACCATCTGGAGAAAGTTCACCAGGTCTGGGGTCATTGTTTTTTATCAGAAAATAGATTTTCTTGACCGTACAAAAAATGATTAAAATTTTAATTGGAATGTTCTTCGTGTTGCATAACCAGTTTTTATAACCTCACAGTGACCAAAATTGCCATTTTTACAGGTTTTGCCTCCTACTCATAAGCTTCTATTTTGACCAATTTCGACCAGGAAAATTATTCTAAACACACTTTTTTTTTTTGCTCCGAAAATTATAATTCCAATCCAACAGTTTTTACTGTCAAAAGATTAAACGTTCAAAAATCAACATTACTAACCATCTGAAGAAAGTTCGACAGGTGCGGGGTCATCTATTTTCATCAGAAAACTGATTTTTTTAACTGTACAAAACATTGATTCAAAATGTCTTTGAATCATGCCTCCTGTTGAATAACCACATTTAAAGCCTCACAGTTGCCTGAATGTTTAATCTCATAAGCTTCTATCTTGACCTATTACGAGGAAGGAAAATTACTCTCATCACACTTTTTTATAGCTCTAAAAATTATAATTCCCATCCGACAGTCATTTACAGCAAAAGATTAAACATTCAAAAATCACTATTACTGACCATCTGGGGAAATTTCGACAGGTCTGGGGTCATCATTTTTCATCAGAAAACTTGTTTTTGGACTGTACAAAAAATGTATTCTAAATGTCAATTGGATCCTGCCTCTTGTTGAATAACCACTTTTTAAAGACTCAGTGACCAAAATTGCCATTTTTACAGGTTTTACCTTCTACTGCAAAGCTTCTATTGTGACCAGTTTCGGGCAGAAAAATGAGACTAAACACAATGTTTTTAGTTCCGAAAGAGATAATTCACACCCAACAGTCATTTACAGTCAAAAGAAACATTCAAAAACCACCATTACTGACCTTCTTGAGAAAGTTCGACAGGACCGGGGTCATCGTTCTTGATCATAATATTGATTTTTTGGACTGTACAATAAATGATTCAAAATGTCATTTGAATCGTGCCTCGTGTTGAATAACCACATTTAAAGCCTCACAGTGAAACAAAATTGCCATTTTATCAGGTCTTTCCTCTTACTGAAAAGCTTCTATTTCGACCAATTTCGGGCAGTAGAATGATTGTAAACACATTTTTTTTAGTTCCAAAAGTGATACTTCCAATCCAATAGTCATTTACTGTCAAAAGGTTAAACATTCAAAAATCACCATTAGTGACCATCTGGAGAAAGTTCGACAGCTCCGGTATATTTTTTCATCATTAAACTGAGTTTTTAGACAGTTCAAAAAAAGATTCAAAATGTCAATTGGATTGTGCCTTGTGTTGAATAACCACTTTTTAAAGCCACATAGTGATAAAAATTGCTAAGCGTACAGGTTTTGCCTCCTACTCTTAAGCTTCTATTTTGACCGATTTCAAAGAAGGAAAATTACTCTAAACATACTTTTTTTAGCTCCAAAAGTCATTTACAGCCAAAAGATTGAACATTCAAAAATCACTATTCCTGACCATCTGGAGAAAGTTCACCGGGTCTGGGGTCATTGTTTTTTATCAGAAAATAGATTTTCTGGACCGTACAAAAAATTATTCAAAATGTTAATTGGAATGTTCTTCGTGTTGCATAACCAGTTTTTATAACCTCACAGTGACCAAAATTGCAATTTTTACAGGTTTTGCCTCCTACTCATAAGCTTCTATTTTGATCAATTTCGACCAGGAAAATTATTCTAAACACACTTTTTTTGCTCCAAAAATTATAATTCCAATCCAACAGCTTTTTACTGTCAAAAGATTAAACGTTCAAAAATCAACATTACTAACCATCTGAAGAAAGTTCGACAGGTGCGGGGTCATCGATTTTCATCAGAAAACTGATTTTTTGAACTGCACAAAACATTGATTCAAAATGTCTTTGAATCATGCCTCCTGTTGAATAACCACATTTAAAGCCTCACAGTTACCAACATTGTCATTTTATCAAGTCTTTCCTCTTACTGAAAAGCTTCTATTTTGACCAATTTCAGGGAGTGGAATGACTGTAAACACATTTTTGTAGCTCCAAAAATGATAATTCCCATCCAATTGTCATTTACAGCAAAAGCTGAAACATTCAAAAATCACTATTACTGACCATCTGGAGAAAGTTAATCTTTTTTCATCAGAAAATTGATTTTTTGGACTGTACAAAAAGTATTCAAAATGTCAATTTAGATCATGCCTCGTGTTGAATAACCAAGCCTCACAGTGACCAAAATTGCCATTTTTACAGGTTTTACCTCCTACGCTTCTATTTTCACCGATTTCGGGCAGGAAAATTACTCTAAACCCACTTTTTGTTAATTCCAAAAATGATAATTCACATCCAACAGTCAATTACAGCCAAAAGATAAAATATTCAAAAATCACCATTACTGACCATCTGGAGAAAGTTAAACAGGTCTGTCATCGTTTTTCATCAGAAAATGAGTTTCTCGGACTGTACAAAAAATGATTCAAAATGTCAATTGGATCGTGCCTCGTGTTGAATAACCACTTTTTAAAGCCTCACAGTGACCAAAATTGCCATTTTTACAGGTTTTGCCTCCTACTCATAAGCTTCTCTTTTGACCGATTTCTGGCAGGAAAATTACTCTAAACACACTTTTTTTTAGCTCTAAAAATGTTAATTCCCATCTAACAGTCATTTACAGCAAAAGATTAAACATTCAAAAATCACTATTACTGACCATCTGGAGAAAGATCGACAGGTCCGGTATCATCCTTTTTCAACAGAAAATTGATTTTTTTGGACTGTACAAAAAATGATTCAAAATGTCAATTGGATCGTGCCTCTTGTTGAATAACCACTTTTTAAAGACTCAGTGACCAAAATTGCCATTTTTACAGGTTTTACCTTCTACTGCAAAGCTTCTATTGTGACCAATTTCGGGCAGAAAAATGAGACTAAACACAATGTTTTTAGTTCCGAAAGAGATAATTCACACCCAACAGTCATTTATAGTCAAAAGAAACATTCAAAAACCACCATTACTGACCTTCTTGAGAAAGTTCGACAGGACCGGGGTCATCGTTCTTGATCATAATATTGATTTTTTGGACTGTACAATAAATGATTCAAAATGTCATTTGAATCGTGCCTCGTGTTGAATAACCACATTTAAAGCCTCACAGTGAAACAAAATTGCCATTTTATCAGGTCTTTCCTCTTACTGAAAAGCTTCTATTTCGACCAATTTCGGGCAGTAGAATGATTGTAAACACATTTTTTTAGTTCCAAAAGTGATAATTCCAATCCAATAGTCATTTACTGTCAAAAGATTAAACATTCAAAAATCACCATTATTGACCATCTGGAGAAAGTTGGACAGCTCCGGTATAATTTTTCATCATTAAACTGAGTTTTTAGATTGTTCAAAAAAAGATTCAAAATGTCAATTGGATTGTGCCTTGTGTTGAATAACCACTTTTTAAAGCCACATAGTGATAAAAATTGCTAAGTGTACAGGTTTTGCCTCCTACTCTTAAGCTTCTATTTTGACCGATTTCAAAGAAGGAAAATTACTCTAAACATACTTTTTTTAGCTCCAAAAATGATAATTCCCAACCAACAGTCATTTACAGCCAAAAGATTGAACATTCAAAAATCACTATTACTGACCATCTGGAGAAAGTTCACCAGGTCTGGGGTCATTGTTTTTTATCAGAAAATAGATTTTCTTGACCGTACAAAAAATGATTAAAATTTTAATTGGAATGTTCTTCGTGTTGCATAACCAGTTTTTATAACCTCACAGTGACCAAAATTGCCATTTTTACAGGTTTTGCCTCCTACTCATAAGCTTCTATTTTGACCAATTTCGACCAGGAAAATTATTCTAAACACACTTTTTTTTTTTGCTCCGAAAATTATAATTCCAATCCAACAGTTTTTACTGTCAAAAGATTAAACGTTCAAAAATCAACATTACTAACCATCTGAAGAAAGTTCGACAGGTGCGGGGTCATCTATTTTCATCAGAAAACTGATTTTTTTAACTGTACAAAACATTGATTCAAAATGTCTTTGAATCATGCCTCCTGTTGAATAACCACATTTAAAGCCTCACAGTTGCCTGAATGTTTAATCTCATAAGCTTCTATCTTGACCTATTACGAGGAAGGAAAATTACTCTCATCACACTTTTTTATAGCTCTAAAAATTATAATTCCCATCCGACAGTCATTTACAGCAAAAGATTAAACATTCAAAAATCACTATTACTGACCATCTGGGGAAATTTCGACAGGTCTGGGGTCATCATTTTTCATCAGAAAACTTGTTTTTGGACTGTACAAAAAATGTATTCTAAATGTCAATTGGATCCTGCCTCTTGTTGAATAACCACTTTTTAAAGACTCAGTGACCAAAATTGCCATTTTTACAGGTTTTACCTTCTACTGCAAAGCTTCTATTGTGACCAGTTTCGGGCAGAAAAATGAGACTAAACACAATGTTTTTAGTTCCGAAAGAGATAATTCACACCCAACAGTCATTTACAGTCAAAAGAAACATTCAAAAACCACCATTACTGACCTTCTTGAGAAAGTTCGACAGGACCGGGGTCATCGTTCTTGATCATAATATTGATTTTTTGGACTGTACAATAAATGATTCAAAATGTCATTTGAATCGTGCCTCGTGTTGAATAACCACATTTAAAGCCTCACAGTGAAACAAAATTGCCATTTTATCAGGTCTTTCCTCTTACTGAAAAGCTTCTATTTCGACCAATTTCGGGCAGTAGAATGATTGTAAACACATTTTTTTTAGTTCCAAAAGTGATACTTCCAATCCAATAGTCATTTACTGTCAAAAGGTTAAACATTCAAAAATCACCATTAGTGACCATCTGGAGAAAGTTCGACAGCTCCGGTATATTTTTTCATCATTAAACTGAGTTTTTAGACAGTTCAAAAAAAGATTCAAAATGTCAATTGGATTGTGCCTTGTGTTGAATAACCACTTTTTAAAGCCACATAGTGATAAAAATTGCTAAGCGTACAGGTTTTGCCTCCTACTCTTAAGCTTCTATTTTGACCGATTTCAAAGAAGGAAAATTACTCTAAACATACTTTTTTTAGCTCCAAAAGTCATTTACAGCCAAAAGATTGAACATTCAAAAATCACTATTCCTGACCATCTGGAGAAAGTTCACCGGGTCTGGGGTCATTGTTTTTTATCAGAAAATAGATTTTCTGGACCGTACAAAAAATTATTCAAAATGTTAATTGGAATGTTCTTCGTGTTGCATAACCAGTTTTTATAACCTCACAGTGACCAAAATTGCAATTTTTACAGGTTTTGCCTCCTACTCATAAGCTTCTATTTTGATCAATTTCGACCAGGAAAATTATTCTAAACACACTTTTTTTGCTCCAAAAATTATAATTCCAATCCAACAGCTTTTTACTGTCAAAAGATTAAACGTTCAAAAATCAACATTACTAACCATCTGAAGAAAGTTCGACAGGTGCGGGGTCATCGATTTTCATCAGAAAACTGATTTTTTGAACTGCACAAAACATTGATTCAAAATGTCTTTGAATCATGCCTCCTGTTGAATAACCACATTTAAAGCCTCACAGTTACCAACATTGTCATTTTATCAAGTCTTTCCTCTTACTGAAAAGCTTCTATTTTGACCAATTTCAGGGAGTGGAATGACTGTAAACACATTTTTGTAGCTCCAAAAATGATAATTCCCATCCAATTGTCATTTACAGCAAAAGCTGAAACATTCAAAAATCACTATTACTGACCATCTGGAGAAAGTTAATCTTTTTTCATCAGAAAATTGATTTTTTGGACTGTACAAAAAGTATTCAAAATGTCAATTTAGATCATGCCTCGTGTTGAATAACCAAGCCTCACAGTGACCAAAATTGCCATTTTTACAGGTTTTACCTCCTACGCTTCTATTTTCACCGATTTCGGGCAGGAAAATTACTCTAAACCCACTTTTTGTTAATTCCAAAAATGATAATTCACATCCAACAGTCAATTACAGCCAAAAGATAAAATATTCAAAAATCACCATTACTGACCATCTGGAGAAAGTTAAACAGGTCTGTCATCGTTTTTCATCAGAAAATGAGTTTCTCGGACTGTACAAAAAATGATTCAAAATGTCAATTGGATCGTGCCTCGTGTTGAATAACCACTTTTTAAAGCCTCACAGTGACCAAAATTGCCATTTTTACAGGTTTTGCCTCCTACTCATAAGCTTCTCTTTTGACCGATTTCTGGCAGGAAAATTACTCTAAACACACTTTTTTTTAGCTCTAAAAATGTTAATTCCCATCTAACAGTCATTTACAGCAAAAGATTAAACATTCAAAAATCACTATTACTGACCATCTGGAGAAAGATCGACAGGTCCGGTATCATCCTTTTTCAACAGAAAATTGATTTTTTTGGACTGTACAAAAAATGATTCAAAATGTCAATTGGATCGTGCCTCTTGTTGAATAACCAGTTTTTAAAGCCTCATAGTGACCAAAATTGCTATGTGTGCAGGTTGTGCCTCCTACTCATAAGCTTCCATCTTGACCTATTACGAGGAAGGAAAATTACTCTCATCACACTTTTTTTTAGCTCTAAAAATGGTAATTCCCATCTAACAGTCATTTACAGCAAAAGATTAAACATTCAAAAATCACCATTACTGACCATCTGGAGAAAGTTCGACAGATCTGGGGTCCTCAGTTTTCATCAGGAAACTGTTTTTTGGGACTGTACACAAAATAATTAAAATTGTCAATTGGATTGTGCCTTGTGTTGAATAACCACTTTTCAAAGCCTCACAGTGACGACAGTTCCCATTTTTACAGGTTTTGCCTCCTACTGAAAAGCTTCTATTTTGACCAATATCGGGCGAAGAATTACTCTAAACACACTTTTTTTTAGCTCCAAAAATGATAATTCCCATCCAACAGTTATCTACAGTAAAAGATTAAACATTAAAAAATCATCATTACTGACCATCTGGAGAAAGTTAGACAGGTCTGGGGGTCATCATTTTTCATCAGAAAACTTGTTTCCTGGACTGTACAAAAAATGTATTCCAAATGTCAATTGGATCGTGCCTCGTGTTGAATAACCTTTTTTTAAAGACTCACAGCGACCAAAATTGCAATATTTACAGGTTTTTAGTTCCAAAAGGGAGAATTCACACCCAACAGTCATTTACAGTCAAAAGAAAAATTAAAAAATCACCATTACTGACCTTCTTGAGAAAGTTCGACATGACCGGGGTCATCGTACTTGATCATAATATTGATTTTTTGGACTGTTCAATAAATGATTCAAAATGTCATTTGAATCGTGCCTCGTGTTGAATAACCACAATTAAAGCCTCACAGTGAACAAAATTGCCATTTTTACAGGTTTGACAGGCCCGGGTTAATCTTTTTTCATCAGAAAATTGATTTTTTTGGACTACAAAAAATGATTCAATATGTCAATTTGAATCATGCCTTGTGTTGAATAACCACTATTTAAAGCCTCACACTGACCAAAATTGCCATTTTTACAGGTTTTTACCTCCTACTCATAAGCTTCTATTTTAACCGATTTGTGCAGGAAAATTACTCTAAAGACACTGTTTTTCGCTCCAAAAATGATAAAGCACATCCAACAGTCATTTACAGCCAAAAGATTGAACATTCAAAAATCACTATTTTGACCGATTTCGAGGAGGGAAAATTCCTCTAATCACTCTTTTTTTTAGCTCCAAAAATGATAATTCCAATACAACAGTGATTTACAGCAAAAGATTAAACATTCAAAAATCTGGAGAAAGTTCGACAGGTCAGGGGTCATCTTTTTTCATCAGAAAATAGATTTTTTTGGACCTTACAAAAATTATTCAAAATGTTGATTGGATTGTGCCTCGTGTTGAATAACCAGTTTTTAAAGCCTCACAGTGACCAAAATTGCCATTCTTACAGTTTTTCCCTCTTACTGAAAAGCTTCTATTTTTCACCGATATGGGGCAGGAAAATGACTCTAAACACATTTTTTTTTAGTTCCAAAAGTGGTAATTCCAATCCAGCAGTCATTTACTATCAAAAGATTAAACATTCAAAAATCACCATTACTGACCATCTGGAGAAAGTTCGACAGCTCCGGGGTCATCGTTTTTCATCAGAAAACTGATTTTTTGGACTGAACAAAAAAAAATTCAAAATGTTACTTGGATTGTGCCTTGTGTTGAAGAACCACTTTTTAAAGCCTCATAGTGACGAAAATTGCTATGTATACAGGTTTTGCCTCCTACTCTTGAAAGTTTCCACCATGATTTTGAGGAAGGAAAATTACTCTAAATACACTTTTTTATAGCTCCGAAAATAATAATTCCCTTCCAACAGTCATTTACAAGATGAAACATTAAAAAATCACCATTACTGACCATCTAAAGAAAGTTCGACAGGTCCGGCGTCACTGTTTTTCATCAGAAAATTTTTGGACCGTACAAAAAGTGGTTCAAAATGGCAATTGGGTTGTTTCTTGTGTTGAATAACCAGTTTTCAAATTCTCACAGTGACAAAAATTGCCATTTTTACAGGTTTTTCCTCTTACCGAATAGCTTCTATTTTGACCAATTTCAAGTCCAATAGTCATTTACAGTCAGAAGATTAAAAAGTAAAAAATCCCCATTACTAACCATCTGGAGAAAGTTCTATAGGTCAGGGTCATCATTTGTCATCCGAAAATTTACTTTTTGGACTGCACAAAAAATGATTAGAAATGTCAATTGGATCGTGCCTCATTTTGATAAACCACTTTTAAAGCCTCACAGTGACCAACATGCCATTTTTACAGACTTTTCCTCTTGAACTTCGACTTTGACCAATTTCAGGCAGGAAAATGACTCTAAACACACTTATTATAGTTCGAAAAGTGATAATTTACATCCAACAGTCATTTACAGTCAAAAGATTAAAAATTTAAAAAAATCACCATTATTGACCATCTGGAGAAAGTTCGACAGGTCTGGGGTCATCGTTTTTCATCAGAAAATGTATTTTTTTGGATTGTACAAAAAAAGATTCAAAATGTCAATTGGATCGTGCCTCATGTTGATAACCCACTTTTAAAGCCTCACAGTGAACAAAATTGCCATTTTTATAGACTTTTCCTCTTGCTCAGAACTTCGATTTTGACCAATTTAGGGCAGGCAAAGGACTCTAAACACACATATTTTATTTCAAAAAGTGATAATTTACATCCAACAGTCATTTACAGTCAAAAGATTAAAAATGTTAAAAAAAATCGCCATTACTGACCATCTGGAGAATGTTCACCAAGTCCGGGGTCATAGTTTTTCATCTGAAAATTGATTTTTTGGACTGTATAAAAATTGATTCAAAATGTCAATTATCATGTTGAATAACCACTTTTAAAAGCCTCCCCGTGACCAAAATAACAATTTTTTTCAGACTTTTCCTCCTACTCAGAAGCGTCTATTTTGACCGATTTCATGGAGGAACATGACTCTAAACACACTTCTTTTAGTTCCAAAAGTGAAAATTCACAACCCACTGTCAAAAGATTAAAACATTTTTTAAAAAAATCACCATTACTGACCATCTGGAGAAAGTTCCACCAGGGTCATTGTTTTTCATCAGAAAATTGACTTTTTGGACTGTACAAAAAATGATTAAAAATGTTAATTGGATATTGACTTATGTTGAATAACCACTATTAAAGGCTCTCAGTGACCAAAATTGCCATTATTATAGACTTTTTCTCTCAACTAAAAAACTGTTATTTTGGCCATTTTCACTCAGGAAATTGACTATAAATTCACTAATTTTAGTTGAAAAAGTGATATTTTACATCTAATAGTCATTTACAGTCAAGAGCATAGACTTTCAAAAATCTCATTACTGACCATCTGGAAAAAGATCGACAGGTCTAGGCTCATCATTTTTCATCAGAAAATTGATTTTTTGGACTGTACAAATAAATGATTCAAAATGTCAATTGGATCGTGCTGCATAGTGAATAACCACTTTTAAAGCCTCACAGTGACTAAAATTGCCATTTTTACAGACTTTTCCTCCTACGGAAAAGCTTCTATTTTGACCAATTTCAGGCAGGAAAATGACTCTAAACACACTTATGTTAGTTCCAAAAGTGAAAATTCACACCCAACTGTCATTTACAGTCAAAAGATTAAAAATTTAAAGAGCGCATAAAGAGGTCTCCAAAATAAAGTAGGGTTAAAAAAAAAACATTAGTCCAATAGGAATCAACACTGATTTCTAACACTAAATTCCATCCGTATTGGGATAAATTACATTGAAAGAACAATAATGCATCAAAATGTCACTGGTTTATTAAATACTGATACAAATTAAATACATCCTTCACTGTCTGTAGAACTTCATGAAATACTTGGGTTTATTCTTTATTTTGTCTGTTGCTTCTAATACAGTGTTCCAACATGATATACATTAGAAGATGCCCATCCTGACCAATTTATGGCTGAAATGGCTATTTAAATTCCCCAGTTACCCAAAATGTCAAAATATGCTTTCAAAGTTTGATGTCCTCCTTCATTACGAGGGAATTCACTCCAAATATAAAAGAGGACCAAAATAATTAAATCACTGAAAGTGTATTCCTTACCTTTGCTGAATTATGGCATTTCTGATGTTTTGTCATTTGTTCATTTCTATCAATCTCATAGGTGAGCGAATATCCCAAACAAATTACGAATTTAAGCCTTTTCTCCAGATGCAGTAGGTTTGACACAACTATCAGCTCATATGTAATACCTAACAATCAGTGATGTTTTGTTGTTTAAAATGTTTAAAGTGTGCAGCATAATCATGCAGAATTACCCAAAAATTACTCAAGATCATGCAGAACCACACCAGAAGTGAAATTCTGCAGTGAGCACATTAGCCACAATGGACGCAAGGATATATTTTGCACTAAGAAATAGCAATAAATGGAACAAAACATGAATAGTGAGTGTGAGTAGCTGCTCGTGCTCGTTAAATGCGCACTTGGGGGTAAGAATTTGCCCCAACTTCTTTCTTGGCAAGTTAGCTTTAAGAGGTACTGAGGGAGGAGGAAGCATAACTGTCTAAGAGTAATTCTGCATTTAAAGCTATTTTCTTGTCACAAAAATGCCCCCTTGAGAATCCAGAATGGGCAGTCACTCATTTTTTGTCAAATCTGTTTATTGACATTTTGTTAGGAAGACAGACATCACAATTCTTGAGACATTTCAATATCAAATGCACAGTAAGCGGGCATAACAGGCTATCGTCGCGTATCTCCACAGTTTACATGTAAGTAACATGACTATTGGGTTAAACATGAGAGAGAAAGTGTCCCACACATTACTGTCAGATCATTGAGTGTCAGGTAACCGCTTCAGAGCGGGTCCATAGTTGTCTATACGCTAAGCTGGTGTACTGTAGCAGAATGGGAGGTGGATCTTCCCTACGCTAAGACCGTGCACATCATTGACATTATATAACAACTTGAACTCAACAGAAAAGGAAGCACAAAAGAAACGATAGCAGCATGATCAATGGCACCAATACCATGTAGTACAGTTCCCGTGACCTCCCCCCCCCCCCAACAGCAGCCCCCTCCCCCAGCACCCGCCACAGCCACTGCTAGACCCATTCTCTGGGTCCGTGCATCTATGGTGAAAATGACAGTGGTAACGGAATAACTGAATAGGAGCTTACTGCCCAGCACACCCCATCTTAGATGTCGCCAGTTAGGCTTCCATCCCTCCTCCGTCGTCGGCCTCACCTGCCGGTCGCAGGGCTTTGAGCAAGCCTTCCCAGCGCTCCGCCATGGGCTCCACACGGAGCCCCACCGTTTCCTCCCTGCGCAAGGCCGTCCATTCCGCTCGGGCCCACGCCTGAAAGGAGGCGATCCACGCCCGCACGTTTGTCGGTTCGCTCGCCTTCCAGCACTTCGTGAGCAGGTGTGTGGCCACCACCATTCCCAGCTCCAGGAACCTGGACGTCACCTTATCTTTAGGCGGCCTCCGGAATGAGTGTAGAATGTATTCTGGCCAGTCGAGGGGTATAATGCGCGCCGTACACTCTCGGAGCCGTGCACCAATTACATTCCAATAGGAGCCCAGCTTGGGGCAGCTCCACAGAATGTGAAGGATCCCCGCATCTAGCACCCGGCACCTGGGACAGGACGCATCCACGCGGTGGAAGTATCTGTTTGAGTGCAGGCGTGAAGTAGGCTCTGTGTATAACATAGAGTTGTATCTGGCGGAAGCGTAGATTTCTAGGGATGCGTACCAGGCTCTTAAGGATGCGCTCCCACTCTTTATCTGTCAACTGCCTGCCCATATCGCACTCCCATTTATGTCGTAATGGGGTCAAGCTGATCTCCGTGCGTGCCTTTAATGACTCCGCAAACCAACGCACCAAATGCCGCCCCCTACCCATGATATGCAAGTATTGCATCGTTAAATGCTGTATAGGTTCCGAAGATACGTTCCCCCCCCCGTGGGCCATCATCCTTGCCACCATGGCTCCGTGCAGCAGGAACCCCCCAGGCGGGAGCCCATCCTCCGCAACCAGCGTTTCATGCACCACCAACACTCCATCCCGAAAGAGTTCTCCCACTGTCTGGATGTCGGCCTCTTTCCAGTGCTCCAGAATCGGCCTCGCGAGAACTCCCTCTCTGCCCATAAAAGCCCCCAGAGGGACCGCGGGTGCATATGTGGGAACCCTTCTGGTGAGGAAGAGTGCCCTACGGTAACACTTGTACGCTACTGCCAGCAGTAGCGGGGTGGGCCTTACGGGTTTCTCCAGGGGATGGAAGAGCCTGGTGAACCTCTCCAGTGAGTACGGCAGCTCCGCTGTAGCTGTGTCTTCTCTGCCCCTGTCTGCTAACCAGCGAGCGATCCACTGCAATTGCGCGGCTAGGTAATAGTGCTCGAAGCAGGGAGTGGCCAGTCCACCACAGTCCGTTGGCAGGTACAGCTTTGCACGTGCCAGTCGGTGCCGGGACTCGCCCCAAATAAAATCTCGCAACATGGCATGGAGCGGCGAGAAGAACGAGGGAGGCACATAAAGGGGTAGGTTAACAAAATAATATAGAAGGCGGGGAAGCATGATCATTTTGGCAAGGGCCACCCGACCCGTCGTGGTCAGTGGAAGAGTGGTCCAAAAGCGTACCTGGGATCCAAGCACTGTCACCGCTTTGCCCAGATTTCCGTCTAGGAGATCAGCCGGCTGCCTGTAGATCTGGATACCCAGATACCTGAACGTGTCCACCTTCCACTGGACCCTCGTGCCGCCCAGGCAATACTCCGGGTCATCGACACTGGCATTGAAGTCATAAAGGCCGGATTTGTTTGCGTTCGCCCGCAGCCCCGAGACGACTGCGAATTGCTCCAGTAATTGGGCCAAACGCTCCAGAATGTCCGCCACATCCTTAACGAACACTAGCAAATCGTCCGCATAAAGCGAGACCTGGTGAGTCGCGTCTCCCAGGGGTATACCTGCCTAGGGTCTGCCGCATGACCACCGCCAACGGTTCCACGGCCAGCGGGGACAAGGGACAACCCTGGCGAGTGCCCCGGCGCACCGCCACCGATTTGGAAATGTATGGACCCATCCGCACCCTGACCACAGGGGTTTTGTACAGGATTTGGACCATCTGTAGGAAACCCTCACCGAGGTCGTATCGTGAGAGCACTGCAGCTAAGTACCCCCACTCCAGGCAATTAAAGGCCTTCTCCAGGTCTATTATCAGGCACCCCGCCCGCGGCCACTTCGCCGCTGCTTCAGCCGCCACCCTGAAGAACTTCCTACGGTTCAGAGACGTGGAACGCGCCAGCACGAACCCGTTCTGATCAGGGTGCACGAGATGAGGGACCACCTGCGCGAGGCGCTCCGTGAGTATTTTCGCAAATATTTTATAGTTCGTATTTAGCATCGCCAGTGGTCGGTAGGAGCCTAGCGCTGTGTGATCCCTATCTGGTTTAGGCAGGGAGACCAGGAACGCTTCCCGCATGGATGGGGGGGGAACGAGCCCTCGTCGATGGCAGTGTTATACAATTGAAGGAGCAGGGGCGCTAATATGTCTCGATTCGCTTTGTAGTATTCGGTGGATAGGCCATGTCTCTGATTGCATCACCCACCTCTTCCAATGTGAGCGGGGCGTTCAAGGCGTCCCCATACTCCTCAGGCACAACAGATAGGGTAACTGCGTCCAGGAACACATCTAGTGCTTATCGCGAGCCCGTACCTCGAGACTTATACAGTTGCCTGTAGTGATCTGTCAGGGCATTATGGATCTCCCGTTGCGTGTACACCATATCCCCGCCTAGTGTCCGCAGTGCGCCTATGGGAAGTCCGCGTCCTTCCCTCTGTATCAGCCTGACAAGAAGCCGGCCTGCTCTATCCGCCTTGGCGTGGGTCCTGGCCGTGTGCGCCGCATAATTGTGGCATCGCAGCTGTTCCATAAGTGCTGCATGTTTATCGCGCAGGGCATTAAGTGTACGCGCATTCTCACCCACCCCTTCACCGTCCCTTTCGTAGTGGAGGAGTTCCAGCTCCAGCTCTTCCAACGAGGCTTCCAGCCTCTTACGTATGTTCCATGTGGCCCCCATGCAGTGCCCACGGATAGTTGCCTTATGTGCCTCCCACTCCACTAGTGCGCTGCTTGCTGTATCTGCGTTGGTTTCAAAATAACCTAGTATGGCTGTGCCCAGCGAGGACCTGAACTCTGCATCTTCAAGCGCAGCAGGCTGTAACCTCCACGTGTGCACTGGTGGTCTATCCGCCTCCCAGCTAAGCTTAAACCATAGGGGATTGTGATCGGAGTGTGTCCGCCCGAGGTATTCCGTCTGGGCCAGGAGTGGGAGCAGTGACTGGGAGCCTATTATGCGGTCCAGATGGACATGTAAGTCCTAAACTGGGGAGTAGTAGGAGTAAATTTTGTCCACGGGGTGCTGCACGTGCCAGAGGTCGCACACCCCCCAGTGCGTAGCCAATCCCTGAATGCTTGCGCTGTGGACGCTGCTGTGGTAGTTCGAAGTGGCGGGAAAGACCTATCTAATTTGGGGTCTATTACCATATTGAAGTCCCCACCAACTAGCCAGGGGAGTCCAGCGTATGGGTGCAATATTGTATTCAGCCTCTCTAGAAAAGCTGGCTGGTCTGTGTTCGGGGCATAAAGGGATCCCAGCAGGAGCTCCTGCCCATTTAATTGCCCCCGCACCAGGGTGTATCTACCCTCAGGGTCTATCAGCGCTTCCATGCATTTAAAGGGGACGCCTGCCAATACCCAAATTAGTGTGCCGCACGCACGGGCCGAGAAGGTGGTTCCAAACAGCTGTCCCCTCCAACGCTTGCGCAGTTTGTCCAGCTCGACCAATGTCATGTGCGTCTCCTGGAGGAGGGCAACCCCCACACCATGTCGCTGGAGGTAGGAGAACACTGAGTAGCGGCGGGACGGGGTGTACATGCCACGAATATTCCATGCCGCTATGTTAGTGTGCATCATGCGCCTGGTCTCTGCGTGCGCAGGAGCAAGGGAGCGCCCCAGGTGGGGCCTCGGGAACAGCAACACAGGGGGGGTTGATCAGGGTGCCGCATTAGACTCATGTGAACGAACTCAATCAATAGAACCAAAAGGGCGCATCTCAAACGAGGCATGCGTCCAAACTTTAACTAGATCCACCTCACAAAAGTGGATTAACACAGCGTGTTTGCTGTCTGGGTGTGTGCGCTGCCTGATAGGCCGTTACTCTACCCCCGACGGGATGCGCTAGACTGCGCAAGAGGCGCTGGTGTATATCTAAGGCACACTACCGTGCTGGGTCGGTGCAGAATGCCCGCAAGGGAGCCTACCAGGGAGATTGTCGCGCAGTGCCCACCGGATGCATCTTAGGAGTTACACTTTCCCCCCCCCAGCAACTCCCGTCTCCCCCCATCAGGGCCCTAGGAATGAGTTAAAGGCAGCCCATAGCAGCAGCGCGGGCAGCAGTAAACGATGATATCTCTTCCCGCCCAGTGTCCAAACCAGTGTATGTCCGTGAGCATGCTCGCAATTGCGTGTGCTACATAAGGAGATCTGCAGTTTGTGGTGTCACCACTAGCATGGCCCCATCTTCAGAGTTCACCGTGGACGGGGATGACGGAATGCTCATGTCCGATTTACTGCGCGTCTGCCGGCTTACTTGTGTTGATCCCAGGTTCACCACTGTGTCAAGAACTTCTTGCCGCTCACGTCGCGTGTTCTCTAGGCTGGGCGCCGCTTGGCCTGTGCTCCGTCCTCGGCGGGCACCCCGTTTCCAGCGCCTTCCCGACCTCTGCAGTTGCCAGTCGCCATCACCCTCCGCCATTTCAGTTCGGGTGACCTTCCATTGCCCTGTTTCCTCCAGTCACTCCCATGCATCTGACGGCGTGTCAAAGAAGCGGGCCCCGTCTATGGAGATCACTCAGAGCCTAGAGGGGAACAGCAAGGAATATGGCAGCTCCAAGTCCCGTAGCTGCCTCTTCACCGCTCGGTACGTGCTCCTCCGACGCTGCACGGTTGCTGTGTAATCTGGAAAGAACATTACCTTGCTATTCCCCACCGCCAGATTGTCCAGCTTCCTAGTTTCACGCAGCACCACATCCCGATCTCGATAGTGGAGGAGCCTGAAGAGTAACGGGCGGGGCTGCGCAGTCCAACCACCCAGACATTGTTGCGGCTGGAGCGCCCTTCCACATCGTCCACGCGATCTTCCAGCATCTGGACCCTGTCTAAAACGTCCTGCAGCGCCGCGGTATGTTGGTATACCACTGGTTGTAACTCTTGAAATGACTGGCGCTGCTCGACTACTGACTCTGCCAGCTTACGGTGATCGGCGTGGAGCAGGGTGAAGTCTGATGTTACCTTGTCGATGCGAGCCTCCAGGGAGTCCCGTGTCTGTTCAGCGTGCTGCCGATGCGCTCCACCGCTGCCAATACCGTGTCCATCTTAGCCTCAAGGGCCGCTGTCAGGCCATGATCATCGCGGTGTGACCCATATGGCGAGCCCAGGCCCTTCGCAGTCTGCTGTTTCTGCTGGGATTTGTCCCGAAGTCTGCCCATCGCGAACTGCTGCGCCAAAGGCATCCGCTCCTGATTAGGTTTGTCCATCACCTGGCAGCAGGCCACCATCAAGGTCTCCGCAGGCCAGGCGCCTCACCAGCCCAGTACCTCCCACTGCAGCCAGGAGAGCCCCCAAGTCAGGTTAGATATTGGCACAGTTCAGACTCCAGGGCGTCACATACCACGCTCCCCACCCCGTGCTCTCCGCGGTTGGCCAACCTGTTCCTCACGGTTCAGTGGAGCGCACCCGCCAGACCCCTCAGAGACTCTCTCCCCTTGTCCAGATGCGTTCAGCAGTCCAAGCACCCTTCCGACGGTTGAGGCCACAACCACCTGACAGGGTCTTCAGTTCGCCCCTCGATTATTCCGGGGTCTCAGCGCTGCTGTCTTCCAGCGCGGCGACAGGCTCCCACCAGGTTCTGGCACTCAGAAAGCAGCCTCAGCAAAAATGGGGTGGGGGGGGCGCCAACGTCGGCCACCAAATGGCGCCCGAGGCTCGCTATGCCGGGCCGTAGGCGTACAGCTTGGTCACAGTGATCCCAGCCCAGGTATTGACAGGGACGGCCACCAGGGCAGCTTCGGGCACCGCCCGACTCCTCAGGGGGGAAAAAAACAGGTCACCAGCGACTTAACAATTGTCCAGAACCAGCCTCTCCCACGTTGTGCAGGCCTCTGCTCCCTCCCAGGGCCTCCAGACCTCGCGCATTTGCTTGGCCCCTCCCGGGCTTCCCAAGCCCTGCTCCTCACAGTTTGGGGCCGCCCTGCTTTCAGCCAAGGCCGGCGTTTGTTTCGGGGCTTCACTCGCGGACTGGCCTACTCTGCTGTCTCAGATAACCGGAGATGTCGCTGACAGCTCCCGGCTTCACCCCAGCGTCTGCCGCGGCTTCAGACCCCTTCACGGGCCTCACCAGCCGTACCGGTCCGGTGTCCATTTCTCAGCGCTGGTGTTCTTGCGCCGCTTGCGGGAAGCCGGGGGCACGGGGCAGTGCCTCACTACCGGGTGTCTCGTCGGCCGTTCGCGCCTCTGTCCTGGGCCGCGCCGCCGCTCGCCACCAGCCTCTCACTGTTCCACGGCCCCGGAGCGGGGCTTCCGGTGTCACCTCCGTGTCTGCCACAGCTCCCGTCCCCTTCACAGACCTCACCAGCCTCTGGGCCGTCGTGTCCGCTTCTCGGCGCCTGCACTGCTTGAAGGAAGCCCGGGGCACGGGGCAAGTCTCGCTGCCGGGTGTCTGGCTCGGCCGTTGGCGCTGTTCGAGCCACTCAGACGCAGGCCGCGTCTCCGCTCGCCACCAGCCGCCCGCTGCTTTACGGCCGCGGAGCGGGGTTTATTTGGCACTCGGGGGTCCCTCCACGCTAACGCACCGGTCCCCAGCGGTTCAGGCCCTGTGAGCGCGCCTCGTTGGTGAAATGGCAGGGTAATAGGGGGCAGTAGGACTGAGCTCCACACAAGTGCGTCCGCCATGTTCGCAGGCTAGCCACGCCCCCCCCCCCCAAGAATGGGCAGTCACTCATGCTCGCTAAATGTGTTCTTGCAGCAGGATATTTTCCCCCAAATGACTCATAATTATGCGAGTGGGTATAATAGCGCTATTAGCGGTAATTCTACATCAAAAAGTACCACTCTGTTTTTGTCAAATAAATGATCAGGCCGGTTCCAGGTATACATGTGAAATTTCCTGGCAGTTATTGACCAGCAAAGTTCTCATTGCTTCTTGAACCGGTTTACAGTATTCACTTTTGCTGAAATAGCTTAAAATCTAGTTTACGAGTTCAAAATTGTATAAACTATAAAGTGCACATTCAATGCAGACCAATCAACACAAATTATCCAGACGGCACAACAACTTAATTTCTACACACATTTTTTACTATACAACCAAAATCAAAATGGATTGACTGTTTCAAAGCATTTTTATTGATCTTATGTTGCATTACAATATGTTCTGCTAACTGTTGTTGATCTGTCCAGCACAGGTACCTCCGTATCATCTTCAGATTTATGCTGCAATCACGAGGACATGATTAGCAATAGATTTCACAGCCAGCATAGTTTCTTTGCAAGTTGGCCTTATGAAGTACTCAGGGAGGAGGAACCCATAATCCCCCTTGTCACGAAGTTCAAAAGTGTATGAGTACTTGATGCCCTGATCATAGGCCCAGTCATCTGATGAACCAGCAGTGGGATCTAAAATACACAAATAATGAAAACAATATATGACAAGCACTGGAAAACACACTGTATACTCATCAGGCTTTAAAGGTTTAGCAAAATGCTATGACAAGTCTTGTGTTAAGATTTTCAAGTTTACGCTACTGTACTCTACTGTTGATAGTCACTGTTTAAGGTGTGTGAAACTGAATTTTATTTCCCCATAAAACTTCTAGAAAGGACCTAAAATTATGTGAATTGAGATTTTTGTATATCTGGAGTGAAATCTGAGGCAATACCTTGCATAAAAAAACAACAGAGAATACTTGAAGGACATCACTGTAAAGTGGAAAATGTCCCCCATGTGGGATTTTTTCTATGCAAACCAGCCTCCTGCATCTGACAATAACAGTGCATAAAACAAAGCTTAGCGATTATTAAAAAATTTGTGTGAATTACGAGTTTGGCACATTTCTCTGGTATAATAAATTATCACCCAGGCCTTTGGCAAATCCTCTGCCCAGAACTCTGTCCAAGTAAGTTGATCCGTCTCTCTCAAGGTCCACTGACATACTTAAGATATGTCTAAAGATTCCTCTATTCAACACACCAGTTTCTTCCATCTGTATTCAGGAAACGTATCTCTGTCTGGGCCAGTCACCCACATTGATAGCTCTAATTAGGGAACCAAGGTCTATGGGTGTGAATGGTTGATTACACTCATATTATGGCCCCGTTTCAAGGCACAAACGGGCAGGACCGACATTTTCCATGCTTGTATTATGAGTCACAACACACTTGCACACTATTGCCAGAAAGGATGCCATCCTTTCTGGCGATGCACATCGCCAAAAAGGATGGCATCTCAAAAGGTAAGGAGATCTGAATTCCATCAGCACTGGGACACCTCTGTTTGAGGTAGCTGTCGCAGGCTATACATCTCTGTTATTATTATCAATTAACTAAGGGCTGGATATCTAGTGATACACTTCTAAATGGGATCAGGTCTGTGATCTTAAATGTTCTTCCATTAACAGTTATAAACCATGGGGTCACTGCAGGTAACTAACTACCTGTATTTCAGAACATTGAGTCTTCAATATTGTGTTACCATACTATCATGTAAAAAAAAAACTACTAAAATATCAGCAATATAAGTTTATATTCAGAATTACAATTCTTAACATATATATGGAGTTAAGTATAGTTAGCAGTTACTTACCTCTATATAGTTATCTTGTATATAATTTGGTTGTCAATTCTTTTGTCCTACAATGCTAAAGACTCAATATTTGGCCATACTCTGGTAACTTCCTGCTCTATTTCCATCCCTATGCACAAATATTTTATGTTTATCAATATACGAATAGGCATCTCCTGCCCACTAGTACGCAGTGAAAATCCATAAATGATTGTTTCATACATTTTCATCCATTCACATCAATTAGAAGGCTAGCTGTTCCTTATTGGAAGAGTTGACATGTGACAATGGTTCTCAAATGTACCCTAGCACATTTACTCTTTTTCCTACATGATAAATCTTTTTTCTACATGAGGAAACCCTTCCACTCATTAAATATAGTGACCTTCCCTTCCCACTTCTAACATGAAAATGCACTGACTCCCAATTTTGACAAAAGGGAAATTGCATGTGCTTAATAGATATACCCCATTATAGATATTTACAGTAGGTTTCTAAGAAACTGCCTACTACTTGTTAACTAAGCAGGATCGTGGAGCACAGGAAAACAAGATGTTTCAAGGTTTGGCTCTCTTTCCTGTCTGCTATAAAATATAATGCATTGATAGGCTCCGAAATGCAATAATACTTCTATACATGCATGACCAATATTTCTCTGATGTTCAAACACTTTACATAGATCTTGGGTAATGCAGTGGATATTATACTGATTACGATGGCAGAAGGATGGCGGTGGCGGGCCCTCCGTCATCTGACTGCCAATTTACGATGGCGGGGGGAATGTTTAGCAAGCGTGGCAGGCACAAAGAATGCCCACCCTGCTTCCGTCACAGGCAGTCATTATGATTGCCTGGAAGAGCAGACAGGAACTGTAAAATGGTGGCGGTGCCTAGCAGGCACCATCCGCCAGATTACAATGCTCTTTCAGCCAGCATTTCCATGGCGGTGAAACTGTCATTGAAAGGCTGGTGGAGATTGCGTTGCTGGCCCCAAGTGTGTTGGGGAGGTGGTGCACTGGGGGGGATACCAATGGTACCCCCCAACATTTCCCTGCGCTAAGTGGCATGCATCGCGTGGTGCCTGCCATGTAGGGCACGGAAATGCACTGCATGTCATTTTAACATTGCAAACGGTGCTTCAGCCAGCAGCACCGTCAGCAATGTTAAAGCCCCGGAATATGCCTGCCAATTTGATGGGCGGGGCCACCGCATGACTGGCGGGCAGTCCCAACCACTACAGTGATGGCGGGCAGACTCAAGTCTGCGCTCCATCGTAATGACCCCCTAAGTTAGGAACTAGAAAGATAGGAGCATGGTCTGGTAGATGGCCACTCAGTGTTAGTGCTCAGAGCTGCCACATGTGCTGATCAGAACAGGCTAACATGGCTGGTTTTATAAACTGGATGTAGAAATTGAAGAAACAGCACATCTAACTGAGAATCAAACAGTAATGTTAGGATTTCACAAGATCAAGGTCATGGCATTTATTCACTAGTAAACAAAGCCAAAATGGAGACCACTTCTAGTTGATAATTGCATGTCACAATGATGTTACAATATCGAAGGTCGAGCATATCTAACCAGACCAACATTATATAAAACCAACACGAAATGAATGAAAAGATAGTACTCTGTATATTACACTTGATAATTATTCAACGAAGGAATTTCTAAAGGTCTTGAATGATATTCAAGACCTTTAGAGGGCCAGGAAGACCGTCACCCAGGCCCTCGTCACCAGTCGATTGGACTACGGCAACGCCCTCTACGCCGGTACCACCGCCAAGCTCCAGAAGAGGCTCCAGCGGATCCAGAACGCCTCAGCCAGACTCATCCTCGACATCCCACGAACCAGCCACATCTCCGGACATCTGAGAGACCTGCATTGGCTCCCCGTCAACAAAAGAATCACCTTCCGCCTCCTCACCCACGCACACAAAGCCCTGCACGACCAAGGCCCGAGCTACCTCAACAACCGAATCAACTTCTACGCTCCCAAACGCCAACTCCGATCAGCCAACCACGCCCTCGCCGCCGTTCCCCGCATCCGAAGAGCGACAAAAGGAGGAAGGTCCTTCTCCTACCTAGCCGCCAAGACCTGGAACTCCCTCCCTCCCGACCTGCGCCTGACCCAAGACCACCTCTCCTTCAGGAAGAAGCTGAAGACCTGGCTGTTCGAGCAGTAACGCCCCCCCCCCCCCCCCAGCGCCTTGAGACCCTACGGGTAAGTAGTGCGCTCTATAAGTGACTTTTGATTGATTGATTGATTCACGAGAAAGCCCTCGATGCAATTGCATAAAAGGAAAAAAAATACGAAGGGCCTGATTTCGAGTCTGGCCAGACTCGCAGTGGCCCATCTGTCGCATTATGACTTGAAAACTCGGTTCAGTGGAGGACCACTGGCTGTGCCAGGCAACAGTCGTTCCCTGGCGGTGCGAACGGCGGTGGCGGAGGAGTGCCACAATGTAACATGCTCAGCTGGACTGGTGCAGTCCCGCTGAGAATATTGTGAACTACTGGACTGCCATTCATTTCATAGGAAAACTGCCATGAAAAGGCAGGCAGTGCAGCAATAAAGGGAGCCCCCAGACCCCCCCCACCATGGGGATACATTCAGAGGGGGCACAACATGTACCCCCCTGTCTCTTTCCCCCCAATGTTGCAGTCCAGCATGGACGCCACTGTCCATGTTGTGCTGGAACTTTTCTGCTTTTCCCTTTGTGGTTCCTGTTTTCCAGGCACCACCATGGGAAAGGTGAAGGACCATTCACCATACATGAGTTCAACTCGTAATACGGTGGGCTGTTATTGTGTGGGTTTGATCAGCTATGGCGGAGAGCCAGCACAACTGATAATCAGGGCCTAAGAATTTTCCCTATAATACCACTCTCAAATGACCATATGTTACTGAAGCGTCAAAAAGATCACAACCATTCACCATTCGGAACTAAAGTGGTGGTATTTAGTTCTATAGGCAAAGCAGCAGGTAAAAACTTCAAATAATAATTCCAACCTATAGTACAACATTTACATTGTATGTGAAAGGCACCTTTGATTTTTGGAGAAAAATAGCTAATTTGCAAATTACTGATTCAAGTAAAATCGTCCTACATACAATTGATATGAATGCTTTACATAACCGAATCGTACCTCATGAGGGCTTATAAGCCTTTGATTGGGCACTTTTGAAGCCTGAGATGAAAGGAGCTAATAAAGATTTGTTTATGCTACACTTTTCATTTTATCATTTATATTTCAAATAGGAGAGCAATTTATAGCAATGAGATAGATACTCATGATTTTGAAGATTCAATTGCAATGCAAATATAGTTTTGAACGAGTTTGAGGATGAACCTCTTTATAAAACAATGAATGGAAAGAGAAAGTAGTAATTTACATGTAGTATAGTAATTATATTTTTGTCATTTGGAGAGGACAACAAAAACCACGTGTGCGGAAAGTCAATGAGCGTAATACCAAAATGATCTTAACGAATTCAGCGACAACCTAAGTTTAAAACAAATTACTTTTTATGTACTGAGAAAGACTGATGACAGGACATTGCAAATGAATATGTATGGCAAGCCCACTGCCACTGATAAAAACCGTTTGTTGCTTTATCAAATTTTAATAAATGTTTCATCTTGACGGTATTAAAAATATCTATCTACCTTACCCCAAATTAGTCTGACTTAATCTAATAACATCACAAGAAACAACATCTGCACATCAGGAATATGAATTTTACCAAAGATGTATACAAAGGGGATATCCACAAAGTGTAACAGATGATGAAAAATCACAACAGCAAGATTGCATGAGCTGAATTAATTGCACCTACCAGAGCAAAAAAGGAAAGAGCAGATAATGTGTCCCTAATTATGCTACAGCCAGTAGTAACATCAAAAGGTTCATCAATAAGAGTTGAGAAATATTGTCATTTTATCGAGATTTTCAAGGAATGTTGAAAAACAAAACCTTATTTGTATATCTGCAGTCCAGGAGTATTAAAGAAATAGTTACTGTAGCTAGCCGAAAACTTACAGCAAAAAGTTTCATTTAAATTGTATTCAATGTAATTCTTCATCTCTCATACTTACCATCGAAATAAATGTCAACTACAATGTTGTAGAATGTGTGATACGAATAGTGTGCATGCTTTGGCATGCCCTTGTGGAATAAAATATATAAGAAAAACAGAAAAAATGAAAGTATGATTATCGAAACATAAAAGCACTATAAGCAACAGAAATCCTAAATCTTATTCCGTACAGATTTGGAACTGTATATGCATAGTATTAGCCTACTAAAATTTCAGATCTTGGAAATTGCCCGATCTGATGGTGAACATGACTATCATAGTGTGTTCCTGTAAGAATATTTATAGATAAAAAATAGAAACAATTCAACCACAAGCACTAAATGAGTTGAGATGTTATGCTTTCTATGATATTTAATTTAATTGTATTGTTTATATAATTTGAATGGGGTATCACATTCAGCTACTTGATTCATCTTGTATTAGAGATCCTCGTTAGTGATTGCCTGCAGTTCTGTTTGTCTCATTTCTAATTTGGGTAATTAAAATTAGCGTACCTCCGATTCTGATATATTCGCAATATAAGCTATAGAGGAAAAGGGGCTATTAGTTGGTAGTTTATGAGTCCATCCCAAATATTATGTCAAAAAAATCCTGTCAGGTACAACACAAGTTCAATAAATAAACTGGGGAACAACCCCTGATGGCAATGGGACAGGGCAGACCAGCCTAACATGGGGAAAAGTGTGCAAGGTATTTAGCAGTACCAAAGCAACTCAAAACTCAGAGAAAAAAGAAATGCTCCAGATTAATATTTTGATTTAATTGGTCAGTGTGAGAAGTTGGCCTGATATATGATGTTTCTAATTCTGGAACCACCTTGTATCAGTCCAAACAACCCCTTATGGTGTCTGGTTGTAAGTCAACCT
Source organism: Lissotriton helveticus (assembly GCF_964261635.1). Taxonomy (NCBI): domain Eukaryota; kingdom Metazoa; phylum Chordata; class Amphibia; order Caudata; family Salamandridae; genus Lissotriton; species Lissotriton helveticus. The sequence continues at coordinate 242,559,232 of NC_136072.1, forward strand.
TATAGACAAGCTATCTTAATGGTAGAATAGACTAAGCAGCCTTAAAGGCTAAACTCAAGAGGTCGTGTTAAGCGAGCTGTTTTACCAATCACAGTCCTGTAATATCAAATGAAAGGACACCACACAAGTATATATTATAAAAATATATGTATTTATTTCTAAAAGTAATCCCCAGTATTCTTTATGAACAAAGGGGCACAAGCGTTAAATCAAAAGCACAGTATAACATACAAAGTTGCACAATTTTGGATGAGGGCGAGGGGCCACTCAAACCATATACTAAAAAAGTGGTATAAGAGATACCAATCGATCAGTGGCTAGGCCTAGGGCCTAGGGAATTGCTGGGAGCAGTCGGGACAAGCAATGCTGAAGTCGGGAAAAGCCCGCGGGATTCAGGTGCAGTGCTGAAAGCACAAGCATGTACCAATGTTAAGTCAATGGTGCGTAAAAGTTACACAAATAGAGTTTAAGGACACTTCCGCTGAACCTAGCAAGACAAAACTTTAGACACAGACCCTAGAGGTGTGTACCAGTGTGGGAACACCGGCGTTGCAATGTTACCTCACCCACAGGAAGCGGGTGCACAGGGTCGAAGTAGTGTCGGGTTTCGTCACGCAGGCTATTGGTGCTTGATGCTGAAGATGCTGCAGGCGAAGGGAAGGAGAAGTGTCCGGTGGGATCCAAGGGTGGATCCAAGTCGAAAAGTACCTGAAGGCAGAGGGGACAGAGTCTGGGTCACTCAGCAGTGACCAGGGTGGAACCAGGACGGAACCAGGCAATGTCGGGCGCAATCAGGTGGTTGTCGAGGAGCTTCTCTCCGCTGTCACGTGGGCTCTGGGGCATCTACGACGTCCAGGAGCAGGTCACGAACTGTCCCACGCAGGTTCTCGCCGTCGGCGCTGTCGGCTTCAAGATTGGAGCAAACAACACTTGGCAAAAGCAATCCACGCGGAACTGGAAGATTGCTTCTCACTCGGTCCAGAAGGGTCAGAGTGGGGAATCCTTTTCAGGGGAGCGGGTGCAAATCCGGAGCAACCAGATTCACAAGTCATATTTTGGTTTTCACCGGCACAGGGGCCAAAAGTCAGCTGGCAAGTGACCGGGCCAACGCATTGAGCCAAAAGAAGCAGAAGGGCCCCACGCAGCACTCGTCAAGTGTAGAGGGGTGAACTTCGGTGCAACAGTGGCGCAGGGTTAGGGCTTCTCAAACCCCGTTGTACAGCTTCGAGGGTCACTCGTGGGCTGCATGGTCAGCATCTCGTGGTCTTTTCAAGATGGCGTGCCCCACGCTTCCGGTCGCCTCCACGGGTCTCAGCTCTGCTGGGACTGTGGATCGGGCTGTTAAAAGGCAGGCAAGCTTGATCTCGTCGATCTCTGTTGCTCGAGTTCCGGCAAGAACTGCAACAAATCAGACATCGAGGTGCTGGATGGTGCCTGTTTGCACAGGGTGGTCACTCCTTGACCACAAGGGAGATTCTTCAGTCTTCTACGTCGAGTAGGATGTCGAAGGGTCCAGAGTTTTGTTTCTTAAGTTTCATCAGGATAATCTGAAGTGCATTGGCACTGCTCCCACTCTTATTCGAATCTAGGGGGCTGGATTACCTGCTAGGTCCCCTCCTATGGGTGGGTCCCAGGAAGTGGGTGGATACACCCCCTTCCTTTGATCCTGGCCACGCTGGGATGGGGGCTGGAGTGCCCCAGAACCGGGTTGGCCGGATTATGCAAGGGGCAGCCTTGTGCGCCCCCAGCACTGTCTGGTTTCTTTCAAGCCTCCCTGCTACAATCCACTATCTCCTATCTGGGGTGGTGTAACACCTCCCTGCGACAGGAAACCCTTTGTCCAGGCCCCTTTGGCTGAGTTTCGGTCAGCTGCAGGGGGTCAGGCCTGTGTCTGTGGCAGAAGCATCCATTTTGTGGATCTGAGGCTCTTTTAAAATTAACCGCATTTCAGTAAAGTAACATGTCTTCTCCCTCTAGAGGGGTGGAATGCTATCCCCGTCGCCATGACTGGCGAGGGGATAGTATTCCAAATCGTATGACACCTTACACGACATGTTTTGATAAAGCCAAACCAAAGTTGCTATATAACCGCGAGGATAATAATGCACTTAATAGTATATGGTATGGCATTATCCTGAAACAGCTTAGGGAGTTGTTCCCGACAGCTGCAGATAGGCTCCGCTCATGCTAGAGCTGCATCTCACATTAAACCACGCACTCTGCCTCCAGGATTGATGAGGCCTTCCATAGGAGTGGCTCACAGGTTTATATGTGTCCAGATATAGGTTTAGATATAGGTATACTATACCTAAGCAAGAGGTGATTACACCAACTTGCCCCAGCTGAGTGATCAGCCAGTTGTGTCAATTTAAGAACCAGCCAGGGGTGGCAAAAGATATGCTGCAGCCCCTGGTAGGCCTTGGTGGCACCTATGCCCTGAGCACCTATAGTGCATGGTACAGGGGCTAACAAGGAGTCCATTTCCAATTGTGGTATGTACCTATAGCACATGTATTAATAATTTAGAGAGAGAACAGCAGGCTGGGGGTCTGATTAGCAGGCCCACAGCCTCAGTAGTCGAAAACCAGTGAAGCAAAAAGCAAAAATTTGGGGTGACCATAGGATAGCAGACCCTACTCTCCTACACAACCCCCCCCAAACGCAGGGACATTAAACTAACCTTGACCAGATAAGTCTTCATGTTCTTAGTGGAAGTACCTGGAGAGACCCTCTGCATTACCAGGGTCAGTCCCTGGGCGGTGCTCCACTGTAAAGTCCATCCCCTGTAGGGAAATGGACCACCTGAGCAGTTTGGGATTTTCACCCTTCATCTGATTTAGCCACAAGAGGGGCTTATGGTCTGTCTGAACTAGGAAGTGAGTACCAAACAAGTATGGCCTCAACTTCTTCAGGGCCCAAACCACAGCAAAGGCCTCCCTCCCAATGGCTGACCAACGTTTCTCCCTGGGGGTCAGCCTTCTGCTAATAAAAGCAAAGGGCTGGTCTTGAAAATCTTGATTAAGTTGTGAAAGCACAGCTCCCACCCCCAACTCAGAAGCATCTGTCTGTACAATGAACTGTTTGGAGTAGTCAGGACTCTTCAGGATAGGTGCAGAGCACATGGCCTTCTTCAGGTCCTCAAATGCCTTTTGACAGCTAACTGTCCACTGAACCTTTTTTGGCATCTTCTTGGATGTCAAGTCATTTAATGGTGTCACAATGGACCCATAGTTTTTCACAAACTTTCTGTAATACCCAGTCAGGCCCAAGAAGGCTCTGACTTGTGTCTGGGTAGTTGGAGGAGCCCAGTCCTGTATGGTCTGGATCTTGCTCTCCAGTGGCTGAACCTGACCTCCACCTACTAGGTGGCCCAGGTATACAACCTTGCTCTGCCCTATCTGGCACTTGGTAGCCTTGATAGTCAGGCCTGCCTTTTGCAGGGACTCCAGAACTTTCTTCAGGTGAATCAGGTGATCCTCCCAGGTGGAGCTAAAGACAGCAATATCATCTAGATATGCTGCACAAAAGTCATCCAACCCAGCAAGAACTTGGTTCACCAACCTTTGGAAAGTGGCAGGTGCATTCTTCAAACCAAAGGGCATTACCACAAACTGATAATGTCCACTAGGGGTAGAGAATGCTGTCTTGGCTTTTGACTCTTCAGCTAGTCTGATCTGCCAGTAGCCAGCTGTCAAATCAAATGCGCTCAGAAACTTGGCAGAAGCCAATTCATCAATGAGCTCATCTGCTCTTGGAATGGGATGTGCATCTGTCCTAGTGACAGCATTGAGACCTCTGTAGTCCACACAAAATCTCATTTCTCTCTTTCCATCTTGGGTATGAGGTTTTGGCACAAGGACCACTGGGCTTGCCCATGGGCTCTCTGATGGCTCAATCACTCCAAGCTCCGACATCTTTTGCACCTCAGCCTTTATACAATCCCTGACATGGTCAGGTTGCCTGTAGATCTTATTCTTCACAGGAAGACTGCCTCCGGTGTCCACCTCATGGGTGCACCAGTTAGTTTGACTGGGTGTGAGTGAAAACAAGTGTCTGTGGGCTTGCAGAACCTGTCCGCAGTCCATCTGCTGCTGGTCAGTGAGGCTGCCTGCCAAGGCTACTCCATCAACTGAACCATCATCAGGGTTCTGGGAAAGTAGGTCTGGGAGAGGGTCACTCTCTTTCTCCTGTTCCCCATCTGTGGCCATGAGCAAGCTCATGTCCTCCCTGTCCACAAATGCTTTCAAACGATTTACATGAAGCACCCTGTGGGGGCTCCTAGGGGTTCCAAAGTCAACCAAGTAGGTGACTTCTCCCTTTTTCTCAATGATAGGGTAGGGTCCAGTCCATTTGTCCTGGAGTGCTGCTGGGGCCACTGGCTCCAACACCCACACCTTCTGCCCTGGCTGGTACTCAACCAGAACAGCCTTTTGGTCATGCCAAGCTTTCTGTAATTCTTGGCTTGCCTCCAGGTTTTTGGATGCTCTTTCCATATACTCAGCCATCCGGGAGCGGAGACCAAGTACATAGTCCACAATATCTAGCTCAGGCTTTTTGAGAGGTAACTCCCATCCTTCCTTCACCAAACATAGTGGACCCCTCACAGGGTGGCCAAACAAAAGTTCAAAAGGGCTGTAGCCAACCCCCTTCTGTGGGACCTCTCTGTAAGCAAAGAGCAAGCAGGGTAAAAGAATGTCCCATTTCCGCCTAAGCTTCTCTGGTAATCCTTTTATCATTCCCTTGAGGGTCTTGTTGAATCTCTCCACAAGCCCATTGCACTGTGGGTGATAGGGTGTGGTAAACTTGTAGTTTACTCCACATTCCTTCCACATTGCTTTTAAGTAGCCAGACATGAAGTTGGTACCTCTATCTGACAATACCTCCTTTGGGAAGCCCACTCTTGAGAAAACGGCAATGAGGGCTTTTGCCACCACAGGTGCTGTGGTGGTCCGCAGGGGAATTGCTTCTGGGTACCTGGTGGCATGATCCACTACCACCAGTATAAATCTGTGCCCAGATGCTGTTTGAGGATCCATGGGACCCACAATATCTATTCCAACTCTTTCAAAGGGTACCCCCACCACAGGTAGTGGTATGAGGGGGGCCTTTGTTGTGCCACCTGACTTACCACTGGCTTGGCTAGTGACACAGGAGCGACAAAACTCCTTGACATTTTCTGACATATGAGGCCAGTGAAAGTGTGGAACAAGTCTTTCCCACGTCTTGTTCTGGCCTAAGTGTCCTGCAAGGGGAATATCATGGGCCAAGGTGAGAAGGAAACCCCTAAACTTCAAAGGTATGACCAACCTCCTGGTTGCACCAGGCTTGGGGTCTCTAGCCTCTGAGTAAAGGAGTCCATCTTCCCAATATACATTATGGGCACCTTGGGCATTCCCTGCAGCCTCAGCAGCAGCTTGCTGTCTGAGGGGTTCAAGTGAAGGGCAATCTAATTGGGCTTGCCCCAGGTCTGCCCTTGAGGGTCCCCCTGTCCCCAGAAACTCAACCTGATCAGGCTCCAGTTCCTCTGAGACAGTCTCCTCTTGGACTGCAGAATCAGTCTCCTGTGAGATCTGATCCTCAACCTGGGGCAAGGGGGAAGACATAGCCTTAACCCGGTATGTTACCATTACAACGAAACTTTTACAACGGACTACTTTTACAACGCAACTTTTACAACGCAGGAACCATTACAACGAACTACCATTACAACGCATTTTTTTACAACGCAATAGTTTTACAACGCAATACCTTTACAACGTAAGTATTGGTAGGTATATTATTATAGTAAAAATGTTATAAGGTTGGGTTTTTGGGTAAAGGGGTATTATAGTAAAAATGTTATAAGTTTGGGTTTTTGGGTAAAGGGGTATTTTTAGGGTTCAGGGCAAGGTTTTGGTTTTTGGGTAAAGGGGTATTTTTAGGGTTCAGGGTCAGTTTTGGGTTTTTGGGTAAAGGGGTATTTTTAGGGTACAGGGTCAGTTTTGGGTTTTTGGGTAAAGGGGTATTTTTAGGGTTCAGGGTCAGTTTTGGGTTTTTGGGTAAAAGGGTATTTTTATTGTTCAGGGTCAGTTTTGGGTTTTTGGGTAAAGGGGTATTTTTAGGGTTCAGGGTCAGTTTTGGGTTTTTGGGTAAAGGGGTATTTTTAGGGTTCAGGGTCAGTTTTGGGTTTTTGGGTAAAGGGGTATTTTTAGGGTTCAGGGTCAGTTTTGGGTTTTTGGGTAAAGGGGTATTTTTAGGGTTCAGGGCTAAGTTTGGGTTTTTGGGTAAAGGGGTATTTTTAGGGTTCAGGGCCAGGTTTGGGTTTTGGGGTACATGGATACAGGGTAAAAATACATTAAAATTATTATTAAATTAAAATAAATTATATTAATTTTAATTAATTACATTAAAAAAAAATATTATATAATTACCAATACAAGGATACAGGGTACAAATAAAATAAAAATAATAATAAATGAAAATAAATTATATTAAATTTAATTAATTACATTTAAAAAAATATTATATACTTACCAATACTTACGTTGTAAAGGTATTGCGTTGTAAAAGTATTGCGTTGTAAAAAAATGCGTTGTAATGGTAATTCGTTGTAATGGTTCCTGCGTTGTAAAAATAGCGTTGTAAAGGTATTCGTTGTTAAAGTATGCGTTATAACGTCATATATCCCCTTAACCCTCTTGCTCCTTCTCTTGGGTTGTGGTTCGTCTATTGTTCCAAGATCCACCACTGGTTCAGGAAGGCACTTCTTAGCCTGAGTCCTTGTCACTGCAAGGACATGTGCTGAAATCCCTAGCATTTCTGCATGAGTCCTGAACTCCACTTCTGACCAAACTGAGCTTTCAAGATCATTGCCTAACAGACAGTCTACTGGGAGGTCTGCACTCACAACAACTTTCTTTAGGCCATCTACCCCTCCCCAGGAGAAGTTCACAACAGCCACACTATGGGAAGTAGTGGAGTTGCTTGCATTGGTCACTAGGTAACTTTCACCTAGTACAATCTGTCCAGGGTCCACAAAGTCAGGTGTCACCATTGTGACACTGGCATATGTGTCCCTGTAGGCCTGAGCCAGTTTCTCATTTATCAAAGGCGTCTGCCTATATTTGCCCAGGTTACTGGGACTCACTGTAGTGGACAAAGCTAAGTCCACATCATATAGGAGAACTGCCTGAGTAGGGACTCTGACTAGGCCAGGTCCCACCTCAGTACCCAGGGTTAACCCTACTACACCCTTAGGTTGTGTACCACCACTGCTAACTGAACTAGGGGGTGCAGGTGCTTTAGGAGCTGCAGTGGTGGGGGACTGGATTTTTCTTGGTGCATTCACTGCCCCAGTGTGAAACTGATTTGCAGGTATTACACCAAGGTTTCTTTGGGCCATCATTCTTCTTTTTCTTGTTGCCATTTTGGGAACCACCCTCCTTATTACTAATTTGGGGGCCTGAAGACTTCTGGTCCTTTTCTTTATCTTTCTGATTCCCACCCTTCTGGTCTGTTTTCTTCTGGTCACCACCTTGGTTCTGGGGTTTCTGCTTAATCCTTGTTCTGACCCATTTGTCTGCCTTCTTTCCCAATTCTTGGGGAGAGGTCAGATAAGAGTCAATAAGGTATTGATGCAACAGCTGGTTTGTACAGTTATTAAGGATCTGTTCTCTCATGATAAGATTGTACAATCCTGTATAGTCTGAAACTTTACTTCCCTGCAACCAACCCTCCAGAGCCTTAGTGGCACAATCAACAAAATCAGTCCAGTCCTGAGTCTGTGCTTTTTGGGTGTCTCTGAACAACAAACTGTATTGCTCAGTGGTTAGGCCAAACCCTTCAATAAGAGCACTCTTCAGGACAGAGTAGTTTTTGGCATCCTCATGTCTAACTGTGAGGAGCCTGTCCCTCCCTTTCTCAGAAAAGGAGTGCCATAAAATTGCAGCCCACTGTTCCTGAGGAACCTGCTGTACCATGCAGGCTCTCTCAAGTGCAGTCATCCATTTGTGGATGTCATCCCCTTCCTTGTAGGGGGCCACAATTTTTGTCAGGTTTCTATTGTCATAGCTCCTGTCTTTTTCTCTAGGAATATTGCTGCCACCAGTGGCATCTAAGCCACACAACTTTTGTTATCTTGCCAAGGCAAGTCTAGCTTGAGCCAGGGCTACCTCCTCCCTCTCTATTTGGAGTTTGACAGCTCTCATCCTTGCCTTATGCTCTATCTTCTGAGAGGCAGTCATTCCTCTCTGAGATTCTCTTGAGGCACTAGAAATATGAGAGTCCCCTGATGGAGATCTCACTCTTCTGTTGCCTGGGAGAATGATATGCTGGGGTCTGGGGAGGTGCTGGCCCTCTCCATTCCCCAGTAGATCTAAGTTGGCCTGGTTAAGCCTGGCAACTACAACCTGGTTACCCCTCTGATCCTGTTCTTCAGGTTCTTCTAAGTCTGAACCATCCTCCTCCTCTTCCTCCTCTTCTTCTTCCTCCTCTGGAGTGGTATCAGTTACAGGGGGGTTCACTCCATCTCCTGAATCTAAGGGAACTGCATTCACCTTATCTAAGTCATCCTGTTCTAGAATAGCTATCAGGGAAGGACTGGTGGGACTTCTGCCCCTTTTTAACCCTCTTGAAATGCACAAGGCAACCAAGTCTTTGTGGGTTAGTTTGTCATAGCTTGGAAGGTGCCTTGGTAAGGTCAACTGTCACAGGCAGAGAGCTTGGAGCTTCACCTGTGCCAGACATGACTCTAGTGTGGTGTAAGTGATGCACCTACCTACACTAAGTGTTTACCTACTGTACCTTGCTAGTGAGTTGTAGTCAGGATGTGCTAATCCCTTTAATCTACAACTACTAAGTTCAGTAGAACTTAAATATGCTAAGCTTTTGATTTATATGTACCTAAGGTACTTGATGTGATCTTTCAATTTGATAAAAAGATCGCAATGGTAAAACAACAGCAAGCTCAAATCCGCACCGCTGCACACCAATGTGAGAAGTTGGCCTGATATATGATGTTTCCAATTCTGGAACCACCTTGTATCAGTCCAAACAACCCCTTATGGTGTCTGGTTGTAGGTCAACCTTATAGAAAAGCTATCTTAATGGTAGCATAGACTAAGCAGCCTTAAAGGCTAAACTCAAGAGGTCGTGTTAAGCGAGCTGTTTCACCAATCACAGTCCTGTAATATCAAATGAAAGGACACCACACAAGTATATATTATAAAAATATATGTATTTATTTCTAAAAGTAATCCCCAGTATTCTTTATGAACAAAGGGGCACAAGCGTTAAACCAAAAGCACAGTATAACATACAAAGTTGCACAATTTTGGATAAGGGCGAGGGGCCACTCAAACCATATACTAAAAAAGTGGTATAAGAGATACCAATCGATCAGTGGTTAGGCCTAGGGCCTAGGGAATAGCTGGGAGCAGTTGGGACAAGCAATGCTGAAGTCGGGAAAAGCCCGCGGGATTCGGGTGCAGTGCTGAAAGCACAAGCATGTACCAATGTTAAGTCAATGGTGCGTAAAAGTTACACAAATAGAGTTTAAGGACACTTCCGCTGAACCTAGCAAGACAAAACTTTAGACACAGACCCTAGAGGTGTGTACCAGTGTGGGAACACCGGCGTTGCAATGTTACCTCACCCACAGTAAGCGGGTGCACAGGGTCGAAGTAGTGTCGGGTTTCGTCACGCAGGCTCTTGGTGCTTGATGCTGAAGATGCTGCAGGCGAAGGGAAGGAGAAGTGTCCGGTGGGATCCAAGCGTGGATCCAAGTCGAAAAGTACCTGAAAGCAGAGGGGACAGAGTCTGGGTCACTCAGCAGTGACCAGGGTGGAACCAGGACGGAACCAGGCAATGTCGGGCGCAATCAGGTGGTTGTTGAGGAGCTTCTCTCCGCTGTCACATGGGCTCTGGGGCATCTACGACGTCCAGGAGCAGGTCACGATCTCTCCCACACAGGCTCTCGCCATCGGCTTCAAGATTGGAGCAAACAACACTTGGCAAAAGCAATCCACGCAGAACTGGAAGATTGCTTCTCACTCTGTCCAGGAGGGTCAGAGTGGGAGCTCCTTTTCAGGGGAGCGGGTGCAAATCTGGAGCAACCAGATTCACAAGTCGTATTTCAGTTTTCGCCGGCACAGGGGCCACAAGCCAGCTGGCAAGTGACCGGGCCAACGCGTTGAGCCAAAAGAAGCAGAAGGGCCCCACGCAGCACTCGTCGAGTGTAGAGGGGTGAACTTCGGTGCAAGAGTGGCTCAGGGTTGGGGCTTCTCAAACCCCGTTGTACAGCTTCGAGGGTCACTCGTGGGCTGCACGGTCAGCGTCTCGTGGTCTTTTCAAGATGGCATGCCCCACGCTTCCGGTCGCCTCCAAGGTCTCAGCTCTGCAGGGACTGTGGATCGGGCTGTTAGAAGGCAGGCAAGCTTGATCTCGTGGATCTCTGTTGCTCGAGTTCCGGCGGGAACTGCAACAAAGCAGACGTTGAGGTGCTGGATGGTGCCTGTTTGCACAGGGTGGTCACTCCTTGACCACAAGGGAGATTCTTCAGTCTTCTACATCGAGTAGGATGTCGAAGGGTCCAGAGTTTCGTTTCTTAAGTTTCATCAGGATAATCTGAAGTGCATTGGCACTGCTCCCACTCTTATTCGAATCTAGGGGGCTGGATTACCTGCTAGGTCCCCTCCTATGGGTGGGACCGAGGAAGTGGGTGGATACACCCCCTTTCTTTGATCCTGGCCGCGCTGGGACGGGGGCTGGAGTGCCCCAGAACCGGTTTGGCCGGATTATGCAAGGGGCAGTCTTGTGCGCCCCCAGCACTGTCTGGTTTCTTTCAAACCTCCCTGCTACAATCCACTATCTCCTGTCTGGGGTGGTGTAACACCTCCCTGTGACAGGAAACCCTTTGTACAGGCCCCCTTGGCTGAGTTTCGATCAGCTGCAGGGGGTCAGACCTGTGTCTGTGGCAGTAGCATCCATTTTGTGGATCTGAGGCTCTTTTAAAATTAACCGCATTTCAGTAAAGTAACATGTCTTATCCCTCTAGAGGGGTGGAATGCTATCCCCCTCACCAGGACTGGCGAGGGGATAGTATTCCAAATCGTATGACACCTTACACGACATGTTTTGATAAAGCCAAACCAAAGTTGCTATATAACCGCGAGGATTATAATGCACTTAATAGTATATGGTATGGCATTATCCTGAAACAGCTTAGGGAGTTGTTCCCGACAGCTGCAGACAGGCTCAGCTCATGCTAGAGCTCCATCTCACATTAAACCACGCACTCTGCCTCCAGGATTGATGAGGCCTTCCATAGGAGTGGCTCACAGGTTTATATGTGTCCAGATATAGGTTTAGATATAGGTATACTATACCTAAGCAAGAGGTGATTACACCAACTTGCCCCAGCTGAGTGATCAGCCAGTTGTGTCAATTTAAGAACCAGCCAGGGGTGGCAAAAGATATGCTGCAGACCCTGGTAGGCCTTGGTGGCACCTATGCCCTGAGCACCTATAGTGCATGGTACAGGGGCTAACAAGGAGTCCATTTCCAATTGTGGTATGTACCTATAGCACATGTATTAATAATTTAGAGAGAGAACAGCAGGCTGGGGGTCTGATTAGCAGGCCCACAGCCTCAGTAGTCGAAAACCAGTGAAGCAAAAAGCAAAAATTTGGGGTGACCATAGGATAGCAGACCCTACTCTCCTACAGTCAGCAATATATGTTAAGGGTTTTAAAATGGAATGGATTAGGTCCAGAAATGAGTATGTAGATATCTCTTTTATAATTTAAACATAACACATCTCTATCATGAAATCAGATTTAAGCAGAGGATTAGACAAGGCTAATATGTATCAGCTTTCCTTTTTCTTTTAGCTTTCAAACATTTCTTTGTAGGATTAGATATACATAACCTTTCTCTAGCAATACATTTGAGATTAAAAAAATTGATTTTTCTGCTGATGTGGATGGCATTTTACTTTGTTTCTAACCTCAATAGTCATCATCATCATCAATCCACTTTATTTGATTATTTAAAATCATAAAAGTACAAAAGAAAAATACAATATACACATCCCATAAAAACATTCAAGTAATCTGCATGATACAATGATTTTGTGTCTATTTAAAAAAGAGCTAAGTATATCAAGATTAGAAAAACACATGTATAGAACAGTCATCATTAAAATGTATACAATGTTTAGACTAGGACATCTTTTTTTTCTTGATTCGGAAAGCAGCAACAAGAAAACAAGCAACATTGAAAATATCCCAGGGGTTACTCAGCATTTGGAGATAAAGTAACGCCGGTCTAACTTGTAAGAAGCCTTTGCCAATCAATAAAGGAATTAAAAACTTCCCCCGGATATCATTGTATTAGTCACAGAACATCATAAAATGTAGAGTTTTCTGTATGGAGGAGTTATCACAATAAGTTACCCATGCTGTATTTTACCCATGCTGTATTTTTCCTTTATAGATGACAACGATATGGAGTTGAGGCCCTGATTGTTGTATTAGCATCTTCCCACGCACTTATAATATTTTAATAGAAGGTGGGTATTGATACACCAGATTTTAGGTGTCTCGTTTGGTTGTAAGAATGAATGAACAGGTGTCCAAGTGAGATTAGAAAGATATAAAGTAGATGAAAAATTCCCCACATTAATCGTATATTTATCTAAGCCTGTGATGATTCAGAAACACACAAAAGGAGGTTATATCCCAGAGTTATCAAGCACAATAAAAATCAGCAGAGGTGAGTGCCCCGTTTAGAGTTAAAGAATGTGTGGTATTGGTTGCTCACATTGTGATTTGCATGAAGAAAAAACTGCAGATAATATGGTTGTGACCCACGCTGTAAATGGGGTTACATTTGAAGGGCAAACTGAAAATGGCTCGTCGTATACCACTTGCTGAGAGAGTGTGTATGGCCAACAATCTTAATTGTATTTGTTTATTATTGTCTAGATGTATTACGAAATGTGTACAATGATATGCTATTCGAATGTATAAACACATCTCCCCTTTTTTTAAATAGATTGAAAGTGCTGGGACTCTTTAAAAATTGTGATTATTTTGCCTGAAGAAGGTGGTCGGATCGCTATTGCCACCGAAATGCGTCGCTTCTTGGTCAATTTTTATCTAAATTCTGTTTTTATGTATATGTTTCTGTATAATGGAATACCTCCCATATAATGTGAGAAAATGATGATTTGTCCTTGTTGCACTTTACCATCTTTTGTATTACTGTCAGTAGAGAGCATTTGCAATTAACTTGACAAGAACATTGTGAGATATTGTACTGATTCATTGTGATTTTATCAGAGCGAGTAGCTCCTAGCATGATTTTAATGTTTTTTTGAAAAGAAATAAACATTTATATTTTTGATTGATTGGCCATTGTATGTTTGTGAGGTGGTATAAAATTCAGTGGTAATTAGCATTGATATGTGTGGTATGATCTTTTCCCAAAGGGATTACATTTTAAGACTGAAGTTATCACAATGACAAGGATCCGCGTCCTCTGGTGTACACCATCCCGGGAAATCACCCAGCGAGAAGTGGATCAAGTTAAGACGGAACCTGGTCAGGAGCCTGCGATGGAAAGGCTTAGTCACAGTTATCAGATAGGGTTCAACTAATAAGGTGGTTTTAGTCAAGAAATTAGCCCTAACTGAAGGTTTCTGTAGCTCCACTTCTTACCGTTCCATCATTAATGTATTCAAAAAATTCATTTTGACCCACTTCACATCATCCTTACAGATCCTTTCAGGGGTATCAGATAATTCTGGCCGCCCTATTTTAAAAAGCATATACTTGATATATGACAACCACTTGATGTTATTAGCTTTGTCCAGTTTGATAATATCTTGCAAGATCAGATGGTTCAAAGTCAATTCTGGATTAAGCTAGGTTTTAAGCCAGCACAGAAGGGAAGCTAAACTTATGATGTCCGAGACGTAGCCCTGCCCTAATTCCTGATGGATGGCAAAGGTAGATGTTGATTGAGGTACAGACAGAAGACTGCGAAGGAATCTGTCTTCAGCTATCTGCACCCCGACTGTTGTTTAAAACCCCATATGGAGGAGCCATATGCCGCAAAGGCCAGACATTTAGATCGGTGTATTTCTTGGGGATGGCCTCTACAGGCCTAGTCCCCAAGCACTGGGCGAACCCTAATAAAGCTGTCATAGATCTTGTGACAGACAATCTTTTATCTTTATCTTGGGGAACCCATTAGCCCTTATCATCGAATAATACCCCATGGTATGTAAAAGAGGTGACCCTGGACACTTCCACTCCATTACAATAGAACAATTTTGCTTTCCTAATATTTGTTCACAACCAGATCCAAGGACTGCATATAGGCTCCAAAAGCATCCAAAGGTTTCTGGGGACCTAGATCAGTACGAGCTAGAAAGACCGCATTGTTCGCTTATAGGAGGACCGGTATTAGGTACTCTCCTACACGTGGAATATCTGGGCTCGCCTCCATTAAGGATTTGTCCAGGGAGTTGATATAAAGGGTAAAAAGTAAGGGCGCCAATATACACCTTTGGCGAACGCCCCGTTCTGATTTAAAAGACCTGGCACATTTACCATCCTGGGAAATCCTAACCCATGCGAAGAGGTCCTGATGGAGGTCAGCCAAAAAATAAAAAAACACGGCTCAATACCCATTTCCAACAGGATTATCCACAGCTTAGACCTGTTAACCAGGTCGAACGCTGAAGACAAATCCAAGAACACCATATGCAGAGAGCCTTTTTTAGCCACCGTATACTTGCTGATTAGTAAGTGCAAGTTGAGGTACTGGTCCATAGTACTTCTGCCTTGCCTGAAGCCATACTGCAAAACTGATGAAATCTTATTATCGATAGCCCAATCTGTAATTTTAGCTAAGACCGCCTTACCCAATATTTTTACTGCTGAATAAATCAGCAATATATGTCTATAGCACCGCGGGTTCCCTCTCTGACCTTTTTTAAAAACTGGGATGATAATAGATTGGCTCCAGGATGACGGGAACCCATGCATAACAGAAGCATTAAAAACATTAGCCAATATTTTTGCCCAAAATTTATGTTCACATTTGTATATATCTGCAGGGACTTCTTCGGGTCCAGGGACTTTATTACTAGAAGTCTCCTTTATTGCTCTCTCGATATCCACCTTACTAAACACAAATGAGGCTATTGCCTGTCTGGTCGGTGGGCTAGCAGTGGAGAACAGTATTATAGTTGAGTCATAGATTGCTCCAAAGTGGGATAACCATTGTACCACTGTAATATTACACTCCTGCACATCATTCTCCAAAGTGGAGAAAAAGGGGGAATTAACAATAGCCCAAAATGTAGAACTGTCTTTTAAGATCTCTAAAGATAAGAGGGCATTCCAGGCCTCTGACTTAATCTCTGTTTTTCGAGAATGCACTGCTAACTTATACTGCTTCTGGAAGCTCGCTACCAATGCCCTATCTCGGGGTAGCTTTTCAAAGATAAAATTAGTGAATGATGAGCTCGCCAGCACATCATCAAACCACCTCATTCCATAATTCCCTTTAGTTTTGGTGCTAATCATCAGGTCCACTGCAATCTGACTAAATATACACTCAAAGGCTTTAAGGACCAGGTCCTTTGGGTTAGAGGAGTCAGCGCATATTGCAAGGTTCCATTCAGCCTTCAAACAAAAATCAATAAAAAAGGAGTCTGGCGTTGCTTTGGACCACTTAAGCCTCCATCCTTGATCGCACATTTCCATACAGTTAGCTCCCAGGTTCCCCCCCTGAACCCAAAATGCCAACACCAATGTCCAATACTAAGATGACCGGGTTATGGTCGCTGTAGGGCGACACCCTAGCATTATAAAAAACTACTTTGTCTAACCACCTGGGGGACAAAAATATATAATCAATAATGGTGTCTTTATTCTTAGATTTGAACGTGGGACACTGCTCTGATTGGCTGAAGAAACCAGGTTAAAAAAGATCAGCTTCATCCAAAAGGTCCTCTAAGGCCTCCCCCCACGATGAATGTTCAAAGTGAGGAGTCACCGAATGACTGTCCTAAAGGATCATCAATAAAACAGTTTAATTCACACAAGTGTACATTAAAATTGCCCATTAATAATATATAATGAGTGGATTGTCAGTCAGTCAGTAAACTTTATTCGGATATCCAAGTATCCACAAAAGTACAGTACATAAAAACAAGACACAATACATTAAAAACACCCTAATAATAAAAAGATCGCCATGATACATGTACAAAAAGCCAGAATTATGGATCAAACATCGGCTGTGTTGCTCGAACAGCTATACGCAAAAAAGTGCTGGTGCGAAAGATAATTTCATCCTCATACAGAGTTAATATCATCAGATAAGCATTTTCCAAGCTAATAGGTTTACATTTTCTAAAATACGGAGTTAAAAACCAATTAATATATTTCATATAAAATTTACAAAAGAATAAAAGATGCAGGACGGATTGTTCACTCGTGCCATCACACGGGCAAGACAGAGAGTCAAAGTCATTTTGATGGCCAAGGGGGAAACAAAGCGCAAATTTAATAGTGCCAGCCCTTAAGCGGAATAATAAGCCACGCTCCCAGTGGCTCATCGGGAGTGTCAGATAGCAGGACAGTGGTGGGATCAGGAATGCATAAGATAAATAAGAGGTGACAGTTTTCTTCAAAGATTCCCTGTGGTATCTTTCCCTGGCATAAAGTGTGTACAAAGAATTTCGCAAGTCATTTTTAGGTGGGAGAACATTAACAGAATAATTATTAAAAATACTTCCTTGATTGATACTACTAAGACTTTTATACACTTCCGAGAGCCAGGGAATGTCCATGCACTTATCACAATTCATACAATCAGTAATATTATCTTTTGTGAGTAGTACCGCAGGGTTCTTCCAAATAGAAAGCCAGAAGAGGGCTGGCCGTGCACGAACAAAGTGTTCAATAAAATTCACGCCCAGTTCTTCATGACAGACATATTGGGGAGTAGAAATAGGAACACAAAGTGTTTTTCTAAGAAACCTGTTCTCCTCGTATTGTATAGGGAGGCTCTTAGCGAAGCCCCAAACCTCTGCTCCATATGTGGCGACTGGAATACATTGGGCTTTGTAAATCTTTAAACTTGCCACTAGGGAACCTGTGTATTTTGGGCGCGGTAAGCTGAGGATGGAATTAATGGCCTTTGAGAACCTACTCCTGTTATATGCAATGTATTTGGTCTAGGAGTTGTTCGCAGCAAAGACCATCCCTAAATATGGAAAACTATTAGTAGACCACAGCTTATCAGTGCCCACAGAAATACAGCCCAGCTGTCGTTTTTTAGGGACACAAGACATAATAAAAGATTTGTTAAAATTGTTTTTTAAAACAAGGGACTCCATATGGTCAGCTAACCCCTTGACCAGGGCACGTAGAGCATTCGGGGTGCGACCCATAATCACTGCATCATCCGCATATAATAAAACAGGTAGGGGTTTACCCATTATTTTGGGAATGTCATGTGTAATTCCAATTAGGGTTTTGTGCAGGCCGTTAATATAGATGATAAAGAGAAGGGGGCCAGCACGCAGCCCTGTCTTACCCCCCTGTGGACCTTTATAGCTTTAGTTACTTCACCCCCTGGCCAATTCTCACACAGGCATTAAGATCTTTGTGCAAATAAGCTAAAAAGTGCACAAGAAATTCGTCCAGGCCATAATTTAACCCCTTTGCTGCTAGGCCTTTTCCCCTCCTGTGCTAAGCCTTTTTCTGGCGATTTGGGGAAGTGCGCGCTTAGGCCCCTGTAACCTTTTGACCACATAAGGTATCCACGCCAAATTTGCGTCCTTTTCTTCCAACATGATGTGGATTCTAAAGGTGCCCAGGGTTTGTGGATTCCCTTGGAGCGGTACCATAAATTAAGCAAAATACAGTAACATTTTTGTTTTTTTCAGAAAAATGGGAAAAACGGGCTGCAAATGAAAGCCTCTGACTTTTTCCCTGCAAATGTTATCAAAAAGGGTTTGTGGGGCTGAAAGCTCCATTTTCTCAGCTTTTAGGGAATGACAGTCTTTTGTCAGAGAATCAACATTTTTCACACAGTTTTGGCATTTTTCTGGGACATAGCCTAGTTTTGCTTTTTTTAGAGCTTTCAACTTCCTTCCAGTTAATGGTAGAAATGAGTTTGAAAGCTATACATTTTCGAAAACTAGACAAATTTCTGAATTCAGAAAGGGGTCATTTGTCTAAATCCATGAAGGTTTCTTTTTAGAAACTAACAGCTAAATATTGGAATACTTGAAAATTAGTTGAAAAAAACTGCCTTTTGTCTCAACGTTTTCACCTGTAACTTCTTGTAATTTTGACAGCTCTTTGAAAGCAATATACTGTTACATTCATTTGACCTTCCTGGTTGTGGGGATATATAGGACTTGTAGTTTCACCAAGAACCCGACGAACCCAGAGCCAAAAACTGAGCAACAACTTGAAATGGTATTTTATTATTTACCGGGTATAGAGCACTTATTCTTGGAAAATGTATACATGGAAAAATTGGTGTGAAAGACACCTATGTATTTCTGAATTGGGTACAAATTATAGAGTTTAGAAACAGTATATATTTGCACATTTTCAAAATTGGGAATACTCATACTAGCATGAGAATTATTGGTCATTTTTCAAAATGATTTTTTTTTTTACACAATGTCTTTCATTGGGAAGGGAGAAATGCATGAAAACTCAATAGGTAATAACCGTTGATTTACAAATCTGAATTACCCTAAGTCTCCCAATAAAAACGGTACTTCACTTGTGTGGGTCGGCCTCTTGCCTGCGACAGGAAATGGCGCAAAATGAAACGTGGTCACACCTCAATTTTGCAGTTAAAAATTGACCCTTTTATGGCAAAGTGCCTAGCTGTAGTTTTTGCACCCTAGCTCTGTCGGCACCTAGGGAAACCTAGCAATCCTATACATTTCTGAAAACTAGACACCCAGAGGAATTCAGGATGGGGTGACTCGACTTCCTCCCACCAGGTTCTGTTACCCAGAATCCCTTGCAAACCTAAAAAATTGGGAAAGAAAATGCATTTTCCTCACGTTTCTATGGTGGAAAGTTCTTGAATCTGTGTGGATCAACAGATTTCTACCCACCTCGCGTTCCCCAAAGTCTTATGAGAAAAATGGTACCTCACTTGCCTGGGTCTGCCTAGTGCCTGTAACAGGAAACGGCGCAAAACGTAACGTGGTCGCACCTCAATTTCGCAGTCAATACTGGCCCTTTTTTGGCAAAGTGCCTACCTGTAGTTTTTTAACCCTAGCTCTGCCAGCACCTAGGGAAATCTAGCAAACCTATACATTTTTGAAAACTAGACACACAGGGGAATTCAGGATGTGGTGACTCGACTGCCTCCCACCAGGGTCTGTTACCCAGAATCCCTTGCAAACCTAAAAAATTGACCAAAAAACGCATTTTCCTCACATTTCAGTGTTGGAAAGTTCTGGAATCTGCGTGGATCAACAGATTTCCACCAACCCAGCGTTCTACCAGGTCTCCCAAGAAAAATGGTACCTCACTTGCCTGGGTCTGCCTAGTGCCTGTGACAGGAAACAGCGCACAACGCAACGTGGTCGCACCTCAATTTCGCAGTGAAAACTGGACCTTTTTTGGCAAAGTGCTTACCTTTTGTTTTTGAACCCTAGCTCTGCCGACACCTAGGGAAACCTAGCAAACCTATACATTTTTGAAAGCTAGACAACGAGGGGAATTCAGGATGGGGTGACTCAACTGCCTCCCACCAGGTTCTGTTACCCTGAATCCCTTGCAAAGCTAGCAAATTGACAAAAAAACCTCATTTTCCTCACATTTCTATGTTGGAAAGTACTGGAATCTGCGTGGATCAACAAATTTCTACCCACCCCGTGTTCACCTAGGTCTTCCAAAAAAAAAATGGTATCTCACTTGCCTGGGTCTGCCCAGTGCCTGCGACAGGAAACGGCGCAAAACGCAACGTGGTCGTACCTCAATTTCGCAGTGAAAACTGTCCCTTTTTTGGCAAAGTGCCTACCTTTAGATTTTGAACCCTAGCTCTGCCGGCACCTAAGGAAACCTAGCAAACCTACACATATTTGAAAACTAGACACCCAGGGAAACTCAGGATAGGGTGAATCAACTGCCTCCCACCAGGTTCTGTTACCCAGAATCCCTTGCAAAGCAAAAAAATTTACAAAAAAAATGCATTTTCCTCACATTTCTGTGGTGGAAAGTTCTGGAATCAGTGTCGATCAACAAATTTCCACCCACCCCTCGTTCCCCAGGTCTCCCAAATAAAATGGTACCTCACTTGCCTGGGTCTGCCTAGTGCCTGCGATAGGAAACAGCGCAAAACGCAATGTGGTCGCACCTCAATTTCGCAGTGAAATCTGGCCCTTTTTTGGCAAAGTGCCTACCTGTAGTTTTTTAACCCTAGCTCTGCCGGCACCTAGGGAAACCTAGCAAAGCTATACATTTTCGAAAACTAGACACCCAGGGGAATTCAGGATGGGGTGACTCAACTGCCTCCCACGAGGTTCTGTTAACCAGAATCCCTTGCAAAGCTATATGCTTGTGTTATGTCTGAAATTGTTTTTAATCCGCAATGAGATATATTATGGATTTTAAGATGTGTTTTCTCTTCCTTTTTCTTTTTTTAGGAGAAAAGGAAGGGGCAGAGTGAAAAGGACTTCTAGCACCCCCTACCCTTTTCTTCTTTGCTTTGGTGGTGGGCCAGATGGCACAGATAAGAGACTCTATCTATATTTCCTTTTATATGACATTTTATATATGATTACGTAGATAATATCATATACACACACTGGATATAATTTTCTGTGGAACGTGGATGTAGCTTTTGATTAAGGGGGAACTGAGGCAGACAATGTTAAAATGGATTACATCGGACGGATCCAGCTATGGGGCAGCGGTTGCTGAATGGGTGGAGGTACTGCTTTTATGAATTGGATTAACAATATTGACTTAAGCATTCTCTCCCATTCTCATTTTTGCATGCGCACTAGTCCCAATGAATTGTTTACCGCAGTAAATAGGAACTATGGAATACATAGGGAATTAACCCGTGCTATTGTGTATAGATACACTGTGATACACTATCCCGAGTAGTTGAAGTGCAGATGAGGGTACGAGGAAATATCCTAATAAACCGAAATAATTAAACAGTGTATTGACCCTATATTAGGTTCTATTAAGGCACTAGCCCGTAAAAAATGATTTTACATAGGGAAAACGAAGTGTGGAGCATATATAGTATTGGTCTATATATAGTGCGTTTTGCGAGAGATAATTATAATTTATTTATGTAATTACCTTGGAGTCTGGCGCAACAATAATGCTTTGTTCCTTAATGGCACTAGTCCGTATCAAATGTGACTGCTTTATATAAGGTCCTATGTGTACCCATGAACTGATGCAAGGGTGAGGGTATGAGGTAATACTCCACATACTGCCTGGACAAAAAACACGTTACAAAATGGATGACAAGTTTGCTATGAGAGACCATGCCCTGTGTTTGTCCTTTCTCAGTTTCTAAGACTGTCTATGTATTGCTGTATTTCCCCATGTATCACTGTGTGACCAAGCTCGTTTGGCGAGCGAAACACGTAACCTGAAAATAAATACCATCACTGGTGGCTGCTGGTAACTCTGTGTGATGGCAGTATTGGAGCTTTTTCTTTGAAACTGATGTTGGCGCGCTCCGCCAACTTTGTGCGATCCACTGCGAAGGGCGAGGGAAAGCAGAAGGAGCAAATCATGGATATATATATAATTATATATATATATATATATATATATATATATATATATATATATATATATGTATATTACAGCTTTGAATTGGTAACATACCAACTCAAGCCAACCTGAAATGAATAAAAGCAACCCCTGAAACAGTCTAATTAGAGCGAAACAAAGCTGTAATATTGTGCCCGGAGTGATAAATGGCTTTTGTTATTTGACAGCTCGGCAAGGACTGCACTGTACTAGTCCTATGCTTAAAGACTTTGCTGTTTAAATGGCCAAAGACTTTGTCATTTTCTATCTCGGCATGGATAGCACTGTCTAATCCTATGCTTAAAAACTTTGATAGAAAAACAGACATTTGAGGTGAGCAGATCTAGAGTGTCGCTGGTGTTGAGAGTGCTCTAACAGGAGCTGCTTTCCATCTAAACTGAGACCTACCCAGAGTTCTCTCCTTCTTTTTTGCATATATATAAATATATATATATATATATATATATATATATATACACACACACACTTTCACTGAAATAAAACATAGGTTTCAGGCAGGTTATAATTAGGAATTAGCATTTAAAAACCGTAGAAATTCACTGAAAAACCATAGATTTTAGGGGTGTTATAGTTAGCTGGACATTTCACTCGCACAAAACCATTGAAATTCCTCCGTTATAGTTAGTTGTACTAACTATAACTCGCGCGCCCGCAATCCACTGCTGATGATGTCACATATTACATCATTCATGACATGGTCAGTGACATCACTGATGACATCACTGATGACATCTCAAATGACATCACTGATGACATCCTCCAGTGAATGTGGTTTGGTTCGATATTTAAATAAGTATTATATAGATAGCAATCTGCATTAAAGACTGAGTGTATGTATAAGTGTCTGGATGGAGGATTTAGTAGCACTGTGATTGACTGTCTAAGTGACTAATTTAAAGTGTCTCACTAAATATATGGGATAGTGATTAAACTGTATGAAAATCTGTATCACTGTACCTTTTGTTGTGTTAACTACTACATTAGTTGGTTACTAGCTATGTGAAAGTGTATATTAGTTATTAATTAGTTAAGTGAGTATTTATATGGGAAAATGAATGTGTGTGGTTGGGTGTAAATAGTTGATTTAGTAGGTATATGAGGTTAAGACAGTATGTGGAAACACTTGTTTGAGTGAGTGAATCTCTTTATGGGTGTGGTGATGAGTAAATATATTTCTCAATGATACATGTCCAACAAAGTAGAAATAGAAAAGGCAGTGTATGTGACAGTTGTATATAAATACGTATACATAAAACTCAGTGATTGTATGAGTGACTGTATCAAAAACTGTATACTTGTAATAGTCATTTTATAACGCACTAAGTATGAGTTACTATCTATATGAATAAATAAAGTTGTGTTTGTATAAGTGAGTAGGATGACTGCATAAGTGAATAGGATGTGTGCTGGTGTGTAATGTTGATGTAGGTGTATAAGTATATTTAATAGTATTCTATTGATCTATGTTAGCATGTATGAGTGAATCTATAGGTAAGGGTTTAGTTGTGTGTGTAGATGTGGGTTTTTAGAAACTTGTATTAGTGTGTCAATGGTTTCAAACATGGTACTCCATATTTTATAATGAGTGTTGAAAGGTTATGCGACTGTATGATGAGGTGTATCAGATTGTCACGTGGATGATGTCATCAGTGATGTCATCAGTGATGTCACTGACCATGTCATGAATGATGTAATATGTGACATCATCATCAGCGGATTGCGGGCACGCGAGTTATAGTTGCTACAAATAACTATAACGGAGGAATTTCAATGGTTTTGTACGACTGAAATGTCCAGCTAACTAGAATACTGCTAAAACCTATGTTTTTTCAGTGAATTTCTAAGGTTTTTTAAATGCTAATTCCTAACTATAACATGTCTGAAACCTATGGTTTTTTCAGTGAATTTCAAAAGTTTTGTAAATGACCATTTTAAATGTATTAATTGTTATATTTATTTGCTTGATACTGATTTACTACATTTTTTAAACTATTTATTTTTAGATATTTTATTTTCTAAATTACAATATAATTACAATATACATTACATTACAAAATATACTTTCTCAGAATGAATTACTTTAGTTTAAATACTTTGCAAATAGGCAATAGACTTTTAAGTACAGTAGTTACAGTTGTTGCAATGGGCAACTCAATTTCAAACACAATGCAACATTGAGCTCAATGTGAATTTCTAGTTAAATACAATTAGTTACTTTATGGATTACTTTTCTAACCACAGGACTGGATCCTAGATTCAGTTCTTGGACATCTCCTGTAAACAGTTGCGTAAAAGCGTTTTGGTTACAATAGTGATTTTTAAGGCATATTATTGTATTTTAAAAGTTGACACTAATACATGTTTTCAAATAGAATCACCAATGTTATCCTACGGGAGGAAATTCACTTAGCAGGTAAGTAGTATTATTGTGACTTTTTCTTACTCAGTGGTGGATCCTGGATCCAGCACTGGTGCATCTCCTGTAAACAGTTGAAAGAATGCGTTTAAGTCATACAGGCGATTTTTTTAGGAATATTTTTAGTTTGTGAAAATAGACACTTAGGAACATTGTCTGGTGAAAACCAGACAATGGATTCCTATGGAAGGAAATACAAGTTACTGGTAAGTACGGTTAGCATTACTTTTCAGGGTTGTTACTGGGCTAAATGATGCAGCACTGGGTTCTCTCCTGATAACAGGTGAGTAAATCGGAATTCGTTGTTCCGAAGATTTTAGGTGAATATTTGAAAGTTTCAAAACTCCACACTTAGAAGAATTTCCAAGTGAAACTAGTCAATGTTAGGCTATAGAAGGACATTCAAGTTACTGGTAAGTATTGTTAGAATTACTTTTCAGGATCAGTACTGGGCTCAAAGATGCAGCACTGAGGTCTCTCCTGATAACAGGTGAGTAAATAGGAATTCGTAGTACATCCAGTAAGCGCCACAGAGCTGCGTAGCAGAGAAATGTAAAAAGGGACACGGCCTGCACGACCTCTCTGCAACGCAGCGCAGTGGTGCTTGCTGGAAGCACCTGGTGGGCTACTTGGCCCCCATGGTCCCTCAGGTTTGAAGTGGAATTTTTTCCCCAACTTAAAACGTGCCACAGGGCGTGTTTGCACACATCAAGTCAGGCCCCATCCCCTCCCATCATCACTGTGTAAACAAGCCCTGTCACGTTCTAAGTTGAGAGATTAAGTCCCCTTCAATCCTAAGGGTCCCTAGGGTCAAACTAGCCCACTAGGTACCTCCAGTAAGCGCCACAGGTCTGCGTTGCAGAAAGGTGTAAGAAGGGGCATGGCCTCTGAACACCTGTCAGCAACGTATCTCCCTGGCACATACTGAAGATACCTGTTGGGCTATTTGGCCCTCCGGGACCCTCAGTATTGAAAGAGAATTAATTCCCCAACTTAAAACGCGCCACAGGGTGCGTTTGCACAGTGGTGAAGGAAGGGGGCGTGGCCTGAGGTGATATGTCTGCAAACACACCCTGTGGCGCGTTTTAAGTTAGAACATTAATTCCTCCTCAATCCTGTCGGTCCCTGGGGGCCAACTAGCCCACCAGGTACCTCCAGTATGCGCCAGGAGGCTGCGTTGCAGAGAGGTGTTCAGAGGCCAGGCCCTTTTTTACAACACTCTGCAAGGCAGCTCCGTGGTGCTTACTTGGAGGTACCTGGTGGGCTAGTTGGCCCCCAGGGACCCTCAGTATTGACAAAGAATTAATTCCCCAACTTAAACCGTGCCACAGGGCGTGTTTGCACACATGTGAACTCAGGCCCCGCCCCCTCCCATCACCACTGTGCAAACGCGCCCTGTGGCGCATTTTAAGTTGGGGGATTAACTCCCCTTGAATTCTGAGGGTCCACTGGGTGCAACTAGCCCACCAGCTACCTCTAGTAAGTGCCACAGAGCTCCATTGCAGAGAGGTGTAAAAAGGGGCGTGGCCTCAGAACACCTCTCTGCAACGCAGCTCCCTGACGCATACTGGAGGTACCTTGTGGGCTAGATGGCCCCCAGGGACCCTAGTATTCACGGCGCCCCCTGGCGCGTTTGTAGAGTGGTGCAATAAGGGAGCGTGGCCTCCGGCCGTGATCCAGTTTTTTAAAAATATTTTCTTTTTTAAGAAGGAGGGCTGTGTAGCCCCCCTTCTTTTTCTAATTTTTTGGCCCCGGGGACCCCATCCCCCAGGGCCTGCCCCCAATTTTTTGTAATTTTATTTCAAACATTTGGAAGGGGGTCGCGTGGGCCCCCTCCTGAGGCCATAATCTGCCCCGGTTCCCCATCCGCCGGGGCATGGGCATTTTTGTATTTTTTTATTTGTAGGGGGGCTGCCTAGTCCCACTCCTGTGGCCACTTATGGCCCCGGGGACCCCATCCCCCTGGGCCGGCCCTTTCTTTTGTTTTAATAAAAAAATAAATTTTGGGGAGGGGGCCACGTGGCCCCCCTCCCAGGCCACTAATACCCCTGGGGACCCCATCCCCCAGGGCTGGCCCACTCCGTTGGGGCCCGTGGGGGGGTCCCCAATCCCCCCATGATCCCAGCCGGCTCCCCGCATCCTGCGGGAGCCGGCATTGCTTTTCCACATGGGGAGCAGCTAACATGCTGCTCCCCATGTGGAAAAGCAATCTGCTTTGCTATTTGGAAGAGGGAGCAGATTTCCTGCTCTCTCTTCCAAATAGCAAAGCAGTTTGCAATGACAGTTTGCAAACGGTAGTGTCCCGGGGTGGGCACCCCCTGAAAGAACCGGCTCTGGGGGGGTGGCGGTCCCTAGGGCATCAAAGGCTCCAGAAGGGGGGGGTGTGGCCCCCTCCCATCATTTGAAAAGCCCCTGGAGGTGGCGGTCCCCAGGGCTTGTGAGGGGGCTCAAGCCCCCCGGATAGAGGTTTTTTTAATAAAAAAAAAACCCCGGGGTGGCAGTCCCCGGGGCTGCGGGGGGCCATGAGCCCCCCACATATATTAACAAAAAGCCCTGGGGGTGGCGGTCCCCGGGGATTGGCAGGGCCTTTGAGCCCCCCACCCACTTCTAATAAAAGCTCCGGGGGTGGTGGTCCCCAGGGCTGGGGGGCTATGAGCCCCCCCACACATGTTATAATAAAGCCCCAGGGGTGGTGGTCCCTGGGGCTGCGGGGCCCTTTTGGGCCCCC
This sequence comes from Lissotriton helveticus, assembly GCF_964261635.1. NCBI lineage: Eukaryota > Metazoa > Chordata > Amphibia > Caudata > Salamandridae > Lissotriton > Lissotriton helveticus. Next base: position 242,586,215 of record NC_136072.1, read on the forward strand.
CACCTACATTACATCATTGCCCCGGGGATTTGGCCCTCCCAGGGGCTAATAAGTAATATAGAGCGGGAGCCCGCATTTCTGTTTTTTCCTGATTTGGAGTGTTGACAGCCAATTAGCATGTAGCTCGTGCACGGCAGGGTGCACTTAGGATGCGCTTAGGATGCGTGGATCCAGCACGGCCTTAGATATATATAAGTACTTTTAAATGTCGTTTTCCCTAGAAATTCGGAACGGATTTACACCATTTAAGCAAAAGGCACAAGTCTGAACTAAGGACTACCTCTTTGCCAAATTTGGCCTAATTCCGTTCAGCAATTCGGACTGTAGCTGCGGCTAAAGGTCCTATGGGAAATTGCATGGGGAAAACACGTTTTGGGTCCCCCCTTTTTTCTCGGCCCCCGCTACACGAATCATCCCGAGACTTTCAGGATAGGAGCAAAACGGAGCTGACCATAAGGTTTGAAAATTTCGCGAAGATTCGTCAATCGGCGCCAAAGTTATTAGGAATAGAATGTTGCAGATTTCCTATAGAAAATAGGTCCTAACTATAACTACCTACTGGCGACCGCCAGTAGGTAATATATATATCCAATACCAGTCCAACACTTCTCGATCCAAGAAGGCGCTGACACCGTGAATTTTGCCAAAATAAGATCCTTTATTCCATGTTACAGCTCAGGCGCATTTCGGCAGTATCCACCCGCCTGGCTCACTACATCTGGCTACCACCACATTTACTCTTCAATACTTAGAAACATTTTTGACAGGTTGCAATTGGTTCTGGTTACCATGCCAACCCTGTCATGACGCTCTTAAACAACATAGAAGAGCTTCATGTATGTGACGTGCTTGTGAATAAACTCTTTCTTGGACTTGCTATTAAAACCCGACAAAATGTTATTTCCACATTTGATAGTTCTGTGCTAAGCAAATTACAATGTGTTAAATAAATGATAATAAACATAACTCAAATGAGATACAATAAATAAAAAAAATTGAAAACCACACACACTGGGAACAACTCATGACATTAATTTTGTCAGTATGTACATTGAATTACATTGAAAACCCGATGTTTTAAAAAGCTTCAAGGCCACATCACAAACCCATATACTGTTGCGCTCGGTTTGACTAACAAATTAAAGCGATGATCACCCACAATTCCGATATACAGGGTCCTAAATTATGACCTTTCATGTTGCCTAATGCAATGGGTGATCTGTGGCAAAAACACACTTGTTGGCAGTGATGTTATTCACACAAAAGTACAGCAATGAACGTTGCTTACGTAAACTCCAAGTGGAATATGATAACATCAAATACCCCTGTTTAGCGTTCTACTGGGCTTATCACTTCTATGCCTATGAACATGGCATAACTGACATGTCCGAGTTTCTCAGTGTTTGAAGTGCTATTAAATTAAATACGTGCTTTGTGTAACGTGTCAAAAACAAGAAATTTACGTTTCTATTTTCTGTTTGTGAGTCACAGATGTTTCCGGAGTGGTTCAAGAACTGGGCCAAGCAAATCTGGACTAGAGGTGTACATTAAGTGCCTCATCAGCGTTTAACCCATTGGGAATCTTAGAATCAAGCATGAATATGCATCTTGACTCTAGGCGTCTCAATGCGAATTGCCGATTCCCACCCCTGATGTTCTTGGGTATGTTGTTAATTACAAAATACGTCAAGTCCTGAGCGTTTCCTGCGTGATGTGTGTTTATTTGCCTAGCCACGGGGTGCGCTTGGTCATCATTTGCTATTGCCCTGAGGTGTTGCAAGATTCTTACATGTGCCTGGTGGATTGTACTCCCCACATATCTTTTTCCACAAATGCACACCAGTACATAGACTGCGTACTCAGTCTTGCACGAAAAATTCCCCCTGATGGTATAGGGTTTTAGTCTGAAAGGTAGTGTAACAGAGCTAATGTTGATCCCATGTTTGCAGGCTTTGCTCTTGGTGCACTTCCTGAATCCCTTTTGTGCCTGGAGCCACGTGGTGGTTTTCGTGTTGGTTGGGGCATTGCAGACTAACTGGCTCCTCATAGATTTTGCCTTCCTAAACGTTAATGAAGGTGATTTCCCACATAGAGGACCTAAGAGCGGGTCATTTCATACCGGTGGCCAGTGCCTGTTTAAGATCTTACGTAGGTTGGCATGGTACGTGTTATAGCCTGTGATAAGTCTCGGGTGTTCTGTGTGTTTTTGTCCTTGTTGTTATTGGTGCTAATCTGTTCTGGGAACAGGAGATCTTTTCTGGTATTATATATATATATATATGGGCAGTATATATATATATATATATTTTTTTTTTAAAACCTTTATTGTGCACAAAAGAGAGAACAAATACGGGCCTACAACCATCAGGCCGGCCACGAAACTTTAAGCACAGGTGCGAGCAACGCGGTCCCACAGCGGCATCAGGCAAGATAGCAGCAATCAGTAGCAGTTGCATTGAATAGAGTCATGTCGCCAAGGAAAAGGATTATCGAAGGTTAAATTTTTAAAGTTGTGAAGAAATATAAATCAGTGAAGAATAAAATCAAGAAGATCTGAGTCCAGACATTAGTTACACAAACATGAGCAGGCAGCATCAATTTGAACAACATTAGGAAGAACACCCCGTCAATATGGCAGTACCATATAAAACAATAAGAGCTGCAGTCCACAGTTCCGTACTACCCTCAGCGCCACCCACTCCCCACTAACCTCTAATGCAGACCCAGAACAGAAACCAGAACAAGAAAGCGCAGAAATTAGAAAAATAAGGCCCATAGAAACTAAAAAGGAAAATTAAATCTACCCCCCCACCCTGCAACAATCCGGAGGCTACGGCCTACCCCCCCCCCCCCCCCGGCAAAGTGCCTGTCGCCCAGTAAAGAAACCCGAAATACAGAGAAAGAATAGAAAAGAAGAAGAAAAGATAAGAAAAGAAAGCTATCACACTTGAAGCATCGGGAGGAAGAAAAGAACAAGCTAGTCTATCACTCCCGAAAAGAAAGGAAACGGGGGAGGAGGAGCCCCAACATTAACAAACTCTCGGTCCCCCAGCCATGTAGAGCCCCCAGCATCGATTGAAGCAATAATATCAAAAAATACACCACCAAATGAAGAATTGAAACAGATGCACCCCGGACCCCGAGCCAGTACTTGAATGATCACCCCGTCCATATGGGCCATAGCAGGATACACCCAGTCACACCCCACGTGCGAAATCACCAGAATGAGCAACAGTAGAAGAACAGATGTGGGGAGCTACGACCACTACATTCGCCAGAGAGGAGGCACAGTACGAAACATAACAGTAGTCCAACAAGAGTGAAGCCCCGGAGACCTCCATCTTTAAACCGGTCGCGAGCGACCACTACACTATGACGCCCAGCAAAAGCCCTCCCCAGTCAGGACAAAGGGACAAGATGGCCGCCATAATGAGAGTGCAGACAAAGGAGAGCAAGATGGACGCTACCCTATACAAATAACCCCCATGTCACAATAAGCTTCCAGGACCAGCCAACAGGAACCAGAGAAACGTGGCGGAGCCGATATCCAGCAATAAATCAGGGTAGCCAGTGTATGACGCCGACTGTGCCATTGACAAAGGTCGCAACACCCGAAGGATGCCTTGATTGGAAAGCAAAACAACCACTAACTATAATAGAGACAGACGGGGGAAAACAATCTACATCGTAAATATAAGCCAAGCAGCCAGTACGTACCACATTCTAACCCCAATCCCCACCCGGCAAGACAGTGACACAACCAGGAACCCGCCCAACCCTGTACCGATTGTACACGCTCGGATACCGCCGACCCATTAAACATCCTACACCCCAATATCAATTACCAGAGAACTTCATCCGAGATATAATCATTGGGGAGAGACAGCAAAGAATATCCAGTGTCCCACACACATATCAAGTCTGTCTTAGCCTCCACCCGCCAGTATATGAATGCGATCAGGGGATCGTCTAGCCCTGGCCCGATCTAGGAGGCACTTTGGAACCCAACCAACTTGGCAGTTCACTGCAGTCCGCCTCGACGTGAAAACATGGCCGCCTCGAGGATGGGGGAGGCACACCATCGTTGAGGGAGCTTCGCCTGTCCCCCGTAGATAGTAGTCCAACAACAAAATGTACTTCCAGAGCGTATAGATGACAAAAGTCACTGAACGACGAGACGGAACTAGTCAAGGAAGGAGCAGGGGACAGGGCAGGAGAACAGGCTAGCGATGCACTGCGCAGCCAGGCCGGTACACGAGGCAGACAGCCAGTCGAAGAACAAAGGGGAAACACTGTTGCAACAGCAGTGTCGACGAGCGGCAACAAATCTTCAAAGGCTCCAGCATTCGTTCCATCGGTTGACACAATAGTAACAGGAGGTAGCGAGGGGCTGGCAAGCTGCAACGAAGTCAGACCTGGGTCCTGTCGGGAGTGAACCCCTTGCGGTCGGCTCTCAGCAGGGATACATGCCTCAAGTTTCTCAAGCAGCACAGCATAGGTACGCCGCATCTCCGACCGTACCTCATTCAGGATATTCAACACCTCCCTGTAGGTGCAGTCCGGCTGTGATACTCGAGGTTCTCCAGCCTCAGTGGAGGGCTCAAACACGGTCCCCCGTACCAATGCACACGTGCCACCCCAGGAAGAGGTCCCAGCGCCATCTCCACCCCGTTGGTGATCAGGCATCGCCATCTTAGCAGCAGTCCACGGGGTGTTGGGAGGGGGGAGAGACGGGGGTCACAGTCCCCGACAGCGAAGTGGATGTTTGCCCTACAACACTCTACACCCCCTCCCGTGCGCTGCATAAGCAAGGGGCATCCGATGGTGCGGCGGGCAGCCAGGGCAGTTCGAGCTCACCGGCTATCAGCGCTGCAGAGAAGAAAGCAGACCGGCATCATGGCGGCCACAAACAAAGGAATCCGTGCGAGCCCTCACATATGCGTGCCGGAGCTGCTCCGTGCGATCTCGGCAGGACAGTGAGCGCAGGGCACGGGCCAGGCTGTAGACGGGCGAAAACACTCCTTCAGTACAGGCAGCCACCGCAACAGAGTATCTCTTCGAGACTGGCGAGGTCCGGCAGGCTCCAGGGAGCGGGCGGAGGTCCGGGGCAAAGACGATCCTCCCAGAGCTCGAGACTCCGGGCGGGCTGAGAGGTCAGAGGGACACCGTCAGGATCAGCTCCGTGTCCCGCGTATGTCGGGCGAAAGAAACCCCAGGATTACAGGCAGGATGTAGGCGCGGGTCTTCAGGGCCGGTGGAGCCGAGCGACCACACGTCCGTTCAGGTCGCCATCTTGGCTCCTCCTCTATGGGCAGTATATTAAAGCGCTTCCATGAATTTCCTCAAGTGTGGCCTTTCCTCTTTCTATGAAGGAGTTTGTTTGTTCTACATACCTGCGTGGTCACCAGCGACGCGCATCAAAGGCTCCCGCTTTTGCAAGAGGCTCTGTTTCTGCTGGACACTGTTCGCAGTTGCTTGCTTTCTCTCCGGGATACCGGGATTTACAGAGCCCACCATTAATCACTGGAAGAAGTACGACGGTGATGATGCCACTGTGCAGCACGTCGGGCTTGGTATTCACCAAGTCCCCGCCAGAAAGGATTCCGGTGACAAGTGGTTGAAGCGGTTTGGGGACTGAAGGAAACGCCGCTGCCCTAGCGTGTTTTGGACTCTGAGGGGGCTATTCTCGAACATTGCAGCTTCATTGGCTCTCCCACTCCGCATGCGGTACTCACCAGAATTTTGCTGCTGCATGCTGGTACCTGTAGGCGCTGGGGCTCCAGTCGACCACAGGGAGTATATGCATCAAGACAATTTCGAGGTGGGAGTGGCTGCTGTTCGCGAATGAGGGGAAGGCTGGACAATTTAAACCTTCGCTCACACCCCTTCTGCAAAAACACCTTCAACCGGCGCTGAAGAGGCAGACATCGCCGAAATGCATCCGCCACCTGGGGTGTCAGAATTTTACTCTGTGTGGGCAGTATATTAAAGCGCTTCCATGAATTTCCTCAAGTGTGGCCTTTCCTCTTTCTATGAAGGAGTTTGTTTGTTCTACATACCTGCGTGGTCACCAGTGACGCGCATCAAAGGCTCCCGCTTTTGCAAGAGGCTCTGTTTCTGCTGGACACTGTTCGCAGTTGCTTGCTTTCTCTCCGGGATACTGGGATTTACAGAGCCCACCATTAATCACTGGAAGAAGTACGACGGTGATGATGCCACTGTGCAGCACGTCGGGCTTGGTATTCACCAAGTCCCCGCCAGAAAGGATTCCAGTGACAAGTGGTTGAAGCGGTTTGGGGACTGAAGGAAGCGCCGCTGCCCTAGCGTGTTTTGGACTCTGAGGGGGCTATTCTCGAACATTGCAGCTTCATTGGCTCTCCCACTCCGCATGCTGTACTCACCAGAATTTTGCTGCTGCATGCTGGTACCTGTAGGCGCTGGGGCTCCAGTCGACCACAGGGAGTATATGCATCAAGACAATTTCGAGGTGGGAGTGGCTGCTGTTCGCGAATGAGGGGAAGGCTGGACAATTTAAACCTTCGCTCACACCCCTTCTGCAAAAACACATTCACCCGGCGCTGAAGAGGCAGACATCGCCGAAATGCATCCGCCACCTGGGGTGTCAGAATTTTACTCTGTGTGGGCAGTATATTAAAGCGCTTCCATGAATTTCCTCAAGTGTGGCCTTTCCTCTTTCTATGAAGGAGTTTGTTTGTTCTACATACCTGCGTGGTCACCAGCGACACGCATCAAAGGCTCCCGCTTTTGCAAGAGTCTCTGTTTCTGCTGGACACTGTTCGCAGTTGCTTGCTTTCTCTCCGGGATACCGGGATTTACAGAGCCCACCATTAATCACTGGAAGAAGTACGACGGTGATGATGCCACTGTGCAGCACGTCGGGCTTGGTATTCACCAAGTCCCCGCCAGAAAGGATTCCGGTGACAAGTGGTTGAAGCGGTTTGGGGACTGAAGGAAGCGCCGCTGCCCTAGCGTGTTTTGGACTCTGAGGGGGCTATTCTCGAACATTGCAGCTTCATTGGCTCTCCCACTCCGCATGCGGTACTCACCAGAATTTTGCTGCTGCATGCTGGTACCTGTAGGCGCTGGGGCTCCAGTCGACCACAGGGAGTATATGCATCAAGACAATTTTGAGGTGGGAGTGGCTGCTGTTCGCGAATGAGGGGAAGGCTGGACAATTTAAACCTTCGCTCACACCCCTTCTGCAAAAACACCTTCACCTGGCGCTGTAGAGGCAGACATCGCCGAAATGCATCCGCCACCTGGGGTGTCAGAATTTTACTCTGTGTAGGCAGTATATTAAAGCGCTTCCATGAATTTCCTCAAGTGTGGCCTTTCCTCTTTCTATGAAGGAGTTTGTTTGTTCTATATATATATATATATATATATATATATATATATATATATATATATATATATATATATATATATATATATATAAAATATATATATATATGTATATATATACATCCTCAAACAAATTCACTCATAAGCGCGCTCTCAATAAAGGAAGACTCCGTGTTAATAAACAGCGGTGGATATTTATCAACTTGAAGTCTTCCTTTACTGAGAGCGCGCTTATGAGTGACTTTGTTTGAGGATTGAAACAGCTGGTGTACTCCGCCGGCATGCTCACCACTCTCCATGGGTCCCATGTAGTCTGGAAGGAGTGCGTTTGACTTTGATTTTTATATATATATATATATATATATATATTCACTGAAAAAAACATAGGTTTCACACCAGTTATAGTTAGCTGATCATTTTACTCATACAAAACCATTGAAATTCCCACGTTATAGTTAGTTGGACTCACTATAACTCGCGCGCCCGCAATCCACTGCTGATGATGTCACATATTACATCATTCATGACATAGTCAGTGACATCACTGATGACATCACTGATGACATCTCAAATGACATCACTGATGACATCACTGATGACATCTCAAATGACATCACTGATGACATTATCCATGTGAATGTGTGTTCCTGTAAATTAAAAATGTGTCTAACATATTGAATAATGAGTGTATGTATGAGTGTCTGGATGAAGGATTTAGTAGGTGCATGACTGACTGTATGAGTGAGTGATTAAATGTGTCTTACTGAATGCATTGGTTAGTGACTAAACTGTCTGAATGTGTGCATCAGCATGTCTGTTATTGTGTAAGCTGCTGCATGTGTTGATCAGTAGCTATATGAGTGGCTATATGGGTTATTGAATGGCTGCCCAGTATTTATATGTGAGGGTGAGTGTGTGTGTGGGTGGCTGGGAGGTGTGTGACTCTGTACATATATGTGTGAGCAGTTGATTCACTTTGTATATAGGTTCAAGAGTGCATGTGGAAAGAGCTGTATGGGTGGTTAACTGTGTGCATGGGTGTGCTGGGGAGTGAATTGCTATCTCAGCGCTCCATGTCCAAGTAAGTACATATGTAAAACACAGTGCATGTGAGAATTGTCATATATAAATAATAATAATAATAATAATCCACATTTGTAAAGCGCACGATCACCCGTAAGGGTCTCTAGGCGCTGGGGGCCGTCGGGAAGATTAAGCAAGCGATTGCCCAGAGTCACATGGTGCTGGGCTAACCTGCCGCCGGAGCCGGGGATCGAACCGTGATCCCCAGATTCCAGCGTCAGTCGCCCTGGCCGCGGCGCCACACCTCTCCCACTAAATGACTATACATGAGAGCCTGTGAATGCGTAAGTGACTGTTTGGATCAATGTGTACTTGTATCAGTGATTGTGAAAGAGAGTAAGTATGTGTTAGTATATGTTTGAATAAGTAAGGTTTAGTGTGTATAACTGTGTAGTTGAAGAAATGGGAGTGTGATTGATTCTTTGCATAACTGACTAGATGTGTGAGTAACTCTGTGGATGAGTGTCAGCGTATGAGTGTCTGTATAGGTGTATCAGTGCATATGATAGTGTTCTATTGATGGGTGACTGTATGTATGAGTGCTTGTATGGGTGAATGAGTGGATGTGTGTGTAGACCTAGAAATCAGTGAGTGCGTATGTAGTTACTGGTATTGGTGTGTCAATATTTTCAGGAATGGTAGTTTGTATTTAACACTGGGTGTATCAAAGGTTAGATTAGAGTGTGAGGAGGTGCATCGTATTTTCACATGGATTATGTCATCAGTGATGTCATCAGTGATGTCATTTGAGATGTCATCACTGATGTCATCAGTGATGTCACTGACCATGTCATGAATGATGTAATATGTGACATCATTAGCAGTGGATTGCGGGCGCGCGAGTTATAGTGAGTCCAACTAACTATAATGTGGGAATTTCAATGGTTTTGTATGAGTAAAATGTTCAGCTAACTATAACTGGTGTGAAACCTATGGTTTTTTCAGTGAATTTCAAAGGTGTTTTAAATGTTAATTCCTAACTATAACGTTTGTGAAACCTATGTTTTTTTTAGTGAATTTCAAAGGTTTTTTAAAACCTAATTCCTAACTATAATGTTTGTGAAACCTATGGGTTTTTTAGTGAATTTTATAGTTTTTTTAGAAACTAATTCCTTTGTATATTGACTTTGTAACCTACTATTTTTTTTATTAGCTGTTATTTATAACTATTAATTATATTTTTTGAAAAAAAATATTTGTTCAATGTATATACATTTTTTCCTTGTGCGCTCAGGGTGCGCGCACCTGTAAGCTCTCCCGAGAGCGCTATTTCTGCGTTCGTAAAAAAAATATGCATGAAAAGTAAATAATAATGGAAGACATTTAGTACCATACTTATAAAAGCAGTATTTTTGATTTACGAAATGAAAATGATTTTGCATTTCCGTAAAGCTATCAAAACGTCACTCAGGCACGCCGCGTAAGCGCCCCTGGTAGCGCCTACGTTCGCGCCTACATTCGCGCCACGTGAGCGCCCCCGGATGCGCTACGGTGCGTGTAGCGTAAGCGCGTCAAGTCATGTGACCTTAAAATAACTCTTTTCATTGGTTGCTACAATTTTTTTTTACAAAGAATTAAATCCCCACCCATTTCCTTCACTTCTTCTTTCACTTTTGTGACTGCAAGACCTCTCTTTTTGCTGTCGGCTCTTTGCTGAATTAATATCTTGGATTACCACGGCTGCCAGAGCATCCAGCAGTGAAGATGACTCAGAGGGATTACTAGATGAAGAGGTTCCTCAGCCGAAAATAAAAGAACATTTCATATGGAAGTTTTTTTCTATTCCAAATGGCCAGAAAAAAGTAAATGCTCCAAAGGTGGAGTGCAGGATTTGTCACACTGTCCTGTCATGGGGTGACCCCAGAAAGAAATATTCATTTGGAAACTCGACGATGATTCGACATATCGAGAGGAGGCACCCCCAGAACTTTGCCCGGGAGAGTGTCAGGGCTCTGGCACGAGAGGCTCCCAGTGATGGGGCCTCTACTTCAACTGGAGGACAAACTGCATCAGGGAGGGAGCAATCACAAGAGCAGATTCCCAACATTCAGCCTGCTTTTAATAAAGGCGTTATTAAATACAGATATTGCGATAAGTTACTTTGCTGTGGGGAACAAAGTGTTCTGCTCATGGTTCGAGCATTGGATAACCATCGCTGCCGTTCCGAGCCCTAATTTTGTTTTGTTTTTTTGCTCCTGTTGAGCAGTTTCCCATTCCCTGTTTTTGTTTTTGTTCTAAAAAAAAGAAAAAAGAAGAAAAAAAAAAGTTCTTTTCAGAACTACCTCCAATTCTCATCAAAGAGCTGTGTTCTTAAAAAAAATTAAAAAGAGTAAGTGAAGTGGAGTGCATTGATAAAGGAGAAGAAAATGAGTGAGAAAGCACAGAAAGGGACGAGAGGAGAAGGGAAGTGAAGTAGGGGGACTGAAAGAAGGTGAGTGTGATGTAGGAGAGTGAGGAGAAGGAGAGTGAACATGGGGAATGTGGATATGCGAAGAAAATGTAGTAAAGGAACGGGGGTGTGGAAGTGTAAGAAAAGAGCAGTGATGTTTTGGAAAGACTAGAGATACAGACTGAAGGCCTCATTTTTGCACCTGCCTCACAGCAGGCGTAACACTGATGCAGGTCCTTTAACATGGCTGGCCCCATGTGAAAGTATGCATTGCTGTAGTTGTGTCACTTTTGTAACACACTCCAGCAATGGATCACTTTTGCGCTTACAGATACGTCAGAAATACTGACGTATCTGTAACTTCTTGCGACACAATGTGTCCTACATTAAATATGACGCATGAGTAGAAGACTGTAGGTCTCATTTATGAGGGCATGCGTCATTTTTACGCCACCGGTGCGTCACTGTTTGCGACGCAGCAGTGCTGTAAAAAATGCACCTTGTTGAGTCATATTTACAAAGTGACGCATCTAGGTAGATGTGTCACTTTGGAAACCCCTGCGCCACATTATACCTACATCAGGTGTAATGTATGCAAAAGGGGCGTATTGACGCAAGAAAGGGTCGTAGAGGTGACGCAGTGAAATCTAAAAGATTTCACTACGTCAATTTTAGGACGCCGTTGTGTCAAAATCTTGCACCTGTCTCACAGCAGGCGTAAGACTGATACAGGCCCTCTCACATGGGACTTGCCCCATGTGAAAGGATGCATTGCTAGAATTGTGTCACTTTTGTGACACACTCCAGCAATGCATCACTTTTGCGCTTACAGACACGTCAGAAATACTAATGTATCTGTAACTCCTTGCGACATAAAGCGTCATACATTAAATATGACGCATGAGTAGAAGACTGAAGGCCTCATTTATGAGGCCATGCGTCACTTTTGCGCCGCCGGTGCGTCACGTTTTGTGACGCACTAGTGCTGTAAAAAATGCACCTTGTTGAGTCATATTTACAAAGTGACGCATCTAGGTAGATGCGTAACTTTGTAAACCCCTGCGCCACATTATACCTACATCACGTGTAATGTATGCAAAGGGGGCGTATTGACGCAAGAAAGGGTCGTAGAGGTGACGCAGTGAAATCTAAAAGATTTCACTACATCACTTTTAGGACACCCCTGTGTCAAAATCTTGCACCTGTCTCACAGCAGGCGTAAGACTGCTACAGGCCCTTTCACATGGGACTTGCCCCATGTGAAAGGATGCATTGCTGGAGTTGTGTCACTTTTGTGACACACTCCAGCAATGCATCACTTTTGCGCTTACAGATACGTCAGAAATACTGATGTATCTGTAAGTACTTGCGACATAATGCGTCATAAATTAAATATGAGGCATGAGTAGAAGACTGAGGCCTCATTTATGAGGCCATGCGTCACTTTTATGCCACCGGTGCGTCACTTTTTGTGACGCACCAGTGCTGTAAAAAATGCTCCTTGTTGAGTCATATTTAGAAAGTGACGCATCTAGGTAGATGCGTCACTTTGTAAACCCCTGCGCCACATTATACCTACGTCAGGTGTAATGTATGCAAAAGGGGCGTATTGACGCAAAAAAGGGTCGTAGAGGTGACGCAGTGAAATCTATGAGATTTCACTGCATCACTTTTAGGACGCCATTGTGTCAAAATCTTGCGCCTGCCTCACAGCAGGCGTAAGACTGATGCAAGCCCTTCCACATGGGGCTGGCCCCATGTGAAAGGATGCATTGCTGGAGTTGTGTCACTTTTGTGATACACTCCAGCAATGCATCACTTTTGCGTTTACAGATATGTCAGAAATACTGACGTATCTGTAACTACTTGCGACATAACACGTCATAAATTAAATATGACGCATGAGTAGAAGACTGAAGGCCCCATTTATGAGGCCATGCGTCACTTTTACGCCACCGATGCGTCACTTTTTGTGACGCACCAGTGCTGTAAAAAATACACCTTGTTGAGTCATATTTACAAAGTGACGCATCTAGGTAGATGCGTCACCTGCGCCAGCTGTAATGTATGCAAAGGGGGCATATTGACATAAGGAAGGGTCGTAGAAGTGACGCAGTGACATCTAAGAGATATCACTGCGTCACTTTTATGACGCTGTTGCGTCCAAATCTTGCGCCTGCTTAACAGCAGCCGTAAGACTGTCGCAAGCCCTTTCACATAGGACTGGCTCCATGTGAAAGGATGCATTGCTGGAGTTGCATCATTTTTGTAACACATTCCAGCAATGCATCACTTTCCTCTAAACACTCTACATTATTTTTTTTACTCTATTTTTTACGCTGTTTTTCCCTGTGGTGCGCTCAGTGTGCGTGTACCGGAGAGCGCACGCGGGAGCGCACCCAGCGCTTACCCCGCGAATTTATTAAAAAAAAAACGTTTTTTTGCCTGTCAGGGTCCTTCTAAGCCCCCCTCAGAAAACCTAGGGGGTTAGAGGGTGTCTATTCTGCCCATTTTTTAATTATTTCCCCATTTATTTTTCACCTCTTGTGTCTCTGTTCTTCAGAGTCACAAGATGGCAGACTATGCAGACCATTTAGAATGTTTACAGACACCCAAGAGCCAAATAGTTTTTGAAATTTACAACCAATTAAAATGTTTCTTTGGTTTTGAATTTGTGTGTGATGAAGTTTCATTAGTTTTCTACTAATGAAAGGGTTCTCTAATGAGAGGTAAACACAGCCATTTTGTGATAGTACTCTTTGAGGTACATTTGTGAGGAATATTTGGTGTTCTATTTCTGGTGTGAAATTTACACAGTATTATCTCTTCTACTCTTTTCTAAAAGGTGAGTTGTTAATTTGTAAGGGGAATTTAATACTTGATAAAGCTAGTTTAATATTATCTATTACTAAAAACGATAAATTAAAGTGATTTTTTTTCTGCTATTTACAGCAAGAAATTTGAAAAGAATATGAATCTCAATGAGGACACCGTTAATATTAATTTTGAAATTTCTGCAACCTTTGTTGAGGAGAGTTTGATTGAGGTCTCAAATGATCCTATTCATAACACTATCAATGTAGAAGACCTTCTTTTGAGAGAAGATGGAATGGAGGATTTTAATGATAAAACATTTGATGCTGAATTAATGGAATGTTTGGACGATGTTGAGTTCCAGGAGTCATTTATGAAGAGTTGTGATGAGGAGATTCCTGATCAATTAATGCTAGAAGTACTTCTAAATTATGAAAATTCTGAAGAATAAATTTATATTTATAAATTATAAATTGTTTGAGACTTTTTTTGTTATTGTACTTGAAATTAATGAGATAGTAGTGAAATGATTGTGGTATAAAGTTAGACTTATAGTATAGAGTACAACATTTCTGTATTACACAGTAAGTTTACTCACAGTTACTTCCCTTCTCCCACTATATTTTCTCCAATGTGCCTTTCACATCTCTTTTTCATCTCATGCCTTCTTTCTCTCACTATTTCTCTCTAATGTACACTATCGCCGCCATTTTTTGTATTTTCAGAAGACAGTGAATTGTAATACTCCAAACGTGGAGTTCAATATGTGCCATACTATATTTTGCAGAAAAGACCCCAGAATGAAGTACAATTTTGGTAATCAACTATGATTCGGCACGTGCACAGGAGGCACGCCCAGAACTATGCCCGAAAGAGTGTCAGGGCTCTGGCACGAGAGGCTCCAAGAAATAGTGCCTCTACTTCAACTAGAGGAATAACTGCATCGGTCATGGGGCGACCAGAGCAGCTGATCCCAAATATTCAGCCTGTTTTTAATGAGGCCTCCATCAAACGCAAAAATTGTGATGCCGTACTTTGTTACGGGGAACAAAGTATTATGATCATTGTTTGAGCATTAGAGAACCACCGCTGCCATCCCCAGTCCTAATTTTAGTGAGAGAGGAAAGGAAAATGAGTGAGGGAGCAAAAAAAGGGACGAGAGGGGAAGGGAAGTGAAGTAGGGGGATTGAAAGAAGGTGAGTGTGCAAGTATAACTAAGTTATAGGGAGTGAGCTTGACAGAAGAGGAGCGAGAGACTAAAGAGACGGACAGAATGAGACTAACAGAGAGAGAATGAGGTAAGGGAGAGTGTAGAGAGAGGAAGGAAAGTAAAGGAGAAGGTCTGATAGAAGATGAGTGTGAGAGTATGGCTCAGTAATAGGGAGTGAGCATGATAGAAGAGGAGTGAGAGACTAAGACGACGGAGAGAATGGGGGTACCACAGAGAGAGTGAGAAAAGGGGAGTGAGTAAGTTAGAGGACAGAGGGATTGACAGAAGCAGTTACTGAACTGCAGAAAGAGGAGTAAGGAAAGTGAAAAGAGTGAAGGAGTGAAGGATGGCAAAAGAGAGGAAAGAAAGTAAAGTAGAAGGTCTGAAAGAAGGTGAGTGTAGGAGTATGGACGAGTTATAGGCAGTGAGCGTGACAGAAGAAAAGTGAGAGACTAAGGGGATGGAGAGAATTAGGCTAACAAAAAGACATTAAAGGAAGGGGAGTGTAGAACTAAGAAGACAGACAAAGAAAAAGAAGTAGTAATTGAAGTGGAGTCAGGAGAATAAAATAAGGGAAATATACAAAACAATGAATTAAAACAAGAGAAAGGAAATAAAACAAAAGAGAAGGCCTGTTTTTCCCTATGGTGCGCTTCAGTACCTCATTTATGAGGACTTGTGTCACTTTTACGCCGCCGGTGCGTCACTTTTTGTGATGCACCAATGGTGTAAAAATTGCACCTTGTTGAGTCATATTTACAAAGTAATGCATTTAGGTAGATGTGTCACTTTGTAAACCCTTGCGCCACATTATACCTGCACCAGGTATAATATATGCAAAGGGGGTGTATTGACACAAAGATGGGTCGTACAAGTGACGCAGTAACATCTAAGAGATTTCACTGCATCACTTTCAGGAGACCGTTGTGTTAAAATCTTGAACCTGCCTCACATCAGGCCTAAGACTGACGCAGGCCCTTTCACATGGGGCTGGCCGCATGTGAAAAGATGCATTTCTTGAAAAAAAAAATTTACTATCATTTTTACACTGTTTTTCTCTGTGTTGCGCTTCAGGGCCTCATTTATGAGGCCATGTGTCACTTTTACACCGCCGGTGCGACACTTTTTGTGACGCACCAGTGGTGTAAAAATTGTACCTTGTTGAGCCATATTTACAAAGTGCCACATCTAGGTAAATACGTCGCTTTGTAAACCCCTGCGCCACATTATACCTGCGTCAGATGTAATGTATGCAAAGGGGGCGTATTGACGCAAGGAAAAGTCATAGAAGTAACACAGTGAAATCTATATGATTTCACTGCGTCACTTTTAGGACGCTGTTGTGTCAAAATCTTGCATCTGCCTCGCAGCAGGCGTAAGACTGATGCAGGTACTTTCACATGGGACTTGCCCCAATGTGAAAGGATGCATTGCTGGAAAATATTTGAGGGTAATAGAAAAAGACTGAGAAAAGTGGAGTGAATAAATTAGAAGACAGAGGATTTGAGAAAAGGAGTTATTGAAGTGGAGTAAGAAGAGTAAGAGAAAGGAAAAGAATGAAAGAGCAAATGATGGGAAGAGAGTGGAAGGTAAGTAAAAGAGAAGGTATCAAAAAAGGTGAGTGTGTGACTATAACTAAGTTATAGGGAGTGATCTCGACAGAAGACGAGTGAGAGACTAAGAGGACGGAGAAAATGAGACTAACAGAGACAGAATGAGGTAAGGGGAGTGTAGAAGTGAGAGGACAGAGGGAGTAAGAGAAGGAATTAGTGGAGTAAGGACAGTAAAGGAAGGGAAAAAATAAAACAAAGAAGTAAGAGAAGATAGAGGAAAGAAAGCAAAAGAGTACACCTGAAAGAAGGTGAGAGTTAGAAAAGAGTGTGAAAAAAGAGAGTAAATATGGGGATTTAGAATAAGTGAGGCAGGCGCTGTAAGAAAACAGAGGTGTGGGAATATCAAAGAAGAGTAGTGAGGTTATGGAAAATAGTATAGAGAAAATAAATATTCTACATCAAACTTACCTTATAAGTAATATCAACTTAGTTTGATATTTTCATTTAAATTTATATCTGTGAAAGACAAAACAAAATAAGTTACAATATTTATAATATATATTTTACAATACAAGAGACAAAGTAGGAGATTAACAAGGGTAAGTGAGGGTGAGTAAAGGACAGTGAGGTTGATGAAAAAGGGAAAATAAAGAGAGGATAAAAGCAAGTGAGCTTGAGACAAACGAAGTGAAGGAGTGAGAATATACAGCTAGTAAAGGAAAGAGTGACACAAAGGAACTGAGTAAGAGAGCAAAGCAAGGTAAAGAAGGGAGTGTGGGTCATTTTTAGGGAGTAAGCATGACGGAAAAGGAGTGATAGATTGAGAGGATCCAGAGACTGAAGCTAAGAGACAGGCTGTGAGGGAAAGGGAGTGAGGATGTGAGAGGATATAGGAAGTGAGAAAAGAAGTGAGTGAAGTGTAATAAGGTGAATGAGAGAAGGAGCATTATTGAGGGAATAAAGAAAAGAAACAAAGGGAAGGGGAGTGAAGTAGAGTGACTGACAGCTGGAAATTGGTGGATGGGAGAGAGGTAATGAGCCATGAAGGAGTGGTTAATGAGAATAAGTGTGGAAAATGGAATAAGGTAAGGGAGGTGAGGGAGAGTCAAAAAAGGGCAGTGAGGGTGAGTTAAGAGAAGTGATATATGGGTGGAAATAAGTAAGTGAGCATAAGAGAATGGTATAATAATATATATTTAATAATACAAAATACAAAATAATTTCAACAACATGTTAAATGGTTTATTTTTGCTGTTCTCAGAATATATTGAATTTCACTTAAAACAGTGACTTCAAAAGTACTCATCATATAACAGCGGGCAAAAAAAAAACATAATCAAAATGATTGTGTTTAAAAAACCCATTAAATAATTACTTAAATAATGTAATTTTTCAAAAACCATATCTAAACTCACTTTTGATCCATCCACTTTTCCACGAGGCCAAATAGTATATGCAAAGTCCTTTTTTATGGAAATTAGTCCACTGTTTTCGTAATGTCTCATTTACCCGACTTTCTGAAAGAAAAGCTCCAACATCTTTCACGTTATGAAACAAGAGTTTTACTTCCATCTCTAGCTTACAGTTAATAAATAATTCCTATAATACTCACAGCACACTTTATATAATGAATATATACTATCTCTATGAGAACTACATATTTTTATTACCTTCATCACTCTCATTCAGAAAGTAATTTTGAAGAGAAAACTAAGTTATATTAACTGCAGCAATCTTCATAAGCCAATTACCGTCTCTAAAATTTCGGTTGTAAGAACACCAGGTAAGAATTTAGTAAGTCAGAAGGCAAACGTTGTTTGAAAGTCAATTGAGTATCATAACAGAGCTGCCAACCTTTTTGACATTTTAAATAAGCTGTGTAATGTCCTGATGTTGTTGAAGGACCATCATGGTAAATAATTGCTGCAGTTGTAAAGGTTCTTGCTGAAATTGATAATTGAGAAGCCACACATTTTTTAATTAATGTTGTCAATTTAGTCCCATCAGGTCTACATCGTTGGAACATTAAAATAACATACTGTCCATATCTTATTAAAGATAAACTTGATAGCATTTCAGATTTATATTGACTACAGACCATGTTTTGATTTGCTGCTCTAACTAGATTATTAAAAGACACCGATTTGCAGTCTGGTAAAGTCAAATATATAAATCTTTCAGTGTCTACTGTAGTACTACTTGAAAAAGAGCAATTGTCACAATCATGTTGCCATTTATAAGAAAGGCCAAAAAGATTTTCTACATCTACTCCTTCATCTTGTAAAACAACAAGCATATACATTAGAAATTCCGGACAATCTTGCTGAATATTCTGTGAAAATTGATTTAGACCAGAACATATGCCTAAAACCTTTCGAATTTCAGAAACACTTTGTATTTTTGTTCTATCACTGCTACATTTCCCAAACACAGAATTTAATAAACAACAAAGTGTTTGATCACGATTTTCAGCAATCTGTTCTTTTACAGTTTGGAGAAAGAAAACTACATTAGCATAGCAGTTGACACCAGAACTATTTTCAAACTGAAACCAACAACATCTTTAACTGAATCCATTTCCTTTCTGCTTACAATTACTGATTCATCTACTTTTTTCTTTTTGCTACAACTTCACTACAATTTTTCTCATTTCTTCTTTTTTGGCCTACCACACGCTTTTCAAACAGAGGATATTGAGGTAAATTTGGAGCATACTCTCTTCTTAACCTAATATATTCTTTTACACAATTTAGATCCGCATTAATCTTTGTCTCATCAAAATCAATCAAGTACAATCCAGATAAAGTTCTCACTCGAGATAAAGCAACATATGCCATGCCCTCCTTGAACACAGAATTTCCAATATTCACCAAAGCAGTATCAACACTTAAACCTTGAGATTTATGAATAGTTACTGAATATGCTAAAGAAACAGGAAACTGTTTTCTGCGGACATATAAATCTTTCACTAGCAAAAAGCGAGCAGAACAACGAGTGATTTGTTGTACTTCTTCAATACCATCAAATTTAATTTTTATAATTTCAATTCCATCTCTATTTCGGTAATTCACAAAATCTACAACATGACCCATTGCTCCATTTACTAAACCTCTTTCCACATGTAAATTACGTCGTAAAATTATACGACAATTTAAAGATGTATACAAAGTCTTTTCCATACCAGCAGTTTTGGATATTGTCTTCTCTAAAGAATCCAATTTTGTTTTCAACTTTTCTGACAAAATAATAGTGGCTCCTTCATGTTCTATTTTATCAATAGCTTCCAGTTTCACAATCTCTTGATTTTCAACCTTCAACATTTTGGGTTTGAAGATTGAACATTCTTGCAGAGTTGGCATCAAGCATATGACAGACTTGTTTTCAGGAATTTTCTTAAAAATATTCTCTGGGAGAATATTTTCCTTTGGAAACAAATTTGAAATCAATCGTGCATGTAAAGCTTCTTTGCCATGCTCAGTTAGTTTTCCAATTCTTACATCTTGTAGAATATTTTTTATAATCTTCATCCTTTGCCTGTCGCATATTTTGAAGCAGTTCTGCATATTTGAAATTTAGCCTTATGTTAACATTTCCAATGCTTCCTAAGCACTTCCTGGTATCTTCATGCGTAAGTATTTTAAACACTCGCTGTCCTTTCACTGGAGTTAGTTGCAGTAAATCTCCAAAAACAATGATGTGTTTGCCTCCAAATAACACATAATAGTCTGTTTTAAGAGTTTCTTGCATTCTTAAATGCACAAAAGCAAGCATCAGATTTGAGACCATGCTTACTTCATCAATGATAAGAAGGTTCATTTTCTTTAGTACTCTTAAAACTTCACAACAAGCTTCTCCAGATAGCTTGTGGTATTGTAATTTGTTATAATGCTCCACTGGCAGCATCAATAAGCGGTGTAACGTAATTCCTTTAATGTTGTGTGCTGCCAACCCAGTTGGAGCAGTAACAACACAAGAGAGCGATGATTCCGTTGTTTTCTGCAAATATGTTGCAATCACTTTAATCAGGAAACTTTTCCCAGTTCCTGCTTCTCCACTGACATATAGTCAGATAGGCACAAATGATGTACATGTGCACTCTTTTTTCTCATGTGATAAACCATGCTCAATTTGTTGTGTGACTTGGTCATATATTTGTCTCTGCTCAATGTTTAGTTCTTTTTCCAAATCTTCTAAATCAATTCCATCCTCCTGAGCTTGTTCCATGGCTCTTTCAACTTCATCCATGGCAGTGTCAGCTTCATTTTGTATAATTGGTCCTCCTAGTGGATCCTGACTCAATGAAGCAGAACTCTGACTGTCTTGAGAACTGTCTCTAGCAATCTCTGCTGCAATTGTAGCTTCTTGCTGTATTTCCTCGTTCAACATTTGCAGATAACTTGAAAAAACAGGACATTCTATGGTATCTTTGGTTGCATTGAACGAATCTTCATAAGTAAGAAAATCTCCAAGTAGTTCCTCTTCTCTACGCCAAGGTTTAAAGAGTTGTAAAAGTGCTAAGTAATAAAATTCTCTTTTGTCTGGAGAATCACAACTCAATTTTCGATGATTAATCAAAGGCCTTTTCTTTGTTTTACTAAACAGCCTTCACATCCAATTACAGCATATACACCTTTATTGATGTCTTCTGTGACGTTCCTTTTAAAAGTGTAGGTTTGCAGAACTTCATAGAGACAAGCGTTCTCAAGGTGAGTACTTCTATTTGGATAGTATGTATCCAACATGTTTGTCTTCAAAATATCTGTACTGTCTCCGCCAAATACTCAATTTCTTGTACAGATTTTAAAACTCGGTTTTGTGTTGCAGCAAGACCTAGACTCACCCAAATAATGGTTCTAGATTTGGCATATAGACTTGCTGATGACAACCGATCAGAACATTCATGTGCTCCAATTTCTCGATGCGACAACATCTTTAGACTGTAACTGTATAATTTCTTGCTTAGACTCTTTTCATGTGAAATTTCTTTCCACATTTCCTTCAGTTCCGTCTTTTCTCATTTTGTGATGTAAGACGTCACATATCGAGCCACAGCAATAGAGTTGTCAGCCACATATTGAATATCCATGTTAGCATTCCACATGGACAAAATGACTGGGTTGTAGTCATTTATATATTTGGATTCCTCATTTCTTCTTAGGTTGTATGTATTTTTGGGTGATTTTCTTGTCACAGTATGTTGCAGAGAAGACATACAATTGTTGACTCTTCCTTTCGATGTTACTGGACGTGGAAATGCAAAACGACATTTTGTGTAGAACTTGTCTTTGGATTTGTATTTTCAACGACAGTATTTCCCACAACGATGGGTTTGAAAGCGTAAAACTTGCTGTCTTAAATTGTTTTCGTCTGTACTTTTCGGAACAGCACATGTAGAATACTGCTCAATGAAACTCATCACTTTCTCATCTGAATCTGTTCCAAATTTAGGTGCATTTTTAATCCATAGCAGCATATGTATATGAGGAGCACCTCTTGCTTGATACTCCAAAAGAAATCCAACACCTCTCCAAGCGGAGGATTTTGTTTGTTTGTAATAAAAGACATCATAGCTTCAAACCTATGATTGAAATACCTGCATACATTAACTGGACCCAAAGAGCATAGTTCTCCAGGTGTCTTGAATTCAATATTTTCAATGTTTATTTGCCTCTCCTAGAAATTCAAGTAAGTCTTCCCAAGCATACTCAGCACAGCTAAGAGTGAGGAACCATGTAGGAGTTCCTAAGTTTCTTGGCACACATTTCAATTCCCCATAACGACGGTACCAATACTCGTTAGTACCACGCTGACATGCCATGAGATTAATTAGCTGAGATTCCAAAACACTGTCTTGCAGTTTCACTTTATCCATAAAATGCCTTGCCGAAACATTTTGTAGATGTGCTCCACTTTTCAGTATATGGTTTACTGCATAGGAAAGTCCAGACAAGTCACTCTCAAACAGTAGATGGAACAAATATGGAATGCATTGACGAAACCTTGGATCTTCTGCATATAATCTTGAAGTCCGGTATTCAGATGCAGGAATTTGAATAGGTCGGTCGTCATATCGTCCACCTTCACCTGTTGGAAATAACTGTGGAAAACAACGAGCTTCTAAACTTTCGTCCCATACACTAATGGGACTTCCTTCGCCTTTTTTCATCTGAAACAAGTCAATAGCATTCCCCATTACTTCTTTGGAATGCAATGGATGAACACTATAATGTTCGTAAATTTCTTCACTTCTAGAGACATCAACTTTTTCTATTTGTCCAGCTGAGACATCAGTGTTGTCTTGTACAGTTGTTTCCTCATCTCCCACATACACATTTTTATAGTACTGATTATTTTTTACCAGATACAACGTTGCCTTCTTGACTTTCCTAACATCCACTAATTCTTGCCAGATGTTCTTACTTTTTGTCGGAACACCATTAACTAGAATAACCAGAGGTTCCTCTTCTACTTTTTCAACACCAATGGTATCAATATTTTTCTTAAAATCTAGAGGCAAATAAACAACTCTTCCCTTTAATCCTCTCTGTAAATCTGAAGGAGGCAATTTCCCTGTCTTAGGCTCCATGCGAACAATAGCCTGAAAAGGATGCACACATTGAATCAGAATAGACTCATAGGTATTCAAACCCATCAATTCAGAAGGAATGTCTACCAACTCCAGATTATTATGAACAGCTCTAGCAGGCATTTTATTTTCATTTAATGTATTATAGCAATATGTACAAATACGTTGATCAGAGCCCAAATCAAAACAATTTTCAAGCAACAAATAAGTTGCAAAATCCTTCCACTAATTATTATTTATCTTTTCGCTTTTTACATATAATTCAACTAATCTAGTCTGATGCTTATAATGAGTCCGTCGACAACAAACACAAGAAAATGTAGGCCTTTCACTTGAATTGACCTTAAACTTTATAATATCATTTTCAAATTTTTCTGTACTTAAAATCTCTACATTCTCTTCTACATTACCTTCCATTACTGTAACAATTTCTGCACTAACCTCTTTTTCACCAAAGTAACAAAACACAATTTCATCACAAATGTTTTGACATCTAATTCAGTTCCATGCAAAAGAGCACTGTTTAACTGTTTTAGTTTAAGTGCTGGACTTTTTGCATAGTACAACCTTCTCACTAATTTCCTCACTTTATTATGATGCACTGCTAACATCCTAAAATGGTGAAAAACACTCTGACATACTTTTCTTGAAAGACAAGCCAGTGAATGCCCCTGCAAACCTGTTTTTTCTCTCACTCTACAAGGATCTAACAATTGTAAAATGTTCATTTTTTGTTTCACAGTTTTCTTAGTATATGTCCGCAAGAAAGTGCGAAACAAATCAATTGATTCCTGTCGGACACTACAAATACTACTACAATTCCATGTATACACTGGAGCCTTAGGACATCTCCCTAAAACGTCATCAGCTAACACCTCTTCTGTATTTCTAGGCACAATCTCTTCTTTTTCAACCGGACAACCGTCCTTCACCTCATGTGCTCGACCACTGGTGTCAACTGCATGCATCAAATCATTATCCTGAAAGTAACTTTCTTCATTAAAAAATGGCTCAGAACTTGAACTATGCTTCCATTCTCCAGAAAAAACATCACAAAAATTAGTTCGATTAATTACTCTCCTCCACTTACATTTTGATTTAAACACATTAATTATCGTATCAAGTGTACGAATTCTATTCATTACTAAGCAAAACAATTTATTTTTCACTTTAAATGCTTCATCCACGATCTTAACTATGTTTTCTTTTCTTGTAAAAAGCTGTCTTTTGTTTATATACCTTTTTATATTTTTTAATAAATTGGATATAATCCTGTTGTAAAATATTCGTCTACGAATGTCAGAAAATTGTTTGCTTCTTCTATTGCTTTTCAAAATATTGTCTCCTTGTACACGTCTAACAATTGTAGAAGGACATCCTGTCTTTTTTGAAATTACACATGTTTCAGTCTTCTTATTTAAAAAACTTTTTTCGCTTCAAATTTCAATATTTCCTAAGAAAATTTGTACTTTGCTTACCAGGAGCATTTTTCTTTTTCTCTGAAGATTTTATTTTGGTTGGTTCTTGATTTTCTTTTTCCTTAGACCCTAATTTTCTCTTATAATTTTTTGCTCTCCTTGTTTTAGAAGGCATCTTTCTCTTTGTTTGTATAGATGATTGTAATCTGTGGAAAACAAAAAATAACATATTATAGACCACTACAAACATATTACATAGCAATTACAATAAATAAACAATATAAACACTAGTATACAACAAAGGCTCATTTACATTTCATGTGCTTAGCTTTATGTCAAAAACGATTTACTAATTAATGTTATATCTTTTTTATATATAGGTGGTCTGTTTTTGGCCTGTAGATACAGAGAAATAATTAGAGCAGAGACACACATAGTGTTTGCACAGACAGAGATGGTAGATTACATGTAATATCATGCACATGTGCCTCAGATCACACCAAGTCTATTGTATTTTTAATGCTTGTTTACCTTGCTTCCATCAAGAAAGCAGTCAGATGCGTCACACATTTGCCATAAATTTAGAATGTTTGCACTCTAGTTGCTCATTATTTCAAACTTCACTCACAGTGTAATCTTAGACAGATTAATTGTTTTTTAGATATAATGTACCATGTCTGTCACTGCCAACAGTATGTGTGACACCGAGGGCGAGATCTATTGCATTTTCAATGCTTGTTTACTTTGATTCCATCAAGAAAGCATTCAGATGTGACACACATTTGCCATAAATTCTGAATGTTTGACATTAATGCTGGTCCAGAAATAGTGTAAAGGTTTCATTGGCATATTTACAAACCGCTTGCACAATGTTAGATATAATTTACTAATTAATGTTATGTCTTGTTTATAGATAGGCTGTCTGTTTTTGGCCTGAAAATAATTTGAAATAATATCAGCAGAAACATATCTACTGCTTGAAGACAAAGAGATGGTAGATTACATGTAATATGGTGCACATGTGCCTAAGATCACACCAAATCTATTGTATTTTCAATGCTTGTTTACTTTAGTTCCATCAAGAAGGCATTCAGATATGTCACACATTTGCCATATATTCTGAATGTTAGCACTCTAGTTGTTCATTATATCAAGCTTCACTCACAGTGTGATTTTAGACAGATTAATAGGATTTTAGTTATAATGTACCATGTCCGTCTCTGCCAACAGTATGTATGACTCTGCTTAAGATCACAGTGATGGGTGAATCAAGCTTCAGTCACAGTGTGATCTTAGGCACATCATCAGAATATTAGATATAATGTACCGTGTCTGTCTCTGCAATAAGTATGTGTGTCTCTGCTCATATTATTTCACTCCCTCTACTGTCCAAAAACAGGCCACCTATATATATGCAACACATAACATTAATTTCTCATTACATGTAACATCCTGCTCATGTGCCTAAGATCACACTGTGAGTGATGCTTAATTCACCCATCAGTGTGATCTTAGGCACAACGACCAGTATGTTACATGTAATCTACCATGTCTTTAAAAAACATGTACTTTCATATTTTTAAATACATCAACTGAGCATACAAAAACACAATATGCTTCTTAAAACTCAATATAAATATTTATAAAGTAGACTCACTCAATGTTGACATCTCTCACAGCATTTCATATTCTTGTCTGGGTGCATATTTTATTATTCTGCATGCATTTTCGGCTTGCACCAATGTAAAAAATTGCGCAAGAGTCTTATGAATAGGCCCCTCTTTATTTTATATTCCATCTCATTTGATACCATTACTGAAATACTTTATGCATCTCTCCACCATTTCATATGGTTTTCTATCTGGTATTCCTATCCCTCTCCATACATTCACTACTTCCACCCATGCTAAAGGTTGCACAAGGCGCTTCAAAAAAAAGAAGTCTACCTTATAAACACACAACTATGTCAAAGATTGCGCACGCAGTTTGTAAATATGTCTCTCTTTTTTTGTATATATCAATTTATGCCATTTAAAAAAATAATTTCCAGCAATGCATCCTTTCACATGGGGCAAGCCCTATGTGAAAGGGCCTGCGTCAGTCTTACACCTGCTGTGAGGCAGGTGCAAAATGTTGACACAACAGCGTCCTAAAAGTGACGCAGTGAAATCTCTTAGATGTTACTGCGTCACTTGTACAACCCTTCTTTGCATCAATACGCCCCCTTTGCATACATTACACCTGACGCATGTATAATGTGGCACAAGACTTTACAAAGTGACGCCTTAACCTAGATGCATCACTTTGTAAATATAACTCAACAAGGTGCAATTTTTACACCACTGCTATGTCACAAAAAGTGACGCACCAGTGGCGTAAAAGTGACGCATGTCATCATAAATGAGGCCCTCAAGCGCACCACAGGGAAAAACAGTGTAAAAAATTGTAGAAACAAAATAATTTCCAGCAATGCATCCTTTCACATGGGGCAATCCCATGACCTTACCTTATGTAATGTGAAAGATGTTAACATTGTGAGAGTCTACCTTATAAACACACAGCTATGTCAAAGATTGTGCACACAGCTTGTAAATATACACCCAGACAAGAATATGAAATGCCGTGAGAGATCTTATCACTGTGAGAGTCCACCTTATAAACACACAGCTATGTCAAAGATTGCTTTGTCTGCCTGCATATTTACAAGCTGCCTGCACAATCTTTGACATAGCTGTGTGTTTATGCATCTCCCCACCATTTTATATGGTTTTCTATCTGCTATTCCTATCCCTCTTCAGACATTCACTCCTTCTACCCATGTTACAGGTTGCACAATGTGCTTCAAAAAAATGAGCATATTTACAACTCCAATGAAACCATTACACAATTTCTAAACCAGCATTGAATTCAAGCATAAAAAACAATTTATAAAGAAGTCTCCCTTATAAACACACAACTATGTCAAACATTGCGCACGCAGCTTGTAAATATGTCTCTCTTTTTTTTGTATATTCTATCTCAATTTATTCCATTAAAAAAAATAATTTCCAAAAATGCATCCTTTCACATGGGGCAAGCCCTAAGTGAAAAGGCCTGCGTCAGTCCTACACCTGCTGTGAGGCAGTTGCAAAATTTTGACACAACAGCGTCCTAAAAGTGACGCAGTGAAATATCATAGATTTGACTGCGTCATTTGTACAACCCTTCTTTGCGTCAATACGCCCCCTATGCATACATTACACCTGACGCACGTATAATGTGGCACAGGGCTTTACAAAGTGACGCATCTACCTAGATGCGTCACTTTGTAAATATAACTCAACAAGGTGCAATTTTTACACCACTGCTGTGTCACAAAAAGTGACGCACCGGCGGCGTAAAAGTGACGCATGGCCTCATAAATGAGGCCCTCAAGCGCACAACAGGTAAAAACAGTCTAAAAAATTGTAGTAAAAAAATAATTTCCAGCAATGCATCCTTTCACATGGGGCAATCCTTACCTTATGTAATGTGAGAGATGTTAACATTGTGAGAGACTACCTTATAAACACACAGCTATGTCAAAGATTGTGCACACAGCTTGTAAATACACACCCAGACAAGAATATGAAATGCTGTGAGAGATCTTATCACTGTGAGAGTCTACCTTATAAACACACAGCTATGTCAAAGATTGCCTGCATATTTACAAGCCGCGTGCACAATCTTTGACATAGCTGTGTGTTTATGCATCTCCTCACCATTTCATATGGTTTTCTATCTGCTATTCCTATCCCTCTCCAGGCATTCACTCCTTCCACCCATGCTACAGGTTGCACAATGTGCTTAAAAAAAATGACCATATTTACAACTCCAATGAAATCATCACACAATTTCTAAACCAGCATTGAATCCAAGCATAAGAAACAATTTATAAAGAAGACTACCTTATAAACACACAGCTAACATTATGGAAAAAGGTAAAAATATCCGTCCTTAAATCACAGAGACACACACTATGATACTTGTAAAAAATCTTTAAACTCTCTATCTTTTTTAAAAGAATCATTACTCACCTTTAAAAATGGTTTGGAAGATGTCAAACAGTGTCAGTCACAGTCAACAGATATTCTTAAGCAGAATCTCTGAACAATGCTTCCTTCACTGGGAGCCTTTCAATAATGGCACAGATTCTTTCTGATTTCAGAGCCATATTCTTGCACATAGCCAATAAAAATTATTCCCCCACAAATTCAAAACCAAACTACACATTTTAATTGGTTGAAGATTTCAAGACTTTGAAACTCACATAACATTCACCCATCCCCCCAGTGCTCATTCACCAAGTAACCACGGTAACTCCCTCTAAAACCAACACAGAGTTCACAAGTTCATTTTACTATGTTGCAAAAAAATCCATCAAGCCTGCGTGACCTCTCAATCTACTAGCTAATAAAATGCAATGTTTCTTTAAATTACTTTTTATCAACCATTGAAATGACTTCTTACAAAAAAAAATGCATGAAGCCTAATTTTCAGTGGAGATTTTTAAGAAAGCTCCAATCATTTCTACTTATTCATCTGCACTGATTCTCAAACACTTTTTTTTCATAATCAAACTGCCATTTCAATTCCACAACTCATCTGACTAGAAGCACACCTACCTTCACACACCTATCTTCAAAATGACAAAAGTCTGGTTTGTGGGGCATAGCTATGTCCACTGGGCTCAAAAATATGCAACTAACAGAGGTATTTACAATCTTGATTTACCAAATGTGGACATTGTATGGATTGGACAAAGAGGATTGAGAAGTCACCAATTGATACCATTGGTAAAATCCTTTATGCATTTACCACACCCTGACCTTATAATTGTGCACTGTGGTGGAAATGACTTAGGCACTTTGACTGGGGTAGGTCTGGAAATGCTTTTAAAGGACATCTTTGGGCAATTGATGTCACTTTTTCCAAAAACTGCCTTGGTATTTTCTAATATATGCCAAAGGCAAAAATGGAACTGGTCTAACCAACTTTGTCCACAGATTGAGAAAGCAAGGAAACATGTAAATAAATCTGTTTCTGCTTACCTTAGAGACTATGCTATGGGTTCCATTTACCACAACAACTTGCGTTACAACATGCAAGACATCTATAGGAGAGATGGTGTGCATTTTACAGATGGGGGGGAATAGAGTTTTCCTCTTGAATATAAGACTCTGCATTGGTACCTACGTGTAGGTACAAAAAACACCCAATGAACACAACAGCTCTTTTCAGAGCTAACTTACCACTAAACACTCTACATTATTTTTTTACTCTATTTTTTTACACTGTTTTTCCCCGTGGTGCGCTCAGGGTGCGCGTACCGGAGAGTGTACCCGGGAGCGCAGCCAGCGCTTACCCCGCGAAAATAAAAAAAACAAAAACGTTTTTTTGCCCTTCATGGTCCTTCTAGGCCCTCCCCAAAAAAACTAGGGAGTCAGGGGGTGTCTACTCTACCCCCTTTTAATTATATCCCCCTTTCTTTTTTCACCTCTTGCGTCTCGATTCTACCGAGACACAAGATGGCGGACTCTCCGGACTGTTTAGAATGTTGACAGACACCCGACAGCCAATCAGCTTTCCGCTCTCGCACTCCTGTAGCGCGCCGGGTGCGCTCCCAGGTACGCGTACCGGAGAGCGGACTGAGCGCGCCTATAGATATATATGTGTTTTTGAAGTTAATTTTCAAAAAAACTACTGGAGCAATTTTCAGCAAACATAGCAAAGGCACATCTGCATACCAGTCCCTACAATTTTGCCAAGTTTGGATTAATTCCGTTCAGTGGTTCGGGCTGTAGACTTGTGAGACCATCCTATGGAAATTAACATGGGAAAAACACATTTTGGGACCCCCTTTTATCTCAGCCCCCACTTCACGAATCCTCCCGAAACTTTCAGGGAAGGAGCGCAGTGGAGCTGGCCAAAACTTTGGAAAATTTCACACAAATTCCTTAACCGGCGCCAGAGTTATTACCAATTGAATGTTACGGATTTCCTATGGAAAACAATGCTAACTATAACTACCTACTGGCGACCGCCAGTAGGTAACATATACAGATATATAGTCACACACATATGTTATATTATTACATTTTTATAAAAAATAGTAAATTATAATATACATTAAAATGATGATTTTAATATTAGTTTTAGATAGTAAATGTGTAAATAAACATACACACATACATATATATGTGTGATTGCTTGTTAAAATAAGTATATATTTATATATTTTATTTAAATATATTTAATTTATAATATAATACTGTTATATGTTAAAATATTTAATATTTACTATGTTTATCCATAAATATCTTTAAAAACGACATGTTGTATATATTTGTTGGTATTGGTGTAAAATAATATATTTTTTTCAATATTTTTGACACTTACATTATAGGTATTGGAAACAATATTATTGTGCTTGATATTGTTAACACAATATTTTTTACCACAATATTTAGGGTTTCGATATTTTGACAGTGAACCAAAATACCCTGTGCTGCAGGGATGCAACCTGCTGCCGTAGCTCATAACACAGAGTAATGTGTTTTGCCAGGAACTGCTGTGAGGGCGGTTCCTGGCAATGTTTTCATAAATGACTGCCTACTTGGTGGTCATTTATAAATGAGGTGGTGGCCTTTCCGCCAAGGGGATGGAATAATTTACTCCATCCCAATGCAGAAAGGCAGGCCACCTGCCAAGAAATAAAACACATCCTAAGTCCCCAAGTTACCATTATGGGGCTGGTTCTGATGCGGGTTGGAAATGCTTTCCAACCCACTCGGATCGGGACAGTCCGACCGATGGAGTTCAATGCATCCGGATGCTTCCCGATACGATTTGGTTGGAGTCCCATTGACTTCAATGGGAGCATATGTTCCTGACCTCATCATAATTGGGCCCTGGGTCGTTCCCGATCCGATTTGGAAGGAGCAAATGCCATTAGGAGGCCTTCCTAACCGCATCAGAATCAAGCCCTAGGTGGGAAAACTTTCCATCCCGCATCAGAATCAGGCCCTGAATGTTATTTATATCTGTAATTTGTTGTTGTAGTATATTAATAACCACAGTTGCATTATTACTTTATATCTTTCTTTTAACTTTTAAGCTGTCATGTCCTTTAGGCTAGTCCTGTCATGTATGCCCCTTTATACATACATTGTCCCATCCACACAACATTAACGGTTATGAACAGGTGACCTTTACCCAATAGTTTGCTCCTGTTTTTTTGACAACAGGCTCTTAATATTCTATCATTATCCCTGTACCTGACATACATAAACATGCTCTTAGGCACAGCATAATTACTCTGTATAAGGGTCACCACTTTTTTTCATCATTGACCAACAGTCCACTGTGCATGATCACATTTGTTTGGAAAAACACTTATGATTGTTTTCAAAACATTTATGATTGTTTTTAAAACATATCGATTCTAGAAGAAACCCTGGAGTGACCACTAAAGTATATAAGACCCTTATTTTACCCCTGCAAATTAGAAGAGAATTCCTTCCAAGCTGATATGGGTCCTGCACGTTGAATCTTCGACACGCAGTGGTCTAACATCCCTTGCGGGGTATCATGCTAGGAGCAGAGATGGGGGTCCTTCATTCTCTTCCATCAAGTGAGGGGAATGGTTCTTCCCTAGGGGATTCTTGGCTGCACACATATATATCCACGTGAACTTACATGCTACACCTACATATCTAGGTTAGGTACACTTAGGCAAATTACTTAGGGCGCGCATTATAGGAGTATGCAAATGCTGCTGTTTTATCTGAACTGTATATGTTCATCTTCTTACCACTATGGTAGAAATGTATCTGCTGTTTACTATATTAGTACTTGCAAGTTATTTCGTATGCTTCTGCCTCCTGATTGTCGCAGCAAATATGTTTTACACAAGACTGACACTGGACCAACAAATGCTTATTGAAATGTCCTAACTGCCATCCTGTGTATTTTCTGAGATTAAGTAAGCACGAGAGACTGAGTGAAAAGTGCTGTACTGTTTTCCACGATCCTCGAGAAATCAGGGTTGTTATGTTCAGTGGTTGCCAGAAACTACCTAAACCTCTGTAAGAAACTGGGGGTGGTCATGGCACTATAGAGCTAGCTGGTCTAATGGCTGACATATTCAGTGGGTGTATCCAGGAGTGGTTTAGACACCAGGCCCTCAGTTTATGTCACCCAAAATGTGCAGGTCCTGGGGACTCCCAGGAACTACACAACAAAGCTACCATGTTACATTACGATGA
This sequence comes from Lissotriton helveticus, assembly GCF_964261635.1. Lineage (NCBI taxonomy): Eukaryota > Metazoa > Chordata > Amphibia > Caudata > Salamandridae > Lissotriton > Lissotriton helveticus. The sequence continues at coordinate 242,618,918 of NC_136072.1, forward strand.
TGAGTAATTACAGCTAATTCCTAACTGTATCCCTTTCTGTTTATTGCTTCACCTCTTTGTATAATTGTTAAGAGTGCTGTAATTATTTATTAAGATAACTGTTTGTGTCTTTAGGAATAACGTCTCTAGATTTGTTTCGTGTAGGATCTATTTTTATTCTTTTGAATGTTCATCAACCTTTTGTATGTGTAATCAATATTTGTCTAGTTTATTAAAGAAACCCAAAAAGAACTGGAAAGATGCCTCGCAAATCCATGGATTATTTTGATGAATTCTAGTTGAGCTTATGCTGTAAAGGGAACAAGCAGTTGCCAGTGTACAGTGTCCAAGAGTAAATCCATCTGAAAACAAGACAACGAGAGGAAGATTTACTAAAAAGAACTGCAATGCAGCACAGCAACCAATGTTGCTGTACTGTGGTGTGCTGTGCAGGGGGGCAGCATCTCAGAGCTGTTTCAACTATGATGTGATGCTGCTGTTCTTTTCCCAAGTGTGGGTGCTCAATCAGGATACATAGCACTACTCACACACCCTTTGCACCACTGTGCAAAGGTGAGTGCATGGTGACTCTTTCAGTAACAATACTATGCTTAGATTACCTTAAAGACGTTTTACAAATTGGATTTGTGCTGTACAGTGCAACATTTGTGCAATTTGTGAAAAGTTAGGATAAATGAAAATATTTCTCCTTGTTAATGCCTGCCTCAAGTTGGCATTATCTTCTGGCACAATTTTAGTACAAAGGGTTTTGCATCAAAAACCATAGGTGACAGTGTGGAAGTGCCCATTAGAAGCCCCCTTGATGTAAAGTAACCAAATGCAGTGCAGAGTGCTATGTGCATCACATATAGGGCAGTTGTCTGTCTCCTAAAATGTTTTGTGCTTGAAAGTAAACACATTATCAAGGCTTTGCACCAGTATGCGCCAGTTTGCACAGGAACAAAGTTGTGCCTCTAAATATCTACTATCTAATTAATATAGATAAAATCTCTTTCATTTAAGCAGAATATGAGATGATTTACTACTTATGACTGTATTGTTTTTTAAAATGACATAGTTATTCATATTGAATACTAGATATTACTGTTGTAGGATTATATTAATGAATGTAAATGATTGAATTTCTGGAAATAAAAACGCTGATCTTTATTGGTCAGGTGTTATTCTCATCATTCATTATTCTTTTGCTAGATGTGTTTTATTTAACTGAAACTCGATATTCCTTCTCTGATGATTATGGTGGTTGCTTTAATAGGTGCTGTACACAAAGGATGCTTGGTGCAAAATATTAAAGCACATAATGAAAACAATCAAGGTAATTTCTTTTTTACATTTCACAATTGATGATCAATGTTAACAGTTTCTTCAACACAGAAATTGAGAGACAAACATGTAATGAAAAATCCTTCTGTATTTCGGTGGTAGAAGGGTGAATAAACTAAATTGAGATGGAGCAAAAGATGGATAAGTTGCAATTTAGTGACAGATCTAAGAAGGAGTATAACAATTTATCAAAGAACAAAGACCAAACACGAGTTTAGCGTGAATGCATCTACATAAAAAAGATAAACAGGAAAAGAAAATGAAGACCTAAAAGGCCGCATTTATATAGCACTTTGTGAAGAAAATATGACACCAAAAAATATTCATACATATGAGCGTTAGATAAAATGTAAAAGATTGATTGTGTAGTTTAGAATATCAACTTAGTGAGGAGAGCATAGCTCAGTTAAGAAAAATAAGGCCCTGAAATAATGTTTAAGAAAAGAGAATGGATGAAAAAGCAATTATTTCAAATATCATACATGCCAAGTCTGAAGGTTTCAATAGTGTGAATATTTGTTCAGAGTAATGAATTAAAAATAAAAACAAGTTACCTTCAGATATAATGAATGGCAATTGTACATGTCAATGAAACAGTAAAATAGAGTGACTGAGGCGGAAAAGACAGGCTCTCAGATTTCTTGGGATTAACTTTCAAGAATTTTTAGTCCATTGTACTAATGGAAGATAGGCATTTGTAGACATGTAGTCACATAGTCAGTAATGTAGAAAATAATGGTGGGATTTATTGTAGAAGATTATTCTAGCTTGCAGGTAGATACAATGGTAAATGCATAGCCTCACCAGGAGCAGCCTTCTGCTTCTCAGCTCACTCTCTCCAACTGATCTCTCAAAGCATACATAAACGCTATGGCATGGCACTTACACTTCCAGCAGCAGGGAACTGGTTATCAAGGATGGCAACAGGCCGAGGGCGTGGCTTAGGAGCCTCTGGAGATGGTCGCGTTTCACGGGAGCTCCGTCGGGACGTAGGAGTCCGAGCCGCTTCCAGGACTTCAAGCTGTGTTTTGGACCCGGTTTTCACTATTTCCCGATGTCGGAGAGGATGCTGCCTTCCATGCTGCCACGATAGCTGCGCAAAGTGAGGCTATTTTCCTATTTTTGTTGTTTAATGCTGCCGCTTTTCACCGCAGCATCGCGGCCGCCATTTTGTTTTTCGGCGCGCCCGCATTTTTCCGCCTGTAACGCTCCTCAAAGTTTCTTCTCAATTCAAACAAAAAACCTTCCAATCCCTGAAATGACTCTGGTTTTCTCCTCTTTTTCACCTACGCTTGACATTTTTGCTGATTAAAGATACATGGGTGCCTTTTATGACTGTTCTTACAACATTTTGTGTGCCTATGCCAGTTGGTTCTATCTAGTACATAAGCCATATACAGAATAGGAAGTGATTCTTTTCCTGACTTCTATCATGGCTAAAGCGCGCACTAACCGCAATGGGTTTTTTCAACCGAAGGACTCAACTTTGGAAGATTTTAACCCATTTAATATCTTGCAAGATTCTAAAGAGGACTCCCTCATGGATTCTGCTAGCTCTAAGGGGTCAGCTGCTTCTGTGTCACGCCCAAATACTAAACAGAACTCTAAAGCGCCCGCTACTGCATCAAACTCGTCCTCTGTACCAGGCAAACGAGTCAAGGTAAACCCTCCATCCCCGCCTCCTGCGTCATCCTCCTTGAGCTCCTCAGGCCTTATTCTTGAAGAATTGCGTGCCCTAAAACCACACATGGAGGAAACTAACCGTTGTCTGCTTAATCTAGAAACCAACTGGTCCGTCACTGAACAGAAGGTTGGAGTGTTGGAGAATCGTGTTGATCTTGTTCAAGGTCTCGCGGATCAGATTCCACCTATGTCCAAGGAGATATTACTTTTTAAACAGCAGGTTGAGAATTTGGAAAATCGTACTAGGCGCAATAATTTATGCATTTACGGCTTAGTTGAAGGTTTGGAAGGGTCGTCACCGATTTCCTTTTTTCAAACTTTTTTGCCAACACTTCTTGGTCTTCCTGACTCTCCGGTTCTGAATATTCAACGCGCTCATTGTCTTGGCCCTAGTCAATCTTCTTCAGCGTCCTCCCCCAAACCCAGGGGAGTTATTTCGTACTTTCTTGAATATACTGATCTACTTCGTGTTCTTCATGTGGCTAAACAACGGGGAAATATCATATGGAAAGGCTCTTCGCTCTTCTTTGCTCGGGATTATGCCAAGTCTACTGCTGAGAGACGTAAGAAATTCTTGAACATGAGGCCGGCGTTACGCAGTTTGAATGCGAGATATGGTTTATTCCATCCCTGCCTCTTCAAAGTGACTTACAATAATAAAACCACCACTTATGAAGATCCTGCTCTCCTCCAAATGTTCCTGAATAGCTGCAGTATGGATTCAATTGAAGTTCCTCATCCATGAAGACTGAAACTCTCTCACCATGACTCATTCTATTATGTTTCCGTATTGTTTCTATTTAATGGTGGTTTTTCGTCTTTTCATCTTGCTAATATCTGTTTTATGATGTAGCTTTTCGCCTATACAGCTGTTGTGACTTTGTTGGTGTTATTGTGTATGCTTGATTGCATGTCTTTCCCTAAAACCAAGCTTTTTCTCCCCTTCTAGGTGGTTTCGAGTAAGGTCCAAAAGTGTCTTTTATCTTTGTCGTCGCTTCCTGGGGTTGTCTCCTTCTCTGCCGTCTCGTCATGGAGTCTTTTTGTCCTTCGTTTCATCTCCCTTATGTGGCTTCACCATCCCTGTTTTTCTTGTTCCCCTGTGGTATGTTCTTCGTATACTTTATTTCTCCAATGTTTAGTCTGTAGTATTTTTTCTTCCTCATTCTCTTTTTTCTTTTTTCCTATTTTCCCTCTGTTTCCCTTCTTTTCTATTTTCTTTTCCTATTTGTTGTATTTCAGTCATATCTCTTTTTATCTATCATTTCTTCCTCAATTCTCTTTCACTTTACATAGCTGTACTTTTCTATACTATATCTGTATTGATAGCTTATGTTTTAGTCAGATATTTTGCTGGTTGTTCATGCTAATGTTGCTTAGTTTCTTGTCTTTTGATATGATTAACAAAAGTTTAGATGCCAGTTAATGTAATTTCTTGGAATGTCAAAGGTTTGGGGTCCCCGATTAAGAGACAACGTGTTCTTTCACATTTAGCGCATTTGAAAGCTGATATAGTTTTATTGCAAGAGATTCATGTTAAAGATGTTGAAGTATCTAAATTACATCGTAACTGGGTGGGCCAGGTTTTTGCCTCTCCGGGCTCGGGGAAGCGGAATGGGGTTGCAATTTTATGTCATAAACGTTTAAACATTCAACTTCTTTCTCAGGATAATGATACGGAGGGTAGATGGGTGGTTGTTTCGTTATTGGTTAACAAAATTCCTTTAACTATTTTCAATATATATGCTCCTACTGTTCCTGATAAACTATTTTGGCCTTTCATACTTCAATCCTCTATGAAATATACTGATGATTATTTTATACTCGGAGGGGATTGTAATATGATTATGGACCCATTTTTAGATAGGAGATCCAGTTCCCGTTTCTCCCCATCTCAGGCTCATGCCCAAATTACATCCACTATTTCTCAGAGGTCTCTTGTTCATTCCTAGAGACTATCCAATCCTACATTACAGGAATATACTTATTTCTCACCCGTCCATTCTTCCCAATCGCGAATTGATTACCTCTTTATTTCCAAGGCCCTGACACAACATATCACTCACTCTGACATTGGGTCTATACTGATTTCTGACCACGCTCCTGTTTCATTAGGTCTTGATTTACTCCCTCCTGTTACAGGCACCCGAAGATGGCGTTTTAATAATGCCCTTCTTTTGGATACATCTTTTACTTCTGCTTTCCTTGATTTTGCTCCACGCTTTTTTGCAGAAAATGAGACACCACACTCTTCTCCTCAATTAATTTGGGACACTTTTAAGGCTGCTTCTAGGGACTTTATTATTTCTTATGTTGCCAAGAAACAACGCCTTGCACACCAGTCTTTATCTTCTTTGACTTCTCAGATTTTAAGCAACTGGAGCTATCCTACTACTCGACCAAATCTCAGTCGGCCCTGACTCAACCTATTAAGGCTAAACTTTCTTTTAATAAACTATCTACCAACTCTGCCAAATTGTTTTTACTTAAATCTAGCGCTAAATTCTATTCTGCACAAAATAAGGCTTGGAACATTCTTGCCAATTATCTTAAAATCTAAAAAGAGCGGACGAAAATTGACTTGATTGTTTCTTCTTCTAATAATACACTTCATAAGGATGAAGATATTTTAAATTAATTTACTAATTTTTATCAAAATCTTTATACACCAGAGTCTCCTCCCTTATCCTCTGATATTGAGCGGTACTTATCCTCCATTCCACCTCCACAAACGTCAGATGTTGATTTTTCCCCTTTAGATAAGGATATCCTCCCTAAAGACATTCTGGATGCCATTCATGTGATTAAAAAAGGTAAAGCTCCTGGCCCAGATGGATTCTCCATAGAATTCTACTCACATTTTTCTTCTTTTCTTGTTCCCAAACTTCACCAATTATTTTTCTTTTTTATATCTTCCTAGAAATCTGAAGGTTCTTTCCAAGAAGCTCTTATTTGTCTTCTTCCTAAAGACAACAAGGAAAAACTACAGGCCTATTTCATTCATTAATTTAGATTACAACATTTTTGCTGAAATTCTAGCTCTACGTTTGGATAAAATTCTTCCACAACTCATTGGTGGAGAACAATGTGGTTTCATTAAAGGACGTCTTCTTTCAGATAATACCCGCCTTTTCTTTAATGTTCTTAGTAAATCTCCTTCCTTCAAACAATCCTTAGCTGCGATTGCATTAGATGCGGAGAAAGCTTTCAATAGGGTTAATTGGTCTTTTATGCTTTCTGCTTTATCTTGGTTTAGTTTTGGTCCTAAGTTTATATCTTATATTTCTTTATTATATTCTTCCCCTAGATCTTTCATTTTTACCAACGGTCTTGTTTGTTCTTCTTTCCCTCTTTTTCGAAGTGTTCGTCAAGGTTGTCCTCTTTCTCCTTTACTTTTTATCCTGGCGTCAAAAATTAGATTAAATAAGGATATTACAGGTTTTCCTTATGGAGCGAAGCAGCAGAAGCCTTCTGCTTACACTGACGATATTCTTTTATTTATCTCTTGCCCCCACACTTCTATACCGGCTTTTTTATCCGAAGTCGCTTCCTATGCAGCAGTCTCCGGTTATAAATTAAATGTTGATAAGTGTGAAATTCTTCCTCTTAATAAATACTGTTTTCATGCTAATTTTATGCTTTCCTCCTTCCACTGGAATTCTTCTAAAATAAAATATTTGGGTCTCGAGTTTACTCCTTCTATTAAAGACACGGTGGTTTTAAATATTAAAAACGTACTCAATACTATAACAGATTCCACAACTAGATGGCACCCATTATTTCTATACTGGTAGGGTAGATTAGACTCCATTAAAATGATGTTGGTTCCGATAATTTTGTTTTTTCTTTCTAATCTTCCTGTTAATCTTCCTAAATCTTTTTTTAGAAACATTTATTCTATCCTCTCAAAATTTCTGTGGCAGCACAAGAAAGCTAGGATGTCCTTTGCCAAACTTAAACGACCTACATTTTTAGGTGGAGTCAACTTTCCAGATTTTTTGTCATACCATTCTTCATTCTTCCTTTCCCACTCGGTTTCCTCTTTATTAGATTTGGAACCAGATATCTCCTCTCTTCCGATATGGGTCGCAATTGAATCCTCCTTTTTTCACCCAGTTACCTTTAAAGAATTTATTTCTCTCTCACACGTTCCCCCTAAGATGTCTCTTCCTATTCTTAAAAACGCCGGAAAACTCTTTCTTCCTTTCTTCTTTAATGGTCTTGATGACCGAACTCTATTTTTGCAGTCTCCCATCCGGTACAATCCTTCTGTTAAAATCAAAAATAGAACTTTTTTCTGGAAAGACTGGCACTCACTTGGTCTTACGTGGGTTTATCAACTTTTCCAGGATGGCCTTTGCGTCCCTTTTTCGTCTCTCCAATCTCGTTTTTCTCTCCCTCAATCTTTTCTTAGTAAATATAATTTTCTTCGCGTGGTTGTCCAAACGTCTTATGACTCCTTTTCTGCTCCTTCTTCTCTCCCCGCAGCATCCTCTCTTACTCTTCCTTTTCTTATGTCCTCGCCTTTGGCTTCCCAAGTTTATAAACATTTACAAGACTTTCCTCTTGTTAGGGATAAGTCCAAAATAGAACAAGATTGGGAATCTGACTTACAAGATACTTTCTCTATTTCGTTATGACATGACATATGGAATAAAATACGAAGGTCTTCTAGAGCAGCCAATACTACTCAAACATTATTTTTTGTTTACAATAGACTTCTGATCACTCCTGCCAAATTACATTCTATTGATTCTTCTATCCCCTCCACATGTTGGTCCTGTTCTAATACATATGCAGATCTCAAACATATGCTTTTCACATGTCCACATATTCACTTATTTTGGTCTAAAGCGTGGCAGCAAATTAATTCGATTTTCTCTACACAATTCCCTATTCAATTATCCACGTTTTTCTGGGTAGTCTATCCGACATATGGTCCTCTCTGACCTCTCCTATTTCTATTATTGATCTGCTCTTGGCGGTGGCGTTTCAACAGATCACTAAATCTTGGAAAGATGCGTCAAGTGTCTCTTTTTAGGCTTGGTGGTATGGTGTCTGCTACAATCATAGATTAGACAGAGCTTATATCTCCCCTATCTCTCTTGCTATTAAACGTGATCTCATATGGTTACCAATTACTACTTTTCTAGATGTATCTGCTCAATCTCGTCCAATGCATACCCCTACCATTGAAGAAGTACCCAAACCTCCTTGACTTTCATCTGTTTCTATTGAACTATGCATTGTGTACCTCATAACTGTGTTTTCCTTGTTATAATAGGTTGTTCTTATTAGCAACAGTATGTTTTGTATACATATTAAGACATTCTACGTAATGAATGGCTTTGTTTTTTCCCTTCCCTTCCTTTTTCTCTCTTTTTTCTCCTTCTTTCTTTCTTTCCTCTCTCTTTCCCTTACTGGTATTGCATTGTACTCTTCATATTTGATTGCTTTTTAGTTTGTAATACGAATTTATTGTATGTTTTCTGCTTGCAATCTTTTCTTGAAATAAATTCCTTTTTCAAACTTAAAAAAAAGGATGGCAACAGGCCAAGATACCACACATCTCCCCTCTTAAAGGAAATAATAGGGGAAAAAAACCAGTAATGACGGAAATACACATAGTCCATAACAAGAGGTCACATAAGGTCGAAGTAAACATTCAATCAAAATTAATCAAGTAAAAGGACCAAGGAAGAAAATAATGAATAGACAAGCAGTCCTACAGCCAGAGACAATTTTGTTATGATAACCAGAAAACACTAAGAACTTTGGGAACTAAAAAACGGTGTGCTAACCCACCCACACCCTGTTCTGCACACACAAATTGCACTACCAGGCGCAACACATATGCACCATCACAAGCAACATTAAGCAAATATTTAGCCGCAAGGTAGCATGCCCTATCACAAGCGGCTCTATATAAATGTTTAAATGCAACTAAAACGCCCCATCACAAGCAACCTGAAGCAAAATGTTGAGGTGCAAACTAACATGTAATTTCACAAGTAACTAAAATAACTTAAATCAAATGTTTAACCAGAACACATATGGCCCATCACAAGCAACTTTAAGAAAAATGTTTAGGCGCACCTAAAATGCCCTATCATGAACAACTCTAAGTACAACAAAAATTTCCCAAGCAAGTAAGTGACCAATAAAAACAAATCAACAGCGGACTCGAAAAACGCCACCTCACTCAAAGTTCCAACAAAATGTGTCCCTGTGCCAACGTAGACATCAGCTATATTCGGGATGCCACATGAAGTTTTCACAACAGAGAGGTCATGTTCTTTACTCGGATTATTCATTTCGATACTTTACATGCTATGTGCAGGAAATTGATGACTTTTCTTTGTGTTTCAATATATATTTATACTATATTCATATACATCCTATAGGTGTCATCCTTGGAGGGCTCCCTCCCTGAATATATTTTTTGATAGCACAAATAAGTTTGCGTGGATGGATATTATCCATGAATATGAGGGATGTCTTTTGCATTTGATACTTATTAAACATCCTTGGAAGGATTTCACAAATGAAGAGGAAAGAGTTCTCCGCATTAGGAGCTTAAAGTAGTGAAATGTTTATGAGGCATGTTTTGTTTGAATATCTTATGGGGATAAGTTGGTATAATGTGTGTGATCACTCTGTGGCTAAGAACAATGGGTGGGGAATGAATCCACAATATGATGACTGGGGATTTAGTGACCCAACACAGAATATCCAAATATATTTTTGTATAAGATGCCTTAGTAGTGCATTACTTTATTCAATTGACTAAGAACTAAGCACTAGTTGATGGTATTGAGCTTATAACTGGTCACATGTTTGAGTCTGCCCTTCACTTTACATGCAATTTTATAGGCCATTGAATTTTATAGGCTGGTACAAACTGAGCAATGTGTTGATGTTTGGTTGTTTTTGTTGTTATATTGTTGTCTAACTTTAGTTTCATTTTTAAGTATTATTGTGTTGGATTTTGTTCTGTTGTATACTTTTTGTATATTATGCTTTGACATATGTATTGTAAGTTAGTGAACGCATTTCTTGTTTTGTTTTCCTTTAAGTATTTGTACATAGCGTTGTACTGTCCCAATGTGTCAGTAGTAAGTATCTCATTCTTGTTTTTTGTATATCACTTACAGTCCTGATGAAGTTCAAAATGTTGTTTGAATGAAACACATTAGCTGGATGTTCTTTGTATAAGAAAAATATTTTTATGAATACAAAGTAAAGAAGGAATAAAACAAATACTTTGAAACATATATGTGATATTTACGCACTACAATTCTTCTGGTTGCACCTTTCCATTTGTGCAAACTAAGATGCTCTATCACATGCAAAACACTAAGTAAATGTTTAGGTGCAACTCATATGCCTCACCACAAGCAACATTAAGTAGATGTTTGGGCGCAACTAAAATGCCCCATCACAGTGCAACCCAGACTAGCGTAAGAAATACTTCACACGGCAGCAAATTTAACACTGTATAAACTGCAAATTCAACATACCATTTATTACAACATTCAAAGGCATCCAATCTAGCATACCATAAAAACAAGTTTTGATAGCAATTTAAGAATAAAATTCACAAACTCACAGAAACATACTGATAACTAAAATCCGGAAGTCCCACCCCTCTCAACCTGCTGTTGCTCTTCTCCCGGTCGCAGCTCCACGGTTTTCTGGATAAGGATGTTCTAGGGCCAGGAGACTAACCACTAGCAGTACCTGTGAATGAACCAAAGGGCCAGGAGGTTTGTGATTGCATCAGTGGTGCAGTGGAAGCAGACAAGTGTGGGGGAACAGGAGCCACAGACACAGGGGTCCAGGATGTCCAGGAGCACAGCCTATCTTCCTGTCCTACCAGAGGACAGGAGTAGAACCGGAAGGAAGTATCGAAGTACATGAGCAAGGCACATCAGGAAATAGGAAAAACAAAGAGAGAGCAAGGATTAGTGGGGCACGTCCTTATCCCCAAATTTATAATCAAACAACAACAGGGACAGATCCAACACTGGAATCTAGGGCACTGTAAAACAGTGCCAAGTGAATGGGAAGAAAAAAACATTTAGGTTTTAAAAAGAACCCTCACCCGCCAACCTAGTTGGTGGTATGCTTTATCATTGGGTTCCCACCTAGGCGGCCGAGTGCAACCCAGGTGTGCTATGATGCCTGATTCAGTGGAGTAGGTGGTTTTTGTGAAGGGAGTGAGAACAAAGTAGTTTCTTCACCTTGAGCGAGATTGAGGGTTCCATTAGCCAAATAGTAAAGTTTAAAGGCCCAGGGCCTGATGGTATTCCAGGGGACCTTTTACTTTATGACATCCCCAAGTAGGCTTGTTATGTCCTACTTCTTGCAAACGACATAGCAAGTGGTGCCCCCTTTCCAGGGTCTAGGAAGGGGGCAGAGGTGGTCCCTATATTTAAAATGGGAGATAGAGGAGAACCGTGCGACTATAGGCCTATCAGTTTGATAGATGCACTACAAAATGTGTTATGCAGAGCTCTCCTCTCCAAGATTCAGGAATGGGTGGAATCCAACACAATCCTCTCACAATATCAAGCAGGGTTCAGGGCTAAGACAGGGACCATCGATCAGGTACTTTGCCTCCTACTCCTCTATTGGAAGGCTGTAGTGATTCGTTGAGTAGACTATATCTATTGTTTATCGATTTAAAGACCGCTTTCGATTTAGTACCAAGGAAGATACTATGCATGCAGAATCTGTGTATTTGCTCGCAGATATGGGTATCCCTCTACCTATCCTTTACCTGGTTATTCAGTTGCAAAAAAAAACTATGCAAGGATAAGATGCGGCTCACAGGGACAACTCACAGACCACATCCTAGCCAGCAAGGGAGTTTGCCAAGGCTGTGTCTTGGCCCCCACCCTCTTCTCCTTGTGTACGAACGGGGTGGCAAGTTTTTTTTTATTACAGGAGCCTGCTGATGCTCCATCGCTGAAAGGGGATAAGGTTGTAACACTTTTATTTGCAGTCAACACCTTGTTGGTGTCTAAAACCCCAGCAGGTCTCCAGTTACTTCTAAATAGGTTTAAACTTTTTTGTGACACTCAGGGTTTGGTAATAAACACCACAATATATGGCTTTTAATGCCCATGTCAAGTAAACCTACTTTAGGAGGGGCTCCCCTAGAGCGATTAAGCACTTTTGGTCTAGAAGTCAGACTTTCCGTCCAAATGGCCTGGAAGTACCACCTTACCAAAATGGTACTGACTCATAAGCGTGTCACAGGGGCACTAGGGAAAGAACACTGCTTCTCCCATAGCAGCCCTGTTGCTGCTGCTGTGCAGGTCTACAACCTAAAAGCTGTCAGCTCAGCTCTATACGGGGCTGAGCTATGGGGTTTTAATAACATTTTTGAACTAAGTGATGCTGCCCTAAAGTACTCCATTATCCCCTCTTCTGCTAAATATGGGACAATGCCCCATAAGTGATATTGCCAAGCTCCACCCCTTGCTGTTCTGGGCCAGGATTTTGCAGACCCCAGAGCTCCGGTCATATGCCGAAGCCCTGACTGAGGTAGCCCGCTTGGATACAGGTAATAACGTGGGATGGATTCAAAAGGTAAAGAAGCTTGTGTTTGACTTAGGGCTCCTAGAAGTGGGGAACCACCCTGCTTCTCCCCTGCAACAAAAAGATGCAGTAAAACAACTTTATTGGGAGTGGGTAGGCCCGACCAGGGGAAACTTACACTAGAGTTCCGAACACACAAACACATTACACAGTTGGAACCCTATCTGGACTTGATACAGGTTCCGCAAGACAGGAAACCCTATACACAATTCAGGCTTGGAACCCTATCTGTTAACGGGACACTAGCTAAGTGGCATAGCAGTGGCTCATATTCTAGCAACTGCCCAGGATGTATGGCAGCAGTGGAGTCTGTTGCCCACGTGCTATTTGCATGTCCAGTTTATACGCGCCACAGATTAGGGATAAGACCCATCTGCCAGCAACTGGGTACACAGAATTTCCGGGATGCCTTGCGAATAATTAAATCAGATGCTAGATCTCCCTTTGTTTGTGCAGTAGCTCAGTGTCTTAGGCCTTACGTGGGCTACGAAGAGAAAGGTTCAAGAGAGAAGTATTGCTAAATGTAGAAGGCCAGTTCCAAGTATGGAACTGGCCGCAATCGACAAGTATTACTCACAACTGTAATATCTTTTTTGCTGAAGAGACGCACAAGCACTTTACTGTTTTTATCAGCTAAGCTGACCTCTTATGTTGCTTTGCATTGTAAGACCCCACAGGGTGCTCATTAGACAATTAGTAGTGTAGTGGGGCATCTCAATTTGGCGGTACTTCCCCTCCAACCTACTGTAATATTTAGATTGTGGTTCTCTTATTTATCTTGTATACTTGATTAACCTTAACTTTTATGAATTTTATTGCATTATTGTCCATTATGATGAATTGTAACTCTTAATCTGGATAGTTAGGCTTTTAAAAAAAAAATTGAAAGTACAATTGTAGAGCCAATTTCAACCTCACTTTTGCACCTTTCATCATCGATACTGGGAGCCCTCCACAGCTATAGCATGAGGCACTTATTTTCAGAAAACATTCAAGAGTCCCTAAGTTGTACGCACTACAGCTTTCTCTCCTCCTAGGAGCGATCCCATGTGTATCATTGGCATATCTCATGAACTGCTGTTGTATTTATTTTACAATTATATATTTTTTGTATAACTGCAAGATGGACTTGGGTTTAATGAACATCAACCGTCTCTAAGTTCTATTGTCTATGTTTTTAAAGATAGATCGTCCTCTGTATGTGTTTTGAAGTGCTTTTCTGTATCCTGTTTTTAATTTTATTATATTCTTGTCTGTTATTTGCTTTTATGACACGAGCTGTCGAAATAAAGCTTTGATTGGTTGAAAAGGTAGTGTGTGGCGCCAGAACTCAAGAGACAACAGATAAATGTAACAAGAAGTAAAAAAGGAACCAGGTCGAACTCGAATAGAATAGGCGTAATAGGCCATGATGAGAACAACGTCTTGCTTTGAAGTATGCAACCCCGAAGACCCATAGAAGAGAGAAAAAAACAAAGCGTGGGCCAATGGTGTGCTGCCTGGCATAATAAAAGGGGAGAGCCCTCTCCAGATCAAGCTGGGAAAAGAGAATGCTTAAGGCCGGATAGAGTACCTACAGATGGGAGGAGTAAAGGAAAGTATAATAACAGAGATAGTCTATGGGTATTTATGGAACCATGGGGAGAAAGCGACAGAGGAAGCTAAAGCCCCTGAATTGCTCACACCTATTTCAACTACTGGTTGAATGTCCTACCCTGGATGAGGTTACATCCTGCGATATAAGGCAAATAGGCTTTACAAAAAATTTGGAAGGAAATTAGGTGACAAACGTCCTCTTCTGTTCTGAATGTGTAAAGCAGATGGTGGTTAGGGCTGAGGAAGAACTGGAAAAGGAGGGGGATAAGGCTCTTGCAAGTTAGTGAATTGGGTACAGAAGTAGTAATCCCGGGAACCTTGGGGCTCTCACATACCATACACAATTTTTCCCTTAACAAATACAGTATGGCATACCAGAGGATCAGCATTGAAGAAAATACACTGATAGAAGCAAGGGAGGTCTACAAGTAACCATAGCAAATGCTATAAAAGGCCCATTATTGAGCAACCGATTTGAATCCCTATCTTACTCAATAGCTGTGATGATAATATAATTGGAGGGTTGTGTGATATGGATTAGGAAATGGTGTACTTGCACAGCCTACGGATATTAATATGGAACATAGGGGAATATAAGTGACAGTTAACCCAAGATGCCCTTAGAGAGATGTTGGGAAGCTATGAGTTTATGTGCTTCCAGGAGTTTTGGCTGTACGAGGCACCTGAACTAATAGATGTTTATTTATGCGTACAAAAGAGTCAGTGCACACGAACCCAGGACGCTCTTCAGGAGGATTGATTACTTTAATATCATCAAAAATAGCCAATAAAGTAACCAGGTTAAAAGTGAAAAGTCTGTGGCTATTAGATAGTCAGATAGAGCTCTGTGGTGCCCCCCAGGAAAGAAGATAAATAATCGTGGTCAATATATACATACAGCCAGGGGCTATAATCGATAATGAACGGCAGTTGGGACTGTTAGAGGAAAATATGGAGCTCATCTGCAAGGCAAATGCATCACAGTTGATAATGATCGTAGGGGATTTTAACCATAAATTTGATCCCTCTTTTAGCGATAAATTGTTTAAAGACCTATTAACCATAGCACAGGTGCCCCCAAATACCTTCCCTAGAGCAGGTGGTTCTGCACAAGATGAATACCTAGCAAAGTTCCTTGGATCTATTGGGTTAGTCTGTGCCAATGGACGTGTAGATACGTGTAGATACCGACCGTCACATGAGAAAGACTTTTTGCATAGGTAACTAGAGCTGTCCATTCGACTACGCCTTCGTAAATGCTTGCCACTTTACTGAAGTAGAAGGCTTTGTAGTGCTGCAATGCGAAGACAACGAACATTGGCCTCTCCATGTATTACTTTGAATAGAACATGGGTCAAAAAGAGAGAGAGTGATCCCTCTGCAGATAGAACATCCTCGATGCATAACCACCTGTATAACCGAGGGTAGTTTGAAATTGCTTAATGAGCTGATGATTGACTATTCATCCCTCAGTAAACCAGAGGAAAGAGAGAATGTCCCAACATGGTATGATCAGGTGATTGAGCAGGTTGTAAATTGCTTAAGGGTACATCTAAAATCAGAATCTGCGACCAGGAACGGTGGTTATGAGGAAAGAGGGGTTAAAGAAATTGTTGGTTTAATAATGAGTGTCGGAGCCTAAAATCGAGGGTATAGAACTGGGAAAGACTGTTTAGAAAAGACATGATAAGGTAACAATGGAGTGTTTCCGCTTGGCAAAACTTGAGTATAAAAATAAGTTGAAGGAAAGGAAATTGAACTATGTGACTAAAAATTGGCAAACAATTTTTGAAGTAATAGGCACAAATAGCAACAATTTTTGAAGTAATAGGCACAAATAGCATAAGATTATTTTAGCAATTGGTGTGAGAGGGGAATTGGTAAGGGGACATGCAGTGCTTAGTGGGAGAAGATGACTGGATTAATGATTTGAGGCGAGCAATCTGTAAAACAGCAAGAGGTTAGCCGAGAATATGGAAATAAATGATTAAGGTTGGGGAAGAAATATAACTGCGTTTCTCTTCTCAAAAGATAAAAGAAAACATCCAATCCCTAAAACTAACTAAAGCAGTAGGGCCAGACAACCTACCAACAGGAATTTAGGAATCGTCAGATGAAACTATATCTGGATGTGCCTATCCTGAATAGCTTTTCCTCCCCGAACATTTCCAACATTCAAAAACTATTGGGGAAAGTAAATTCGAGCTCCCCATATGACCCCTGTCCTATCTCAACATTAAAACTGGCGGCTGAACCAGTGTCACACCAACTGACTTTTATCATTAATAATAAGTATCAAGAAGGTTACTTTCCTAAAGATTGGAAACATGCGTCCATCTTGCCGCTTCTAAAAAAATCCAACCTGGACGCTAGTTATCCCAGCAATTTCAGACCAATCTCCATTCTACCTCTCCCAGCAAAAATTATCGAAAGCAATTTGAATACCCAACGTAACAAATTCTAGCAGGACTCCCATGCCCTAGATCCAACACAGTAGGAGTTCAGAGAGGCCCATAGTACCAAAAGGGCACTCTCAAAGTCCACATAAGAAATCAGAACTACCCTGGACCAAGGTGGAAACGGTACTGATCATGGTGGACCTTACCATGGCCATCACGCATTGTTGATGGACCGTTTATACGAGAAAGGAGTTAGGGGCAAGGCGTGGAAGCTCATTAAATCATTCCTCACTGACAGAATTCAAACAGTGACATTGGATGAATTTGAAACTGCATCCTTCTCTCTACCCTGTGGGGTGCTGTAGGGCTCCTCGTTGAGCCCAACCTTATTCAATTTCTATGTATTGTTATTAGCACCCCTAATTCAGAACTTTGGGTTCACTTTAACATCCTACACAGACGATATCCGAATAGTGGTGACATTTTTCCCAGAGGTCACTCTTGAAACCACTTCAAGGCTGCAGGACTGCATGACAGCAGTTGGGGGGTGGATGGCCCAAAACTGAACTCCGGCAAAACGGAGGTGGTATTGTTTGGCAACAACTGTACTTTCTGGACTCCTAAGTGCTGGCCAGAAGACATGGGTCCCCCACCTATGCCGATCAAGAAAGTGAATAACCTAGGAGTTTTGATTGATGATAAACTACATTTTAGGGACCAGGTAAATCAGTTAGCATCTGCCACCTCGTTTATCCTCAAATCTTGCAAAGAAATAATGTCTTTTTTGACGATAGACTCACAACAAATTGTAGTTACTGTACTTATTATGTCCAAATTAGATTACTGCAACAGTTTGTACCTTTACATCTATAAAGGGTCGTTAAATAAACTGCAGATGTTGCAGAACGCTGCGGCTAGACTTATTACCGCCATACCAAAGTATGAGTCAATTTCAGCTAAAATAAAAACGCTTCACTGGCTAACAGTCAGGAAAATAACTCAATTTAAGTCTCTTTGCCTGGTTTTTAAAGCCCTGCATGGAATTGGCCCAGACTTCCTCAAACACCGGTTTAAATGGTACCGACCTAAGAGAACACTGCGATCTTCAGACGCAAAACTTGTAAATGTCCCAAGGGTAAAAAAAGTCAACTGGGGTGGCAGAAGTTTTACTGTCAATTCGGCAAAATCTTGGAATGCTCTTCCTCTGGATCTTAGAATTATGACCAATCTGCTGCCATTTAGGAAAGCACTAAAAATGTGGCTTTTCGCTAATTGATCCGTTGTACCACTCTCTCCTGTCCTTGCCCCAGCAGTTTCTTCACATTGCGCCAGGACACCTCAGGGTATCAGTTTGCGCTATATAAGTACTCATAACATTAACATTAACAATTATACTAAAAAATAATGTGGATTAGTGGGCTCACTTTTTAAATGTCTTAATGTTGTAAATTCTTACTTGGTTCAATAGGGCTTCTTGGTGTCTGTAGTCCTTTCTTTGTGTTTCTATCTTCTAACCTAGTAGTGTTCTATCTGGTGTGTGAGATTCCAGCCTTGGCAGTTGGTCTGGTCAGCTGTGAGGTTTACTGCTCTGCTGTCTTATCTTGTGTAACCTAATAAACCTATCTTAATATCCTGGAGACGTGTCCTGCTGCCCACTTAACTTATTTACAGCACTTAACTTCTGGGATTTTCCTGGAAAGTTGGAAAGGGGCAATCGTCATGCCCATATATAAAAAGGAGGATGCCACACAGTCCCAGAACTATTGCCTTATTTGCTTGCTGGATGTGGGGGAGAAAGTACGATCAAAGATATTGCTAGGCGCAATGAAGGCCTGGGTAGAGCAAAATAACTTGATTCCGATAGAGCAAGGCGGCTTTAAAAAGGGCCACTCAACAATAGACCATTGCCTTAGCCTATGGGCAATGGAAAAAAGGCAATCGAATTAAGTGGCAGATTGTTCTATTATTTCGTCGATTTCCATGCCACCCTTGATTTGGTCGATCCTAAGCTATTGTAGAATATGTTTGGCTGGCTTGGAATCAATAAAGTGGTACTCTCATTAATTCAGGAAATGCACCCGCAGAAGTGGGCCATGGTAATCTTAGACACCCTTGGGACGCTATCAAAGAAAATACAGATGTAGAATGGACTATGCCAGGGTTGCGTTCCTGCCCCATTACTATTTTCATTGTTCCTATCTGACCTACCAAATACGTTACATAATGCTGGTGGATCAAGCCCTAAGATGGGGGGGTCCCACATCCCAAGTCTGCTGTAATCTGCAATTTAGTGATAGTGGACATGACAGAATCAGGTTTGCAAAAGAAACTGGGCATCTTTTATGTTGATTGTTTAAAGAAATGTCATACGGTCAATGTAGAAAAGATTAAAATAATGGTGTTTTGGCAAAAAAAAAGGAAACCTTTAATTGGCAATTGGGAGAGGTCAAAGTTGAGGTGGTGGATAAATATTTAGATATGTGATTTGATACAAAATTAAATTGGAAGGGCCATATAGAATCAATAAAAGCGTAGGCACTTTCCTCTGTATGGGGCCTAAACCAATTCAAGCGGAAATACGGAAGCCCATCTTTGTGGCCAATTCTACCAGCTTTTAATGCAATGTCTACCCACAATTCCAATACGGAGTGGAGGTTCCATCTTTAGGTGGTAAATTGGATTGGAATCTTGAGGAGGGTAAATGTGTGAAACAGCTTCTTGATCACCCAGCATCAACTACGATCCGGGCTGTGAGAGTAGAATGCCAACTTACAGCCTAGAACCAACAGGGATTGCAAGCTACATTAAATTTCTGGCAAAGATTTAGTAGAGAAGGGACCCCCAAAATATCACACCTTTGTAAAAGAAAAATAGAGGAAAGTGAATTGAGTTAGGCATCCCAAGTTAGGTTAGACATACACTAGGTAAGACTTGCATTAAACTATCACTAGAGCCAGAACAATGGAAATTAGGGCAGCAGATTTCCAAACAGGAGCTACATGCTATTCTAGCCAAAAAGGCTTGAGAAGGAGATTTATTTTATCTTGGGAGTAAATCGTCCACCCAGTTCCTGGTAAAAGGGTTGAACAATAATTATATGTTCCCTTATAATGAGACCATGCCTAACGTCAGAAACGTGGTGTTGAAATTTAGAGATGGCCTGAGCCCATGTAATGCAGACAGGAAGATAAAAACTGCAATGAGAAATGGATTGGGATTATATACATTTGGGATAAAGGTAAAAAGCAGTGGCCCACATGGCTTGCTGGACTGCTTGTGGTTCCTATAAGAACAGAAGGAATTTGTAAAAACCTCTTTTTATTATTTTTAAAATTATAATTTGGGATCAAGCTCTTAGTCTGTGGATAAATATGAGATTTGTAAATGTTGTATGTGCAACTGGAAGATTTTTAATTACAATACAGGAGTCTCTACAAGAATTGTTAATATACTTTAAAATGGGCTAGGGGGTAGAAATGAAATTATACCCATTATTTGATGATGTTCTACAGTCTCCGTATGTATTCAGAAACGTACACTTTACTTCTATCTAATTCTCCCATAACTAGGTATGAATTAACACCAATTTGATATAGAGTGGCACTGCTCACGTTGTAAGTTTTATTGGATTTTTATTGTACTTTGTATTGTTCCTATGGTTGTACTATTTGTATTACTTGTATTTTTAACTGCATGTTTTTACTGTTGCTGCCTTGTATGTCTATATTAGCCAAATAAAGTATATTCAGATGATGCTAACTAAAATACACGCATTCAGCAAATCCAGACAAACCAAGAATGTACTTTTAGGCTGTAAATTAAGCATGGAAAAAAATACACTTGGACAGTAAATTCAGCATGGTATAAAAAAAACATGTACTTATGCAGCAAGTTCAGCATGAAAGAAGTCACATGAGTTCATCCAGCAACTACACTTAAAATCCCCGATGAGTGGCACCTGACCTGAACTCATGACAAATAGTCTGAGATCACGGGTAATAATAGTAGTATTGGGATGCTCTAGCTTCCAGCAGCATAATAACACAATGTGCCCAGAGAATCAAAAGTGCACCTTGATGCTGAAGACCGGGCGACACTGAGGAACATGTTGCTCCTTCCTTTATCCGTATGCAGATAATAGAAATGCTGGTTGCTAGGTCCAATGAGCCAATGAGCTAATTCATTGATTACAACCAATGAGAAAAGCTCAGTATAGACACGTCACAAAGCTCAAACCAGATAGGGTGGCACCATGTACAATGGATCCACTTCGAAGTGGAAGTACTACGTGGTTTTCGAATGGTTGTCATGCACCTTCCTGGCATAAGAGAGCACCGGAACATTGCATGTGTAGTGCAACTTCAAAACATGCCGCCGTAGCTCCAGGCAGCACCCAAAACTCCTCGCAAAAGAATGAGTGACAATCCATGTATAGAAATGCAGGTTTCAATCCAGAGGACACCATATAAATGCAATCCATGTACCCTGGTAGCACACTTTGCAGTGTAAAGTACTGTTGTTTCCTGTGCTCACACCAAAGCAATGTCACCTTCAACATGTAGAAATTAGGGTTCTTTAAATAACACAGCGCAGTTTCTCAGTTGATACCTGCAGTAAATCCTCACGCAAGTGATCATACATCTATGAGTCTTTAAAACACTGTTCTAATAAAATAACCAATGGCAGTTTCTGTCATGTAACCAGTGACGGTTCCTTTCAAATAAGCACTGCTGGTTCCCTTCAAATTAATGTTGCTGGTGTTCACTTAAACCCAATATAGCAAGTCCACTTCAGCTCAAACGCCCTGGAGTGCTGTTGCCTGTAGGCCAATGGCAGGCACACAATAGTAAAAGGGGGTGGGGGCTGGGGGAGGATGGGGAATTTAGGATGAAAATAAAAATTAAAATAACGTTCCTGTCGTTGACCAATGCCGACGGCCGCCTCGGTGCTTCACTCCTATCAGTCACTGAAAAATCAGAGGTTCTCCACCCAATCAAGTGCTGCTCTCAAGCTATAAGAGCAGTGCCAGGATTGGTTTGAGTGGAATGGTCTGCTGTTGAGACAGTGCCTGTGAGCCTGTGTCTTTTCTCCAACCCAGCTGTGCAACACAGCTGGGTTGGAGAAATAGAAGTGTGCATGTCTGTTTGGCTATCCTAAGAAGGTCCGACAAACTGGGAAGTACAGTTCTAAGTGCCCACCACTGCTCCCTGTCATGGCTAGGCCATTCCCTGCATATACGCATGTCTCAACCAGAGAAAGTCACAGAAAATACAAGTATATTATTGTTTTAATACTTTATTTTTTCCATGACTGACTCTGACCAGTGGGGCAATGTTCTATCACCATTACGGAAAAGCCGCCCCTGTTGTAGTTTGGCAGATGTTGAAGACGCTGGTGGGGCTTCCAGAGTGTTTCTAATTTCTTGAAGCTTAACTTTATTTTCCTCATTGTTTTTCGCTAGTTTCTTCAATAGGTTCATGCTTTCCATATTCTTACACCTTGTTCCTCATTCGTGGTTACAATTCTTGATCATCACCAGTGTATTAATGGAAGCTAGGCACTTGTAAACATGTAGTCATGCAGCCAGTAATGTAGAAAATAAAGTAGGATTTATTGTAGATGTTTATTCTAGGTTACAGGTAGATAAGATGGTAACTGCATAGCCTCACCAGGAGCAGCCTCCTGCTTGTCAGGCACTCTCCCCAACTGATCTCTCCAAGCAAGCATAAACATTCTATGGCATCACACTCACATTCTGAGCAGTAGGGAAATGGTTACCAAGGAGAGGATGCATGGGAACAAGTCAAGGTACCACAGCCATCATGTCTCCATGGATAAAAAATAGGCTGATAATGTATTTTGAAAAAAAGTGTAAAGTTAAGGTGACAAACAAAATATTTGTGCATGATCAGCATATGAAGGAGCCTTAACCAAGATGCTGTAACAAAAAAAGAAATTATATAGACTCAGAAAAATAGACAGCGACAGCCAAATGTCTCTATGAGAATTCCTTAAAACAAACAATTTACAGAGGACTAAAAACCTTTGCAACAGGCAATGAGACTGAGATCTGAATGATAGGATTAAAACCAATCTGCTTGTAAGTCAGTGATACCTCAGAAGACACTTTAGAAGAAACACCAGGTGAAAATCGATGACTCAACGTATGTGATGAATATAAAGAAAGTATGTGATGACACTTGTGGAAGTAAATAAAGAGAATGAACGAAATAGGAAAATTGAGTATGAACAATTTGATCCAGATCTTAGATTGATATATTAGAAATGAAATTTACTAGCTATTAGAATGATCAGATGGGTCAGGTAATGGTTGTTTCAGTAACAGAAGGTGGTCAATGGCTGTGTTATAGGAAGCCTTGTGGATCTTTAATAAAAGGAAAAGTTAAAGAACACAGTTAAATAACTAAGAAAAAGTGGTAAAATAGGTTAGGCTCGATTAGGTGAGAGAGGGCCTGCCAATGAAATGAGTGATGAAATAAAAAAAGAGCATCAGTTTCTGAAACAAAGCAATAATATGAATGTGTAGATATGTTATGTTTCATAGGGTACACCAATATAGGCCTGAGTATTCTCCTAACCTTACATTTACTGCACCATTACACTACATAACAGGTTTTTCGTATTGACCTTTTACCTAGCTAAGCACTGCATGAAATGTTGTGTGGTTTTCCCCGAAAACTAGCCTAATTAATTATGCATGACAATTCTCAGAATCACAGCAGGACTTCCATATTCTGCTTAAAACTATGTCTAAGGGTCATCTCTTCCGTCATCTTCTGCCGACAAGACCCAGCAGGTAGAATCCTCTGAGGGTACCTTTGGGCATATATACACCACATCTTTGCCAAGGCAAGTGGAGAAGAAAGACTTCCATGCTGACACACTGACACGAGACGCTGAGGGTCCTACATGCAGACACTCCAGCTCGCAGTGGTCTGATATCCGTCGTTGGGTGTTCATCTTGAGACCAAGATGGGGTCCCACAATCTCTCACTTGAGGTAATGGGGTTGGCTTCAGCCTAGGGCATTCTTGGCTCTACACCTACATACATGCTAGGTACACTTAGGTACATCTAGTTAGGGTTGCTTCGTAAGAGTATGCATTGTTACTGTCATGTATTTTTATACCTGCTCGTATTCATTGTTTTACCTCTATTATAGGAATCTACCATCCATTTACTCTATTGGTGCTTATAATCATTTATATCTGTTTCTGTCTTATGGTTGTTGCAGCATACCTATTTTACACTAGAATGACGCTGGTTCAATAAATTCTTATTGAAAACGTGCCCACCCTATATTCTGTGTATCTCTCTTTGGACAACGTGAACACGAATGACTGAGCGTAAAGTACTGTACTTTTTACATGATCCCTGATGGGACAGAACTGTCATGTTCGATAGTTGCCAAGAACTATTCTCTCCTTGGTAGGAGGAGTTTACAGTGGCACTGTGAGCTAGCTGGTATACAGGCGAACATACCCAGGGGGTGTCTGGAATCAGTCTGGACACCAATCCCACAGTCTATGTTGTCGAAAAGCACAGATCCTATATAGGAACTACACGACAGATGGGTGAATTTTAATTACAGCCAGTAACTTTGACCAGAAAAGGGACAGGGAGGAATTTGTGCTGATAGAAGATGTGCTTTTCGCTTACACAACAGCCACTCAAAATTATGAAGTCAAAGAATATAACTGGTAAAGCTTAGCAGAAAACTGAGAAAGAAGTCAATATTGAGGAGGTTCTGTGGATCCTTAGGATCCAGAGAGGACATGTAATTGAGTACATTGAATCAATCACTGAAAAGCAACCCAGTCAAAGCAATGTAGTTAATACTAGCATCATAACATTTCCAAATAGCTCAATAACATAGATCATGGTGGTAGTCCATTATAAGTGAAGACATAGAAGGATCTTAAAACAAAGTTCTGAGCTGAGAATAAAAGATGGTCTGAGGAGAGATACAGTTACAATGTAGACTGAGTTGATGATCACAATAACTGGAAAGAGAGCCACATGTGTGATGAATTATTTATAATAAACAAAAGAATATAAAAAAAAGAGACATTTGAAAGATGTGGCATGTGGAAAAGCAGGTGGCAGGCCAAGATACATCATAGAGTGGCTGTACTATTTCAGTGATTTATAAGAAATTTAATGTAATGTATGTATACTTGTAAAGCGCACTGTTACCTCGTTACGTGGCGTCCTGGCGCTGTATACCGCTGGGGAACCCGTCCTGGCTTTTCCTGTGAGAGGGCACCCCAAGGTGAAGCCAGGCATCCCCGGCATTGCTGGGGCCGTTGTGGAGATTAAGCAAGCTATTGCCCAGAGTTGCAGAGTGGGACCCATGGTTAGCGTAGGCACCTAAGCGAGAATTATCGAGTCCGCGGACATTGACCCAAGACCCTGCCGCGTCGGGAATTGAACCCTGGTCCCGGACCGACCTCTGCTTCAGGGTCTGCCGCTTGTAACCAGTGAGCCACACTTCTCCACCCTAAATAAGGGAAAATAATGTATCAAGGGTAACGTGGTGCCTATTTCGATGCAACCTACCATGCAATGTTCTAAGAAAAAAATATGTGCCCAAAGTTAAATGAATGGTCAACCAGTTTCAAATGTTATTGTCAAGATTTTCTGTAATATATACCATAGTCTTCTCAAAGGCATTATGATACCCTTAGCTTTTGAAATACCTTACCAACAAGTTGTCATGCCCTATATATTCAAACAATACCTTCTACTACATGTCATTAAAAAACCTTTTGACAGTAGAATTCAGCATAAGAAAAATGCAGAGAAAACATTTGGCCTCAGTATTGACAGTTGAGTCAGCCACAGGAAAGAAAACTCAGAAAGAGCAGCCATTATAGTGTTTCACCAAATATTTATGTCAATGACTTCTAATAATGTTCATGTATCGAAACCCTTAAATTTTGTACTCTATTTCTACACACATGGCTGTAGGTTTGCTCACTGGGCAAAACCCCTACTATCTATGTATTTTGAAAAGAAAGTGGGCTGATTGATTTACTTGAGATCGCATTATCCCTATGAGTAGAAAGCTCTTCGTAGACATAAACAAATATTTGTATTCTAGAATGTTATGAAAGACCTTTATTTGTAATATTTATAAACATATTTGACTGATTTTCTTAGGTTTTCTCCTCACATAAAGACTCAAATAAAGACTAAAGAACCTGCAACCCAGAGTTAATGAAACTCATTAGGATGTACAGCAGCACATGTAAGCAATTACAACACATTAGGGAGAATTTCAACATTTTCTTGGGGTGGTGAAGTCTTAAATCCTCAAAAAACTTCCCTTGCATTACCTTGCATGACAGGACCACCTACTGAGCTTTGAGACTAATAGTGTAAACATCTGTGATATGATAATACTTATTCACCCACCTGAAAGTCTTTACCAAAAACTGTCAAGCGCTACTCATTTGACATGGCAGTTGCACAATGACAACCTTTATACAGTAGAATATTAGTTACTGACATCATAGGACTACTAAAGATGTACGCCATAAAGGAAGTGGGTCCTGTGCTCACTCTGCCATTGGATTCAAGCTAGCTTGGCTGATGAGGGGGGATGCTTGTTTCCGATCTAGAGAGTATCTGGCCAGGCATTTCACGCTGTACTGCTCTCACGGTGATCAGTATCAAGACTGATTTGCATATGGCTGGGTCCAAATTGGAAAGTCATGGTGAGCAAAAAAAAGATGGCTTTCGCCCCAGATCTCTGTCCGAGGGTGAATGTTTGTCAATATTCAGCCTTCTGTCCATCATCTCTTTGTGTTGCTGATAAATACAGATGTTGCTTGACATTATCTTTCCAAGAACCGTGAAAACATCAAGCCGTCTGATTGATGACACAAATATAACCATCAGTCAGACACTTGTCTTGTCAAATGCCTATGTCAAGTTAAATAAAAAAATACATAGGGACATAAATTCAAAATAGTGTTGACTGAATTGACGGCATTTTACATTATATTTTCAGAAGGAAACATCTGAAACACATACCTTGATGCACATCATCTGTGTCAGACATTCTTAAACTTTTGACAGAAATTCAAATTTGTGATAAGATGTTGCCCCATATTTAACAAGGTTTTGTGTCATCCTTTTGCTACACAAGGGGGGGCAAGGATGACGCAAAACCTAAGGGAGAATCTATCAAACCACTCAAGGCCACCTTGCATGACCCTTCATGGTTTGATAAATATAGAGTGAAGCAATGCGGCTCAAATCCCTTCCTTGAGTTACTTTGCAGTAGGTAGGCCTTTCATGGGTGGAGCATGGGGGTTCCTGCACATCAACCCATGGATTTAGGCACATTCCTGGTTTTACCACTAGTGGTAAACCTGGGAATGTGTCAAAATGCTATGCCTCTCCTCAAGTGATGCATGAAGAGAAGAAATATCTTTACTTCTTCTCATGTTTTTCTCTTTCTACTTGTGCTGCATTCATAGAAAGAGGAAAATGCCTCTCATGAGTGTTTTTGTGTGGGAAGGTATCCCTTCCTGCACAAAAACAATCCTGCCTACAACACAGGCATCCTTGCAACATGATGCAAGGGTGCCTGTGTTGGCTATAGGCAGCCAAAAGTGTGTCAGTGCAGGGAAAATACAGGAATGTGCCATATAATGGCGAATATGGCGCATTACTGCCCTTTCACATAGTACAGCAAGGTGGCCTGATGCACTGAGCTGCATACAAGATCAATAAATCTGTCCTGTAGTCTATAAAGACAAACACTTGACCACTTGTTAGGAGAGGTCTTTTGCCCAGATTATCGCCCTAGATTATGCCAGAGATGGTCTCACCAACTCCCGCACATTTCTCACTTTGCGGACGCTACATCTCACCTGAAGCATTGACACTGATAAAACTGTCTCCCGGAGGAAGGCGAACTGACTTCTACCAAAGCAAGTGTTTACATTTGGCAGGGAATACTGTCTCCACACCTCCAATGATAAAGACAGCCTTTGCTGTCAACAAGGTGTGAGAAACATCTCTGCTCCCTAAGAAGCTCTAGACTGCAAGTTGCTCTGCCTTCCATGCTTTCTTAGTGTAGTGCATAAAAAAAGATAGTAGGGTGTTAGATTGTGTTAGATTTTAGAGTTAAGCTAAATCTGTAAGTTACCCAACAGTTGGTGCAGAATGAGGGGCTTGTATCTACCAGTTACACTGTGAGTAATTTTTCACTTTTCACACACACATGAACCATCATTACATCGTTATGGAGACGTCCCTAGCAATCATGGTTACCTCCTACTGGGGATGGTGGAGCATCTATTTCTCTAGTTTGTCAAGCTTGACTTATAAAAGGTTATTTCCCCCTTCTGAGGGTTTTCTAATTATTTGATTACAATTTTAAAATTAAATCCATTCATTATAGTGACACCTATTGTTATTGGAGTCAATTTCAGGGCAACCGTTACTCAACATCTCAAAGCTTGAGGTGTCCCACATTAAGGAGGACAGTTACTTTTACAATAACTGAATATCCAGCATCTGTCTTTAAGACATTTTACTCATGGGTGAAGTTTGAGCCTTTTAATGCTGCCTTAAAGCAGTTTCAAGAATATGCAGCATTAGGTCTGCCAGCACACCACAAGGCTTACCAAGATTTGGAAATTCCATTAAAACTTATCAAGAGCACCAACACTGGTTTGGTCAACACTTGCCACTTTAGAACATAAATGCCTGTATGGGGCTACTAATTAATGATGGGGCTACTTGGACAGTCTTGGCTGGTTACACTCCAGCTTCTCGCCCTGACAGCATAACACAAGCTGAGGTGATAGGGGTGTTAAACTACACAGACGTCTTATACAGGAGACTCATTCATCTGGTACAACGTACTTTGAGCTCCAAACCTGCTGTTGAAGCAGGACCCACCACTCCCACACAGATGCAAACTATTAGTCCAATGTGAACTGGAACAACCAAAAATAATTACAGAAGTTAGATACTGTAGGTATCTCCCGCTTCTCGGGAATCCAGCAGGGTTGGTTATAATTTAAGAAACTGTGAAAAAATGTAAAAAAGTGACCGGTATCAGTATTCTGATAAATGAATAATAATAACTTATTATTATATAGCCATTATTCATGTTCATATCAGGACACTGAAGGTAAGAGAACAGAAAGGAGGAGTCAATCTGAGTACCGAAGAATTGAGGAGTACAGTAAAAACAAGTGAAGGAGGACACTAGACTGACGTCAGCATAAAGACGGACAAAAAAGGATTGGACTCTAAAACCCCAGTAAAAAAGAAGGAAGTAGCATGGCTTTCTAAGAAACATCCAGATTTAGCTGTGAGTCTTCCTGTGAAACAGGACTTGGGTGGCAGTGCTCCTAGACAACACCCCAGAAGTCGCAATAGTACCGCAGATGCCTCTGATGTTTCTTTATGCGAATGCAACTGATGACTTTATACAGATCCAGATGAACAGTTAAACCTTCATGATAGGGTTTACAACTTGAACATACAAACTGAAGGCAACAAACCACATATAATCAAAGCAGTCTTCTGGAAACAATTATCTGATGACTATGACATAGCCTTAGTGGAAGCAGACTGGCCTCCAGCCTATATTAGGGAAGCACCCCTTGGGGTTAAGTCATAAATATTGCCTTCTCTCCTATAGTACTTGAGGACATCAGGGAAATTTATCATTGTGAATGGGCCTTGAGACAAGCTCCATCCTTATATAAAAACCAAGTAGGTAGGATGAATACTATGGCTCACATGCTATTCCTTATGTAGCGAACCTCAACCCCTAGCACAATATCCTTTTTTAAATTCCAATCAATTTTTATTGAAAAAGAATATAAACAAAGGAATAGACACAAAATTAACATGTACATGAAATGAGCTACATGCGCTGACATAAAAGAAAAATAAAATAAGGCAGGATAATACATAATCTCACGATATAACAGGTCAGCATATAATATCCACAAATAGCTAACAAATAGGTCCGACACAATGAAGAAACAGGTCAATCAGCTGTTACATATAAAATGAATGCTACGTACAAGATGTCCTTGTCCAGGTCCGTGGGGTTCCAGTTAGGTCCAACATCCTGTGAAACTATTCGAGAGTGGTAGTGCATAGGGGTGGGTGTTGCCCCATCCAACAAACCAATACATAGTACATAATATTCCACCCCATCACAAAATAGTATATTCAACCAATTCGCACTATGGGGACATACAGCACATCACGGGGGATCAAATGAAAATGATGATGCATCAAGGGATTTCCAAAGTTTCTTATGGGATATGCGCCAGGGGGAGGAGTGCAGCGCAGGGTTGTCAGCTCCTCTTAAAAAGGATAACCATTCTTGTCAGATTTTAAAGGTCACTTCCGAGGCGTTCATCCACTTACATAATAGTACTTTACAAGCTAGAGTGAGCAATAGGTCAAGCAATAGACAGTCATAGTCGTTGACTAGGTTCGGATCGAGGACACCTAGTATAACATATATGAATTCCTTGCAGGTTTAAGACTAAAAATATGTTCTATACAGTCAAAAATTTCCCCCCAGTATAGCTTTAGAGAGGGACAGTTAAAAAGCATATGAGCCAGATCCCCAACAGATGAGTTACAGTTCCAGCAGTTAGGGCTGTCTCTCAGGTGGAGTTTGAAAAGCCTATCCGGTGTCCAATACGTTCTGTTTAGTAGCATGTACTTGGTTTGAGACAGGATTGGGGAGATTATTTTCGAGAAGGCAGTGTTATGCATCTTGTCCCAGTCAAACGACAAACCTGTAGAGTTGGCTCCGATTCCCATTTAAGTTCGTTTTGTTTATGTGATTTCCTAGGTAAAGGGAGGAGGAGTTTATATGCCTTAGAGACAAAATGACCAGCTTCCATGATGCGTGGTAGTTGAGTCAAAAGCCAGGGGTTATAGGGCTTGAAGGAGCGCGTCGAGAGGAGGACTTTCAGTTTCAAGAAGTCATAAAAATCTATAGCTGCTCGGTTATGTATAGACTGAAGCGATGAGAACGGTAAAGGATGTGTCCCGTCAAATAGGTCACTCACTAGGTTGATGCCTTTCTCAGACCAAGATTCCCAGTGAAGAGGTTTCCCCTCGATTTTAAGGGAAGGATACCACCACAGGGACACCAGGGTAGATTGTTTGATTTTTATGTTGGATTTGTGGGACTGTTCCAGTCTTAAAAGAGCATGTCTTGTATTAAGCAGGATGTATTTGAAGTGAGACAGGTGGGAGAGATCCATAGTGAGTAGGGCAGGGAGGGGAGCATTATCAATGAGCGATTTCTCTATGTCCAGCAATAGCGGGGTATATGCCGAGCACACACCCGGAAGTAATCATAGCAGACGCTGCTGTTTCCTTGTGAGCCTACCCCGCACAACGCTAATGGAGCCTTAAGAGCAAAAAGCAGATCGTGCTTCATCTCGCTGACCACTGCAGCCTGCAACTCGTCATAGGGCGTCTAATACAAATAAATACAGAGTGATGAATGCACGACTGTTAATACCGCGCAGCCTTAAACGCAATGCCACTAAAGAGGTCACCACAACTTTAAGGAACAAGAGTGACATCAAGTGGCCACTCCGGCTTGATATCCAGCTCTAACAGCTTTCAGAAGAACTCCATCAACCCATAAGTTTGTATACCTGACCACCGTTTGCCGCCACGCTGTTCTATTTTGAACCTTTAAAGTTCTTCAGGTTCTACCACAACTTTATTTTTCACCATCGGATTACAAAATAGTTTCTTTCTTGGTCCTGAGGAGAACCCCCCAAAACCATAAGGGGTTCGAAACGTGTAGACCTGTTTGTTCTAGTTTGGCACACCAAACATATGCGCTGTTGTGACAGCTAAGGCTAGCTTTGTGCTATTTCAAATTATGTACCAAATTCATTATTGTTTTTTATGAATATGGGCACAGCGAAGCCTTGATACTAAATTCTTGCATTGTTTGGTCTTAGACCCGCTAGTTTGTTGAAAGTTTTGATCAATTCTTTTGTTCTAAGGGTGTAGGAGTTTGTGTATGTATGTAAGATAGGTTGTTTGAGGAAATATTGCGTGAATGTTGGAAGGTTTGGATGAGTGAATTGAGTCTTGATTTTGAATTAATGTTTTATTTGATGTACATAGATCTATTTTGTTCAACACTTTTTCTACAATTTTTGTGAAAAATTGCAGCGTTTCCCTTGAGAAAGAGGTTAATATGAAATGAATTGCTCTTTCCAATGAAATAAATATTATTGATTATTCAGAACATAGATTGACCAGTGGCTTTTTTGTCCGTTCAAGCTATTTTGAATAGCTATCAGTACTGGCATCTCTGGTTGTTTGGATGTTTACAGGCTCAGCCTTACTGATTAGAGCCATACCCATTGTTGTTTTCACACGAGCACGCAGTCAGCCAGTGTGCACCTTGTTTACATAGGAACGCCGTCTGGTAATTTCTGGAGCTGGGGAGACCCAGGCCACCTTTTTCTTTAGATAGCTGTAGATTCGTCATTGATATCCTGGGTTTCTTCCCCTGCCAAAGGAAAGTACCAAAAAGCTTGTCGACCTTGTTTAAAAAGTCTCCCGAGAAAGTCATCGGCAGCATACTTGCCAGTTAATTTACCAGCAGAGTCACCATCATTTTCAGGGTTTTGGCCCTGCCCCACCAAGAGAGGTATTTAGGTGACCACCCATCTAGCAGTGTGGAGAATTTTTTGAGAGTCAGTTTTTGTTGATTTGTAGTGTAGAGATTAAGTCCTTGTCAAAGTCTAGCCCTAGGTACCTGGAGCAATTCGGTTGCCAAGTTAGGCCAGAATTACTTAACACTTCCTTGTTGCCCAGATTATTCAATAATTTAACTTCAGTTTTATCTTTGTTTAATTTACACCCTGATACGCGTGAGAACTCGTCAATACTGGACATGAGGGCAGGTATAGCCTCCTCGGCCTTTTCCGAAAGGACCAAACGTCATCTGCATAGGTGGTTAATTTTATCGTGCAATCGTTAAAGGGGATTCCCGAAATGCCATCGTTATTCCTTATGTGATGAAGGAATGGTTCAATTGCAATATCCTTTAAAGCCAGAAACAAAAGTGGTATTAAAGCAAAATTAGATCAGTTGCAATATCGAGGCATCACAGTGCCTTCTCATTCACCCATGAACACTCCCCTTTTTCCTGTTTCCAAGCCAGATGGTTCAAACAGAATAGTCTTAGGCTATAGAAATTTGAATTCATACATGCTATCATATGCAGTACAAAATGCCCATAGCACAGGTTTAATGACACACCTGTTGTGGGAAAAATATAAAACCAAAAATAAAATGATATTACCAATATATTTGCCATTCAAATCATAGTACTTGAGAGTGATTATATAACCAATTTCAGTTTTAATGGAGTGCAAATGTCATTCCAGTGCTTGCCCATGGGCTATAAGAAAAGTCCTGGCTTATTTTAAGGGCAAAACGTGGATATCTTACAACCAGATCCCAATTTGTTGTTGGACAATGATGATATCTATCTTATTGATGATGATTTGAATCTACATCTAGCCAGGGGAGATAGAGCAGTGTTGGTATTGACATCACATGGTTACAAAATTAATTTAAAAAAAATCAAATATTGCTTACCTGACGGTGACCTTTCTAGAATATGAGTTATCCAGTGAGGGTAAGGGTTTAGCTCCGGACTTCCTGCAGAAGTGTGCTACCTTGCAACCTCCCAATACGCTGAAAAATGTGCAATCCCTGTGGGGATTTTTAAAGTTTGGATGCACTTATTTTGGCTTACTAAGGGGCGAGAGTGAAGTCTGTGTATTTCTCCTATGTTTTCATTCAAACAGTGGTTGAACACAAACACAGATATTGTGTTTGCTGTACACGCAGGCATGCTTGAGACTAATATTTTTAAACAAGGAACAACAAAACCAATCTATTTATCAGAGTCATTCCCAGTCACTATGGTTATCCCTATGTGACCCGCAATGAAGAACAGACCATCTCATCTCCTCACAAGTCTCACCTCTAGTCCCTGACTGCAGCATGTTTTGCTTCCATCGATAAAAATCTGATCGGTGTACAAACAGTGATCTTAAAAAAGTACCCTCTGGTTATTGTTTCTCCCATACAAGCCCCAGAGGTGGCCACAAAAGCAACCCTTCCTAATGCTCATGCCCTACACCTGAGGTGGGTACAGTGGGCCTCGTCTATGAGACCAATGGATTTGAAGTTTCATTACGATCCCTCTCTTCGTACAAAAGCTTTTCTCCAATATTAACAGGTTGTTGCTATGACTCTAGACACTTAACCCATTGAGTCTTACCAGAGCAGCTTCTACATAGAAGGCTCTGCCCAACCAGCAGTAGGAACAACATTCAAATACTCTGCAGAATGCGCAGCAATATGAGTTGTAGTAAAGGAAAGTGAGTTCACCCCTTAATGCACCAACGGTAAAATCTTAGGTGACAGTGCTGCACAAGATGGAGAATAACATGCCCTGCTAATTGCATTACAAATGACTGATTCATCTGTTCTCATGCTTACTGTTTTCAACCCAGCCTTCTGTGTGCAAAGCTACCAAGTCAATTTACAGCATTGGAGAGTGAATAGTTTAAGGATTTAAAGGAAAAATCAATTAAGAATAAACAGATTTGGGCAAAGGTAGCTGTCTTACAAGACAAGCTTCCATTGGTCCACTTGAGGCACACTTTGGGCCAGCACGTGAAGGCATTCATGCTAAAGGGAACTGTGCAGCTGACTTAGTTGCAAAGCCTGCGATCCAGAGTGTCCGAGTAGCAGCCCTAACCAGATCTCAAATAAAGATACGCACAGATATTATAACAGCTATAAATACAGCAAAGCAAGCACAGAAACCTCTTGTAGGTTTTCCTTCCAAATAGTCTTACACACTTAATTCAGATAACATTACTGTAATCATGATACCAGGAGTGGACGACAGGATAAGACCCAATAGTCTGTCTAGATTAGGTTTAATCAAAGAAGCACATGAGGGGCTGGCTTCTGGCCATGTCAGGAAAAATTAAACAGTAGCCATGCTACAGGAACGCTACTGGTGGCCTAGTTTAAATAACAGATTAGGACTATGTTAGACAGTGCGACATTGTCAACAAATTAAACCCTCCACTGCAAAAAGACCCTCGCCAAATCTCCTCATGATTTCCGATATCCCCTTCTGGTGAAATATTTGGACCACATTGGTCCCCTCCATTCATTTAATTGACATAACTCCATTTTGGTACCTATTGATTTATGTTCTTGATTCCTATGGGTTTGGCCACAGAGAGACGCAAGCGCTTCAGCAGTCGTAAAAGATTTGCAGTGCCTAGTTTCAAGGGGGACAGTTCCTTCTTCATTCAGATACCAGTCCTGCATTTGCCTCTACAGCTTAAATTGATTAAATGTCTGCTCTGGGAGTTTGTCTTCAATTCAGCAAGCCATTCAAAGATTAATCAAATGGCATTGTAGATAGGGCCTATGCAATGTTTAAGCAACCTTTGACTGGTAGGGTGCTAAGGTCTGATCTTAGCTGGTACCATAATCTGTAAAGAGTTCAGTGAGTATTAAATAAAATGCCTAGACGAGTATTGTGAGGACGCACTACATACGAGGTTCGCTTCAGAGTTCCTATGTATATGGCTGGCTTAGATAATTCTGGGAAGCTGGCCGATGATAATAAGTTTGACTTGGAGAAACATTTGAAAGCTTGATAGAGTATCCAAGAAGTCAGATATCAGCTGTCTAACACAAGCCACTCTGACGCCACTGCCTGTGAAGAGAAGGTTATCACTGCTGCTGACAGTTGGGCTCCGAAGGTCAGTACCAAGTTTGGGAGAAAGTCCATGACAAGCAAACTTTTGTGCCATCTTACAGGCCACTTGTCACTGGTACTTGGCTAAAAGGCAACAGAACTGTTATTCTGCCTCTTCTGCCTAGCTCAAGGAGAAATTGACAGGTATTCATCGAACAAGCCAAAGAGCACTATGCAGCAAGCCCTCTCCAGCTGACCTCCACAGACACCAAGAAGGATTCAGAGTAGTGCCTCCCAGCCTCTCCCTACTCTTAACGTCATACCCCCTGAATAAAGCATAAACATTGAGTTCCCAGCTAGGGATAACTAAGCTTAGCACTGTAAGCTGAAAATTAAGTGTAACCAACACCGTGGATGTTGCCAATAAGACAGTGGTTGCTGTCCAATGCAATTCTGTGGTTCACTGATAAAATTCCACCTGACGCAATGTCATTTGAACTGATACCCTATTGAGAGCCTCTAGGATCAACAGTATGATTCTTCATACTTGCCAGTGGTTTTGAGACGGGTATTTGATTCCACCATGGTCCTACACTTGGATCATTTTGGAAACGTTTAATCTCTTCATCTGGTTGTTAACGATACTCGTCATTTTACTGCTACTAAATAGACACTTCATCCCTGAAAGAACAATTGCCTCACCTGTGGTTTGTGAACTGCAGCCATACTCCTTAGAGTCCAAAGTGGTCTTCATGCTGTGAACATTACAGCTTAACCTGTGCCCAAGGGTATAGCATGAGAAAAGGTTCCATATCAAATTAGGGGGCCCACTGAAACATTGCAATTGCCTTATGCGATAAACATTTCAAGGAATGATGTTATAATACCTGGCTCTATTGCAGATTATTGAGACATTGAGACTGTTAAAAAGATTGATGTCTGGTTTACAGGTATATGCTAATTTCATTAATGAAGATCCTTATTTTAACTCAGTAAATTCCAAGAAATATATTGTTATCACCATTATGCACACTATTTCATACATAGGACTCCGCCTCCTGAAAGTCATCCAAATTTCTTAAAGAAATGTCCTTACTTTCAGAGTGCAGTTAAATCACACCCATCAGCTTTCTATATTACACAGAGGCCACAGAACTTCCAAAAAACATAATCACTACCAGCAAGCTCATTTACTTCAATGAATTTACCTAAAACGGGGCTATTCAAGGATGCAATTATTAGAAAGCAAATGTTGATGAAAAAACATTTTGGAAATCAAGATTTGGTAGATCCAAGGGAAAGAAGCACTATTAGAGCCTACATAATGCCAAAAGAAAAGAGCTTTTTTAATCAAAACCATCCAGCAGACTCCTTGTCCGGGTTCGGAACAATGAAGAACTTAAAGAAACCTTCTATTCCAAAAGACAACCTGACCATGTTCAGTAATTGGTTATTTCAAATTAATATGAATGATATGATACAGAATGGAACCTATAGTTTCACATAATTTCCTGTTAAAGAATCGACCTTATCTTTCTAAACTGTGAAAGTGTCAAGCCATTCAATTGATGACACAGGTACAACCATCAATGCAGCACTTATCTGGGTCAAATGGTCTACTTTCGATCATGTCAAGGTTACTTAAGAACGGATACAGCCATATAACTAAAATAGTTTAGTCTGAATTGATGTCCTTTACCTTATATGCTCAGAAGGAAATGTCTTAGACACTTACCTTGATGCACATAATCTATGTCAGGCATTGATAAACTAATAAATAAAATTCCAATTTCTGATATGATTTAGTATATAAGGACAACCAATTGACCACTTGTCAGTAGAGGTCCTTCTTCCAAGATTCTGGCAGAGACAGTCTCACATACTTCCAAGCACACTTTGCACTTCGCAGATGCTACATGTGGCCTGAAGCTTCATGATCCCTGAGAAAGACCAACCGACTGCTACCGCAGCAGGTGTTTGCCATTTGCTGGGCAGGGTTATTGGAAAAATTACTGAATTAAAAACATTGAGCTGCAGAAATATTTAATTTTTAATATCATGACAGAAATGTTATGCGCAAAAATATGGTTGATAAAAATATCAATTTGCTAAGGTAAGAAATATTGCTTTTTAAATTTGTTTATGTGTTTAATATTTTAAATGTGCATGTTTTATATTGTTTGTATATTTCTTTGTAATATTTGTAAGTGTATTCTGTAATTTTAAGTTGTAAAATAGTAATTTATAGTATTATAGCGGGTTGTGAGGTTTGTATGCGTACAGGAAAGGAAGGTAATTACGTATATTATTTATTCATTGTTTTTAATTAATATCAATTCTTTATTTGATAATTAATTATGTAAATTGTGTAAATAATATGTTTTATTGTTATATTTTAGGTGCGGCTTGCTGTGTTTGTAGGGATATAGGCTGGGAAGTTAATTAAATAATACTTGATTAATTATTAACTATTGATTTATCATTCATTAATTGTTAATGAATTATGTAAATGATGTAATTATTATAATTGTGTAAGTTATATTTTAGGTGTGGGTTGTTAGGTTTGTAGGAGTATACGGTGGGAGGCTAATTAAGTAATAATTGATTTAGAATTAATTATTGATTTACTATTAATTATTTAATTGACAATTAATTGTGTAGTTATTAGATTTTATAAGTTATATTTTAAGTGCAGGTTTTAGGGTTTGTACGTGTATAGGGTAAGGAGTTAATAAAGTGATAATTGATAAAAGAAATTGGTATTTTTTAATTGCAAATTAATTATGTAGACTGTGTAGTTCATATATTTTTTAAGTTGTATTTTAGCAGTGGGTTGTTGGGGTTTTAGAGGAGTAGGGCGGGATGTTATTTAAGTAATACTTAAGTAACAAATCATTATTCATTTATTAGTAATTGTTTTTTCTTGACTTAATCTGTTAATTGTGTTATCATTTTTATTTTAGATGTGTGTTAAATGTGGGTTGGTAGGTATGTGGGAGTATAGTGTGGAAATGCAATGAAATCATTATTAAATAGAATTTTTTTATTTTAATTATTTTAAAAATGTATAATTATTTACCTTGTTTAATTGTTTTTAATGTATATTTTATGTTATGTTAATAGTTTTAAGATTATATTAAATTAATGCTTGTATTAAAATATGGATGTGCTTGAAGTGAAGTGCTTTCCCTACTGTTGCACAGACTGGAGTGGGAATTGTACATTTTACCCCTTCTAATTCCAATCTGGTATTCCTACTGTTGCATGGACTGGAGTGGGAATAGTAAATATTATCTCTCCTGAGTCCAATGCTTCCCCTGCTGTTGCACAGACTAGAGTAAGAATAGTAGATTTTACCCCTCCTGAGTTCAACATGTTCCCTACTGGTGCACAGTGTATTCTGTAATTTTAAGTTGTAAAATAGTAATTTATAGTATTATAGCGGGTTGTGAGGTTTGTATGCGTACAGGAAAGGAAGGTAATTACGTATATTAATTATTCATTGTTTTTAATTAATATCAATTCTTTATTTGGTAATTAATTATGTAAATAATATGTTTTATTGTTATATTTTAGGTGCGGCTTGCTGTGTTTGTAGGGATATAGGCTTGAAGTTAAATAATAATTGATTAATTATTAACTATTGATTTATCATTCATTAATTGTTAATAAATTATGTAAATTATGTAATTATTATAATTGTGTAAGTTATATTTTAGGTGTGGGTTGTTAGGTTTGTAGGAGTATACGGTGGGAAGCTAATTAAGTAATAATTGATTTAGAATTAATTATTGATTTACTATTAATTATTTAATTGACAATTAACTGTGTAGTTATTAGATTTTATAAGTTATATTTTCATTGCCGGTTTTAGGGTTTGTACGTGTATAAGGTGGGAAGTTAATAAAGTGATAATTGATAACAAAATTGGTATTTTTTAATTGCAAATTAATTATGTAGATTGTGTAGTTCATATATTTTTTAAGTTGTATTTTAGGAGTGGGTTGTTGGGGTTTTAGGGGAGTAGGGCGGGATGTTATTTAAGTAATAATTAAGTAACAAATCATTATTCATTTATTAGTAATTGTTTTTTGTTGACTTGATCTGTTAATTGTGTTATCATTTTTATTTTAGAAGTGTGTTAAATGTGGGTTGGTAGGTATGTGGGAGTATAGTGTGGAAATGTAATGAAATCATTATTAAATATCATTTTTTTATTTTAATTATTTTAAAAATGTATAATTATTTACCTTGTTTAATTATTTTTTAATGTATATTTTATGTTATGTTAATAGTTTTATGATTGTATTAAATTAATGCTTGTATTAAAATATGGTGTGTGTTTGAAGTGAAGTGCATTCCCTACTGTTGCACAGACTGGAGTGGGAATTGTACATTTTACCCCTTCTAATTCCAATCTGTTATTCCTACTGTTGCATGGACTGGCGTGGGAATAGTAAATATTATCTCTCCTGAGTCCAATGCTTTCCCTGCTGTTGCACAGACTAGAGTAAGAATAGTAGATTTTACCCCTCATGAGTTCAACACGTTCCCTAGTGACGCACAGACTGGAGTGGGAATAGTATATGTATTATTCCTAGAAATGTATGGTTTTGTTAAAAAAATTTAAAATTATATCATTATAATGTTTCTGTGTATTTCAAATTATATTTCTTATACAGTAATGTTTGTAATATGCAATATATGTTTAGGAAAATGTATAATTATAATATTGTTTAATTTTTCATGTGTAATTTATTTGGGAATTTAAAAAAAAGTCCACTTTGTTTTTTTGTTTTTGTGTGTGTGTGTATATACATATTTATGTATGTACATATATATATATATATATATATATATATATATATATATATATATATATATATATATCTTCCGCTCCACCAGATCCGTTTATAGGAAACCTAAGACTGACTCACGGGTGGTCCTAGTTAGGGCTTCTTTTCCAAACTTCTCTGCTCCTCCACAGAAAAACACTCGGACACCCAGGTATGCTGTGAAATGTTTAATCACAGACAAAATGACGAGTTTCGGTTGCCGCCTTGCTCACGTTTATGAAACGTGAGCAAGGCGGAAGCCGAGACGCGTTATTTTGTCTGTGATTAAACATTTCACAGCACACCTGGGTGTCCGAGTATTTTTCTGTGGAGGAGCAGAGTAGTTTGGAAAAAAATAAAAAATAAATATATATATATATACGAAGGCAAGAGCTGAAACGCGTCTGTTTGGAGAATATCTGCGCAATAAACTTGAAACTAAGTTTAACCTGCTGCGAGTGCTGTTTCTATTGGTTTCCTTGGAACCACGGAGCTCGAAATATATATATATATATATATATATATATACATATATATACTTATTACACTTATTAATGGAAAAAGCAGAAAATTATAATATATATTAAAATCATTATTTTAATAACATTTTTACATTTTATATGTGTACATAAACATGCACACATCGATTTATGTCTGTTTATATAGGTATATACATATTTTGTATATTATTTAAATATATTTAATGTACATCATATTACTGTTGCATGTTAATATATATGCTAGCTACTATTTTAAATTATATATATCTTTCCAACATTTTTGTACATCTTTTTCGATATTAGTGTGAAAACATTTTTTTCCAATATGCTTTACTTACCATTGTATGTATAAGAAAACAAAACTTTTGTAAAAGATATTTTTGACACAATCTTTTTGTATCACGTTGTTTAGGGCTTCAGTATATTTTCAGTGAACCACACCTTTGCTGTTGAAGAAAGCCTTTGCTGTGGTCCGTCTGTCTCATCTCCCTATGAAAATCTCGACTGCAAGTTGCTCTGCCTTCCATGCTCTCTTGGGGCACGATAACGAGTTTGGTGGTCCTCCTGTCGGC
This sequence comes from Lissotriton helveticus, assembly GCF_964261635.1. NCBI lineage: Eukaryota > Metazoa > Chordata > Amphibia > Caudata > Salamandridae > Lissotriton > Lissotriton helveticus. The sequence continues at coordinate 242,660,227 of NC_136072.1, forward strand.
CCTCCACCACTGCGCCAGCAGGGTGACTGCCAAGCCCGTAGTGCCCCCGCCTGCCGGATTATGAGTTTAATCCATGGCGGCCAGGCGGTGCTCTGATGGTCTGTTATGCTCATAGGAGAGGTCCTGACGGTGAGGGGTAGGCACTCCGCTACTGGCACAGGAGAACCAACCTTAGCAACTGAGGCTGGACTCACTGATGCCAATCCCGCCAGGAACTGTTGATACAAGTTACCACTGACCCTTAGGCTTGGAACTTTGCATTAACAGGTACTTTCTATACTCTTTGATGTGAACACTGATACTTAGGCAGATCAGCAACACAGTAGATAGTAACCCTTTAGGTCCTGATGAATCGCGGGTAATCTCACCCTATGCGAGAAACATGTTGACCATTATCACCACCTTGTAGTATAGTCTCGAGTACGGAAAACATAACTTTCCACAACTCCATGACTAACTATTGTTTTTAATTAATGCAGGGGACCATCAGAATAAAGTTCCTTCTGGTACTCCTGTGCTATTTTAACTTCACGATCCGTCTACTACCAATCCTGGCCCCTCACCCACACTTCACCCATGGGCAGTTGGAAAAAAGATCTCCGCTAAAGAGCCCCTCTTTTGAGGTGTAGCCCGTTGGGTATTGCACCGCCCACCCAACGAGGAGCACCGGTCCATGATGAAGCATGACACCTGCAAGGGTGTGTGAGGCCATTATATCCAACAAAATGGATACCCATTGGCTGGTTACCATTTAACCACCATTCTACATCCACAAACATCTGACCTGCACTAATAACCTAGGAACAGCCCAGAACCTCCTTTTGTTGTACACAATACTAGGGCAATAACTGTGGCTTGGACCTTCCACTTCTCCTAAGTGGTAAATGTGCCCTTCTGATCTACCGAGATCGCCTCTCTCCCCCCCTTTTTGAATATAATGCTCATAGGAGAGCCTTAACAGCAGACCGCCTCTGTGACCACACCTGCAGCACGTTCCTGCACAATGCAAGAATGGGAGTGCAATTCCAGGGGGGCACAACATGTCTCCATTGCATGCGCCCCCAGGCCCAGGAGTGCAGGGAGCCTTGTTCAGGCCCCCTTTGTTGTCTCTCCACCACCCTTTTCGTGATGGCTCATTGCCATGAAATGCGCTGTGGACAAGCAACTCGTAATATGCTCATCGGTGCTGCAACAGCACTGCCAACATATTGCTGCTCCTGTCCACTGCAGCACTGCAATGGGATCCTGTATCCCATCGAAGGTGGAAGTCCTCTGGTGGTCTGACCGCCACAGTTAAAATACTGCCGGCAGACCCGCAGTGGTGGTTGTGGTTCTGAGGACCACCATTCTCGCTAGAAGGCCCTTGGTGTAGTGCATAGGAATAGGTATTAGGATTTTAGATTTTAAATGGCATTTTGAAACATGCAAGAAATTTTCATTTTATTCTTGTTACAGATAACGTGTCTGCTAGCTGTTTTTATAATATTCTTTGTAGTTGTTTCAGACATACTGAGAAACAGATTATTCTTGTGGTAATAAATACTTTTTAATTAAAAGTGTTCAATCTTGTTGATATATTGTGTGTAATACAGTGACTAAAGAAATAAGATTTGGTTTTGTCCACAGTTCCCCTGAACCCTTTATGGGATTGTTAGTAACCCAAAAACATTGCTTTGATGTTCAATCACACGTTAAACAGGTCTTTCACATTCATCGCTGGTGCATTGAACTGAGTCTACTCGCTTCACCCGTGTTTGGGAAAGCACACTTTGTAGAGTTACGTGAAAGTCATAACTTATGCAACTAGTCCACCACAGGAGTTCCAAGCAACAAAAAAAAAAAAAAAAAAAAAAGACCAAAGATGATTTCTATTTATTTATTATTATTATTTTTTCTCTCAACAACATAATTATTTTACATGTTTATACAAAGTAATACACAAAGATAGGTACATATCTATAGTGAAAACAAATGCTTGTATACAGAGGGATATGCTGTAAATTTCTGTTTGCGTATGGTGCTTATGTGGGGAAGAGCCAAATCTTGAGTAGTTTTCTGAAGATAAGGTGGTTGTCGGTGGACCTTATGTTGGGGGGTAAAGAGTTCCATAGTTTGGCTGCTTGAACAGAGAAGGATGTGCCACCTATGGTTTTTTTCTTGTATGGTGGGATTTTGAGGCGAGATGCTCCTTTGTTGAATATGTTTGGTGATTTTATTCCTGATGAAGAGTGGTCCCATTCCATGTATTGCTTTGTGGGTGATACAAAGCAGCTTGAACGTGGATCTTCTGGCAACCAGTAACCAATGCAGGGCTTTTAAGGCAGGGGAGATGTGTTCTCTCGGTTTGATATGCAAGAGTAGTCTGGCAGCCGAGTTCTGAATCCGTTGTAATCTTTTCATGGTCGTTAAAGGTGATCCATGGTAGAGGCTATTGGCGTAATCGAGTCTGGACAGAACAAGGGAGATGGTAGCTTGGTCCTTGTGTGGAAATCCCAAATGAGAGAAAATTCGTTGCAGCATTTTTATAGTAGCAGAGCTTGATCTTGCTAGTTTTTCCACTTGGGCATTCATCGACAGCTTGGAGTCCATGGTCATTCCGAGGTTTCTTACTTCCTTCGATACTTTAGGCAGTGATCCCAGTTCATCAGGCCATGCGGCAAGCGGGTTGTAATGTTTCCAATCGCCACCGATGAGTATTTCAGTTTTTGAAGCCGTCAATTTGAGATGGCTCCAGGTCATCCACTGATCCACAGCTCTGAGACAGCTGAAAATTGGTGAGTTTCCAATGTCTTTGGGGCATTCCAGTTGAAGGAATATTTGCGTGTCATCTGCATAGTTATAGCACGTGAGGTGAAATTTATTGATCAGTACTGGTAATGACTTCATGTAGATGTTGAAAAGCATGGGCGAGATGATAGAACCTTGAGGGACCCCTGCTTTCGTGGAGTACAGTTTGGACGAGAAAGGTGGGGTATGGATGACATTAGTTCTGTTTCTAAGGTAGGACGCAATCCAGTCTAGAGCAGTTCCCTCTATGCCGGCTTCATAGAGTCTTTGTTTCAGAGTGTCATGGTCAACCGTGTCAAAGGCAGCTGAGAGGTCCAAGAGGAGTAGCGCAGCAACCCCTTTGCGGTCAACTGTATTCTTTAGGTCATCCCAGATGGCAAGGAGGGCAGATTCAGTGCCTCTTCTCGGATGGAATCCTGTTTTGAAGTCTGAAAGTGTGTCTTTCTCATCAATGAGTTGTGACATCTGGGTGAACGCTGCTCTTTCTATCAGTTTGCCCAGGAACGGTCCATTTGTACTGGGTCTGTAGTTGTCAGGGTTCAGCGGCACCAAGTTTGTTTTCTTCAGTAAAGGGCGTATGTATGACTTTTTGAGTTCTTCTGGAAATATTCCGGTAGTTAAGGAATCGTTGATGATTCTTCTAACTAGAGTGACAGCAGAGGTTGTTATAAGAATTGTCTTGAAAGTTTGTGGCAGACGGGGTCAGAAGGACTGCCGGCAGGCCTGCTTGCTTTGACCAGGTCCATAAATTCATCGTGTGAGATGTGTTGGAAGGAACGGAGAAGCTTGATTAGAGCATTCTTGGATTGTTGTTTTGTACAAGGGTTAGTGCTGGTGCTTTGTTTCTATTTTAAGTACGATTCCAACGTGCCTGCTTTGTCCGTGTAATGATTTGCCAGTTTGTCTGTGAAATCTTGAGTAACAGGATGAGCTCCTTCTAGGCAATTTGGTTTGTGAAATTAATTGATATTTTATAGAATTCTTTATTTGCACATTTAGCATTTTGAATTCTGTCTGAATAGTACCTTTTCTTATCTTTTTTGATAGCCGACTTGTATAATCTGTTAATTTTCTGTAGGTGAAGTTTGTCTTGTTTGGTGTTTGTTTTGAGCTAGGTACGTTGCAGCTTTCTAATTTGTTGTTTTATGTCTTTTATTTTTATGTTTCTCCAAGGTGCTTTTTTTCTTTTGTTCTGTTGTATGGTTTTGAGTGGTATCAGGATGTCAAAAGCTTCCTGTAGCCACTCATATAGATTTTGAACAGAATTGATGGTTTCTAGATTTGTACTGGATGTTAGTTGTGTTTCCAAGTGTTCCAAATTGAGTTTGTTCCATGGCCGATAGGTGGATGGATGTAAGGTAGTTTTAGGTGAGTCGCTTAGCGTTGTTTTATGTTGCAAGGCAAGCAAGTGGTGGTCTGACCATGTGACCGGAGTTATGGTTTGAAAGGTAACTAGTTCAGTATTAGCAAAAATGACATCTAGGATATGTCCAGCGGTGTATGTCGGATTGTGGACAATCTGATTCGGGTTCAATGCGTCTAGCCCTTTGATTATTGTTTTTGGATGGGTCATATTGGGTTTAACAAATCAAATGTTAAGGTCACCCAGAACGCATAGGTTGGAGTGTATTGTTATCAGGTTTGAAACTGTGTCTAGAAGTGCGTCTGGTAATGTTGCCTTGCTAGGTGGAGGTCTGTAAAGGAGCAGGAAGTTACAGGAGGAAGATGTGTAGGATTGCATCTTGTTAGAAGAGCCTCACAATTCTTTATGAAGATGTCGCCAATTTTAGTGATATGTATTGTTTGCCTGAATACAACAGCTAGACCACCTCCTTTTTTGGCGATACGATTTTGGGTGATTATTTGATAGCCTAGAGGAATGGCTTCATGCAGGACTGGAGCATATCTTCTCCCAACCATGATTCGGTTATGAATAGTATGTCTGGTTTTGCATCGGTGAGAAGGTCGTAGATGTGATGCTTGTTTTTAGAGAGAAAAAAAATCGAGCATTTATTAGTAGACCGTTTAGAGAGTGGCCTTTGGTGAAAGTGGGACTTTATTTGGTGGAAGAGTGATCAGTATTGTGTGGGTTTGTAGCAGGTGTGTTTTTAGTGCTGGTATTAGCTGTATTAGGATAGCAATCGTGTAGCTGTTCTGTATCGTGTTCCTTATCCAGCATGCTAAGAAGGCATTTTGATGGGTCTGCATGTGTATGTGTTGGAGATGGTGTTTGAGAGTGAGTTGGAGTGCTGTGTTGCTTTTGTGGTGTAACATTGTTGTGAAGTAGACATGGCGAAGCAAAGTTGTGAGGTGTGACATGTTGCTTATATTTTTGCGTGTGTTTATGGCGGAAGGTGTATGAGTCAGGGGAGGTGGTGCAGCATGTGGGTCATGTAGTAATGTTTTAAAGTGTCCAATGGATGAGAGGCGGTTGGAAGAGAGGTGCTGTATTGCTGTATTTGTGTTAGGTGTGGTGGAAGAGTGAAAGCTTGGCATTGGAGTTTGTTCCTTTGTGTGGTTTGACAGGTAGGTATTTGTTTGTATTTTGTGATGGTAAGTATTATGAGGTGTTGCGCTTTGAAGATCTTGTGCTGGTGTGTGTGATATGTTTTGGTTTTGAGGAGTAGTGAAAAAGGGTGCTGATGTATATGTTTCCTTCAATGGATTTGGTTGTGTAGTATTGTTTGTGAGAGGAGGTTGTGACGTAGATGGGATGGTGATGTGTTTATGAGTAGAGTGTATGTTGTGTGGAGGAGGGAATGAAGTAGAGGTGAGAGTGTTTATCTTAGAATGGTTTGTTGCAAGAGTTACAAAGTGTGGTGGTGTGCACTGTGTGTGTTGTGCGTTAGTGTTATTATGGTACAAGGGAGAGGAGGGTGTTTGTTGGACAACTGATGGAAGGATGATTATATGTTTGTTAGTGATAAAAGGTGGTCTGTTAGGTACAGCCGGGAGAGTGTGTCTGAATGGGATGTAGTTATGTATGGTGTTGATTGGCGTTGTGTTAGTGATGAGTGTATTGGTTAGTGGTATAGGATAGAGTTGTGTACTGTTTGTAGGTGATGGTGGATATGTGTGGTAGTTGGGATGGTAGGGTGTATAGCTGTGGTTTGGTTGGGTTTGTAGTGCATGCTTGTACATTAATCTGTGCATAGTGTTGTGCGTGGTATACATTTGGTGTGAGTGTGTTGCTCTGTTTGTGGATGTGGTTGGTGTGTACAATTTCATTGTAGAGTTTTAAACCCATTATGAGGTGCAGGAAAGTCAGCTTTATAGAATTAAAAATTATCTAACCAGAAGGGACAAAACAGAAGCTATACTAATTAGAATGTTAAAAACAGAAAATATTTGCTTACCACCAGTGTCTGTACTTCAATTGAGCTGGAGTTTGGTTTTTTGAATGTTTTCATCTTCCTAGTGAATCAAGTAACTATTGACCTTATTTAGAGTTTGTCAGACAGCACACTCCATCAAAACGTGCGGGATATCCCGTCCACCATATTACATGTTCCATAAATTACCATTAATATCCAATATGGTGGACAGGGCATCCATGTTTGTGAAAGATGGCCCAATTTATATGTTGACAGTGTGTATACTCCATCGTAATGGCCAATGAGGTGACACACCACCAACATAATGGTCTGCACATCCGATTTAATTGTAGGTTTGGCTACAGTTGTAACTACTCTGTACAAGCCATAGCCAAACCTCTTTGACTGCCCAACTGAGTAAGGGCCTCCGGAGAAATGGCTACCCATTCAGGATGATTGCAAATGCCATTTTGTTACTGTTCATCACCTGATGGTAAGAGGCCGTATAAAGCAAATAATGCTTCTCCTGCCATGGGAGATGACTTCCACGCAAGGGGAGCATTATTTTTTATTTTCAAAAAGGAAATCCGGTTTGATTTTCTTTTAGAAAATAAAAAACAAATACTGTTTGAGCAGGGTTGCATCATGCTAACACTGCCCTGCACAAAACAGCGGACTGCATTGACAGGATCTGCCATGACAGCAGCTCCTGTCAATGCCTTATAAATAACCTTCTGCTTGGGGGTCATTTATAAATTAGGTGAGCAGTCCCTGTGTCATAGGGCCATGGGTATTTACTATGTCTCCATGGTGGAACAGCAGGTGATCTGCCAAGAATAAATGGTTCCCAGAATATCCTATTTGCCACCTTCACCAAACTCTAAATGAGGCCCTATATGTGTGCCTTGTCTTCAAAGGGCAGGAGAGGCTTACAAATCAAGTTCATATCAAAAAGCTTTCTTTTTCCAAGAAGGTTCATGAGGGTCTCACATGTGATATGTTAGGTCCACATTTCATTAATTTCTTGAAGGATTTGTTCAAATTCCTCAGAAGAAATCATTAGATGTTAATCTCTCTCATGGAAAGAAATATGGAGATTTTTAAACAGGACAGCAGGTACAGGAAAGTCAGTTTAAAATGAAAGAGTTATCCAACAAGATGGAGTAATGCAGAAGATATTGTGCATGATTACAACTGGTCGGTAAAATTGTTGTCCTTGATGTGCGAACTGTTGGCAGAGAGATTGCAATTGTAAGTGATGTGGTATGCATCACAGCTGGTAATAACCAGGTGAAACAAAGTTTGCCCAGCCATTACATTTTGGCAGGTCAAAAAGTATTTACTAGGACATGCAGATTTTGGTGTGCTAAGCACCAAAACCAAAGTCACTCTCTCAAAATTGAGAATAGGTACATTTTATTATATTCAAATAAACTTTGTGTGACAGATTTTATTTGGTTTCCAGAAACCCTAACTATCCATGCAGGGCACTCGTCATCCGGTCAATAGTGATAAAAATGTCTCAAAAAGAGAAGGATTATGATTGCCACCAGTGGCTGTGTAGAATGAGGGAAATACCAAGATAAACAAATAAACTAAAAGACACTGTACAGAATAGTACATTTATTTCTGCATTTAATTAGTTGACAAGGTTTTATATAGGAAAAACCTAAACAGGAAGAAGGGCTCACCTTGCCACAACTTCTTTGGACTTTGTGCACAAGAATGAAATGTTGAAGTAGTATTTAACATTCCTATCTGGGTGAGAAAAGTAGATCAGCCTACCGATCCCTAAAAAACATTATGAATGACAGTATATGAAAAATTAATGTGCTGGAGATATGAGTTAGTGATTGTAGAGGTAACAATTTATGGTAGTCTTTGATTTTCTGGAAATGCAATCCAGGAAGTCAGACAGTTAAAGAAATATTTGATTGATCCCTTTCCTAGGGTACCTTAATATGAATTTGAATGTATTATTCTACATCTCACATTTAATGTACTGCCAACTTACCAAAGGCTCAAAGCTCTGAGAACAAATGGTGTTGGTACCACATCAGTCTTTGACCTCAGAAAGATTAAATGTTCCCTCACTAATCAGAATTTGTAACCAGCATCACGAACATGGTTCTGAGGAACTGACACATTTGCCTACTGAGTTAACAAACATTTATACTATATTGATCCTGTGCTCAAGAGTTATAGGCTATTTCTTATATGCTAAGCCTTTTTTCTGGTATATGGGGATATAGTATGTAACACAGGACAAACATTCTTTATTTTATTATCTAGACCCAGGACACAATATGAGAAATAGAACAGCGGTTTAACAGGTCCCAGTGTTATCAGGTATGTTCAGTATGTGAGGATCTGTATCGGACAAACATTTATCCCACAAATCTCACAAATTCCCATGTGACTCACAGTGATTCTTTTGCAGTGCTCTCAAACTGCTAAATCATTGTGTGTCACAATGCGGGTGCCGTGATCCAGTACACATGACCTGACATCTGTTTGCCCAATTACATGGAAATTAGTTTACCCTTGGTATTGCTATCCAAGTGTCCCATAATTCTGTCAACCTGGATATGAGCATTGAATGACTGTATGACAGAGGTTTGTGTGCCAGATTGCGCTTTTGTCCTGAGGAGATCCATTTAACCAGTGGCTTGGGTCGAAAAGATGACTCTTTCTCAGGGGTTGCCCTTGAAAGAAAAATTATTGAATATAAGGAACCATATTTAGATCGGACCTTAACTCATGTGGAAACAGGGGCCACCCCTGGTTGTATCATATTGTTTTATATTACTTTCATTTTTGGGCACTGCACCTGCTGCACTACTCTATACTGTTAGGCACTCTTGAAAGGTCTCTGTTGTGGAACTCAAGTGCCTGTGGATTTGCATTTCACATAAAGGCAATTCCAGCAGATCGTACTCTACATTTCAGCTTTCCGAGTTTGATCCATTTATTAGCATTACAGTCAGGTACACTAACACATTATTGGAATAGTCAGAATTGTGGTATGAGTCACCATAGGAAACAAAACAACTAGTGAAAGTTATTCCCAAAAATGTGTTTTGCATATTGTGGGAGAAATTCAATTTTTGCCAGAAGATTCTACTCAAAACTGAGTCAAACCCATGTCTCATTGTCGAAGTATACGTGGTCACCATACCATTAAAAAATACTCATGTGTGGCAATTGGAAAAATTATGACCCACTCGCCACCGGGTCGGATGACCTGGGAACACCGTCTAAAGTATTGAAGGAAGTAGGAAACCTTGGAATGACTATAGGAACCAATGTTTTAAATAGCATAGCTTTGACTGGCCCGCCCCCTCATGGTCTTCGGGGGTCATTGTACCTATTTATAAAAAAGGGATAGGGCTGTCCCTAAAAATTCAGACCAATATCCCTACTGGACACAACATCAAAGCTTATGGGACGGCTTCTCCTCTCCAGATTAGACAGTTGGGCTTCTGCAAATAAGATCTTGATCCAGGTACAGTATGGCTTCCAGCAGTGGGGGGGGGGGGTACTGTGGACCAATGCTTGAACTTGGCACTGACTATTGAAAAATATACCAGTATAAAAGATTGTAAACTATACATGGCGTTCATGGACCTGAGTGCGGCCTTCGACTGCGTGGTCCATGATAAATTATGGGATATAAAGGAGAGGATGGGGGTTGAACCGGCCATCTTAAATTACATTTAGCATTCGTATGTAAATGCCATGGCTTCAGTGCGCTATTCTAAATCGGGAAATTGTACACATCTCTTTAAAATTTCCAAAGGAGTCAGACAGGGCTGCGTACTGGCCTCTTTTCTCTTCTCCCTATATACAAACAGAGTAGAGAAGGCGCTAACAGTGGCTACTAGGGACGTTCCTCTTTATGAAAATCAAATGCTACCGATATTGTCCTATGCAGACGATGCGGTTTAAATTGCAAGAACGGGGATAGGACTACAAAGGCCTATAACAGCGTATGCCTCTTTTATGGAATCACTACAGCTAAAAGTAAATCAATCTAAGTCCTTTATAATCATAGCTGGGGGCACTAAAAGAGATAAAGTCCCGTATTGTAGCGCAGATGCAGGAAAAATTGAGGTTGTAGACTCTCCCCTATCTAGGTATTCTTTTTGATAAAGACCTGTCATGGGCAAAATTGATGGAAGGCAGGAGGATGGTGATGAAGAGGGGCATTGCTGCCGTAAAATCGTTTGCAAAGAAATTGGGCGCCAAATCCCTACTGCCAATAAAAAACATATATCAGGCTAGAGTAAAAGCGGCGTGACTCATGGAGCTGGGGTCTGGGGCACGGTTGCAGCTACACCTCTACAAATCATTGAAAATAATTTTTTCAAATATGTAGTGGGCCTCCCTCTCTCCTTTATGAATGTGATTTTACACACAGAACTAACCCTCCCTTAGATATCAGATTACATAAAACTAGCCCCACTCCTCCTATGGCATTCCATTTGGAGGAGAGACAAATTACCTCTGACTCAAATGATAATTAAGAGTTGCATAGAGATGGAGAAATGGAAAAGATCTAAGTGGCTAAGTTATGTGGAGACAGTTTTAAAAGAGATAGGTCTTCACAAACTTTTTAAAGATCCTTTGGGCTGTAAGAGGGTGTCCAAGCAGAAATTCATTGCTATGTTTATGTTGATGGCTGAATATAAGCGTAGGGAATACCATAAAGAGAAACATGTAGCAGAGGTCTATTATCTTAACACACCATCAATGGAGGGAGATTGCTCTTACCTGGTCAACATTAACAGTTCACAAAATAGATTCTTACTGTTAAGATTCCGTACCAATTTGATTCCGTTAATGCTTGGCTACCCTGAAAAAAATGTATAACCTCTCCAATCTAAGGGGCCTGTTATGATTGCGGTTTTTCCGCATCCTCCGGGCCGGCGGACGCCACCGCCGGCCCGGAGGATGCAGAAAAACCGCAGCGGACCCACCAAAGACCCACCGCCACATTAGGATGGCTGGTGGGTCCTGGTTTCTGCCCGCAGCTTTTCCGCCGCGGTTGGCTTACAACCGCGGCGGAAAAGCTCTAATATGGTGGCGGTGTCTCTCAGACACCGTCCGCCATATTAGGAAGGGCTTTAAAAAATGCTTTTCCGCTGCGGGTTTTCCGCCGTGGAAAAGCATGTGTAACTTCACTGCGGGGGCCCGTTGCGGGCCCCCTGGGTGAAGGGGGGGTGGGGGATGCACATGCATTTGTATGCAGAAATCGGCAGGCACCGCACGGTGCCTGCCGCTTTCTGCATACAAATGCAATGTATGCATTTTTACCATTGCGGCAGATGCAGCTTGAAGCCGCACCCGCCGCAATGGTAAAAATAGAGGATGTGACCGCCAGGGTGGCGGTCACATCCTAATTGCACAGGAGGGAACTCCTCAGGCAATGCGGAGGTTCCCTCCTACTCTATAGTGGTGGACGGACTCAGGTCCGTCCGCCATCATAATCGGCCCCTAAGTTTGTGCCAGTGTGATAACGTATCCCTTCAGACTGAACTGCATTTGGTTTTATTTTGCAAACTCTACGAGAGTGAACGGAAGGCCTACTTGAAGCCAATTTTAAAGAAAATGGTCTTTAAGCAGTGTAGGGTAGCACTATCCTTTTTAAAAACACTCCAAGGTCCTTTGGTTTGCTTCACTGTAGCAACTTTCCTATGGGCTTGCATGAGAAAAAGGAAGGGGATGACATGCAGTAAATCGAGTTTGATTAGCAATCTCAGTGTAACTAGACCCATGATATGAAATGTTTTTCTTCTATATTTTTATCTCTTTTTTGTCTTTTATACACTCTCATCTCAGTTTAGGATTGTGAAGAAATATTCTGAATTTTAAATGATAATATTTTGTAATAAAAAATTTTATATATCGATTTGTATGTGCTTTTATGGTTATTTTTTTAATATAACCGAATAAAGATGATGATGATGATGACTATAGGAATCTTTGTCACTAATTTGTGTGGAAAACTTCTTTTGCCCCTCTATTAACGATCCTCAAACATTTTTAAGTTATAAAGAATTCTTTGTTATGCTCATCAAAATCCTTTATTCCATTTGATACTGAATTTCCCCTTAAAGAAAAGTTGAGACACAGATATTGATTTTCAATCAATTTTATTACACTGAATTGTGCTCTGTTGCCTATACTTTCTTCTGGATATAGTCAGCAATATATTTGACTGCCAACATGGTCTCTTCACATGTAGGCTTGATCTGAGATTCGGGCAGGACGAATCCGTACCTTCCTGTGTCCCGGAGCTCAAAGGTGAAGGAATACCTGATGCCCTCATCATAGGCCCAGTCATCAGAGCCACCAGCAGCTGGATCTGCAAATGGTTAATAAAATAAATCATCAACAAATATTGAACTGGATGACAGAAGATACATATTTCATAAAAACCTTTTAAACCTGTCAATGTTAAAATAGAACTTATAATTACAAAATATAACGCAAGTCAATCAAAATAAGAAATTGTGGATGTATACATAACTTAGAAAGAACATCAAACATTACAATTTCACCTAAACAAAAGTTTCGATAATGTGTTCTCTTGGCTGCTCCATGAATATCATATTTGGACAAGGCACCGATATTGATCACCCTCTTGTGATTGAGATCAATTGTGCTTTGCGTTTGCGTATGGCTGGACCATCAAATTAAGACTTGTACTGCCCCCTTGTACTCAGAGATTACATTTATTTTTTCCTATTTGATTTATTAAACAAAAATGTTGTATGGAATATTGAAATACAAACAAGAGAATGCTAGTCCCATAAAGAGGAAATCTCAAACATTACCTCCAAATTCAATTTAATTCTTCATCTCGAAATTGAAAAGTTAATAAATAACAAGAGTTTTGCTACACTAACTTTAAATCAACCTAAAATCAGGAACATGTTACCAGTACCACACTTTTCTAGAAGTAAATACACATGAAACACTCACATCCATGTATAATAATTTTTCTTAAACGTTAAATAAAATTGTGTGCGTGCTCCTTCTGATGCTAATATTTGATGGGTTGTAATTAGTTTAGGCACACAGCTTTGTGCCTTAAAAGAAGCTTGTTTCAAGAGCTGCATTATCAGGGATATTTTTAAAGTGGATAGACATCTTTTTGATCTAATAAAAAATTAACGATTTTGCTCTGGGTATTACGAATTAAGAGGTTTCATCACAGCCTAAGGCTGAATAATATTGCCGTCTGAGACACAGACAAGCAGATAAGAGGAATTAAAAGAGTCATTGCGTCGTGGTAAGATGTCTTTGAAGGGGCCATATTAATAATGACCCTAGTCTAAGCGTCCTACTGAAGAACAGTTCACAGTTTCGAGGAATTCCCATCTAGCTTGTAGGCATTTTGTCTGAAAAGTACTCCCAGCGCTGTAGCAGAAGCGCTTCCTTCAATCTCGAATGCAGAGTGGTCCACCAGCATTTGTTTTTCAGAAGCAATCCCTCAAAGTGGGGGTCTCTTTCCAAAGTAAAATTTAAAAAAACAATGTCCCTAATGTTCAGGGACTTTTCTCCCTGTGCCTGGGGAACCAGTGGGTTTTCCCTGCACCGATCTGCCATGCCTCGCGTGGTGGGCTTCATAAGGGAAAATCTTCACCTGAAGGACCCCTAAATAGGGAAACCTCCCAAAGCACTAGAGTTGGCGGACATATGACGGACAGTCTGCCACCAAAGATTATGTGTCAGCAAAGCCAGCATAGGCCCTAATAGCACGCAATCTGTGTGTCACCCACCTCTAGATGGAGTGGGTGAGCTCCATGTTAGGCAAGTAGCAACCCTGCTGGTTTACTGTAAGATTCCCACTTACCTAAACTCTAAATGAAATCCTAAATCCCTTGTAGTACCTCCTTATAATGACACCACATGTAAAACAAGTTTGGACGAAAGCTGTGTAGTTTGTTTCTTTTTTAATCTATAATATGCGATTTATACAGGTGTAATTTAGGTGTGTCAAGTTACAAGAGAAAATACACATTAAAAAGCTGTCTTGTATGTTCTTGATAATGTGTTATAAAACTTACAGATTGTTGCGGCGCCTGGACCGTACTTGTATCTTGTGTTGTACATGCTGGACAGTTGTGCGACAGCAGCTTTGGAAATGGCGCTCTGAAATGAAAACAAAAATACTATGGGGGATTGCGCTGATCTGAGCAAGCATCACCCATGTAACACCCCTGTAACGCAAAGTGACACAAAGCAATGCAAAGCACAATTTAGGCCAAGAAAAGGGCACCTTTCCAGTGTGAACTGATCCCAAATGGGCAAGATAGCAGTTGGTGTGCTGCAATCAAAGCCGGAGATATGACAACGTATTTTTGCTTATGATTTAAACCTGGGGTGTGCACAATGTGGGGCTCAAATGCACACATATTGATTTTTCCAGATTAAGAACCTGATTTAGAGTTTGGTGAATGGGATACTCCACCACAAATGTAACAGATATCCTTCCTGCCTTATTACTTCCTATGGCGGTGCCCGTCGGAGAAACCTATCAGGCCCTACGTTCATAACGTCTGCACTACTTGAGACGTGTTAATCAGAGCTGGTTTCTGTGTATCAGTTGCTGCTCTAGTTTCGTAATTTTCTAACACATACTAAAATGTTGCTTAATTTATTAGCCTCAGAAGGATTTAAAGCTGAACTGACCCTGCCCAAGTTCATAAAACCTTAAGGCCTAAAAGATCATACACAAATGTAACCTATGACGATTCAGTGGCATTTTTATTAATAATATCCATCCACACTTGTTTTTTTTTTACATATGAAGCTTCTTCTACATGTATAGTCTGTGCAATTGCATAATAACACTTCTTTTAAAGGATTCCAAGAAATAGCTACAGGCTGATAACATCTCAGTTGCCATGAGGACACTCTAAAAATCATCTGCAAATGTGCATCAAGTTGCTTTTGTGAATCATAGTTTGTCAGCTTCTGTCTCTGTGTAAGATCAAACATTTGAACTTTTAGGGTAGGGTATCAGCTGCTGGGATACATGCATTCCATCTTTTCTCCAGAATTTACTTTGCCTAACCAGTGCAATATGTTGCTTTCAGTTGGTGCAAATGTACGGTCAAATTTACTATTATTTCGTACAATACCATGATCCAACCAAAGTTTCTAAGCTGCAGTGCGTGGCAGAAAGGAAAGAGAACAGGTCAGTCCTTGCCATAGCACAATTTGGCTCCCTTGTACCACACAAACACCGTGCAACCATAGTGCAATAATGTGTGTACATAATGCCCAGCCTAGATTTCTGCATGGGAAAGATAGCCTCCCAGTAATCAACACTATGTTTAGACTAACTTTAAAACATTTCCCACTTTATTTGTGTGCTGTACAGTGTAATGTAAATGTAATGTAAATTGATACTTGTATAGCACACTACTCACCCGCAAGGGTCTCAAGGCGCTTGTACAAATACCGCTGTGGAACCCATCCTGGCTTTCCCTGTGAGGTGTCCACTCCTGGGCACCCCCAAGGAAGAGGCCAGGCATCCTTAGCATTGTGGGGGCCGTTGTGGAGATTAAGCAAGCTATTGCCCAGAGTTGCAGAGTGGGTCTCCATGATTGGAATAGGCACCGAGGCAAGAATTATCAGGTCCGTGGAATTTTGAGCCCAAGACCCACCGAGGCAGGGAATTGAACCCTGGTCCCGGGCTAGACCTCTGCATCAGGGTCTGCTGCTCCAACCGTTGAGCCACACTTCTCCACAGTGCAATACACATGCAAATTGAGAACAGTTTGGAAAAAACGAAATGTTTCTCCTACTTTTCCCTGGCCTCGAAGAGGCATTTTTTGTGTGTAAAGAGCTGTCTACAAATGTTTGTAGATAGATTCATGGGCAAAAACCATCGTTGGTGGTATGGGAACCATATGTACCACTCATGTGGCACCCTCTTGACGCACTGCACTTAACACAAAGTACTTTGCGCCTCTTTTATGCAAAAATGTTTGCGTTGGAGAGTAAATTCCATATCAACACTTTGCACTGGTTTGCTTCACTTTTGGTGACTGTGCACTGGTGCAAAATGATCGCAGATCTGGCCAATTGTTCCTACACTGGTCAGCTAGTGAAAATATCATTTTAAACTAATCAGTTAGTGCAAAACTGCAGCAAATTGGCTGGATAGCAGTGCAAAAGTCATCAGTCCTCAATGCAGCACATGTAATCCGGACCTAACATATCGAAGTATTTTTAAAGAGTACAGAGCACTACTTTAATCAGTACATGTGTCCTGATGAAGGGTTGCAGGTACTGACATTAGCCTTGCTATGCTGTTGACCTCCCCTATTAAATGTTCCTCTTATTAGGCATTTTTTATTTGGCTTTGTTTCCTCCAAATCAATATGTTATTTCATTACCTGCATATTTTTACCGCCTCTAGAATACGTTATGGTTATTGCATGCCTGGATATATATGTTCTATGGTAAACGCTGTGCATATTTGTACTTTTTATCCACTACCTACTCTATGCTTCTTGACCTCTGCATGACCCCTGTGCTTATTATTTTTGTAGCAATGCAGAACACTTTGCCCCTGATTACAAGAAACCAGGTGCTAATCCCAAATCGAGTGGCATTTGCACATGTGTTAGTGGCCCATCTGCAAAGTGGGCACCCTATGCTATTTGTCCATAAAGGAGACCCGGTGTTTTCTCTCACTTGGTACCCCCTACCAACCCGCATTCCTCTCCCTTTCCACTGCCAATTTAGCCCCTGTTGTGCATGTATTTTAATATTATATGCCAGTGTGATTTTTTAGGAAATTTGAACCCCCCCCCCCACAATCTTACTGACCAAGCAACGACCATGTTCAAACGACTGGGATTTTGAATTTTAACAACATTTTGCGTGTTTGCTCCCTGTAACTCCCTCTTTTCCACTTCAGCTCCTTGGTAAAAAAAAGAAAATTCACTATGTAGATCTATTTTACCCATTTTTCAGGGCACTTTGCGAGAAAAAAAACTCCACTCATCTAGCTATTCGAATTTTGGACACAATTAAAGGTTCACATGAATACGAAAAAAAAACCTGTTATTTGGGTCCAATATGGCAGTTCAACAAGTAAATGTTGCAGCACAGCGGAAAAGTGTACAATGAGTCCTTCTTGATGGTTGCTCTCTGTTTGTTAAAGACAGAATGGGATACAAATTGTTCTGACAAATCTGGCGAATTATTTCATGCCCTTGGCCTTTTAAAGAAAACTTTCAATTAAAATTACGTGCTGCTATGCGGAAACTAAGAGAAGATTCGATTAATTTATTGTAGGTTTCTTCTGAAAAGGAGTAACTTCTTCAAAACCCAGACTGCACACATGCTCAGAATATATACTCAAGAAATGTTTTTATTAGACTTCCAGGAATCCATTAGTTTATTGTCACATCTGGTTCTGGGATGGATTCTGGTCCCCTTGCCAGGAAATGCTGTCATGCTACGTACATATTAAAGTTGAAGACAGGCCTGTGTCATTGCTCGAGATGCCTTTAACAAACATACAGGCACATGCATCATTGTTGGCTTTTGCGATTTCTTAATTGCGATTTTTAAGGAATCGCAATTAAGAAATCGCAAAAGCCTATGCATGAAGAAATCGCTGTAAAATGTGCGATTTCTAAACATTCCTTAATTGCGACTCGCAAATGGTAAGTTGCTCCCCCTAATTGCGAAATCGCTATTTTTAAAACTTTCATACTTTGCGTTTAAGGAATCGCAAAATGCGATTCCTTAAATGCAATCGCAATTTGAGGACTCGCAAATATTTGCGAATTCTCAAATTGCGAGGGCCTTCACCCTTGATGCATCCCAAAAGCTGATTTTGCGATCGCAAACGGACGATTTTTGCATTTAAGGAATCGCAAAATGCGATTCCTTAAATGCAATCGCAATTTGAGAACTCGCAAATATTTGCGAATTCTCAAATTGCGAGGGCCTTCACCCTTGATGCATCCCAAAAGCTGATTTTGCGATCGCAAACGGACGATTTTTGCGATTCGTACCGTTTGCGATCGCAAAAAGCTTTGATGCATGTGCCTGTAAGAAGGATTCACTAGCCGAATGTAGTCAAACGCATTACACGTTTTAAAGATGCGAGTATGTGAAACTTTCTCTATGACAAATGTCACCTTTATATCTTCTTAAAGGATAACAAAAACTCCCACATAAGATTTTATTTTAATAATCTCTGTGCATGCCACTGGTCCTATTTGTTTGGACATAAATCAGTTAATTATATAAATATGCATTCATTATGATAGAAGTACCAACGTTATTGTCTTCTAACATATTTTGGCAGCTTTTAGATCTTGCTGCTGGTGGTGAAACTCATGAAAATGACATTTGCACCCATTTGCAAGCACCGATTAGTAGTTGACCAGAAATAGCACTCACTTCTGTGTTAAGAGAGGGAAGCCTCAAAGTCATACCTGATGGTAATTGTCTATATAAATCAGTACTGTAGTAATCATGTACGCAAACCAATTGCAAGTAATATTTGAACACGTTAGTCCCAATTTTCTGACATAGGCAATATTTGGGTTGATAATATACTCGACACATAGCCAACCCCTGTTGAGCATGGCTGTTATAGATGGGATATTTTATATAATAAAAAAATTAAAAAATAAAATCTTTAAGGGTAAGTTATGGGTTATTCTGCTCGTAACACTTTAATTTATGCTTGAGATAATTTAGCAATTCCCTCGAAACTACAGATTACCTTAAATATGATTATGAATATAAGTAGCAAACTATTACATTGGCCAGTTATGGTAACTTACACAGACCATAGCTTGTGCTCCTAACATACAAACCATAACTAGTCCATCAAATGCACTGATTATGACCTGACAATAATTATACTGATAAATAGCAGACAATGGCAACATAACAATATGAAATAGCAACACAGATCCAAAGATAACATACTGCCTCCATAGTGATGCCATCCATAATGTCAATGGTAATGTGATATGTAATGTCTTCAGTAATAATACTAATAATCTGGTATTTGTAAAGTGCGACCAAATCACCCCTAAGGGTCCCAAGGCGCTGGGGGCCGTCTGGGAGATTAAGTGAGCTATTGCCCAGAGCCACATGATGCTGAGCTGAGCTGCCTCTAGTGCCGGGGAACGAACCGCGAGCCCCAGTCACTGAAGTCAGCCGCTCTGGACAACGCGCCACACCTCTTCCTCCATGTCATTTGTCATGTCGTGTCGCGTCATGTATTAGTGCAAATGCAGTGCATTTAGGGGGCCATCTATGGTTTTATAGCTTGGGTGTGAGTTATGTTTCCGTCAGTCACAACTGAAGCCACCATTGCTACTAGATAGTTTTAAGAATGAAGGGTGATTTTATCAAATCTAAAAATAACAATGACAAGTCTAAACAATGCACTCTGTACTCACCAGTTCAGCATTGTTGCTTGCAAGACTGTAAGTGTAGGAGTAAGGGTACAGCAGCAGCTGACTGTAGGAATGAACGGTAATGTAGCCCCGGATGGTTGAGAGATGGCTACGAATGAAGTTAGCTAAAGCCTTTGTTTCCTTTTCTGATTCAGGTGCTGTGCCACAGTATGTCTCATCACATGGATTTTTAGAAGTATCACCAGCTGTAAAGAAGAATATACTTAACTCAACTAACAGTTTTTACAACAAGGTGTGTGCTTGAAATCAAACATATGTATAAGTGCAGTGGCCCTATCTGAATTGACCCCGTCCACTCAGTCCCAATCTGTGGAGTCTCTATCCAGAAGGACCCTATCATCAGTTGGATGCCTGAGTTAATTAATTAATTAATTTTCAAAGCTTTATTCGATTATTAAAAACAATCATAAAAGCACACAATATAAAAGCACACAATACAAACTTTACAGTGAGAACAATAACTCAACAATATAAGAATTTAAAGGTATTAGAACACCAGACTTTTCCTATGCGAAATGGCTTTAAGTAAAAAGGTAGCGGTAAAAAAACAGATATCTGCAGAATCAAGTGCAAATAACAATTTCAGGGCTTGGGCTGTAGTATACACAGAGAATTTTAAAAACACGGGTCTGAGGTAGAAACGGCGAAGGTGCATATAAAGTGGGCAGATAAGCATAAAGTGCAAAGTGCTTTGCCTAGACTGGCCATCACAGGGACAGGGGGATTGGCTATGTAATTTCATCACTGGGAAGGCCACTAAGTTATGTGCAATACCAAGTCTAAACTTCGTAAGAACAAACTAATGAGATTGCTTGGTTATGAATTTTAGATACATAGGCATGCCCTTTTCTTCCAACTTATTGGAATGATAAAATACATGAGTAGGCATGGAAATACACTTCGCACTGCGTAAGTCAGATTTAGTTCCAATAAAAACATCTTTGAGTTCCTTTTTAGATACAGTAGCGGCACAATATGGGTCATTGACGACGTCAAGGTTAAAAACATCACTATAGGAAGAAGAGACATAACTTAACCAGGGGATCTTGAGGGCTTTGTCCAGTTTCAAGCAATCTAGGATAATCTGCCTGGTAAAGTCAGTCTCATCTTTAACCCAGATTGACCTCCATACCATTAAAGGTCTCAATCCCATCAAATCTGTCAAATAATTCAAGCAAATCTCATTATGACACAATTCAGTGGGTGCAGAGGGAGGTAAACAAAGAAGTCTCTTGAGGAACCCATTCTCAGTGACTTGCAGTTCCCTATGCTGACAGTAGCCCCAGATACCAGAACCATATAAAGCAATAGATACGCACCTATGCCTATAGATATCTAACATATCTGAAATGCGGCGACTCCCTAACTTTGCTGCAAATCGAAAAATTCCAGAGGAACTTTTAGCCATTCTACCGTTGACATTTAAAATCTCTTGTGGTCAAGTCCCTTTGTTGTTAAAGTAACTCCGAGGTAGCAGAATCTGTCCACAACCTCAATTTTATGATTATTAAAATGGAACGGCATAACAGATTTCATCCGTTTACCGCAGGCCATAATAAAAGTCTTTGAGTTATTAATTCTCAGTTTTCTCTCGTTAATAAAATTATAAAAAGTATTCATGAGTTTCTGGAGTCCATTTGGGGTGCGCGAGAGCAACACCGTGTCATCGGCATAGAGCAGGACTGGTACCGGGTGGCCACCAACTTGGGGGGAGTCTGCATGTACCTTCTTCAGTTCCAATTCTATAGAATTAATGAAGAGGGAAAATAACAGGGGGGCCAGTACACAGCCCTGCCTTATGCCTGATTTAACCTTGATTTTCTCTGTGCATTCACCTGACCGGCCAAAACGTATCTGGGCTGATAACTTATTGTAAAGTCGGGCCAGGAAGTGAATGATTGCTGGGGGGGCACCCATATCCAATAATGTGGACCATAACAAGTTATGGTCCACAAGGTCAAAAGCACTCGACAGATCAGCGAAGCAGAGAAATAAGGTACCCTGTTTCGCTCTCGTGTACTTCCCAATGAGGAGGTCAAGATTAATGCACTGCTCAGTTGTCCCCAGTCCTTTGCGGAAGCCATATTGGGATTCAGCCAGAATTTTATTTTCCTCTACCCATTCCTCCAGCCTCATCAGGAGAACCCTACTCATAATCTTCAGGGAGGAATCAAGAAGGGAGATAGGGCGGTAGTTCTTGGCCTCTCCTCTATCTCCCTTCTTGTAGATGGGTAAAATTATAGATTCACTCCAGGTAGGTGGTGTATTCTCCAAAACTGAAGCATTAAACACCTGCGTCAGGAGTGGGCTCCAGAGAGTCGGGTTAGATTTATACAGGTCAACCGGGACCCCGTCGGGTCCTGGTGCCTTTCCCCCTTTACTCCGACTTATGGAAATAACCACCTCTGATAGGGTAATATCCAGGGGTAACCTCGTTTCAGACATCAGAATAGGAGAGCTGACAAAGTCCTCCCTGGACGGGTTAAAAATTCCGGAGAAGTGGGCAACCCAATTTGCTTCACTGACCTGAGCTGACAGTACAGGGAACTCTTCATTAGCAAGAAAGGGGCTGTTGACAGTAGACCAGAAAAGCCTACTGTCACGTAGTACCGATGCTTGGTTCAGGGCATCCCAGGCAAGTTCCCTAAGCTCATGTTTCCTACGTACAAGATTGTTTTTGTAGGTAAGTCTAAGTGATTTAATAGCCGCCCTGTCTCTGGGGAGTTTAGTTAAAGCCTGCTTAAGTTCCCGCGGAGATTTGGTACACATGCTATCAAACCAACCCACATTTTGCTTCCTAATTCGGGCTTTAGTAATGGTAAGACACCTTTTTATAACGATGCCAAGTGCCACAAAATTGGTTATAATGCACCCATAAAAGGCCTCTAAGTCTAAACAATTGTAGATTTCAGTGAACCCGACTTCAAGGATTTTGGCTTGCAGCTTTTCAGAGTTATCCAGGCTCCACTTTATACAGATACCATTCTGTCTACAAGGGGTGACATCTTCAATTACCGGATGATCACTGTTGGCTGGTGACCCCCAAGCAGAAATGAGCATGGTAATAGCATGGTGGTCGCTACTTCCAAGGTCAATGACAACGGGGACCGTACAAAGTGGAACAAGATGCGTAGAGGCCAATAGGTGGTCAATAACAGAAGCCAAGTTAGATCCTACAAATGTAGGGACAGGTTTACCATCTGCATCTACTGCCGGGGGGTGGATCATAAGATCCATACTTAACATGAGGGAATTAAGGGAATCACCATAGGGTGAATGAACAAAGTGTGCCCGATTTTCCCCATTGTCCCCGTCGTATCCACAGATTCTAGTAAAGGAATGAGGACAGGTACGAAGGTTGAAATCCCCGCCCCATATGATGTCAGTTGGTTTGTTGATATCTCTTCGCAAGTTGCTCAAGGCAGAACCCAACTCCTCCACCACCGATGTATTAGAAGCATCAAACAGGTTATTATAGTGGTTAATCACCATTATTACATGGCCCTTTACATGTTCTAATGTTAGAATTTGGGAGTGGTAACCCACAGGGTGGTAAGATTTCATACAGACTGGGAAGTTTACAGACAGTAAAATCACTAAACCCCCTTTAGCCCTACCCATACCTGACCTTAGTGCCGAGTTATTATAGGACACAAACCCATCAAGGTTAATTTCAGTTATTGCCCAGGTCTCTTGCAAACATAAAATATCAAAGTCGGAGAGGATCTCCCTCCCGCCTAGGGACGCTGATTGCCTACTCCAACCTGCAACATTCCAACTAGCAAACTTAAAACCAGAGGAACAAGGGGGGGGTTTACTGGGCGCTGGTTCAGTGGTGGTTAAAGGGTTGTTAGCAACTAGGGGAACCAGTGAAACAGGAAAAACAGCGGGGAACACCGGGGCAGTGAAGGACGTTACAGGGCTTGGAGTAGGAATGGGACTACTGCCAAACGTTACAATAGACCCTTTATCAGAGGAAGGAAGAATGGAGTCTGGGGCTGTGGGCAGTCAATCTACACCATCCAATCCGTTCAAACAACTAAAACGGTTATAATCATAAAAGGGTGTCAATGGGGGTTGGAAAACTGGTCGTGCTGTATACCCACAATGTCTGCCTCCCCGGTCAACCCTCGTCCAATTACCTTGGGCTTGGTCATGATACATATGTATAGGGGGGAAGAAAAAAGACACTGGCAGAGTCCAGATGGTGGATTCAAGAGATCTATTCGACCCAGCACATATGTGAAGAACAGTCCTTGTATCTCGAAAACTCACCATGATACAATCCCCTATTATTGACTTCCTGGTTTTACCCAGCCATGGTACCCTTCTCACCATGATAATTTCGTTGTTAAAATGCGCTGGGAGGGGTCTGTTATAGTTCAGCCATTTGATTACTTTGCTTTTAAGTGAACGGAAATTCTCTTCTTCACCCACATCAAGAGGGGGAACCCCGGCCATGACTACCATAAAACCATTAGCCTCGGGGGGAAGGTCAGGTCTCCGAGGTCTGGGAACAGATTTCTCGGGGAGTAGGGGGGGAATACTGTCAGTGATTTTTGCCCCACTGGGGATTGTCGCTGGGGGGGCAGGACCTGAGGATTGTGATGGAGGGATGATAGGTTTACTAAAATGGGGCGGGGCTAGTTTGGCCATATGTGGTTGCTGAAGGGGAATAGTAGTAGTCGCCAAGGGGGTCCCAAATTAACTAAGGAGATTTGTGGGGTAGGATAAGTAGTAGAAGAGAGCTTGGACTCAGAGGATCTATCTTGGGAGGTTACTGATGGTTTCATACTACTTAATGTAGCCTCTAGAATAGTGAGTCTGATCTCCACTTTCTTGATACTCTCGCTGATAGGCAAGAGCAGGGATCTAAGTAGGAATTCCAGGTTCCCAAGAGGAGCAACCGGGGGCAATGTATTGGGCGGGGTATTCCCAGGGGCATCAGCAGGATCCGTACCATTAGTACCCTTGTCAGGGGGAGAATTACGCACATCCACCATCATTCTGTCGGGAATTGGGGTGGGCTTAGAGGACTTCCCGAAATCGGAATGGGGGAGTTTGGATTTACTCTGCACTCCCCTCATCTTCCTTCTTCGCTTATTAGGGGGGGGGCCATGCAACTCAGCCACAGTAACTAACTTCGGCTTAACTTTCCTAGCTTTAAATGCTGGGGTGGGTTGAGAGGTTAGATCAACAGCCGTACTACTGAGGCTGATTGGAGGGGTAACCTTAGAGGCCTGCACGATGGATGGACAGGGGCTAATAGTACAATCCCTCAACAAAAGCGGGACGCCATCCTGGGATAATGGCTCCTCGCTAGTGGTCGAAGAAGAGCCACCCTCAAGGGAGATGGAGGTATCTACAAGGGGCCTATGTTTCAGATTTTCAATTGAGCGGCGGCGCTCGGCCCTGCGCTCCGCCAAAGAGGTTTCCTTATCCCCATCCCCATCACCCAAAGGGCGTGAAAAATAATTATCCAAAGTTCTGTTTTTAACACCCCCCGCCTTCACGGTAGGTCAGTCCAAAGCTGGTGAAGGCATAGCAGGTATATGATACCCGAATTGGAAACAGGGGCTGATTAAATCCAATACCCCTACAACAAATACAAGAGGGTAGGCCCAGCCCAGCCTACTCCGGCCTACGAGGGCCTTAGAGGGCCCGCCCTTTGCCCGGGCTTCGCCCCGGGCGCTCCCGCGCAGCAGTAACGTTGTTATGGTTATAGAGGAAGTGACTCGCTGGGGGCGGGGCTTGCCAGGAGAGCGGGCCAGGTGTAGACTATTGGCCGGGCAGGGACTCCTGGTAGTTGGAGTCCCTGCAGTCGCTCGCAGCCCTGCAGCTCTTCCCCGTCTCGCCTCAGCAGCAGTCACCAGTGCAGAGCCCTGTTGTGCCCAGCAGTCCTTGCCCACGAAGCGGGACCCGCGCAGCGGGTCCTGCAAGGAGTGCGGTTGAATACAGCAACAAGGTCACGGGGCGGGAATCCGAGACACAGTCCACGCTGGAAAAAAAGGGCAGTTCAAATGAGCAGAGCGTCCCACCAACACAGGGAGCAGGTAAGGTTTAAGGAATCCGTTCTCTGGGGGCGGGCCTTGCCGGGAGAGCGGGCCAGGTGTAGACTATTGGCCGGGCAGGGACTCCTGGTAGTTGGAGTCCCTGCAGTCGCTCGCAGCCCTGCAACTCTTCCCCGTCTCGCCTCAGCAGCAGTCACCAGTGAAGAGCCCTGTTGTGCCCAGCAGTCCTTGCCCACGAAGCGGGACCCGCGCAGCGGGTCCTGCGAGGAGTGGGGTTGAATACAGCAACAAGGTCACGGAGCGGGAATCCGAGACACAGTCCACGCTGGAAAAAAAGGGCAGTTCAAATGAGCAGAGCGTCCCCATGCCTGAGTTGTTACAAGGATGCCTGAAGCATGGTAGCTAGTAAGAGCAGAAGTGGACTATATCTCAGTTAATGAGGCACATTTCTGCTCTCTCCCTTCCACACAATGGAGAGTAGTGAGTAGCCTTGCTGCGTTGCACGAAAAGTTAGTACTATCAGGCTCAAGTGTTTGGCGGGTGCAGGAAAATCAGAAGGTTTTTTGGCATATCTAAATTGTCTTACTAGGCTGGAGACCACAGATACGTCACTGTACAAGAGGCACTCCTCTGAGTGACTAAGGCAGGGACAGGTAACCAATGTATAGTGATTCATATCCAGGAATGTCCGGTGGAGTGATTAACGCCGAGTTGAACACTGTTTGTCCGTGTCACCCGCAGAATTTAGAAAGACCGTGTGATTGAAGCCACGTGTTTTTGGAGTCTACCCTTATCCGAGCGGACACATTATATATATAAGGTATTATTTTCAGTACCTGGGAAAAGAAAGTGGCTCCCACCCCACCCTTGTGGGTGGTCTTGTGGACGAGCCGGTTATACCGGCCCTAGGCTCGCCAGGGCCCCCAAGAATAGAGTACCCATGTCCTGATGAAGCCTACATCATCTGGCTGAAACGCGACCGCGACTGCGTCGACACCTTTTGTTTTGAATGGAGTCCCCTGTTACAACTTATAAAAAGATTACATTTTTGTCTGTTATGCACCTATACAATTAGAGATTGGGTTGATGTTCTAACCCCCTGGTGCTTTGCATTTGGGACTACCACTTTGGTGTGCACTCCATTGCAAATTAAGAGGAGGCATTTACTTAAATTGGTATGTATATATATATTCCTATATATCTTTTGAATTCAGGGTACAGATAAATGTTTGTTTTGTAAATGTTTTGTATATTTGCATATGATGTATATGTGATATTTTGTATATAGATTGTTGGTTGTTGTGCCTCCCTAGATGTCCGCTGATATTTGTGTGTATATAAATCAACCTACATATGTTTCAAATGTTTAATTTGTGATTCACAAGATAATTAGTTGTTTCTTGTTTGAAAATTAAAAAAGGATTGATCCCTTCAGTACCTTCTTTTGCTACTTCTTCATCCGTGGATGTCTCCTGCTCAGGTACGGGAGGGTTAAGTGGGCAGAACCCCTCACCAATTTTTCTTATCATATCCAGGAATTGGGCACTTGTTGGCAGGAGGAAGCCCCACCATAATAGGGTTCATATGTAGGCACACTCCGGGTTATGCGAGGAACCCCCAGAAAAGTCACTCAGGAGATGCCTTCAGAAACTAGTAAGTAAATATAAGCCTTTTGTGGTAGAATTTTTGAAAAAAAAACCTACACTTAGTGGGGAAGTGGAAATAGAGAGGTCTCTTTTCCGGGCTCTAATCTGCAAAAAAAGAAATTAAGGCAAAGTTCACATCATGGGATGGGGCTCCGCATGTCAAAGTAGACATATATAATAATTCTGACACTTAAAAACCTAAATCTGAGAATGTTGTGAGAAGGTATCCAACAATGCAGATGAGGCTTGCATGCTCATTACACCCAAGATCTACTTCAAGGTCAATAGTGTGGCCTTTCCCATAAACCTCATACAAAAAGAGCTGTAATAGAGATAATTGCAAATATGAGAAATTAGAATAGTAGTTTTTTTCTTTCAGTTAAATTCACATTTACAAGACTTTTACCAAAAGAGGCTCAAAGTCACCTTAAAAAACCATACAACTCGTTATTTCCATTTATTCCATGTGCTCCCTTGATACAGACAAAAATAATTACAACAAGGGGTGGTGAGGGACAGAGTCTCTGAATTAAGCAGAATACTCTCACCCAGTCAAGAGATCAGGGCTAGATCCAACACCGTTTTTTAGCTCACTGCACCATCCCAGTTTCAGAACCTGGCTGTATGCAAATTAGTCTGTTCCTGTCCCAGTGCATGATGGGAACAGGGCAAACCAAACTACAAAAGCCAATTCTTACACTGGGAAGGAAACAAGCTTCCGGGGACCGGTTTCTGGCATTACAGCCATCTTCGGCCCGGCTTGCTTGAATCCTGATGGTGCAATGAGCAAGGGACTCATGTCTGAGTATACCCTTCCACGCTTAGGGTGGACAAAAATAATTACAACAAGGGGTGGTGAGGGACAGAGTCTCTGAATTAAGCAGAATACTCTCACCCAGTCAAGAGATCAGGGCTAGATCCAACACCGTTTTTTAGCTCACTGCACCATCCCAGTTTCAGAACCTGGCTGTATGCAAATTAGTCTGTTCCTGTCCCAGTGCATGATGGGAACAGGGCAAACCAAACTACAAAAGCCAATTCTTACACTGGGAAGGAAACAAGCTTCCGGGGACCGGTTTCTGCCATTACAGCCATCTTCGGCCCGGCTTGCTTGAATCCTGATGGTGCAATGAGCAAGGGACTCATGTCTGAGTATACCCTTCCACGCTTAGGGTGGACAAAAATAATTACAACAAGGGGTGGTGAGGGACAGAGTCTCTGAATTAAGCAGAATACTCTCACCCAGTCAACAGATCAGGGCTAGATCCAACACCGTTTTTTAGCTCACTGCACCATCCCAGTTTCAGAACCTGGCTGTATGCAAATTAGTCTGTTCCTGTCCCAGTGCATGATGGGAACAGGGCAAACCAAACTACAAAAGCCAATTCTTACACTGGGAAGGAAACAAGCTTCCGGGGACCGGTTTCTGGCAGTTTGGTCTGCCCTGTTCCCATGATGCACTGGGCCAGGGTCAGACTAATTTGCATGTAGCCAGGTTCTGAGCTGGGGTGGTGCAGTGAGCTAAAAAACGGTGATGGATCAAGCCCTGATCTTTTGACTGGGTAGGAGTGTTCTGCTTAATTCAGATACTCTGTCCGTCACCACCCCCTTTATGAATTGTTTTGGCCACCACAAGTGTGGAAGGGTATGCTCAGATGTGAGTCCCTTGGTCACTGCACCATCAGGATTCAAGCAGGCCGGGCCGAAGACGGCTGTAATGCCAGAAACCGGTCCCCAGAAGTTTGTTTCCTTTCCAGTAAATAATTGGCTTGGTAGTTTGGTCTGCCCTGTTCCCATGATGCACTGGGCCAGGGTCAGACTAATTTGCATGTAGCCAGGTTCTGAGCTGGGATGGTGCAGTGACCTAAAAAACGGCGATGGATCAAGCCCTGATCTTTTGACTGGGTAGGAGTGTTCTGCTTAATTCAGATACTCTGTCCGTCACCACCCCCTTTATGAATTGTTTTGGCCACCACAATTGTGGAAGGGTATGCTCAGATGTGAGTCCCTTGGTCACTGCACCATCAGGATTCAAGCAAGCCGGGCCGAAGACGGCTGCAATGCCAGAAACCGGTCCCCGGAAGTTTGTTTCCTTTCCAGTAAAGAATTGGCTTGGTAGTTTGGTCTGCCCTGTTCCCATGATGCACTGGGCCAGGGTCAGACTAATTTGCATGTAGCCAGGTTCTGAGCTGGGATGGTGCAGTGAGCTAAAAAACGGTGATGGATCAAGCCCTGATCTTTTGACTGGGTAGGAGTGTTCTGCTTAATTCAGATACTCTGTCCGTCACCACCCCCTTTATGAATTGTTTTGGCCACCACAAGTGTGGAAGGGTATGCTCAGATGTGAGTCCCTTGGTCACTGAACCATCAGGATTCAAGCAAGCCGGGCCGAAGACGGCTGTAATGCCAGAAACCAGTCCCCGGAAGTTTGTTTCCTTTCCAGTAAAGAATTGGCTTGGTAGTTTGGTCTGCCCTGTTCCCATGATGCACTGGGCCAGTGTCAGACTAATTTGCATGTAGCCAGGTTCTGAGCTGGGATGGTGCAGTGAGCTAAAAAACGGTGATGGATCAAGCCCTGATCTTTTGACTGGGTAGGAGTGTTCTGCTTAATTCAGATACTCTGTCCGTCACCACCCCCTTTATGAATTGTTTTGGCCACCACAAGTGTGGAAGGGTATGCTCAAATGTGAGTCCCTTGGTCACTGCACCATCAGGATTCAAGCAAGCCGGGCCGAAGACGGCTGTAATGCCAGAAACCGGTCCCCGGAAGTTTGTTTCCTTTCCAGTAAAGAATTGGCTTGGTAGTTTGGTCTGCCCTGTTCCCATGATGCACTGGGCCAGGGTCAGACTAATTTGCATGTAGCCAGGTTCTGAGCTGGGATGGTGCAGTGAGCTAAAAAACGGTGATGGATCAAGCCCTGATCTTTTGACTGGGTAGGAGTGTTCTGCTTAATTCAGATACTCTGTCCGTCACCACCCCCTTTATGAATTGTTTTGGCCACCACAAGTGTGGTAGGGTATGCTCAGATGTGAGTCCCTTGGTCACTGCACCATCAGGATTCAAGCAAGCCGGGCCGAAGACGGCTGTAATGCCAGAAACCGGTCCCCGGAAGTTTGTTTCCTTTCCAGTAAAGAATTGGCTTGGTAGTTTGGTCTGCCCTGTTCCCATGATGCACTGGGCCAGGGTCAGACTAATTTGCATGTAGCCAGGTTCTGAGCTGGGATGGTGCAGTGAGCTAAAAAACGGTGATGGATCAAGCCCTGATCTTTTGACTGGGTAGGAGTGTTCTGCTTAATTCAGATACTCTGTCCGTCACCACCCCCTTTATGAATTGTTTTGGCCACCACAAGTGTGGTAGGGTGTGCTCAGATGTGAGTCCCTTGGTCACTGCACCATCAGGATTCAAGCAAGCCGGGCCGAAGACGGCTGTAATGCCAGAAACCGGTCCCCGGAAGTTTGTTTCCTTTCCAGTAAAGAATTGGCTTGGTAGTTTGGTCTGCCCTGTTCCCATGATGCACTGGGCCAGGGTCAGACTAATTTGCATGTAGCCAGGTTCTGAGCTGGGATGGTGCAGTGAGCTAAAAAACGGTGATGGATCAAGCCCTGATCTTTTGACTGGGTAGGAGTGTTCTGCTTAATTCAGATACTCTGTCCGTCACCACCCCCTTTATGAATTGTTTTGGCCACCACAAGTGTGGAAGGGTATGCTCAGATGTGAGTCCCTTGGTCACTGCACCATCAGGATTCAAGCAAGCCGGGCCGAAGACGGCTGTAATGCCAGAAACCGGTCCCCGGAAGTTTGTTTCCTTTCCAGTAAAGAATTGGCTTGGTAGTTTGGTCTGCCCTGTTCCCATGATGCACTGGGCCAGGGTCAGACTAATTTGCATGTAGCCAGGTTCTGAGCTGGGATGGTGCAGTGAGCTAAAAAACGGTGATGGATCAAGCCCTGATCTTTTGACTGGGTAGGAGTGTTCTGCTTAATTCAGATACTCTGTCCGTCACCACCCCCTTTATGAATTGTTTTGGCCACCACAAGTGTGGAAGGGTATGCTCAGATGTGAGTCCCTTGGTCACTGCACCATCAGGGTTCAAGCAAGCCGGGCCGAAGACGGCTGTAATGCCAGAAACCGGTCCCCGGAAGTTTGTTTCCTTTCCAGTAAAGAATTGGCTTGGTAGTTTGGTCTGCCCTGTTCCCATGATGCACTGGGCCAGGGTCAGACTAATTTGCATGTAGCCAGGTTCTGAGCTGGGATGGTGCAGTGAGCTAAAAAACGGTGATGGATCAAGCCCTGATCTTTTGACTGGGTAGGAGTGTTCTGCTTAATTCAGATACTCTGTCCGTCACCACCCCCTTTATGAATTGTTTTGGCCACCACAAGTGTGGAAGGGTATGCTCAGATGTGAGTCCCTTGGTCACTGCACCATCAGGATTCAAGCAAGCCGGGCCGAAGACGGCTGTAATGCCAGAAACCGGTCCCCGGAAGTTTGTTTCCTTTCCAGTAAAGAATTGGCTTGGTAGTTTGGTCTGCCCTGTTCCCATGATGCACTGGGCCAGGGTCAGACTAATTTGCATGTAGCCAGGTTCTGAGCTGGGATGGTGCAGTGAGCTAAAAAACGGTGATGGATCAAGCCCTGATCTTTTGACTGGGTAGGAGTGTTCTGCTTAATTCAGATACTCTGTCCGTCACCACCCCCTTTATGAATTGTTTTGGCCACCACAAGTGTGGAAGGGTATGCTCAGATGTGAGTCCCTTGGTCACTGCACCATCAGGATTCAAGCAAGCCGGGCCGAAGACGGCTGTAATGCCAGAAACCGGTCCCCGGAAGTTTGTTTCCTTTCCAGTAAAGAATTGGCTTGGTAGTTTGGTCTGCCCTGTTCCCATGATGCACTGGGCCAGGGTCAGACTAATTTGCATGTAGCCAGGTTCTGAGCTGGGATGGTGCAGTGAGCTAAAAAACGGTGATGGATCAAGCCCTGATCTTTTGACTGGGTAGGAGTGTTCTGCTTAATTCAGATACTCTGTCCGTCACCACCCCCTTTATGAATTCCCTTGATACAGACAAGCACTGGTCTTGTGCAACTTTTGCTCAGAATTGCAGCTTATAACTGTCTCTCACTGGTATTTCTCATTGAGGGGCAGATTTACAAGCCCCTGCGCCACCAGTATGTCACTTTTTGTGACGTACTGGTGGCGCAGGGGGCTCCTCCATATTTACAAGGAGAGGAAAAGCCACCCTACGTGGCTATTCTTCTCCTTGTAAATACGGCCCCTTCACACGCAGCACTTGCGTTGAAGAGGCGATCCATGGGCGTTTTCATTTCTCCTCGTTTTTTTCTCTTTCAATACGTGCTGCATTCTACAGCACGCATCGAAGGAGGAAAATGCCTGTAGTGATTATTTTTGTGCAGGAAGGTGCCCCTTCCTGCACAAAAACAATCTTCCCACGAAGCAGGCATCCTTGCACCATGGTGCAAGGGTGCATGCACTAGCGCATGGCTGCAGCTTGTGCGCCCGCGCAGGGAGAAGCACAAAGATGCAACATATTCTTGTAAATATGTCACATCCCTGTGCTTCGGAAGTGCTGCAGCGTGGTGCAGCCAAAGGGCTTGCGGTGCCATGCTGCAGCACTTCCTCGTAGATCTGACCCCCAATATTTTGACCGTACCACACTTAGCATATGTTTTCTCTGTCTTAAAATATTTCCCTTGCACCACAGACCTTTTTTACTAGAGTAGCCAATTTAATTCCGTGTCCATTGTTCATCTCTCTTTGTCTTGAGTACTTACACTGCACAACATTTGCATTAGTAGACATTGTCGATATTCTCTATGAGGTGAAAGGGATGAGCGCATGATGTGCTTTGTGCTGGAAAATAGGAAGTTGTACGCTTTTGACCTGCTGGAACAGGGCATTTCTACTCATGCTTTTGCCCGACTTGCTTGAATAGATCTGTCCTAACCATTTACTCTTTAATGGCTACGTTTGGACATCAACAAAACAGGATGTTTCAAAGTCACCAGAATCAGACACTTGTTTGAATCTTTAAGGGGCATGGAGTAACGCGAATAGGTTGAGGGAGGACTCACATTTTCGTAGTGCTCTGAATTATGGTACACTAAGAAACCCCGGCAGTCAGAATATTCTGTACGGTTTTATTATTATTTTCTTATTTTTAGACTTACTTTTAATAGCCAAGCAGCATATGCCACAGTGACACTTTGGACCAGCACTGTTTTTTGGAGAAGTAGACATGGTATTTTTCAACTTGTGCTTTCACTGCTAGCATAGACATATATGGCAAATTCACAAATGTATTTTTGGCCATTACACCTGGAAATCACAGGCCAGTGTGGAAGCATCCACAGTAGTAAATCCCATGCAAGGGATGGGAAATGAGTATTGCAAGGCATTGCTTTTATTGTTCCTTTGTGAACCACTGTTAGATCTGGCATCTTTGGTATGTTTCCCCTGCCCTTTTGCTTTCTGACCTCCTGGTTTTGACTCAATTTTTGCTGGTTTAGTGTCCCCTCGCACTTTCTCACTGCTGTCCAGTGTTAAGTGCAAGTGCTCTTATTGTAAATTGTATTAAGTATTAGTGTTTCCATGATTGGCATATTTGATTTACTGGTAACTCCCTAGTAAATTGCACTGAGAGTGCGAGTGCCTGTTAATCATATGCTGCTGGTGGGCCTGCAGCACCGATTGTGCCACCAGGGTTCTCAGACCTGCCACAGCAGTGTCTTCACACAGTTTTTACTGCCATGTCAACCTGGCAAGTGTACCCAAGCTCTAACCTTCCCTTTTATTACATGAAATACACCCCTAATAATAATCCACATTTGTAAAGCGCACAATCACCCGTAAGGGTCTCTAGGCGCTGGGGGCCGTCGGGAAGATTAGGCGAGCTATTGCCCAGAGTCACATGGTGCTGGGCTAACCTGCCGCCGGAGCCGGGGATCGAACCCTGATCCCCAGATCCCCAGATTCCAGCGTCAGTGGCCCTGGCCGCGGCGCCACACCGCGGCGCCGCACCTCTCCCCTAAGGGAGGCCCAAGGTACCCCTATGAGCAGGGTGCAGTGTATGTGAAAGGTAGGACATGTAATGGTATGAGTGACATGTCCTGATAGTGAAATACAGTGCATTTACTATTGAAAGGCTATCTGTCCCATAGGATAGAATGGGAGTTTGCTTATATTATCTTATGAGTATATCTTCCCATTGGGACAAGGTAGAGAAATGGAGTTTAGTATGCCTGAGCTCAGAATATAGAAATGCATCTTTTAGTAAAGATGATTTTTATGTTCTGTGTTTGAAAATACCACTTTTAGAAAGTATGAATTTTCTTGCTTATCCATCCTGTGTGCTTCTGCTGGGTTGTGGATTGACTGTCTGGCTTTAGAGTGACAGTGGCTGGGGATGTGCATTCTCTTCAGACAGCCACTGGGGGGTTGAGGTGTGTCCTGCCTCTGCTGAATGAGTCAGGGCTGGGCTGAATAGACCTGGGGTGCAGTTAGAGCAGTGGAAGGAGATTTCCTTGCACCTGAATGGTCTTGGTCTGTCTTGGACAATGCTGTCTCCAACCCTGCCAGGAAGCAGGACCAGAGAGGACCGAGCTGGTTTAGGCTGAGCACAGACATTCTCTCCCCAAACGAAAAAGAGAAACTGAGTATAAATATTTGGGCCCAGACCATACAACTTTAGACCTCACTTGGATTAAGGAAACTGCCAAGAAGAAGAGCTGGAAGAACTTCCAGGAGGAGTACTACCCCTTTGTTGTGTTGTTGCTTTGCTGGGTTGGCTTGCAGTCGCTGCTTCTGCCTTGGGCAGTGAAAGGACTGGACTGAACTTTCTTCACTTGTCACTGAGTATCTCCAAGGGCTTGAATTAGAACTTGCCTCCTGTTCATGAAGTTTCAGGGACAGCAAATACTTCACCTACCCCTGGGTACTGACTCTGGAACCATGGGTTTCAGTTGCCACAGAGGGGTAAAGCAGCCGACACCATCACTGACACCACTGCTGGCTCCGTGTCCTGAAGGCACCACTGCATTTTGCACCGCAACCCTCATCTTAACGATGATGATGACTGCCACCAAGACTTTGCTTGCACTGCGACCTGTGGGCATCGCACTATGCATCGCCTCACTTCACTCCACCAACCTGGTCTCACAGAAATTGCTGCTCGCTGACCACTACACCTGTGACTGCACCGTGGTTTGGGGCACCACTCGTAAGTCACAAAACACACCACCTCGTCCCATACCACAGCCTTGGCCAACAGATGCTTCTACCATCACCCTGCAATGCAGCTTACACTGTGACCTGTTAGCACCACATCGAGCACTGCCCTGCTTCGCACTGCAGCCCTGGTCTCACCGATGCTGCAGGATAACCATCACCGAGCCACTGCATGCACTGCAACTTGAGGGTACCACACACCGCACCCCTATGCTTCAAATCACAAACACAACAGTTGCCACAACCGGCCCACACCAAAGCGGTTGGCTGGAACCAAAGGTACTGTTTGCGAGTCTGCTGACACTGGCGCCGGTCCGCACCGATGCGGTTGGTCGGAACTGTTGGATTCTGTTGATTTCAGCACCATGGTAGCCCCAGACTGAGCTACCAGCTTTAAGGAACTGTATTTAAAGTCCTTCTTGTAAAGTATATATTTTACAATACTGTATGATGGTCTTTTATCATTTTGGTCTTGTTTGCACAGATAAATAATGTATATTTTCTAAAACTGGTGTGGTGCCCTGTTGTAGTGTTTTCACTCCATTACTGTATGTTATGTACAAATGCTTCACACACACTGCCTCTGAGATGAGCCTGACTGGTCATGCCAAGCTACCAAGGGGATGGGCAGGGGTTATTTCAATAGTGCATCCCCCTTATCCTGTCTAGGAAGAAGGGTCCATAGTTTGACAGGACAACAATCTGCCTACTAGAGACTCCCATTTCTAACAACCCCCAACAATATGCGTTTAAGGCCTAGCCATAAACCTTAATTTGATTCTTTCCCACCATAGAAATTATAGGAAAGTTACTCCAGCCAATCCAAACAACTGCAAGAAAAGGAGCCTACATCCAAGTATGGAAAATAATTAAGTCACTCTTGTATAACCAACTATGCCAGAATCACTGGCATAAAGTAAAAGCAAATAAAAACTAACTGGCTGTTCGTTTGTTGTGGGACAGCACTTGGCCCAAGAGTCATTTTAAAAAGCGGTTAACGCCATCCTGAAAAAACACACAACTTTGCTAAAATATAAAGAGGCCCTTGGAGCTAGATCCCATGCATGGATAAACCAAGGAGAATTCAAACCCCTTCAAATTCAGTCCTACCCAGAGGACACCCCCGCGCCGCACGGCCACCAGCTGTGTGTGTGCCCCTCGCCCTCTGCTGCCCGCAGCCTCGTGGGGACTGCCTCTCTGCTCCCAGACCCTCCGCCGGTTTCCTCGAGCGTGTGTTGTGCCACCTATGTAAATCCTGTGCCTTAACCTTGTTTTTCTTCCTTATTTATCTGCTTTTTTGCCCTTCTGTACTGTGCCACTGCCAGGCATCGCTGCTGTTCTGTCCCCCTGCGCCCGCCCCGCTCTCCGCTTCCCGCCGCCGTCCATTAGGCCACGCCCCCTTTTGTTTAGTGCCCTCCCCGCTCCTCCCTCTCTCCCACTTGGCCATAAATGGCGACCGCGCGTAGGCGCAGCGGCAGCGCCGATTGTGCGCCGAAGGCGCGCCAAAGGTAAGCCCGTGTGCGCCCGTCCACGCCTGGACCACGCCCAGCACCAGGACCCCTGGCCCCCACTGACGCAAGACGACCCGACAGACCTACGACGCCGCCGCCCTCAACGCACTCAATGCCGGCCGGAACACCGCCTGCTGCCGGGCCACCCCGAAACGCTTCCACGGACCCTTCACCTGCACAGCCTGCAAGTTTACCTGCCTCCGAACATGCACCGGGCTGCCAAGCCAAACCCCAGCAACCACCTCAAGTGCTTCCTGCTCAACACCCGCTCCGTCCACAGACACGCCGTCGAACTCTGGAACCTGCTCGACACTACATCACCAGACGTCGCCTTCCTCACTGAAACATGGATGAACGCCTCCTCAGCCCCGGCCATCGCCATCCCGGATGGATACAAGATCATCAGGAAGGACCGCGTCAACCAGACGGGAGGAGGCATCGCCATCGTCCAGAAGAGCACCATCCGCATCACGACCGACTCCAACGACACCTTCGCCGCCGCCGAGCACCTCCACTTCCAGATCCACACCGACCCAAAGACGACCCTCAGAGGAACCCTCCTCTACAGACCCCCGGGACCACGCACACAATTCAGCGAAGACATCACAGACTTCATCAGCCCTCACGCCCTCCCCTCCGCCGACTACATCCTCCTAGGGGACCTCAACTTCCACCTGGAGAACAACAAAAACCGCAACACCGCCACCCTGCTGGACAACCTCGCCAACCTCGTACTCAAGCAACTGGTGACCACCCCCACCCACTACGCCGGCCACACGCTTGACCCCATCTTTTCATCCAGCAAGCACATCTCCTTCAGCCACTCCACCGGACTTCACTGGACCGACCACAGCTGCGTCCACTTCAGCTTCAGAAAAACCACCACCCACCACCACCCGCAACAGGTTCCTCACAGGAGCTGGAGCAAGATCACCGCCGACCAGCTCACCGCCTCCCTCAGCCAGAACCCACCTACCAGCACACCGGACCCCAACGAAGCAGCCCGCAACTTCACGCAATGGCTGACCGCCTGCGCCGACGGCCTTGCACCACTGAAGAACCCCCCCAGCAAACCCAGAAGCAAGAAGGCCCCATGGTTCACCGACGAACTCCAGGACTCCAAGAAGACCTGCCGCACCCTCGAGAAAGCCTGGCTCCTCGACCGGACCACTGACAACATGACCGCCCTCAAACACACGACCCGCAAGCACCACCAGCTCATCCGCACCACCAAGAAGAAATCACTGAAAGATCGACTGGACAACAACGCCCACGACAGCAAGGAACTCTTCAGCATCGTCAAGGAGTTCTCCAACCCCAGAACCAGCAACAACGACATCACCCCTTCACAAGATCTCTGCGACTCCCTCGCCTCGTTCTTCCACCGCAAGATTGCCGACATCCACAACAGCTTCGGCACACCATCCTCGCACCCAACCGTCGAACCAACGCACCCCACTGCCACCCTCCGCACCTGGACCGCAGTGACCACCGAAGACACAGCCCGCACGATGAACACCATCCACTCCGGATCTCCGACTGACCCCTGCCCCCACAACATCTTCAACAAGGCTGACTCCACCATCGCACCCCAACTCCGAGACGTCATCAACACCTCCTTCAACACCGCCACCTTCCCGGAGAGCTGGAAACATGCCGAGCTCAGCGCCCTACTGAAGAAACCAACAGCGGACCCCACCGACCTCAAGAACTTCCGCCCCATCTCGCTCCTCCCCTTTCCTGCCAAAGTCATCGAGAAGATCGCCAACAGACAGCTTGCCGCCTTCCTCGAGACGAACGGATCCCTCGACCCCTCACAATCCGGTTTCAGAGCCAACCACAGCACCGAGACCGCCCTCATCGCAGCCACCGATGACATCCGAGCCCTTCTCGACAATGGGGAAACAGCGGCACTCATCCTCCTGGACCTCTCTGCCGCGTTCGACACGGTCTGCCACCGCACCCTAGTCCAGCGCCTCAGCAACACCGGCATCCAAGAGAAGGCACTGAAGTGGATCATCTCGTTCCTAGCTGGAAGAACACAGAGAGTCCGCCTTCCCCTGTTTCGTTCCGAGGCCACCGAAGTCATCTGCGGCGCCCCGCAAGGATCATCACTCAGCCCCACCCTCTTCAACGTCTACATGAGACCCCTTGCAGCCATCGCACGCCGACACAACCTCAACATCATCTCCTACGCCGACGACACCCAGCTGATCCTCTCCCTCACCAGAGACCCCGACACCGCCAGAACCATCCTCCACGAAGGGATGAAAGACGTCGCAGAGTGGATGAAGAACAGCCGCTTGAAACTGAACTCAGACAAGACGGAAGTCCTCATCCTTGGGCCATCACCCTCCGCCTGGGACGACTCCTGGTGGCCCCCTGCCCTGGGCACCGCCCCAAGCCGACAGACCATGCACGCAACCTGGGCTTCATCCTGGACTCCTCCCTCTCCATGACCAGACAAGTCAACGCCGTCTCCTCTTCATGCTTTCACACCCTCCGCATGCTCCGCAAGATCTTCCTATGGATCCCGAAACCAGGA
Source organism: Lissotriton helveticus (assembly GCF_964261635.1). Taxonomy (NCBI): domain Eukaryota; kingdom Metazoa; phylum Chordata; class Amphibia; order Caudata; family Salamandridae; genus Lissotriton; species Lissotriton helveticus. The sequence continues at coordinate 242,699,757 of NC_136072.1, forward strand.
AGACGGTCACCCAGGCCCTCGTCACCAGCCGGCTAGACTACGGAAACACCCTCTACACCGGAACCACAGCCAAGCTACAGAAAAGACTACAACGAATCCAGAACGCCTCCGCCCCACTCATCCTAGACATCCCCTGACGCAGCCACATCTCCAACCACCTGAGGAACCTGCACTGGCTCCCCGTCAACAAGAGGATCACGTTCAGGCTCCTCACCCACGCACACAAGTCTCTCCACAACCTGGGCCCCAAGTACCTCAACGACCGCCTGACCTTCCACACGCCCACCCGCCAGCTACGATCCGCTAGCCACGCCCTCGCTGCCGTACCACGCATCCGCAGATCCTCCTCCTACCTGGCGGCCAAGACATGGAACTCCCTCCCCATCCACCTTCAGCTGACCCAGGACCACCTCGCCTTCAGGAGACAACTCAAGACCTGGCTGTTCGAGCAGTAGCAGCCCCCTTCCCCCAAGCGCCTTGAGACCCTCCTGGGTGAGTAGCGCGCTATACAAGTGTTATGATTGATTGATTGATTGAAGATGGGTGGCCATTGCAGTAAAATTATGTTTTATCAGACACCGCTTTGGTTTCCTCCCAGGGGAAATGGCCTTTACAACTCGGGATGAGCCATGGGTGCCATTTCCTTGCAAGCGTAATAATCCTTGTCTGAACCATGCATTTGCTTCAACCACGCATTTGCGGGGTTAAGGCAGATAGCGGTCTAGTGTCCGGATGGGTAGGGAGAGGAAGAGCAGGCATCAGAACAGGAAGCTCTAGCGGCATTTAAACTAAAATCAAGAAAACTGCAGCCTCTTTTTATTGTTTTATTAAAAACCTGTTTTTAAATGAGGCTTTAAAAAAAGTGGCTAGCAATGTTTGTTCACATGCATGTTTGCAGCTAATGTCTTTTTGGGTAGCACTATGGGTTAAATAAAAACTTTGTTGGCAATAAAATTACTTAACCACCACTTTGGAATAACAAACTTAGAATTACACCCCAGGTTGCTCCCATGGGGCCTTCGTAGGCTAAAAGTCACTTGCACTTTATCTGGTACATTAGGAGCAACTCAGATTGTCTTTTTCTATTGATGTTTGTATTTAAAATTGTATGTGCAGAATTCCTTCAGCAGCTCTTGTGTTTAGCGTTTACATCATGTGTTTTATGTATTTTATCATCATCAAATTTTAATAACTTTTCAACTAAACAAGTTTAAAGACTATGTTGATATGCATTTAAATGGACTTAAATAAAGTATTTTACTACTTCTCCAGCCAAGGGCTTGAGTGACTCCCACACCAGAATGTGAAGGGGAATGAATCTCCTGAAGAGTTGTTGGGTGAAATAGATGATGGCTTTCTCCACAGGTAAATAAAAGTGTTTTCATGCTGAGAAAACAATTGCTGTGTGCTTGTACTTAGGGGCCAATTACGATTTTGGGCGGAAGCCTCCTCCTGGCAGTCGGAATACCCTCGACCGTGTTGGAACCCTTCCAACCAACTCGGTCGGTTTACATTCCGCACACCCGATTACGATGTTCGCAGTCAGAAGGTAAACCACAGTCATTCTAAATCGGTTCTGACCAGCTCTTGAAGTGTTCATGTCGGTCGGAACCACCTCGTACACCCCTATGGACAGCGTTTCTGTTCTCCGGATTATGATGTCGATTTTCAACAGCCTTTCTGTGTCAGCCTGTCTGACACGGAATGGCCGTCAGAAAGTGATTAAGGGAGCTCCTAGCAGGGCTCACTTCATTCTGTGGCCTCTGTTTGTGGGCCAAGGGGATACCTAAGGGACCCCCTTGTAAAACTTTCACTGTGTGGCAGACACCGTGGGGTGCCAGCAACAGGGTGCAGGGTTTTACACACACACACACCCCATTTCACCATAGGAGCATGGTTGTCGGGCAAAACAAGAGCTCCCATAGGAAACAATGGGAATCCGACCGAACAGTGTTCAGTCGCATCGTAATTTGGCGGACCGCAAGTCGGTTGGTCCCAATTCTGAGCCGGTGTCGGTCAGAGGCTTTCCACCAGACATTGTAGTCGCACGTGTACAATTATTCCATTGGTGATTATACACAGGAGTGGCCTGTGCAGATAAAAGTGGTGGGGTCGGGGTGAACTCAACAGATGATGACGAGGGGAAATTAAATAAATAATTTCCCTCGTCGCCATTTGTCGAGTCCCCCCATCTCCCTGCCTCACCTCTCTTACCTGCACAGGCCCCTCCTGATTATACAGTCTTTAAAAAGTCATAACGGGTCCAAGTCTATACCAGCAAGGCTGCATCTGAATTTGGTTTTCAGTAGTACTCATTTGTGAATCGCAGAACAGTACTTTAACAATTTGTTTTCAGGAATTGAGCCTTTAGGATCCAAGAATGCAAAGTGTTGCAGTCTTGTCTTGGCTAGGTGAGGGGAAATGTGCAGGAAAAAAAACTTGTGAATTGCAAATACAAAAGAATTATGTAGGCATAATGGGCACAGTGTAAAAAAGCCTTGAGTGCTCTACTCCATGTGAATCATGGAAACATTGAGCTAATGGTTGAATTTGTACAAGATATTTTATGACTTATTCATCAAATAATTACAGAACAATCTGCTATAACTTCTTTAATTCCACAGCCATAGGCAAACTTGTATCATGTTTCAGCACACAAAGAATAACGAACGTTGACAAAGTCAATAGGTCTAGCATTAACAGCCAGCCTTTGGGCTTTTTTCTGTCTTTGTTTATTTGTATCATGATTTTTGCAAAACAACAGTTAAAAGCAATAATGTTTATATGGTCCCAAAAATCATTGGTACAGTAGCCCATGACATGTAAGGGAATTCCTTTGTGCATGGATGTCCTCTTTGGGAATTTCTTTGTGCATCAAAGGGCAGAATGCTGGACATCACAGTAAAGGTAGCCAATATGCTGAAGTTATCTTACCTACTGCCCCATGCTACAGGCTGTAGTGGGCAGATGAATAATATGAACACAAAAATATTAAAAGCTGTTAAAAAAAGTCTTTTGCAGAGGTCTTTGTCTTCCAAGAATTCAAAATTCCCACCAGGCCAAAACATTTGTTTTTGAACTTTAAAAACTGATTTATGTTGCTCTAACTATTAAAGATGAAAAAAACTAAACAAATTATCAAATTTTGCATTGAATAAAAGTTTAATTAAAAAATATACTTACTGCACCATTCTGCATTGAAATTCCTGTTAGGGTCAGTTCCGATGCAGTTGCTGTTAGCATTTCTGGATCGAGTCTTCCTCCACATGCGGTTCTACAGTCAAATGTTAGATGTAGGAACGTTAAGTGAGGATGTTCTTCTAAAACAGGTCAAGTGTTTTCTGAAGGGCATTAATACTTACATTAGTCCATGTGTAGGAGTAACCATCAGCATTCACAACAGGCAAGACGTAGAAGTCTAGATTGTTAAGGATGTTGGTCATCTGAGTATCAGATCCATACGTGCGAACAGCCTATATATTAAGAAAATATATGTTATTTTTGAAAGAGTTTTATTGCTAAAAACACAATAATATTGTTCCATGTAATAAGAATTTAGGCAACAAATTGGGTTCACCTGCATCTGACTTACCTCTGAGTTCACTAATGGCATTGTCACGGGGCGGGTGGTGGCAGGAATATTTCTAACTTTATGTTTAAGAAGTTGAAATAATTACAGCTTAATGTCGTGATATATTCTGATGTGCTATGGTGAAATGTTTCAGTCAGCCGTGGCCCGTGCAGGTAAGAGCGGTGGAGCAGTGTGTCCGGGTGGAGGGGGATTTCAACAGACAACCAGGGAAAATTATTTATTTATTTTATTTTCCCTCATGGTCGTCCGCTGAATCACCCCCAACCCGGTCCCACCGCTCTTACCTGCATGGTCTGCGGCTGGCCTCAGTGTGTTAAAGAAATGCGCGTTTCTGAATTTTGAAGAGACTCCTACATTTTTATACGATGTTTGATGCATATTTTGCACAGCAAATATTTTTATGGCTAGTTTTGTGTAAGGGCTGTTAGCGCCAAACCACGCCCATGGCTCTTCTCTGGCTCAGCTCTCCCTATTAATTTGTTGGCTCTTTCACCTCTATTGTGAATGCCACAAGATTACAATATGCAGCTGGTCACTGCACGAATACTGCACTTCTCTGACCACCAACAGACACTTTGTTGGGAAAGCCCACAACTCAACTCATCTCTTTACGTGGTATCTATCCATGTCTCATCTATTTATGTGGCAGCTGAAGCCATGTTAGGGCCAGATGCACGGTCAAAGTAAAAGAGAGAACTACTTGGCCAGAAAATGGCCACGGTTTAACCATGAGTTGTCATGTGTTACCACCAAATGACACCACCCCTATTGCACGTGTGGCACTTACCATGAGGGCCACTATAATTATGTGACAGAGGAGGACACAATGATGTCAGGATTGACTAAATTATACAGTAAGAAAAGGTATCAGACTGGGCTCATCATCCTGTGATTCTGGGCAAGTCGCTTGTGAGAAGTTGGCCTGATATATGATGTTTCCAATTCTGGAACCACCTTGTATCAGTCCAAACAACCCTTATGGTGTCTGGTTGTAAGTCAACCTTATTAGACAAGCTATCCTAGGGGTAGCATGGACTAAGCAGCCTAAAGGCTTAACTTAAGAGGTCGTGTTAAGCGAGCTGTTTTACCACATACAATCCTGTAATATCAAATGAAAGGACACCACACAAGTATATATTATAAAAATATATGTATTTATTACTAAAAACAATCCCCAGTATTCTTTATGAATAAAGGGGCACAAGCGTTAAATCAAAAGCACAGTATAACATACAAAGTTGCACAATTTTGGATGAGGCCTAGGGGCCACTCAAACCATATACTAAAAAAATGGTATAAGAGATACCAGTCGATCAGTGGTTAGGCCTAGGGCCTAGGGAATCGCTGGGAGCAGTCAGGACTAGCAATGCTGAAGTCGGGAAAAGCCCGCGGGATTCGGGTGCAGCACGTAAAGTGCGGCTTGCACCAATGTAAAGTCAATGGTGCGTAAAAGTTACACAAAGAGAGTTTAAGGACACTTCCGCTGAACCTAGAGGAACAAAACTTAAGACACAGACCCTAGAGGTGTGTACCAGTGCGGGAACACCGGCGTTGCAATGTTACCTCACCCACAGGAAGTGGGTGCACAGGGTCGAAGTTGAGTCGGGTTTCGTCACGCAGGTTCTTGGTGCTTGGAGCTGAAAGGGCTGCAGGCGAGGTGAAGGAGAAGTGTCCGGTGGAGTCCAAGGGTGGACTCAAGTCGAAGAGTACCTAAAAGCAGAGGGGACAGAGTCTGGGTCACTCAGCAGTGACCAGGGTGGAACCAGGGCGAAACCAGGCAATGTTGGGCGCAATCAGGTGGTTGTTGAGGAGCTTCTCTCCGCTGCCACGTGGGCTCTGGGGCATCTGCGACGTCCAGGAGCAGGTCACGATCTGTCCCACGTAGGCTCTCACCGTCGGCGCTGTCGGCTTCAAGATTGGAGCAAACAACACTTGGCAAGACCAATCCACGCGAAACCAGGAGATTGCTTCTCACTCAAACCAGGAGGGTCAGAGTGGGGGCTCCTTTTCAGGGGAGCTGGTGCAAGTCTGGAGCAACCAGAATCGCAAGTCGTATTTCAAGTTTCGTCGGCACAGGGGCCACAAGCCAGCTGGCAAGGGACCAGGCCAACGCATTGAGCCAAAAGAAGCAGAAGGGCCCCACGCAGCACTCGTCAAGTGTGGAGGGCTGAACTTCGGTGCAAGAGTGGCTCAGGGAGGGGGCTTCTCAAACCCCGGTGTACAGCTTCGAGGGTCACTCGTGGGCTGCACGGTCAGCGTCTCATGGTCTTTTCAAGATGGCGTGCCCCACGCTTCCGGTTGCCTCCACGGGTCTCAGCTCTGCAGGGACTGTGGATCGGGCTGTTGGAAGGCAGGCAAGCTTGATCTTGTCGATCTCTGTTGCTCGAGTTCTGGCGGGAACTGCAACAAAGCAGACACCGAGGTGCTGGATGGTGCCTGTTTGCACAGGGTGGTCACTCCTTGACCACAAGGGAGATTCTTCAGTCTTCTACATCGAGTAGGATGTCAAAGGGTCCAGAGTTTTGTTTCTTATGTTTCATCAGGATAATCTGAAGTGCATTGGCACTGCTCCCATTCTTATACCAATCTAGGGGGCTGGATTACCTGCTAGGTCCCCTCCTATGGGTGGGACCCAGGACGTGGGTGGATACACCCCCTTCCTTTGATCCAGGCCACGCTGGCACGAGGGCTGGAGTGCCCCAGAACCGGTTTAGCCGGATTATGCAAGGGGCAGCCTTGTGCGCCCCCAGCACTGTCTGGTTTCTTTCAAACCTCCCTGCTACAATCCACTATCTCCTGTCTGGGGGGTTGTAACAACGCCCTGCGACAGGAAACCCTTTGTCCAGGCCCCCTTGACTGAGTTTCGGTCAGCTACAGGGGGTCAGACCTGTGTCTGTGGCAGAAGCATCCATTTTGTGGATCTGAGGCTCTTTTAAAATTAACCGCATTTCAGTAAAGTAACATGTCTTCTCCCTCTAGAGGGGTGGAATGCTATCCCCGTCGCCAGAACTGGCGAGGGGATAGTATTCCAAATCGTATGACACCTTACACGACATGGTTTGATAAAGCCAAACCATAGTTGCTATATAACCGCGAGGATTATAATGCACTTAAGAGTATATGGTATGGCATTATCCTGAAACAGCTTAGGGAGTTGTTCCCGACAGCTGCAGACAGGCTCAGCTCATGCTAGAGCTCCATCTCACATTAAACCACGCACTCTGCCTCCAGGATTGATGAGGCCTTCCATAGGAGTGGCTCACAGGTGTATATGTGTCCAGATATAGGTTTAGATATAGGTATACTATATCTAAGCAAGGGGTGATTACACCACCTTACCCCAGCTGAGTGATCAGCCAGTTGTGTCAATTTAAGAACCAGCCAGGGGTGGCAAAAGATATGCTGCAGCCCCTGGCAGGCCTTGGTGGCACCTATGCCCTGGGCACCTATAGTGCATGGTACAGGGGCTAACAAGGAGTCCATTTCCAATTGTGGTATGTGCCTCTAGCACATGTATTAATAATTTACTGAGAGAACAGCAGGCTGGGGGTCTGATTAGCAGGCCCACAGCCTCAGTAGTCGCAAACCAGTGAAGCAAAAAGCAAAAATTTGGGGTGACCTTAGGATAGCAGACACTACTCTCCTACATCGCTCCAGGCCCAAGATCACGGCCCGTGAGTACCACAACACCCTTAAGGCCGGGCTGCGTGCAAGAACCCCAGCAATGGCGAGAAGATCATGCTGTGTAAACATGTATAAATATGTATGCACAACCTAAATAGCTTCTACCTTTCTTCCTGTGTAATCTTGAGTGAATTAGCAACTTGTATACATGCAACTCTAACCTCTAGACTTACGTACTTACTACCATTTTTATGTGAATTTAGAGTTTGTATCTTCTATGTAATTCATGTACTCTGAAGTCCTAGTGAATTTTAACTGGTTCTATTGTAAAGCGCTCTGACACCTTCGGGTTAAGTTTGCGCTATATAAAAACACATAAATAAATAAATTTTCGAAGTCCATTTTATGAATGTAGACAAGCTTCAGGGGTAGTGATATTTCTGTAGGCAGAAGATACCATCCACATATATTGATGCATCCCTGTGGGTTTTACAGGCAAAGGTTCAGTGCTATTGCCACAGGTAGATGTGACTTGTGCTTGTTGTCTCCTTGCTTATTCCAGAATCGCAAAACTAAGCCAGGTAAACTCCAAGCTCATTGCTGGCTTTCTAGCATATGGCAGGCACACAGCAACAGTAAGTCACAGCAAGTTGTATGCGAATCTTTCTACCAATGTGTTCATGTAAATTGCACTTCCATTAAAGAAATATTGGAACATGGTATTGTGAATTTATACAGTGCAAGCATTTTCATGGCATTCTCATATTTTAATGTTTAAGGTTTTCATGCTAACAGTACTGAGGAGATTTTAATATATTTACCTCTTTCACAAACCACTGACAGAAAGCAGGGGAAATCCACTCCCTGGCATGGAAGCCACAGTCAATAAAAATGGCTTTTTTATTTGGAGCACTTTTTCCAACCTGTTGGGCAATAAAGAAAACCATTAGAGAGGTTGTTCCAGGTATGGCCGTGACAATTTATCGTGTAAGGCACATGTGTGGGAGGTATTTACCACAGGCCTAACACAGGACTGTTAATTCTTCCTCAAAAAAGTGTAATAGGTGAAACATCAACGTGCAAGTCTCATATTTCTGCTGTACAGTTATGAGTCACATTTCCAAGAATAGCTACTTCTGTATTTTTTTTTTGTAAACACATTTTATTCAGTTACATCTACTTGCTGTAATATTAAGATAATAACCAGCAGCATTTACTCTAACCGGTGGTCTTAACTGAAAAACGAATATTATTGCTATTTCTGCTGATATAGAAATATGATTATTTGCTGTCATTTGTTCTTGGCAGCTATTCTGCAACAGATAGTTAAAATCCTGAAACCAAACTGTTTCATGATGTCCTTTGTTTTGTCACTAATTGAGTCACACTCATTGATAGTCAATTGATAGTCAAACAAGTATGTCTGTAAGATATTAATGAATGTGCTCCTATACCTTTGTATTAAACAATGGAAGGAAATGTTAGTGCGAAAGCAAGTTAGCAAACTGTCTGGTTTTGAAAAGCATCATGTAAAAAAAAATGAACAGATGCAATTTTCCATTTCGACTAACTTATAGGGTACCATGGGACATTTGGCCAGATGCACAAACATTGAGTCGCAAATTGTGACGTTTTGCGACTCGTAATTTGTGACTTGCAGAATGTAGTGCACAACAGTGTCTCAGACACTGAATGCGATTTCTAATGGGGTCGCTAAAGACCTTTTTAGTAATGCACAAGCAGAAGAGGAGCCTTCCCCTTTGAGAGTGGCCAGCATCCCAGCTCAGATTTTAGTTGCTAAACATTGCTACATCTCTTAAAGGATCAGTATATGGAAATAACCCCAACAATAAGCCCCTTCCAAATAGTGATTTCTTATCTCAATTGGGCAGACCCAGCTATGATTTCAGCGCTAAATTCAGTCTTAGTAGGAGTAATGGTGTACCTCATTCAGATCTTCACAAAGGATCTTATACATTTACTTTTAACTATCCCAAGTGCCTCAATGTTACATTGTCCCAAAGTTCTGAACCATACAAAGTAGCACTAGCTGCTTGGGCCCTATGAATTTCAAGAACAGGGGACACAGGATAGAATATTGTATTTCTGGCGAGCCTATGGATAGCAGAGGACCTTTGATTCAGCAGAACAGTGCTCTTCGTGACTTGTAGATACCAAAAATGGGAATCAGATAACCTGACTCCAAAATACTCAAATTCCACAACTCTCTCAAAAGTGACGTCACCCATTAGCAATATTTTGTGCAGATTATTTGTACGACTGTATTTTTTTAAGCACTTATCTCTAGACCAGGGGTACTGCAAATCGAGGAAAATCTCTTTAGAAGAAACTTTGAACCCTTTTGAGTTTTAGCGATCAGTAGGGTATTGTCTGTGAAGAGTAAGGCCAGGGTATTGTGATCAACCAATGCAGGTGAATTTTTTTCACAACTAAGAAGATAGCCAACATAACTGTTTATAAAAAGGAGAAAAAGAGTTGGTGCCAAGACTCAAAACTGGCAGACTCCTCAAATAACTACTATTTCTCACTGAGTACCCTATTCGAGTCCTGTCATACCTGTAAAATGTAGCCACATTGTATTATTACTGCACCTAATGTATAATGCATGTAACAACATGAAATCATATGATTGTAAAGTTGTCTAAGGGCTACAATCCTTAGGTAAGCACAAGTTTGACCTTAGTTTACCTATTGATTTAGATAATGAGCCTCATCTTGTGTTGGCTGCCATACACAACATCCAATGGGTGCCAAATGCACCTTAAAAAGGTCTGTTGTATAATGTGCATTTATGCTTTTTTATATTTATTTTTTCTATTGCAGAATGATGACCATTGGAAGTGGTTCGGGCTAATCATTATGATGATGATCCCATTTTAAAGCAGTTAATAGGAGTTGAAATGTTGACACTCTTTTTTCTAGACAGATTATAACATTTTAATGAAAGAAGTGCTGACAGTGGAGCCTCTTATCTAACAGCAGCTAACCCGATTTTTCTACTCTATTGATAATTTACCCACTATTTCAGGTGGGAGCTGTGTGCACACTGTACAGTACCCACCGCCACAGTACTATCTCCCAGCCGGGACCATAATCATTCTTAAACAAAGCAAAGGTGCACCACCCAGAGATTCTAACAGCAAAGGCAAATCAATTGTCCATGACCAAAAAGAATAAAGAAGTCTTCGATGTTTCTTTTTTTCTTTTTTCTTTTTCCTTTATTATTATTCCAGGAGAAACAGAGCATTCAACACAACGGACAGCCGACGCGTTTCGTCCATTTACAGGACGTCTTCAGGGCATAATAATAGGGAGGGACCAGGCCCATCCAGGTGTATTCAATAGATCGTATAATGTCTTACTGGTTGTCATTCCCCATCAAGGGCAATATTTTGTACAAAGTAATTATCCTGTATTCCCTTGATAAAAAGTGGAATTTAGCGACAGGGCCACGTCCACATATGAAGGCGTCGTTCCACGACCTAAACAATATTACATTTTAAGCTGTTATCTTGAGTATATATCGCATCTGCCAACGCTGAGGGGGGGGGTCTAGAAATGAAATAAACGTATATTTTTTCACTGACCCGCTTGTGAGTGTGCTCCTGCTTGTTGTCGGCTGACAAAGGATTTATTGCTGACTGTGCTTTGGTTCTACAACACGGCTCACCACCGCGTCCAGGAAGCACCCAAGGTGTGTGGTGCGACGGCGGTGGAAAACCTGGCTTATATATATATATATATATATATATATATATATATATATATATATATATATATATATATATATATATATATATATATATATATGACAAAAAAGACAGTTTGTTACCCCTCACTGAAGGAAAATTAGCTGCACTATAAGGACCAACAGGCACTGCACTGCTCACGCCCACTGGGCGGGTCCTGAAGGTATTTTAAGTGCCGTGATGGTGACGCAAGTATTTAATCCAACAGCCCATGATTAAGTGCAGGAGTGCACGAAACGCGTCGGGCTTGGCCTGAGACTCTGTGGAGGTTTTCAGTTTCCCAGCTGTTGCTTTCCGCAAATAAAGCGCTCATATTTTTCCCCTCAAGCGTGTGCCTTCTTCGAGGAGACACCCTTTGTTGTTTGGATGTAAAACGGCCAGTCCTGCCGTGAATGAAGCCATGCCGCGGTGGAGCGGATCACAGCTGACATCATGTTGAAGTCAAGCATCATGTGAGCAAGAGGTGCGCTGCGAAAGTTCTTAGGAGCAGCTTGGGAGGATTCGGGACTTTTTCACTACCCACTGGGGAAATATTTGGTTTTAAAAAGACACTGTTTGTTACCCCTCACTGAAAGAAAATTAACCGCACTATAAGGACCAACAGGCACTGCACTGCTCACGCCCACTGGGCAGGTCCTGAAGGTATTTCAAGTGCCGTGATGGTGACGCAAGTGTTCAACCCAACAGCCCATGATTAAGTGCAGGAGTGCACGAAACGCGTCAGGCTTGGCCTGAGACTCTGTGGAGGTTGCCGGTTTCCCAGCTGTTGCTCTCTGCAGATAAAGCGCTGATATTTTTACCCTCAAGCGTGTGGCTTCTTCGAGGGGACACCCTTTGTTGTTTGTATATATATATATATATATATATATATATATATATATATATATATATTACCTACTGGCGGTCGCCAGTAGGTATATATAGTTAGGATTTTTTCTCTATGGGATTTTTGAAAATTCTATGTCTAATAACTTTGGCGTTTGTGGACGGAATTGGCTGAAATTTTCAGGAAAATGGAACATTTTGTTTCTGAGCAGCCCCTGAAAATTTGGGGGTGTTTCGTCAAGGGGGGGCCGAGAAAAAAGGGGGTCCCAAAACGTGTTTTTAACATTGAGTTTCCCATAGGGCGGTTGGCCTCACTTTTAGCCCGAACGGCTGAATGGATTTGCACGAAACTTGGCAAAATTGTAGGGACTGGTAGCCCGATGTGCCTTTGCTAGGTCTCAATATATGTGCTTCAGTGGATTTTGAGAAATTAACGTTCAAAAAAAGATATATATCTGTAACAGCGGACCGGGCAGCGCTCCGGTTCGCGGACTTTTCGCGGTACGGAGCTTTGTGAAGCGAAGCTGATTGGTTCTCCGGCGTCTGTGAACATTCCAAACAGTCCGTAGCGGCCGCCATCTTGTCTCTCGGTAGGATCGAGAGACAAGAGGAGGCCAAAGCGAAGGGGCAAATGACCATAAGGGGGCATAGTAGATCCTCGCTGACCCCCTAGGTTTGATGTGGAGGTTTTAAAAGGGCCCCGCGGGGCAAAAAAAAAAAATAATAATAATAATCGAACGGCTGAATGGATTTGCACGAAACTTGGCAAAATATTAGGGACTGGTAGCCCGATGTGCCTTTGCTAGGTCTCAATATATGTGCTCCAGTGGATTTTGAGAAATTAACGTTCAAAAAAAGATATATATCTGTAACAGCGCTCCGCTTCGCGTACTTTTCGCGTTACGGAGCTTTGCGAAGCTGATTGGTTCTCCGGCGTCTGTAAACATTCCAAACAGTCCGTAGCGGCCGCCATCTTGTCTCTCGGTAGGATCGAGAGACAAGAGGAGGCCAAAGCGAAGGGGCAAATGACCATAAGGGGGCATAGTAGATCCTTCCTGACCTCTTAGGTTTGATGTACCATTTTGCCAAGTTTGGTGTAATTCCGTTCAGCCATTCAGGCTGTAGACGTATGTAAATGTCCTATGGAAAATTGCATGGGGAAAACACATTTGAAAGTGTTGAAATTTAGAACCAATTAAAATGTTACTTTGGTTTTGTATTTGTGTGTGATGAAAGTTAATTGGTTATGTATATATCTCAAATGAGAGGAAACCACAGCCATTTTGTGATACTACTGTCTGAGGTACATTTGTGAGGAATTTTTGGTGGTGAATTTCTGGTGTTTGATTTACACAGTACTAACACTTCTCCTACTTTTAAAAAGGTGAGTTGTTAATTTGTAAGGGGAACTATGTTGTACACTTGAAGATAATTTGAAAAATGTTTTCTGTTATTTATTTGCAGTCCTTCTGTTATACTAAATACTTGATAAAGTTAGTTTTATATTATGTATTACTAAAAACGATAAATGAAAGTGATTATTTTTTTCTGCAATTTACAGCAAGCAATTTCAAAATAAAATGGCTCACAATGAAGAGACCGTGGTAATTTCTTTTGAATTGTCCACTACATTGATTGAAATTGAGAGCACCAATAATGAAATATTGTCACAAGGAGGAGATGACTTGAATGATTCCACTACATTGATTGAAATTAACAGCACCAATAATGAAATATTGTCACAAGGAGGAGATGAGTTGAATGATTTTTTGGATCAATCTGTTGATGGCGAATTTATCGAATGTTTGGAGACCATAGAGTTACAAGAATCATCATTGCAGACTTTTAATGAGGAGATTCCAGATGAGATGATTGAAGAGGAAATTACTGATGAGGACATGTTACTAGTTCTTTCAAATTTAGAAAATTCAGAAGAATAAATTTATATTTAGAAATCAAAAATTGTTTGAGACATTATTCATTTTTATTTTTAATTTATGAGGTTGTAGCGAAGTGATTGTAGTATAAAATGAGACTTATAGTATAGAGTGCAACATTTTTATGTTACATGGTAAGTTTACTCATATTTACTGCCCTTCTCCCACTATATTATCTCCAATGTGTATTTGACATCTCTTCTTCATCTCCGGCCTCCTTTCTCTCACTGTGTGTCTCTGATGCATCTTATCGCTGCTATTTTGTGTAATTACAGAAGAGAGTAAAATAAAATAGTTCGGAACCTGAAAAGGGGGCAAAGTAGAGTACCCCTCACCCCCTAGGCCTTCTCAGGCGGTCCCAAAAGGATCAGTTTCTGCTTTCCTGAGAGATTATGGTATGAGTTCCATATACCACAATAATTTGCATTACAACATGCAAGATATATATCTCCTATTACCAACTTTTGGAGATATTCGCGCTAAGCGCGAATATCTCCAAAAACTAACACCTGCCCTGAGCAGTTCTTAGCCATGTTATCCAATGGGAGGTGGATAACATGGCTAAGAGCATTAGCTCGGTAATGCATGAATATCGCTGAGTTTTCAGCGATATTAATGCATTGCGGTCGTTTTTTATCGCATTTGCGATAAACCTTGATAATAGCAAGGTTTATCTTCGATAATTTCTGACGATGCTTAGCGGTAAAAAATTTGTTGGTAAGCATCGTTAGCGATAAATATCGCTTAACTTTGGTAATATGCACCAGCGTCTGTTAACGTTCGATTCGAAGGAAATGAGGAAGTGTTGAAAAACATTGTTTGCGCCATCTTGCCTTTTTTGAAATGCCACACTTTTGTCGTGCACGGCAGCCATTTTAGATGCCTTGACCAGACCCACTCTCTGCACGCTGTCGATTCGTAGCATGGCTCCCCACCCTCGCAAGCATCTTCCCCAGGCACTGGTCACCCCCGCTCTCTGTGTTATGCATGGGCAATAAACCTCTCCCCATCTGCGCTGCTCTTCCCTGAGAATCACACTCTGTGCCCGCCCGACACCTCCCTTTCGCCCTATTCACTACCGCACCCTCTGACACTCCTCTTCCTCTGTGTCCGATTGTCCAGGCTATCAGCTAGCCCTGCAGATGTAGTTTATGGCCCCAGCTGTAAAGAATCACCCCTCTTCAAAGGAGTTATAGTAGATCAAGGCCCAGACCCGATGAGATCCGTCACACCACACGTGTTCCTACTATCTGAAAACCATCCTGTATTGTGATTGGGGAGGGGACCGAGCCTGAAGCGGAAGATTCCAGGGATGACTCTTTGTACATCAAAGTTTTTACATTTATGTGTCACATTAAAAATATATAGCACTCCAACAAAGTAGTAGGATTATAAAACTTTAATAACTTATAAATATATACAACAAAACAAAAACAGTAAAAACATTTAAACAACGAAGAGACCGTGGCAATTTCTTTTGAATTATGCAATACATTTATTGAAATTGACAGCACCAATAATGAAATTTTCTCACAAGGAGGAGATGACTTTAATGATTTTTTTGATCAATCTCTTGATGGCGAATTTATCGAATGTTTGGAGACCATAGAGTTACAAGAATCATCATTGCAGACTTTTCATGAGGAAATTCCTGATGAGGACATGTTACTAGTTCTTTCAAATTATGAAAATTCAGAAGATGTTGCCTGGGGGTGGGTCGTCAGTAGCAGTCTGTTGTGCGAATAGTTCCAAGGCAGCAGAACGCGCTGAAATCTAGATGGCACAAAGGTGATGTCTAGTAAGTTGCCGCCCAGCAAATAACGGCGTGGGGCGCCGCGGGGGTGAGTGAGTCCAGTAGGCACTACAGGTATTCTTACCGGCATTGCAGAATTACTGCTGGGGACAATGCCTGTGCTGTAGCAGGGTCACAGCAGAAACAAAAAGGATTCTGTTGAAGATGTTGTTGGTGTTCAATTTGAAAACAGTTCTGGTGTCAACTGCTATGCTAATGTAGTGGTTAATGTTTTGTTTTCTCTAGAAAATGTAAAAGAGGGGGAGGCAGTCCAAAGTTCTGGTAAAAGGGCAAATGAAAGGATCGGTGGTTTGAACTATCAGTCAAAAAGGGGAGGGGGTGCAACAATTTTTCCTACCGGGTCACAGTGTGCTTTCACCGGAACTGAGGTTTGCAGGATTCTAGTAATTCAAAGTGAGGCTGGCGCCAGCATGGGAGCACCGACGTCCCGCGGATACAGTTTCGTCACTCCACGGGCGATCATGGCAGTCATTCCCCATCAGGGGTGTCTGCGGGGGTCGGAGACTCCCGCGGCTCCTCTAGAATCTTCAAGGTCGTGGAGGACTACTGTGGTGGAGTCAACCAGTGACCGGGCCATTTCTTTATGCTCTTGCCACGTCGATCGCCATTTTGAGAGTTCGGTAGCTACTGGCGATCGCGGGGTCAAATGAGCGGACGGGCTCCACCCTGCCAGGCGAGACGTTGCAGCATCGCCACAGTGGAAGAACCCTTTTCCGGGCGCCTGGAGCGCTGAGGGTGCAGGTGGGAAGCCTCCACTGGGGAGGCGGGAGAGGCCTGTTCGCACCGTCTCTCCCTCCCAGTGCACCCCACGGCGTCTCGCTTGAGATTTGTTATGGCCGGACCAGGCGATGAGGACGAGAGGGGGGGGGGGTCCGAGGCATGTGCAAGACATTCCCCCCCAGTGTTGTCGCAGCCATTATTCAAGAAAGAAGAAGTGTCCCGTCCGTCTTCGGGCCGGGCTTCCGGTGGATGTCGACCGGACGCCCCTTGCTCTGGCCCCATGAACGGGTTCCTTGGTTTATCGGCTGCAGCCGGATCCCATCGGCCCCAGCCGTTGGTGGCCGGACTGGTAGAGAATGTGGCGGGACTACCTGAAACTGTCAAGGGCCACCGCGGCCGGACTGGGAGAGAGAGGGGAGGGTCGAGGACACAGACATTCCCCCCCCTGCAACTCTCCAGCGTTGTCAATCCCCCTGGCCGGGTCCCGCTGGCCTCGGCCTCGGCCTCTCCTCCGGCTACACCCTACGTGATGATCTCCGAGGCGTGGCAGCAGGACCCGCCTTATATGTGTTGTTTCCGGCTGGGCGTAGCCGAAAACCTGTTGCCCTTTGGAAGTTTCTAGAATGGGGCGGATGTCTGCTGACTTCTATCTTTCCCAGTTTGCCGTTATTTGGCCGTGGCAGGCGGTGGGACAGACACGTTTTGGGGCAGTGAGGGGCGATGTTTTCAGGTTTTTTATTACGGGCTTACTTCTAACGTTTCTTGTTTCTAGGACAATAATAGGTTTTATCATTACGTATTGTTATCGTTTCTTTGTTTGTTATTTAATAAAAAGTTCATCAGTGGCCTACTGATTTTCGTTTTCCTATTCTTTTCTTTCCAGGTTGTTTCATGCTAAAGTTTCTGTTAACAGGATACAGTGATCACTTCGTTATTATTGCATATGTCCTTTTCACTAGGGGTGCTCTCTTGTTGGGCCAGATATCTCTAGTAAATGGTCCGGGTGAAACAGGTGCATCAATCAGTGGGGAGTAGATAGGCATGACAGATTACAACGGGGGAGAAAGGTCCGCATTACCTACCCTTTCACTACTTGTAAAGATTTTCCTACGTTTATTTGCAAACAGGGAATACCTCCAAAAAGAACTAATTCCCAAACAGTCAATGTTCGGACAATCAATCAATCAATGAGGAATGAAATAGGTACGACGTGTTAAAGGCTTGCGTTACCTACCCTTCACTATCTGCAAAGGGAGAGAGAATATTCCTATTCTTCCTTGTTTGCAGGCAGAGAAGATCCTTAAGAGAACCAACTTCGAACAATTCAATGCTCGATTCAAACAATCAACAAGGGGTACTGTGAACACAAATGAACGCCGCTTATGTACATACACATTGCTATTTTCAACAGGTTGTTCCTAATGTTTCTATTTTAGCGAGGTCAAAAAGAGATCCCATTAGTGGCCTACTGATTTTGCTCGATTCCTTTTGTTTTTTTACATGATTTTTCGCTATCTGCAAAGACTAAACAGAGTATTGCGACTCTGTGCTTGTTTGTAAATAGAGAATGAACCAAAGAGAACAATCAATCAAATGGAGAGAGAAGCAGGCACGACGGATTACAACGGGGGCAAAGGCCTGCGTTAACTACCCTTCACTATCTGCAAAGAGAGAGTACTCCTAATAGAAATGAGGGGTGGGGGGCAGCATTCAAAGCAGATCAGTGTGCATAAACACGAAAATGTTTTTACTTACCACGTACTTGACATTCGACAGCTTATGATATTTGCTATTAAAAAACCATTGAAATTCACTGAAAAAACCATAGGTTATAGACCATATATAGTTAGGAATTAGCATTTACCAAACCTTGAAAATTCACTGAAAAAACCATAGGTTATAGACCATATATAGTTAGGAATTAGCATTTACAAAACCTTGAAAATTCACTGAAAAAACCATAGGTTAGAGACCATATATAGTTAGCTGGACATTTTATTGACATAAAACCAATGAAATTCCATATATAGTTAGTTGCACTAACTATATATCGCGCACCCGCAATCCACTGCTGATGATGTCACATATTACATCATTCATGACATGGTCAGTGACATCACTGATGACATCACTGATGACATCTCAAATGACATCACTGATGACATCACTGATGACATCTCATTTGACATCAATGACCACATCACTGATGATATCATTCATGTGACAATACAATGCATCTCCTCACATTTTAATATAACCTCTGTTTCACCCAGTGTTAAATACAGAGTATAATTTTTGAAACCATTGACACACCAATACTAGTTACTACGTACGCACTCACTGATTGCTACGTCTACACACACCTTCACTCATTCACCCATACAATCATTCATACATACAATCACTCATCTTTACAACACTATCATATGCACTCATACACCTATACAGACACTCACAGTCTGCCACTCATCCATGGAGTTACTCACACACCTAGTCAGTCCTGTAAAGAATCAATGACACTTCCATTTTCTTGTCTATACAGTTAAACATAGAGCACCTTACATTTTCAAACATATACTAACACATACTTACCTTCTTATACAATCATTGATACAAGTACACATTGATCTGCACAGAGTCACACACCTCCCAGCTAGCCACACACACACTCAGTCTCCCATACAAATACTTGGGCAATCAATCAATAACCCATATAGTTACTCATATAGCTACTGATCAACACATGCAGCAGTTTACAGAACAACAGACATAATGATGCACAAATTAAGACAGTTTAGTCACTAACCCATGCACTCAGTGAGACACATTTAATCACTCACTCATACAGTCAGTCATGCACCTACTAAATCCTTCGTCCAGACACTTACACATCCACTCATTCTTCAATATGTAAGACATAATTAAACTTTACAGAAACAAAAAATCACTGGATGTTGTTATCAGTGATGTCATCAGTGATGTCATTTGAGATGTCATCAGTGATGTCATCAGTGATGTCACTGACCATGTCATGAATGATGTAATATGTGACATCATCAGCAGTGGATTGCGGGTGCGCGATATATAGTTAGTGCAACTAACTATATATGGAATTTCATTGGTTTTATGTCAATAAAATGTCCAGCTAACTATATATGGTCTCTAACCTATGGTTTTTTCAGTGAATTTTCAAGGTTTTGTAAATGCTAATTCCTAACTATATATGGGCTATAACCTATGGTTTTTCAGTGAATTTTCAAGGTTTTGTAATTGCTAATTCCTAACTATATATGGTCTATAACCTATGGTTTTTTCAGTGAATATATATATACATATATATACATATACCCCATATTTTCTTACTTTCGCTCAATCCACCACTCAGTAAGTGCCATGAATTACATATCTCCTGGTACAGCTTCATGAAGGGAATGGCTACCTTGATTTTGTTCTTTCCTCATTAGAAAATGTAAATACTTACAACTTTATTAGGACTCAGAGTTAGATGCATGGGTATTCTCAGGGATCCTACTGGCTTGTTTTCATCATTATATTCCCATTTCACCGCCAATATTAGGTCTTTATTTAGCCCATTATCAGTTTCAATGAAACAAGCACATACTCCCATGATCTGATATGTATGTTACTTAAATCTGAATGTAAAATACAAACTGGGAAAGAGAGAGTTCTTGAAAGAGCTATTGGATCAAAGAGTTCCAGAGAGAGACCATTAAATAGAAGGTGCATTTGCCTTGGTTGGCCACCACAGTTTAAAAAAAAAGAAAAAATAACAAGAATTCTGAAAAATACCTTGAGAATGTAGATCGGGCGATTCTCATATGTTGTTCCAATTTGTGAACGACTCACGAGAGATGGATTCTGAAAAGCAATATCCGCAGTCCAGGAAACAATCTGTGCAAAGATATTCAGATAGGTTATGGGATATCAAGGGGGTCGTGCAACCATACAAATCATCAATACAATAAAATATATCTAAATTACTCATTTTACCGTATTATAGTCATTATATTTTTCATAGCTGTGAACAGCACGAATCTTGCTATCACGCTCATTATCCAAGGCAGCTTGCAGGTCATCAATCAGTATTCTACAATAAAATTGGACATATGAGACATTAGACCTTCTGGAGATTGCGAAAAAATAATGAGTGGGTTAACTATGTGAGCGAAATACGATCTTATAATGTTGTGATGGGAACAAATAGAACGAGCAATTCAATAATACACCAAGAAAACAGCAAGAAATCAAAGAACTCAAACAAAAGCAAGAGATAGATAAACGCATTGCATAACAATCGTGAAAGATAGTATAGTTATAATTCGCTTTCATGTGCTAAAACATTGTGGTGTAATAAGCAAGACATTACTTTCAATAATGATAATTATTCCAATTACAGGGCTCCTTGCTCATTCCCACCCACTTATTCCCTTCGTTACACCCAACACATTTACAGCCTGATTCATCATTCTCCCGTTTTGCGAGCCCCTAATAGCGATTCATAACGAATCGCTATTAAGGACTTGCAAAACGGGATTCATGTAGGAATTGCAATAAATATTGCGATTCCTACATGTTCCTTATTTGCGAGTAGCAAATTGCTAATCGCAAATAAGAAATAACTCCCCATTCATTCCTATGGGCCAAAAGGCCCATAGGAATGAATGGGGAGTATTCCTTATTTGCGATTAGCAATTTGCTACTCGCAAATAAGATAGCGATTTAAAGGGTACCAGGGGTGTCCAAAGAACACCCTGTAGCACCCCTTAAATGCAAATTGAAACAGGTGTTGCGCACACACATGTCCAAAGGACATGTGTGTGTGCAACATGCAACTTAGAAAAATGCTTTTAAAAGCATTTTTCTAAGTTTTCGCTATTTACCACGAGGTTTGACCTCGCGGTAAATAGCGGGCCGAAATTGCGAATTCGCAATTTTTAAATGGATGATGAATTGCATTTAAGGAATCTCAAATAGAGATTCCTTAAATGTAATTCGACGCAAAATAGCGAAATCGCTATTACCGATTTTTGCATTTGGGATGATGAATCCCAAATGCAAAAATAGCGCTCGCAAAGGGCCAGATTCTCAGAATCTGGCCCTTTGCGAGCCGATTTCGGCTTGATGAATCAGGCTGTTTGCTCTTTAACATGTCTTACTGCGCTATATGGTACTATACAACCTATGCTTTCAACAAAAACCTAAAACATGCCTTTTAGGCTGCATTTGTTGGAGGTCTATGGGTGTTTGTAGATCTGTGTGAACAAGTGCATATTTGCATGCATGTTTCCATATGTGCATGGATGTGTGCACGTGTGTAGGCACGACACAAAACTCATTCTTATTCCCATTGCCACTATTTGTTTTCTTAGAACTTAGCAATATGATTGTCATACAATTCTATCAATGGGAATTAAACCTTTTCTATTCCATTCAATATTTTGAAATTTTAAGAGTGTATTTTCATGTTTTCTTGCGCCGAATGGCACCAGAAGCATTTTTAATATTCTGAATAATTTTACTAGTCCTGATTGTGCTAAGAATCAGACACTCCTACTCAGGATGTTTGTGATAGCCTGGCAAGGTTTTTCAATGATAAAATTAAAATCATCATTGATGGTCTTGGAGCGACTATGATAAAGGAGGAGGTTGAGGGCATAGAATATAAGGGGCATGTCAAGGGAAATCCAAATGATGTTAATGAGGTAGGAGGTGAAGAGATGCTGCTCACCTTAACTGATTTTGAGATACCATCGGAGGAGGAGTTTGGTAAAATGGCTCTGGGTATTTCTTCGGGGTCGCCTTTGGACCCCTTACCACATAAGGTGTGGAAGGAGTTGGGAGTAGAACTATTCCCTACTCTCCACCTTATTGTAACCAATCTCTTCTTAGTGGAACAGTACCGACAGGGTGGAAACAGGCTTTGGTAACCCCGCTATTAAAAAAGAAAACTTTGGATCCAGACTGCCCTAAAAATTACAGGCCGATCTCCCTTTTACCTTATCTCGCTAAGATCGTAGAACGTCTGGTCAGTAGTGCTCTAAGTACCTGGAAATCAATAGAATCCTAGAGGATGTGCAATTTGGGTTCCGTCCAGCCCATGGTACGGAGACGGCATTAGTGACGTGATGGACGAGCTTCGTATGCGTGCAGACAGAGGTTAAGCTGTGGTTTTGATCCTGCTTGACCTGTCTGCCCCATTCAACACGGTCAATCATGCCACTCTTTTGGAGAGACTTAAAGAGGTGGGAATAGCAGGCACGGCTTTGAGCTGGTTCCAAACCTTTCTATCTAATAGGAAACAGGCAGTGGCGCTTCCCCTATCAGTCGGATTTTATTGACATCTTGCATGGCGTTCCGCAGGTCTCTGCGCTCAGCCCTATCCTTTTTAATATTTATATGAAACCTTTAATTACTGTTATAAGGTCACACAATATCAAAATTGTAAATTATGTGGGCGATACCCAACTAATTCTCTCCTTAGAGGGAGAACAGTCCACAACGCTGGAAGTGTTTCATGAGTGTCTTCGAGATATTACCCAATGGCTGAAGGGGAATTCGCATCAGTTTAATTCAGAGAAAACTGAGACTCTCTACTGTCCAGTAGGGTAAAACCCCATGGGGCTTCCTCCGAACTTCTGGCCATTAGCATCAGCCAGTCCAGTGGTGCCTGTCGAGAAGGTCCGTAACCTGGGTGTTATGTTCAACAGTAAGTTGACTCTCGGATCGCAGGTAAAAAAAAACATGGGGAGTTGCTTTGCCATTATTAGAGCCCTGAGCAAAATTCTTCCACTTCCCCCAATTCATGCACGAGCATTGATAGTGCAATGCACCTTTGTAAGTAGATTGGACAACTGCAATTCCTTATTGCTTGAATCCCCAAGATATTTACTGGATAGGCTCCAGAGGATTCCAGCAATAACAGCTAAACTTGCCCTGGGGAAATCAAGATGTTCTTCTACCTCCTTAGCTTTGGCTGAGCTGTATTGGATCCCGATACTTCAGAGAGTCCAGTTCAAATCTCTTTGTATAGTTTTTAAAACCCTGCATGGACTTGGGCCGACACTGCTGAGGAGGAAATTTGCTTGGTATGTTCCGGAGAGAAGCCTTTGTTCTTCCACAGCGAGATTGGTAAAGGTGCCTAGGTTTAAAAAAATAAAATTAGGACATAGTGCTTTTGGCACCGCAGTTGCACGACTGTGGAAGAGGCTCCCTTTGGAGCTGAGACAAATGGAGGATCTTCTCCTTCCCAGAAAGAGATTAAAAACTTGGCTCTTTCCTAGTTCGTAATTGGTCACTCTTGCGTCTCCCATAACACTTATCTGATTGTACACTGTTGGTTCAGCGCCAGGATGCCTGTTAGGTGATAGAGCGCTCTATAAGTGTTATAAATAAAACAAATAAATTAAACCCACCCAAAATAAATGAAATGTATAATCACTCCCACTACAGTCATTATTGTCACATAACTGCTATCAGATAAAGAAGATAGCAGTTCCCTCAGAGAAAGAAGTAACAAAGTTAGGTAAAGACGTTTGAAAGGAAATTCAGAGAACCGTGCTCGGTGGCAACGTGTGATTGCCTAATTAAGAGGGTGTTATGAATGTAGAATAATCATTTAGTGGAATCTGTCTGAAGCTGTAGGAACATTGGGTTTTCACAGAGAAAAAAACATGAATTGCATTTTGGCATGTTGTCTACAAAACATCTTTTCTTTCTCTTCTCTAAAGACTTAATAATGTCTTAAGCTCAGTTAACTCCTTTAATTGCATTTTTATGTCATATTAAAATGAGTGTCTATTTGTAAGATGTGTGTCAAAACAATGTAATCCCATGTTATCAGGATGTTTTAGGTGGAGTTGGTAATAATTCGTATAATTTGCAGTTGAGAAATTATGCGAAATTACAGCAAAACGACTTGAGGTTATATGTAATTACACGAAGAGAGTAACCAGGGATTTAATGCTTTTTTCAGCCCAAAATGCATTATTGTGGCAAAAATGGACGCAAAAACGCCTTTTACAGTATGAAAATAGCATAAATTCAACAGAACACAAACAGTAGCAGCTACTTGCGTTTACTAAATTCATTGTTCCTGGGCTTCTGCAGGAGGATCTTTGCCCCCAAATGACTCTTATTTATGTGAGCCGGTGTAATTGCCCAGGCCTAGTATTTAACCCTTAAAATACGAGGTTATACTCTAGCAATCTTTGACATTTCACCATTTTACCATTCATGCCTTTATTTGTTACCTTTCTTCACCAGTATTAATAGCATAAACCACTCGGAGCTTTGTACTTAAGCAAGGTAATTACTTGACAACAGCAAACCACACAGGGGTATATTCACAAGAACGTGTGATAACTACCGCAAGAGTATTGTAACACAACTTTGGACATCGCAGTCTATCATGGGAAAATAACCCAGTGTCAACGTGGAATTCATAACAAGGTGTTAGCATGCGATATTCTCCCGTAACCGCGGACTATTTCTGCGATATAACCACTTAGATGGAGACAATAACGCAAACCACAAAACCAAAAAACCTGCGATGGGCCAAAGCGCAATGAGGAAATCAGCAATAAGCAGTGCCAGACGTGCAACACACACCTGGCAGGTGGGAAAAATCAACATAAAAATAGAAAAAACACCCATAAACACAAACTTACCAACACCCAAGCACCATGGAGGCAGCCGGAGCAGGCACAGTGGACGAGAGCAACCCCACAAGCACCCCAGATGACCAGCCCAGGACCTCGGGGACAGCGAAGAGCAAGGGCAAGAAGAAGAGGAAGACGAAGTTCAGTCCGCAGGCGAACAGGATCATAGTCACGGAGGTGATGGAACACCATCAACAACTGTTCGTCACCTCCAACGTGTCATTGAGCACCAAAAATGGAATATGGTGGGACATCGTGGACAAGGTGAATGCAGTTGGAGAGCACAAGAGGACAATGGACAAGGTCAAGAGGTGATGGAATGACATCAAGCGGAGGACCAAGGAGAAACTCTCCACCAACCAGAAGACAGCAACGCAGATTGGAGGTGGGGGCCCAGCACCACAGCTTGAGCTGGATGACATGGAGGAGCTGGTGTCAACAGTCATCAGTGTGGAGACTGTGGCCGGAGTCGGGGGATCAGACACTGCTCGACAGGACACAACATAACCGCAACAGGGTGAGTGACCACCAGGTACTGGGGGGACGTCTGGGGATGGGCACAATGGCACACATGCACAATCAAGCAGAGCTCAGTGTACTCCCACAATGACTATGGGTCCTCGCCCAGAACTACAGACTGTCACAATGTACAATGCCATGCTGTTTGAATGTCAACATGTACCATGCGGCTACATACATGTGGACACATTGTAATATACCATCTCCCCTTCACATCACAGGGGCACCATCAACACCTCCTGCAGAGCAGTCTCAGCCACTCTTCACTGATGACGAGAAGGACAACACTAACATCGACAGCCAAACCTTCCAAGACATCATTGACCTCATCCGCCACTCACCTCCAGGATCAGGGCAACCCAGCTACATCGAGGAGACCCCACCCACTACCCAAAGCTCTCAGTAGGAGGCACCCTCAGCCCCAGAACTCCCCCAAGACCCCCGGCAAAAATACATTGCCTTCCAACGCCGTGTGCTGGAGTGCCAGAGGGAGACTGCAGAGAAGGTGCGGTTGGGCTTCGGCATCATGGCAACCCAACTTGACGCCATCCTTGGGTGTGTAGGCCCGCTCCATGGTCTCCAACAAGCCCTGACTGACATCGCTGGAGTCATGACGTGTAAAGAAGAACACCTGTCTGCTCAGAGTGCCTCCTGCATACCAGCTGTGAGTTGGCACACATTCAGAGGCTCATGGAGGACATGGTGTGGATGGAGGCCGAAAGGATGGCAGCCACCACTGCAAATCAGTGGAATGCAGCTGGGATCTACCATGCCCTGCAGATCCTCATCATGGCATTGCTGCCACAAGGCGTGGTGATGATGAATGCTGCTGGCCCCACACCATCAACATCTCCGCCCCCTGGTATGTCTCTGCCTCCCAGTGCGGCAGTCCTAACCTTTCCAGCACCTGATGTGTCAGTGCAAACACAGTGCAGCTGACAATCCACCTCCGGCCCCTGATGTGTCTGTGGCACACAGTGCTGCAGCCAGTACAGCAACACCCACAGGTGGGGCAGAGCACTCATCCGAGGACGTGGATGTGCCTGTGATCAGAAGGACTCAGTAGCATTCATTTCCTCCAGCTAGCCTGTTTCTGCTTGGTCCCGCACATGGACTCATGAGCTTCCACTGATCCCCGATTCACTCAGATGTACTCACCTCGGACAGCGAAATGAATTGCCACATCCTGTTTGATGACCAATGACACAGCGATCAGACTGCGGGCTGTACCCTTCCTCTTACGCAGTACTTGTCATACCCGGATGACTCTGGCTGGCCCTCCATGAGCCTATATTGTGTAGTGTGCTCGGCATTGCCCTGTACCACTCAAGCTGCAGAATTGCACTGGATGTGCAATAAACATCCAGTGATGCACTGCTGTGTCATGTCTTTCATCATTCATGTATGTATGTGTGGATGAATGTAGGGACAGTGATTTCCCTTGCGTCAATGATGCTCATCCTGTGGGATGCCAGTCAGAAAGTGCTACATGGCAATTTGTGTAACGGGTCCCGTGGACACCACAACAGGGACACACGCATCAGCAACTTCCTTGTCCAGACATGGACTGAACCACGCCCAATACCCACGAGTCATTTTTGCAAGCCCTGCGCTGTTCCGGCGTATGGCATGCCAGACTACTCCGCTAACGCTCCGAGGGAGGGACCTCATTGCTACCCGTCGCAGGCGTACTCGCTGGTGGTGTGCAGGTCACTGGTCTAGTTGTCAGCATGTCACAGCCACTCCCCGAGGGCAGGTTTGCACGCATATCACGCCCATCTGGCACAGGCGTCACATGCCATGTGACCCCACAAATATAAGGGGCCGACGACGTCACATACCCCTCTGCCGGTGGTGACTGGATGACGGACCGAGGCCTTGAGGCCGGTATGGTCCTACCACCATGTGGCACTGGCTGGGGTTGAACAGGGTTTGTGCACACGCTGCAATGCGGCCGGCACAGGCACCATGCCACGGGACGCTGACTGGGGTTGAACAGGGTTTGTGGCACATGCTGCATTGCGGCCAGCATAGGCCCCCGCCACGGGACGGTGACTTTGGGTGCACTGAGTCATTGGCTCCTTAAGCTGCTGAGCGGGTGTGTAGCCTGCGATGATGCCCCGTCCCGGTGGTCTGGACTGCTCAGGATTTGTGTGCCTTGCTGGACCGCAGTGTAGGCCGAGCCAATGGGCTGCGCGGGCCTACCGCCATGTGGTCTCGCTTTCAGGATCCCAGAGTTAGTGGCATCCATTGGGCCGAGCGGTTTTGCAGCCTGCAATGGTGGCAGGTGCCCTGGTATGTCCTATGCCATGGAGTAATCAAGACCCAGCACCACACATGAGACCTGGTGCCTGCGCAGCGTGGCTGCATGTTGTGGAGGGTGCCATGTCCGCGGGCCCCGGGCTTGTGGCTTGCAGCGGCTCGTGGTGGGACATCCTGACTACACGCCGGTGGTGGAGGGTGAGCAGTGAGGCCCGGGTGTGCATGGGCGGGCATGCTCCAATGTGCAGCGGGAGGGGCTGGGGTGCCTCTGCTTGTCTGTGCATGGGTCAATGTTGCCGGGTGCAACTGTGTGTGCTGTGCCAGTAATGTATCTGGACTCTTTTTCAGATGACGGCTCTGACTCTGATGTGTGACCTGGTGCACTGCTATACATACCGGCAAGTGGTTGGAGATACACCGGTGGCAGCAGGTGAGCAGTGTGGCCTGGGTGCGCAGGTGCGGCACTCTCTCTCTGCCCCTCTCTTCTTCTCTCTCTGCCCCTCTCTTCTTCTCTCTCTCTCCCCTCTCTTCTTCTCTCTCTCCCCCTCTTCTTCTTCTCTCTCTCTCTCCCCGTCTGCTTCTCTCTCTCTTGCCCTCTCTTCTTCTCTCTCCCCTCTCTTCTTCTCTCTCCCCCTCTCTTCTTCTATCTCACTCTCTCCCTCTGATCTTCTCTCTCTCTCTCCCTTTCTTCTTCTCCCTCTCTTTCTCTCTCCCCCTCTCTTCTTCTCTCTATTTCTCTCCCCTCTCTTCTTCTATCTCTCTCCTTCACCCTCTCTCTGTCCTTTGATGTGCGTGGTGAGGGAAGGTGGAAACTGACTATATGGTTACCCCACTTTTTGCCTAATGTTTTGCTGGTTTTCGACTTAGTTGGACTGGGATCCTGCTATTCAGGGCCCCAGTCTATCTGCTTTCTTTATAAAATGGATTCCATGTACTTTAGGTACATACAAGATTGGCTACTGGGTCACCTTTGTGAGTCCCTGTATATGGTACCTTAGGTACCCAGGGCATAGGTACCCCAGAGGCCTACCAGGGGCTACAGCATGTATTGTGCCACTCCTGGTTATCCTTCCAAACTGACACCACAGGTCTGCACTTGCAGCCTGGGTAAGGTGGTGTAAGCACCCCTTACTTAGATATAGTATACCTATATCTACCTTATACATAGACACATAGTAACCTATATGTCACTCCTATGGCAGGCCTTGACAATCCTGAAGGCAGAGTGCTTGGTTTTGTGTGAGAGGGTGCCCTAGCATGAGCTGAGCCCCTCTCCAGCTTTCGGAACCATCTCCTTATAGCTGTTCTATGATATAGCCATACCATATACTCTTAAGTGCATTATAATTCTTGCGGTTAATGCTAACTTTGGTTTGGCTTTATCAAAACATGTCGTGTAAGGTGTCAAACACTGCCTCCATGTATTTCCCATTTCAAACCGGTTGCTTGGGCACTCAGCCCCAGCTCTGGTGCAAAACTGGACAAAGGGGAAGGGGTGTAACCACCCCCTCCCCAGGTCCACCCGTAGGAGGGACCTTAGAGTTAGTCCAACCCCTAAACTTACTATAAGTATAGAACCCCAGTCCCTAAGACTTTAGATTACCCTGGACGAAACACTGCAACATATATCTTGGTCCTTTGACATTCCAAATCGACTGGAAGATGGGTGAAATCTCCCTTGTGGTCAAGGAGTGACCACCCTGTTCAAACAGGCACCAACTGCATCTTTGCCGGTCTGCATTTTTGAGGCTCCTGCCAGATCCCGAAGAATCTGCGACACAGGACATGGACTTCCAGACATCTCTGAAGCTGACCCAAAATCCCAGCAAAGCTGAGACCCGTAGCTGACACGTGAGACGTGGGACCGGACCTCCTGGACATGGTGTATTTTTGCAACTGCACCTACTTCCCGCGGTATCCCGAAGTTGTGCATTGGGGTATTTGAAGCCCCTGCCCGAGCTACTTTTGCACTGAAGTACAGAGGCTAGCACTCCACGAGTGACCCGTGAGTCCTCTTTTTTCACCACAGCTCGAGGCACCTTCACGGTTCCTAGTCAGTTGGCTAGTGAGCCCCCACAAAGGCCAATCCTTTGTTTCTTGAGCTTTCCTGGTTGCTCCAGACGTGCTCACACTCCTCTCCAAAGGAGGAGTCCCTCAGACCTTGCTGGTCTGCACCGAAGCCAATCTTTTTATCTTGCATGGGTTGCTTTTGCCCAGGCTTGTTGGGTCCAATCCAGATTTTGACACTGCAGTCAGCTAGATCCTTTGTGGGACAGCTCAAATCCAGCTCCTGTTTGTGGTTGATGCCTTTTGGTCCTCATGGCTGAAGAGTCAAGCTTCACCTCTTCCACCTGAAATCACCTGACATCAGTTGGCATCTTCTTCTCGCCATCCTGGTCACTGGCTAGTGACCCAGACTCTGTCCCCTCCGCTTTTAGGTTCTACACATCTCTGATCCACCCCTGAATCCACCCGGACACTTTTCCTCTGGTCGCCTGCAGCATTTCTTCGCAGCTCTCTATAGGAATCGACTATGAAACTCGACACCAAAAGTCACCTATGCACCCGGCTTCCATGGATGAGGTAACTTGAGTGCTCCGGTGGGTCTTGACTCTTGAAGTGTCCTAGTCTAAAAGGGTTCTATCATAGTTCACCTCTAAGATCCCTTAATCTTTAAAATTGTAACTTGTTCGTTCTCTGTAGAAAATCAATGGTGATCCACTGCTGTGTTTAGACACTGCACGCGTCCCCTGTGGGCCTCCTGCATCCTAACCTTGGGTCGTTATAGGTAGCCCCAGCGGTTCTACAGGCCCTAGGCCTGCTTTCTAACTCTCACGTGGATCTTATACCACTATTTTTGTATATGGTTTGTGAGGCCTCTAGGGAATAACGTATACTGTGCAACTTATCATATGCTAATTAAGTTCCTTGTATTGTACTTTTACCTCTGACCTCATAAAGAGTCCAGAGAGGTTGTGTTTAGAATAAATACATATATATTTGATATATACCTCATGTGGTTTTCTTTCATTTGATCATTCAAGAGATTATAATTGGTAAAACAACCAGCTTAACTTGCCTCTAAGTCTTAGCCTTAAGGCTGCTCTCCACAGCTACCACTAGGATAGCTTTCTATAAGGTTGACTTTATAACCTTGATTAAACCAATCGTTCAAAACACTAGACAGTATAAGATTTCACGTTCTATTTTTAATTCTGATTCATGGAATTGTGATCCAACATTTTATGCAGAAAAAGACATCATAGATGTGAATCTTATTATACATTTATACAAACTACGTGAGAGACAACAATAATTGTACTTTCAAATTAGGTTAGTTGCAAATCACATATGCTATTTACACATTTCTTATTAGGAAACCATAATTAATAGTTGCTCATAAATCAAATAGATGGATTTGCTGATGACATGATGCCCAATGCATTTCGGGACCTGGAGGTACCCTTCTTCAGGGGAAATAATTTGTGATTTGCAACTAACTAACAACTAACCTAACTTGAAAGTACAATTATTGTTGTCTCTCACGTAGTTTGTATAAATGTATAATAAGATTCACATCTATGATGTCTTTTTCTGCATAAAATGTTGGATCACAATTCCATGAATCAGAATTAAAAATAGAACGTGAAATCTTATACTGTCTAGTGTTTTGAACGATTGGTTTAATCAATATTATTGTTGTTGGAAAAGGGATTCTTTTCCCATAGGAACAGTGCACACTACAAGTAGGTTTCTCCTACTTAGTTATTTCTTTATAATCTTTGTGCTAGCCAACACAACTCTGTAGTGTAGCACCCTTAGTAGAGATAGACTCGTTTTTTTTTATTTATTTATTTATTTTTTTATTTCAAATCTTTTTTATTAGGAAGTCAAACATACAAAAATAAAATCAGCTCGCATGAAATATACGATGAAATCAGCTCGCATGAAATATACGATGAAATATACGATTAGTAATGCATGGACAGATACAGTTAATGCAGACAATATTAAATAGTGAGATGCTTATTACATGGTATATTCGCAGGAAATACACATTCGTTTCATATAGCAGTAGAGCATAGATAGCAGTGTATCAGATATCCATGCATACAATCTCTGTGCCACGGAGCAAAAACAAATAGGAAGACAAAGAAGACAAGAGAGGAGAAGAGGGGAGGAGGGCAGACAGAGAGAGGGGGAGAGATAGAGAGAGAGAGAGTAGCAGCAACAAGGTTTGGAGAGATTTCTTAAGTCCAGGCATACATCATACGTCATATATATCAGAAGTGGTGCCCGATGTACCAACAGCGAACCCGCCGGGGCAAAGTGAAACCCTGGTAGTGCGCTTAGGGTGGGTCATAACAGAGTTCCAAAGAGTCAAGCAGACTCCAGAGTTTGGTATGAGGTTTTTGCCAGGGGATGAGTGTGATTCGTCATTATCCGCACCCCTCAGGGAAGACAGCCATTCCTGCCAGTGTGTGAAAGAGACGTCAGAGGCGCTCTTCCACTTGCTCAGGATAATTTTGCAAGCCAGTGTGAGCATTAGGTCCAGGAGGTGTCTGTCCTGCTCTCTAGGGATATTCGGGTCAATCGCACCTAGCAGAATATATGTGAAGTCCCTTGGTGGTTGGTAACTGAAGGTTTGATGGATATAGTCAAAGATCTTGTCCCAGATAGACTAGTTTTGACTTAATTAGACCGAGTGCTCCTCTTTCCCCTCCTTGAGTGACTTTATAACCTACCATCAAGAAGAGTCATTTGGACTGGTGCACGGTGCCCACTAGAATAGTGGACATCATATGCCAGGCCAACTTCTCCACGCGGGACACACCTTCTCATCATGTTTTTTGTCTTGCAGGCTGTGACCTACGGATTGTGCCCATGGGAGCCGCCATGTGCCTTCATTTCAATAAAGTTACATTGGTTGCTTCGAAAGTGTATGTGTGATACTCACTTCTGTGACGACACATGCATGTCACCAGTTGTGATTGTGCGACATCATACAGATTATTTCGTACATGTGTTTAGGTGTAGCTGATGTGGCATGTGTTTGGTCGGCCGGGTGCCAGGGAGTGGTGGTCCTAGGTGTGGTGTCAGTGGGTGTTGTGGCCCTCTTGGTTGCCCGCGCTCCCTTTTGTGGTGCAGACTGTGGACCGACTTTACACCAGGTCAGAGCAAGTTTTAATTTCCTGCTGCTAACGTGCCTTATCGCGTGTTTTGTATTCTTATCGCCGATCTGGCTGGTCATTGTGAATGTTGAGGTGTTGAGGTGTCGTGTTGTCGTGGCTTTTGGCACGGGAATGCCTACTCTGCATCTCGTTAGCGATAGTTGCGGGGGTCCTCTGTGGCAATGTTTTTGCGGATGCTATCGTGGGTAAACTGGTGCTGTGGGCTGTTAGCACCAGCTTGTGAATGGGTGGTAAATTTATCATGACTTTGGCTGCGATAAAGTGGCGTTAATTTGGCAATAGCTCCTTGTGAATATGCCCCTGGGTGTACTAAAGAAGTGTGATTGTTTACTATCTTCAGGAAATGTTTGTCTTTGGATGATGAAGTCTGAAGTTATGTTTGGAAGCTGCAGGGGCAACAGGGTTTAACCAGGGGGAAATCATGGTGGATAAAAGCCTCTGGGGCATTCTTAATTTCTTACTGCACCTCAAGGTAGCTGGTTATGTAATTTTTTACTATGCAATAATATAACTGGATTCATGTGCATCAAACAGGGATAGTCGTCAGTAGCAGATGACAACATCTGGAACAGAAAGTTAACATTACGGTAAGAGCCCTGTTGACTTCTTCTCTTTCCCCCTAGCCTTGTCTCTAAGCAGTAAAAGAAAACCTGATTAGTAACTGCAGGTGAGGCAAAGATGAAACCTTGTAATGTTGTATGATATGTTTACACATCAAAAAAGCTTTGAGGATCACAATATTTCCCCTGCACTGAGAATGTTTTTCTCTTGGAAATGCTTGATTATGTCACCCTTAAGCCTGGAGTAGTCATATAAGATTACCACCAATATCCTTCTAGAGGAGGACCAATCCTTATCTAGATCGCAAGCAGCACATAGACTGTAACCTTTAAAATAGTTGATGATGAGCTCCTGATTGCTGGCAAAAAAGAACCCAAACCTATTGATCCTACTTGACCACTATGCAGCTTCCAATATAGTTAAAACCAAGCACTAACTCAGATGCTGCAAACGGGAAACATCCTTTACAACGCAACCAGTAATTTTTACCCCTACACTATCCAACACTTACCCTACTGTTGCACCCCCTGGAGTTAGAGTAGTAATTTGTACCCATATACTATCCAATACTTACCTTAAATCAGAGCGTTCCAAACTGTGTGTCCCGACACAGTACTGTGTCGCCTGCAGGTGGTGGGTGTGTCGCAGGATGAGACACATAACACATAACTGCTAATTAGGAGGCATTCCTTTGAAAGAGTGTCTCTGAGTCAGCCACAGCAGCGCAGACTCCGAGACACTCTGCTCTGGGGGGGAGCGGGGGGGTGGGAGATTCACAACAGGTGAGGTGCCAGATGGTGACAGGCAGAGGGAGGGAGACAGTGAGATAGAGGGAGGAAGACAGGGAGAGAGAGGGAAACAGAGGGAGGGAGACAGGGGGACGGATACAGAGGGATTGAGACAGAGGGAAGGATACAGAGAGAAGGATACAGAGGGAGACAGACAGAGGGAGGGAGACAGAGGGAGATAGACAGAGGGAGGGAGACAGAGGGAGAGAGATAGAAAGAGAGGGAGACAGACAGAGGGAGACAGAGGGAGGGAGACAGACAAGAGACAGACGGAGGGAGGGAGACAGAGGGAGGGAGAGGGAGGGAGACAGAGGGAGAAAGAGAGAGAGGGAGACAGACAGAGTGAGTGAGACAGAGGGAGGGAGAGAGAAGTAGAGAAAGGGAAAGAGATAGAGAGGGAGGGAGACTGCGAGAGACGGAGGGAGACAAAGAGAGGGAGGGAGACACAGACAGACAGAGATGCAGACAGAGACGGGGACAGACAGAGACAAATGGAGGCAGAGACAGGGGCAGTCAGACAGAGGCAGAGACAGACAGAGACGGAGAGGGAGACAGAGGGAGGGAGATAGGGACAGACAGGGACAGACAGACAGATAGAGGTAGCGACAGCGACAGATAGAGGCCGAGACTGAGACAGAGAGGGAGGCGGAGAGGGAGACAGAGGGAGTGAGAGAGAGGGAGACAGAGAGACAGAGGGTGACAGAGGGAGGGAGAGGGAGGGAGACAGAGAGAGGGAGACAGCGAGAGAGGGAGACAGCGAGAGAGGGA
Organism: Lissotriton helveticus; assembly: GCF_964261635.1. NCBI lineage: Eukaryota > Metazoa > Chordata > Amphibia > Caudata > Salamandridae > Lissotriton > Lissotriton helveticus. The sequence goes on from NC_136072.1 coordinate 242,734,806, forward strand.
GACAGAGAGAGGGAGACAGAAAGAGGGAGACAGAGAGAGGGAGACATAGAGAGGGAGACATAGAGAGGGAGGCAGAGGGAAGGAGGCAGAGGGAGACAGTCAGGGGGAGGCAGAGGGAAGGAGAGGGAGACAGACAGAGGGAGGGAGGCAGAAGGAGACAGTCAGGGGGAGGCAGAGGGAGGGAGGCAGAGGGAGACAGTCAGGGGGAGGCAGAGGGAAGGAGAGGGAGACAGTCAGGGGGAGACAGAGGGAGACAGTCAGAGGGGGTAGAGGGAGACAGTCAGGGGTGGCAGAGGGAAGGGGAGCAAGACAGTCAGGGGGAGGCAGAGGGAAGGAGAGGGAGACAGTCAGGGGAGGCAGAGGGAGACAGTCAGGGGGAGGCAGAGGGAAGGAGAGGGAGACAGTCAGGGGGAGGCAGAGGGAGACAGTCGGGGGGGGCAGAGGGAGCCAGTCAGGGGAAGCCAGAGGGAAGGAGAGGGAGACAGTCAGGGGAGGCAGAGGGAAGGAGAGGGTGACAGTCAGGGGGAGGCAGAGGGAAGGAGAGGGAGACACTCAGGGGGAGGCAGAGGGTGGGAGACAGAAGGTGGGAGACAGAGGGAGGGAGACAGAGGGAGGGAGACAGAGAGCAACATACAGACAGAGGGAGGGAAACAGAGGAAGCGAGACAGACAGAGGGAGGGAGGTAGACAGACAGAGACAGACAGACAGGGGGAGGCAGAGGGAAGGAGAGGGAGACAGACAGGGGGAGGCAGAGGGAATGAGAGGGAGACAGACAGGGGGAGGCAGAGGGAAGGAGAGGGAGACAGACAGGGGGAGGCAGAGGGAAGGAGAGGGAGACACTCAGGGGGAGGCAGAGGGTGGGAGACAGAGGGTGGGAGACAGATGGAGGGAGCCAGAGGGAGGGAGACAGAGAGCAACATACAGACAGAGGGAGGGAGACAGAGGAAGCGAGACAGACAGAGGGAGGGAGGTAGACAGACAGAGACAGACAGACAGGGGGAGGCAGAGGGAAGGAGAGGGAGACAGACAGGGGGAGGCAGAGGGAAGGAGAGGGAGACAGTCAGGGGGAGACAGAGGGAGACAGTCAGAGGGGGTAGAGGGAGACAGTCAGGGGTGGCAGAGGGAAGGGGAGCAAGACAGTCAGGGGGAGGCAGAGGGAAGGAGAGGGAGACAGTCAGGGGAGGCAGAGGGAGACAGTCAGGGGGAGGCAGAGGGAAGGAGAGGGAGACAGTCAGGGGGAGGCAGAGGGAGACAGTCGGGGGGGGGGCAGAGGGAGCCAGTCAGGGGAAGCCAGAGGGAAGGAGAGGGAGACAGTCAGGGGAGGCAGAGGGAAGGAGAGGGTGACAGTCAGGGGGAGGCAGAGGGAAGGAGAGGGAGACACTCAGGGGGAGGCAGAGGGTGGGAGACAGAAGGTGGGAGACAGAGGGAGGGAGACAGAGGGAGGGAGACAGAGAGCAACATACAGACAGAGGGAGGGAAACAGAGGAAGCGAGACAGACAGAGGGAGGGAGGTAGACAGACAGAGACAGACAGACAGGGGGAGGCAGAGGGAAGGAGAGGGAGACAGACAGGGGGAGGCAGAGGGAATGAGAGGGAGACAGACAGGGGGAGGCAGAGGGAAGGAGAGGGAGACAGACAGGGGGAGGCAGAGGGAAGGAGAGGGAGACACTCAGGGGGAGGCAGAGGGTGGGAGACAGAGGGTGGGAGACAGATGGAGGGAGCCAGAGGGAGGGAGACAGAGAGCAACATACAGACAGAGGGAGGGAGACAGAGGAAGCGAGACAGACAGAGGGAGGGAGGTAGACAGACAGAGACAGACAGACAGGGGGAGGCAGAGGGAAGGAGAGGGAGACAGACAGGGGCAGGCAGAGGGAAGGAGAGGGAGACAGACAGGGGGAGGCAGAGGGTGGGAGACAGAGGGTGGGAGAGAGAGGGAGCGAGACAGAGGGAGGGAGACAGAGAGCAACATACAGACAGAGGGAGGGAGACAGAGGAAGCGAGACAGACAGAAGGAGGGAGGTAGACAGACAGAGACAGACAGAGGGAGGGAGGTAGACAGACAGAGGGAGACAGACAGATAGAAACAGATAGAGGGAGACAGACAGACAGAGACAGACAGACAGAGGGAGACAGAGGGAGAGACAGGGAGGGAGACAGAGGGAGAGAGAGGTAGGGAGACAGAGGGAGAGAGAGGGAGGGAGACATAGTGAGAGAGATGGAGTGAGACAGAGGGAGAGAGAGGGAGGGAGACAGAGGGAGGGAGACAGAGGAAGGGAGACAGAGGGAGGGAGGGAGACAGAGGGAGGGAGACAGAGGGCAACAGACAGAGCGAGGGAGACAGAGGAAGCGAGAGAGACAGAGAGACAGAGGGAGACAGAGGGAGGACCTTTTGGCCCATAGGAATGAATGGGGAGTTATTCCTTATTTGCGATTAGCAATTTGCTACTCGCAAATAGGGAACATGTAGGAAGAGCAATATTTATTGCAATTCCTACATGAATCCCGTTTTGCAAGTCCTTAATAGCGATTCGTTATGAATCGCTATTAGGGGCTCGCAAAACGGGAGAATGATGAATCAGGCTGAGAGTGACAAGAAAAGCAAGACAGCGTGGTGCTATCTCTCCCTCATTAATGATGTAAAATCCATGATGGCTGGTCATCAAACTTTTCAAATATTTTTGTTTTTCAAAAACAAACTCCTAAATAAGAATTTGTTTTTTAGTTTTCTCCCAGGAATAAGGGGTAATTATTGCTCTTTTCCTTTTTCTAGTCCTCATAGTGATGGACAGTAAAAAAAGATTTTACACATTATATTATAAATTGGGCAGGCAGTGTAAGGTCCTTCCTCTAAGAGGCTGTACTCCATCAGGTCAATGGAGGCAGTAGTCCATCCATGTTCATCACAGAGTTAGTGCGGACAGACGTTGCCTGAACCTGACTAGCCTAAAACCTGAACCTCAGCTTTTTATCATTGTTTTGAATCTAAGTTATATATTCAAAGAAATGTTTTTGTATATATTCTTGAGGGCTTATGAAGGGTGGATGTTCATTTATACCATATTATGGCTACTATGGATATCAATAAAACGCAAATGTCCTGCTAAACATTTCTCTATAATTACAGGTGTTTGATTCCTAAGTTCACCATTGAACAGCAAATCTTAAGGAGGCCTAAAATATATAGATTATTACTGTAAACTACTACCACTGATTTACGCTATTATTAAGAGATCACCTGAGTTGCTGTTGTCATTGAAAACTATACCATGTGATAAAATAGCCGCTGACTTTATAGCAGATTTCTAACTCCAGTAAATTGTGTGAACAGATACAGAAAATGAGATATCATTTTTTTTAAAGAAGAAAATCATGCAAATAAGAATGTCATGTAAAGGAGAGCGTACTTGTATTGTATTCCACTTTCTGCAAGAATTCTCTCCACCCTGTAGGTTTTATGGGCTTCAACACGGAAATCCACATTAATTCCAGCTGTTATCAGTTCAACAGATTCGGGGTGCCAGAAGTCAACCTAAGTAGAGGGCCCAAAAAAATTAAAGAATGAAAATGTTTGTGATCAAATCACATGAATATTTTATATTCTGTGTTAACTTAATGATCTATCACCTGAGTATCTATCATTAATTGTATATGAATGTTTCCATTGAATAATAGTCAGCAATGAACGCATCGAAGGAAGGAATAAAAGTAATGGAAACCATTAATAACCAATGATTATGCCATGGTTATTTATGGTGCATTCGAACAGACCAGAAAGTTAAAGAAGACATACAATTTCCAGACCCAAAAGTGTTGAAATAATTACACGTATATAACAAAGAACCATGGTCCACCATTCAGGCGTTTTCAATATAAAGAATATTTGTTGCCTCACACACTATAGGGCCCATTAGGATGTAGGGCAGATCGCCACCGCCCTCATGGCGGTGGTGATCCGCCCTACATCCTAGCCCACCCGCCACCCATTTCCCGCGCCATATTAGTATGGCAGGGGGACCGCGGCAGACGGGAAGACCATCCGCCGCTTTTCCGCCCGGTCATCGAGTTGACCGGGTGGAAAGGGTTTCATATGGTGGCGGTGTCTGCTAGACACCGCCACCCATAACAGGATGCAGGCGTGAGGGAGCCTTTCCGTGGCGGCGTTGCCGCCATGGAAAGGCATGCGGTTTTTGTGTTTGGGGGCCTGTTGCGGGCCCCCAGGATGTTGGGGGTTTGGGGGGGCACATGGGGGGTAACTATGGTACCCCCCAGCAGTTCCATGCACAACATGGCAGGCACAGCGTGCACCACGCTGTGCCTGCTATGTTGTGCATGGAAGTGCACAACATGCCTTCCTTGCATTGTGGTGGGCGGTGCTGAGTGCACCGCCCGTCACAATGCCAGGAATGCAGGATGCGCCTGCCACTGTGGCGGGGCGCTTCCTAATTGCCCCGATGGGACCCTCGCCCTTATAGCAGGCGGTCCCTTTTACCGTGAGGATGGGGGGCTGACAAAGTCCGCCAGCCATCCTAATGATGCCCTATGTGTCAACATAGGATGTGGTATTGAAATGTCAACACCAAAAGGCCTTTTAGGTCTCACCTACAAGCAGCTTTATCATTGGCTGTCATTAAAGGACATATTTTATCTAATACACTTTAACATATACTGAAAAGAAGATGGGGTTTATCACGCTTTAGTCATTGTCCTTTGTATATTTTGTTTCAGCCAGTAGCTTCAGCTATTGTCAATCACAATTTAGATAATTTTAGATTGAACCTTTCACCTCATGTTCTCCAGGTCCATCCACCTCCTATCCAGTTTTATTCCAATGCCGTTTACTAGATTGTTTTTTCTCTCTTTCCATCTGTCACTCTCTCTGGGGGCCCCATTATGAGATGTACAGAGAGGTGTCGGTACTGCTATGTCTCTTTAGCTGCATATGTTTCCAGGATTATCTTGTTTATAAACTTCAGAACCAATAATCCCTGGCCCCGAGTCATCAGGCCTAAAATTCAGGAGCTGCATGTATTTGCGGCCGGGTCCGTCCAGCGGCAACCCGAGTTTCCTAAAAGTCTGATCCCTTGGGATATCAGCTAACGCGGTGTAACCGCCCATCTAGGTAAGCCCCCTTACAGAATAATTCCATAATTCGACCACGCGGGTCCCCCTAGAATCCCCCTTGATCCATAACTGTTCCCTACAGATCTCCCCTGATCCCAACTGATGCCGGTGCCTAATTACATATTATTACGCACCTATTCTAATGTCAATGTAAGCCAATATCCTTAAACTAGCCCTGTGGGACTGTGGTGCTCCACGCTCCACAGATATCACACGACCACCTCCGGAGCCGGTTGTAATCCAACTCGCCCGGTCCCCCACCAGACACCATCCGCATGGGGACACAGCACAATCACTGCGATCCCGGTAGCTCACTGTTCTTCACACCCTGGTTGACCAATTCAGAATGCACTAGGCACATGTATAGCACAAAAGTTTTGTTCACTTCACTATTATGATCAAGGCATGGTTTCGTCACTTTTGCGCCGTGGATGCTCGGCACAGATTGCCTGACACCTTGCACATGCCTGGCCTATGCTACACGTAAGCATGGTATGAGGATGCCTTGGAATTTACAGTTGAGTATACTTGGTTGGTTAATTTTTGTTATATGTTCCTTCCCCTTCCTTCCTGTCATTACAGGCTTTTAATTCAGGCAACTTATTACATGTCCTGATGATGATCCATTATTGAGGATTGGATCGAAACGCCGTCGACTAGATATGTGCCTAAGCACTAAGTTCACTATGATGTGCTAAAATTCATGTGTTTTTCACATATGTGAAGCGAGTATACATTATTTCCCTTCGCTCATGTTTTTGTAAATGCCTGAAAAACCTTAGTTATATGTTATGTGTATATTGTGTGTGCAGCACTGTGGATGCAGGACTGTGTCCCTCTACTCTATTGTTGGTTGCTGAATTTAATTTATTCTATCATTCAATAAATGTTATAGTCCGGCTGGACTATGTGTTTATTATAGGGCACATTGTGGCCTATAATTATTGGAATCACTAATTCTTTCCTTTCAAGGGCCGTTGTCTTTTACCTAACGGGTCCCCTCTGCCAGCATCTTTAACTTGGGGCGCAGAAGAAACTCCTCCTAACTGAAGTAATACAGAAAGCCCTGTGGGAGGGTGGGGAAGGGTGTGAGGGCCGACATGGGCACTGTGTGGTCAATACTATGAACCGGGTCAGGGGGCTGCTGCAATGTGGTTGCAGTCCACCCACGACCGTTTGCAGCAGCAGCAACAGCTTCAAATAGTGTCCACAGGAGTACCCCCTTTATTTAAACTTCCCTAGCTCTGTACTGCGAAAACATGCAGACATTTAAAGAAATGTTCAATCTTGCATACTAGGCGACTTCTCATCAGCCCTGACCCCTAATTTCAATGCACATATTTTGCATCCATTTGTAAAGAACAAAAGTTCAGTGGAGAGCGACACTAATTGTGAACACACTGGAGCTGTTGTGCGCATTTAATTTTGTACTGACCCTTCCACAGACAGTTGGAACAAGAGACTGCTGCAAAATATTGCACCACTAGCCAACAGAGCAATCTATGTTAAATGAGACATATTGGGGAAAATTATTGAAAATTGCACCAGTAAATATGTTATAAAGGCGCCAGTTGCCTAATTATTTTAAATCTCTTACCTCGTTTATTGGAGATCTGTTTTCCAAGGGTTGCTCCCTTTTTTCATGCCCCATTTTTCTCAAATAATGTTACAGGTATGTGGATGCGCTACTATGGTAATTTTTGCAATTTAGAAAGCATGTTTAGGAGTAGGTTGGTGTTTTCCTACTAGTGCGTTTAGGCAGGGGTCGTAATTATAGGTTGGAAGATATTTGACATATATGAACATTTTCTGATTTGTTAAATAACATACAGCCTGATTCATCATTCTCCCGTTTTGCGAGCTCCTAATAGCAATTCATAAGGAATCGCTATTAAGGACTTGCAAAACGGTATTCATGTAGGAATTGCAAAAAATATTGCGATTCCTACATGTTCCTTATTTGCGATTAGCAAATTGCTAATCGCAAATAAGGAATAACTCCCCATTCATTCCTATGGGCCAAAAGGCCCATAGGAATGAATGGGGAGTATTCTTTATTTGCGATTAGCAATTAGCTAATCGCAAATAAGATAGCGATTTAAAGGGTGCCAGAGGTGTCCAAAGGACTCCCTGTAGCACCCCTTAAATGCAAATTGAAACAGGTGTTGCGCACACACATGTCCAAAGGACATGTGTGTGTGCAAAATGCAACTTAGAAAAATGCTTTTAAAAGCATTTTTCTAAGTTTTCGCTATTTACCACGAGGTTTGACCTCGCTGTAAATAGCGGGCCGAAATTGCGAATTCGCAATATTTAAATGGATGATGAATTGCATTTAAGGAATCTCAAATAGAGATTCCATAAATGTAATTCCTCGCAAAATAGCGAAATCGCTATTACCGATTTTTGCATTTGGGATGATGAATCCCAAATGCAAAAATAGCGCTCGCAAAGGGCCAGATTCTCAGAATCTGGCCCTTTGCGAGCCGATTTCGGCTTGATGAATCAGGCTATTAGCCTCTTAACCTCCCACAATGTAAAGGGGAAATGCTTGCAGTACTTGCTGTATCATGTTAATTTTGGTGGATTAAAAACCAAAATGTGCATGTAATTCCACAGAAACTTGCAATATTGGATATTTATAGCACCCGATAAATAAGGTACCGGGTGGCATCATTATTTATAAGGTGTGATGAATAGCGCCTATACTCGCAATCAGGGCGTTAGTGTGAGAAAATCAACTTCCTCTTTCACAGTTGAACTGTCGTGTGCGCATCTGATTAGGTGTCTTGTTTACTTTTTGCTACAACGCGCCTAAAACTGTGTGGTGATTTTGTTGGCGCTGCCTGCATTCTGAGGTAGGGCGCAGTGGCCCTGCTGGAACCAAAACAGCCGTTTTCAATACCACTATGAGGGGTGTAGAGGACAGATGCAAGGGAGGGGAACGCGTCTCGTTAATTACAGTTGTTTACATTTCACTTTGAAGTCAGCGACTCCCACCTCCTCCTCATCCATGGATAATTAAAGACGCCAGTCTGATCTGTCAGCCCACGAGCGCTGTAATCAGTATTTTGCTTTGCATAGCCAATTTTACACCGTGAGGAAAACAATGCAAGAACATTCCCTGGTTTTACAGTTTTTCTTTTTTTTAATGTGACATGTCACATATTATGTTTCCAAGGTAAGAGCATCAAAATGGGAGATTGATGAAAATAAATGAAAAATGTCACAAAGAAAAAAACTGGGCAATACATGGCACTCAAAGGCTTAAAAAATAAGTGCAATGCAAGCATATTTAGCTTCATTTCTGAGGCAAAGAATTCGCTATTTGCTTCTATATCTGCCATTAACTTATGTATTACTGTTAAAAACCTCACAGGTACAAACAAATAGGTGATATCACTTTAGCAGGCTAGCCAGTGGCGTAACATTAGCTGCCACCACCAGCACTGTGCGTGGGCGATGGGCCCTTGGCCTGAGAGCTCCTGACTCCATGTACTTTGCAGGTGGGCCCCATGAAGTTCCACTGCGCCATTGAGGCAAGGGGGCAGCTTTCACACTGGGGTGGGCTACCATGACCCAACCATGGAAGCCCCCATGACTCTTTTCTAGTCGAGGCCTCCTGTAGTGTCTTTAGGTTTCAAACAATTTTGTCAGGACTGGCTTTTATTTTCAATTCCACCCTGTCTGAAGGTCTCACATAACATACATATATGTTTCACTCATATGAACCCCCCCCTCCCCCAGCCAAACCTGCCAGGATTCCAAGATATCCTTTTGTTGCAGGGATTCTGCTCAGGAACAGAACTATGCTTGCGACCACTGAACATCAGTAATTAGGGACTGAGTCACCATACCACCTCTATATCCATGAGCCAGAGTCCGACTAGCTATGGTGTCTCACTTGCCCTCCTAAATATATCTGGAGAGACAAGTGAATTGACACCCGAGAACACAACACCCCCTTTCGCTCTAACACTCATATTCAAGCACAATAAGATATAACAGAGACAAAAAGGAAGTTTGAACTGTTTATTTAAACTATTGTGCTCAATTAGAAAACAAATGCCTAACAGAAATACAGTCGGCATAGCTAGTAAACCATTTATTATGAAAAGCTCTGTCATATTATAAGACAGATTGCCCAGTCCCCTTCCCCATCTACAGAAACAGAATGATTATACAGTAAAGATCACTGGGCTTAGTAGGGAAACCATACCTTAGCATACCCAGGTGGATGTTATACATCTCAGGTTCAGCAGTCATTCCCTCTTAGAAAATTACTTGGGGAATCTGACCCAAAATTACAGGTTCACTTGATTATTCTCATTGGAACATCAGGGTTCTACTCAGAGTTAATAGGACACCTTTTAATGTTAGATTCAGTGGAGCGGATTTACTGGGTATGGGTCCACGCTACGGGCCGTTTTTTGGTTGATTTTGTTACAGGGCCGTTTTTGCAGCAACGCTCCAAAAACGGCCCCCAGGGGCCCAAAACCGGCCCCCTCCCTTGCGGCGCACCGGGGGCTTGCCCGGTGCCCGCAACGGCCAGTCCGGGACTGGTTTGGCTGGACTAGGGAATGAAGGGGTACAGGGCTATATACGCCGTAAAAAAAAAGACATCCCGTGCAATAGTTAACATGGCCCAGCATAACTCTCTAACTGATGTCTGGGCGTGTTTGAATCCTACAGGTACTGGTAGCACATATTATTCAGCACCACATAAAATTTGCGTCAGGTTGAACTATTTCTTAGTCACCAATTCTTTAATGGAAAGAACCCAGATAGAGAAATTTTCTCGGATCATATCCAACCATAATCCATTAGTTATTACCCTTAAGATAGACAGGCCAGTTAAAAAGGAGAGCTCATGGTCCTTTGAAAGGGCATTATTAAAAGACGATCACTACATAAGCTATATGACCAACTGGATGGTCGCCTTCTGGGATATTAATAGGGGGAGTGCCTCCCCAGGAATGATATGGGACGCTTTTAAGCGGGTATAAGAGGCGAGACTTTGAGCTATAGCCTACACAAACAAAAACAAGAAGGAATAAAAACGAAAGAACTCTTTAAGGCAGTAGCAGTAGCAGAGGAGGAATTAAGTATAGCAATCCAGCAGGGGGTATCCCTAGAGCAAATACTCCTTAAAATAATATCCGCTAAAGCAGATGCTGTTGAAAATATTTGCTCAAGAAAGAACTATGTCACGAGTTGAGCGAGAGGGTAGGACACACATTGGCGATACGCACAGGACAGAAGGCTGCAGCAGGAGAAATAAGGGCTATCTCGGATGACAGAGGTGGCACTATATCAGACTCTAGTGGGATTCGGGAGATCATTAGGCTATTTTATGCTGAGTTATATAGAGGGTTATATAACAGATCAGCTAAGGGATGCAATCACGACTGATGCATATCCTAAAGATATACTACCCACTGGCCTCTCTGAGGATGAGAAGGAGGCACTGGAACTCCCCATAACTATGGAAGAGTTATTAGCGGCATTAAATGTCTCCCATCAGGCAAAGCGGCAGGCCCCGATCAGGTGCCCCTAGAATTTTATAAAGTCTTCCAAATGAGTCTAAGTAAAGATATGAGGGATACGATGTTGCGGGCACAAATAGGAGAATCTATACCGAACTCTTGGGCAGGGGCAGAGATAGTAATCATACTGAAGAAAGGCAAACCACCGCTAGAGCCAGGATCTTATAGACCCATAACACTCATGAATACAGATGCAAAAATCTACTCTAAGATATTAGGTTGAAGGTTAGCTAGAGTGATAGAGGGAATGGCTAGCCCTACTCAACATGGCTTTATACCAGGAAAGGGCACGGCGCACCACATAAGACAAGTTGTCACTCTCTGTGACGCAGCGGAAGTCTCAGGGGACCCTATGGCTGTTCTGCTTTTAGATGCAGAGAAGGCATCCGATAGGGTCTCCTGGGACTATCTCTGGACAACCATGAGGTGGAACGGTATTGGGGAGGGATTTATAGAAGCCATCCAAGCTCTATATAGAGGCCCTACATACCGGCTTAGAATTAACAGTGGATATACCGCGTCCTTACCGATTAAGTGTGGGACTCGCCAAGGGTGCCCGTGCTCGCCACTCCTCTATATTAACCCACTGCTACGCAGGCTGGAATTAAACAATAGGATTGAGCCTTTTAAAACTAAAGGGCGAGATTTTAAAACATTTGCATATGCAGATGACGTGGCAATTGTAACTGCAATTACACAAAGATATATACTGATATTCCCCCGTGGTCAATTCATAATTTCATAAACGGCAAAAGCTCACAAATTAAGTCAAATGGCCCTCAAGTTAGACATAGGCACAACAATATTAGTTCTCTTAACCTGGCGTTACACAAATATTATCTGTGTCACCTCAAACCTTAGAAATTGTTTAGAACTTGTAAGAGTGTAGAGTTGTATGAATGAATAAGTGTGTATGTTAGCTGGTGTGTGTAAGACAGGGTGTCAAATTTTTCATTATAAATCAATTGTTTTTTTTAATACATTGTAAAACTTATGGTATCGCTCAATGAACCATTAATAATGTTTGGATTATGACTTATGTCCATGAATTGATGTACACATAAGAAAGAAAAAAGAAAAAAAGAATTTTAAAATATTTTTGATACACTACAAAAGAAAAAGAAATAAAATATGTAAAAATAAGAGAACTAATATTGTTGTGCCTATGTCTAACTTGAGGGCCATTTGACTTAATTTGTGAACTTTTGCCGTTTATGAAATTATGAATTGACCACGGGGGAATATCAGTATATATCTTTGCGCAATTGTTGTCCTCTCTTTTCCCTGGTCATTAAAGTAAATATAGAGGGGGTCCCAAATTCTATGTAATTGTAACTGCAATGCCAGCTAGAACGGTTGAGAAGCTCAGGCTTTCGCGCAGGTTTCAGGATATGCCCTTAATAGGGCTAAAACGCAGATAATTAAGAATGACAAGGCAGTGTGTGATGATGAGAGGGTGACTGATTCAGCTGTCTACCTTGGGATCAACATCTCAGCAGACCTGGACAAAACAGTGGAAAGGAATATAGGGCCTATGACCACCAAAACTAAATGCGATCTCGACAGGCTGCATAATCTGCACCTGTCATTAGTGGGGCACACTAATGTGATCAAAAGGATCATTCTGCATAAATTCCTGTACCTATTTAGGACAATTCCACTCTTTTTCGAGGCCAAGTGGTTTGTGGCATTAGAACAAACTCTGAACAGGTTTATATGGGCTCATGGCAAGACAAGGAGAGTGCTATGGTGGTATGCACCTGTTACAACGCATTCGTTACTCCGCACTACCATTACAACGCGACTTTTATAACGCATACCATTACAACGCATTGCGCTGGGGGGCGCTATAGGATAGGGAATGGTATAATTTACTATCCAACACCTTCCCTAGGGTCCACGGGGACTGGAGTTAGAATAGTAAATTATACTTACCACTATCCAGCACCCCAAAGCGCTATGCGTTGTAATGGTATGCGTTGTAATGGTCGCGTTGTAATGGTAGGTAGTTGTAACGGTATGCGGAGTAACGTCATACATCCGCTATGGTACATGACTCTCCCTAGGGCTAGAGGAGACTGGGCGATTCCGGATTTTAAAATGTATTACTGAGCGGCGGCGCTCCAGTATATGCAGGGTTTGCTAGGGGGACCAACGGGGGATTTAAGAGTAAAGATTGGCTCTACTGAAGTATATGTAGCAATTCTGGGTGAAGAAGCAGAGAACTGCCTTCTCAACTGTGCAGATTTTAGCTATTATAAAAGAACAAGGTTCAAAACACTGCAGGCAGTTACTAAGATATGGGCGGCATTTTCAAAAAAATACGGTCTTGGCAGGTTTAATCACTATACGCATTTGTTTAGGAACGTGTCACTCCCAGGAGAAATATTTGCAGATACAGTAATGGCTGAATGGGGAAGACAGGGTATTTTGAAACTGGGAGACGTGATGTGGCCTGATGGGATCCTCCAATTCACTAAGCTGCAGCGGATTTATGGGACGACAGAAGGAGCTTCTTTAAATATTTACAGGTCCGGAGCTTCTTCTGGAAAAAACAGGGAGGCTCTGCAGGGTTTAATAAGAACAAAATTATCAAAGCTATAGAGATTGGGGCGAACTGCTCTATCCGCAGATTCTACTCAGAGCTCTCTGCTATTAAGGCGGACGATCTGGATAAATATGGCGCTATATGGGCGGATAAGCTGGGGATAGAGCAAGACTGTTTCCAGGAATCACTAGAATTCTGACAGACCTTACTGTGCTCAGCTTGGTTGCAGGCCCAACACTATAAGACAATATATTCTCTATACTACACACCGGCAAGGATAGCTCAGTGGGGGGAACCACAGGGATTAGCTGCCCGCGCTGTGATTCCCTGGAGGCAGACATAATCCATATTTTCGCCCGTTGTTCCCAGTTATTTACGCTCCTAAGAGCCATAGAAACTTTTCTATCCAGGTCCTTGGGAATTGAGCTGACACTTACACCGGCCTGGATCATCCTTGGGGTCAGTGGAGAGCCTGAGCAAGGGTCTGATGCCCAGTTTTTATTTATGGCTATGGCTGTCCTACGGCTGTATAGCGAGGGTGTGGTTGGATAGAGCACCATCAACTCTACACCAGTGGTTGGCCTGCCTCCTCGCTGCATTTAACCTAGAAAAGGGCATATATGCAAGAAAAGGTAAAAGGGGTAGATTGCTAGGGAAGCGAAAATGGGAACCTATTCAGAAATGGAAAGAAAATGTTAAGGAACCCTCGGTAGGGTCTTAGCCATGAAGGATTGTATGGTTGTTTTTGTCTTTTTTTCCCCTTTTTGGTTTTTCTTTCTTCTTCTTTTTGCTCCCGACTCTCTTTTCCCTTCTCATTGTTGTTGTTTTTCTTTCAATTTAATTGATTCACGCTGTCTGTAAATTCTAGAAATATGTTGAGGAATGTACTACAACTTATGGAAATTTGGTGTTTTTCTTTTTTGCTGTGCTGTAACACCCAAAAACTTTTAATAAAATATTTTAAAAAATAACAAATAAATCCCATAGGATATAATGGGATTTATATTTTGGTAGACGGAATATCCATTACCATTGTGACTGAGTAACCCATCCGCCGAGATCTAAAGCAGGCCCATATTCCACAGATAGCACAGCTCAGAGTGAGTAAGGTTGCCTCTCTGTTTCTGTGCTGTATGTTCGAGCACTACTTCGGAGAAATTCTGAGTTAAATGTGTGAGCCTGATTGCAATCCATAAAACCAGTTGTGTCCTGCATGACCTCAGATATTCATGATATGTATATTAAAAACATGTGAAAACAGCAAACATTAAGGAGAACATTGATTTGAGGTGTGCAAGTTGTTTTGAAATAACTACGCAAGAAAACTGTACCTGCATTGAACTGGTCAGATCTGACACAAATGCTACCTCTTCTTCATTTTGCGGGGTTGCACGAAAAACCTTATTCCTAAGGATTTCACACAAAAAAAAAATTCAAATATTTTGTTATACATATATCACACCACTTATTGTAGATACACGTGTGAATGTTTATTTTGCCTTAAAATGTCTGTTCATCTTTCACTAATTGGAGAAAGCTCTAGCTGTCTTGCTGACTCATGAGTTCCAAAAGAACACAATAAAAGACATCTATCTATATATATATATATATATATATATATATATATATATATATATATATATATATATATATATATATATATATATATATATATATATATATATATATATATATATATATATATATATTCACTGAAAAAAACATAGGTTTCAGGAGTTATATAGTTAGGAATTAGCTTTTAAAAAAACCTTTGAAATTCACTCAAAAACCTATAAGTTTTAGTGGTGTTATAGTTAGCTGGACATTTTACTCATACAAAACCATTGAAATTGCTCCTATATAGTTAGTTGTACTAACTATATTTCGCGCACCCGCAATCCACTGCTGATGATGTCACATATTAGATCATTCATGACATGGTCAGTGACATCACTGATGACATCTCAAATGACATCACTGATGACATCACTGATGACATCATCCACGTGACAATCACATACACCTTTTCATACACTATTACAGGTTAAATGATAGCAAAGGATTCCTGAAGTGTTCTACCTGTAAAGCCTGCAAACATGGCATCAGCAAAATCGAGGTTAGTACACCACTTTCCCCATTTCCAATCAAAATCAAGCAAAAACTAAACTGCAAATCTGAATTTGCAGTTTATGTTTTAGAATGCCCTTGTGGGCTTAGATATGTGGGCAGTACAAGGCCCCAAGTCCACAAGCGAATCCTACAGCATCTGCGTGCTATTACCAATGCAGATACGACATATCCAGTAGCAAGGCATTTTGAGAAAACTCACGGGAAAGATGCCTCATTACTGAAGTACTATGTGATAGATTGTGTTCCTCCCCAGAGGAGGGGAGGTGATAGAGAGTCTTTGCTGCGTAAGCTAGAGACTCGATACATCATATCACTTGATACTAAGTCGCCGCAAGGGCTCAACATTGGGGAGGACTGCCACACTTATCTATAGTATTCTGTTTACTGTGTAGTATGCACTTTGCACTTTTTTCTCAGTACTGTGATTGCCTTGTAAACTATGAATTTAGACTAGAGAAATTATATTTCAACATGCTTCTTGGACCCTCCTTGACCTATTTTTTGTAAATGATCTTTTATAGATTAATGATTTAACAAAATTGCACTTCTTTTTGGTAGCACTTTATTGCCATTTGACATGTTTTGCACTAATTATGCTTATTTGCACATATTAGTATGTACTTTTTACCTCAGTGCTAGTGTATAGCTCACATGGGCTTAATTCTTCCTGAATTTATTGAATCCATGACAACAGGGATTTGCAGATAATTTCTCGCAAATTTCTTTTCATAGTTGCTTGTTTGAATTTGCATATGGAACTGTGTTTTTGGAATTTTAAAGGCACCATAATTATTTATAATTATTTATTAGGCTCTTAACTTTTATATTCATTTTAGAAGTTTTTTTAGCCGTTGCCATGAATTCTTATAACTACACTTGATCTCTGAGGTTTTACAAGTTGTGTTTATAATATGTATTTTACTGTAATTTTAACACAATTCATTGTCTTGTACATTTTATGTGCAAATACTGGCATTCAAGCTGCAACGTAATGTTGTGACACTTTTGGAAAAAACAGTATTTCTTCGTTTTCCATGACATGTGATGGCACTCTTGCACTTTAAATGGGTGGTCAGCCCCCATGACGTTGTCATGTGATCAAGGCTATCTCTAGCCGAAACGCGTCATGGCGGACTGGTGCTGGGCTAAAATTTAAATAAAGAAAAACTTGCTCCTTCCTGGGTCTCGCTGGTTCCTGTTTGTTCGTGTGGCTGTATACGCTGCGCTTGCCGGCTTTGGGAACTCAACATACCTCATATTGGAGAGATTGGGGAGATTGCAGTTACTTACAATGAAGTATTGAACTTACAAGACGGTAATTTACCGCTGTGTTATCCAGTCAGACCTAGAGTGCAAAAAAATAAAATTTCGTTCTACACAGTGTTTTCAAGTGACGCCCTTAAATCAAAAATTCTTTTCCAAATGGATGACGACGGAGAGAGGAAACGCGAAGCAGCGACTCTGTTCGCTAGGGCCCCTGGCAAAGCTTACACTGTGCCTATTAACAATGTAACTGTGGACAATAAATCCTTATCTATTCAGCTGAGGAAATATGAGAAACTTCGTAAGCAGGAAAGCCCGCGATGGTGGGAGGCCACCTCCCTGCAAGACTATGTGGATAAAGAAATGGTGCCACGGGGACTCAGGATTTATATAACCCCAACCCATGAATCACCTAACCCGCAAATGTTACAGGACTGGGCACTGAATTCCGCAACTAGCAGTAAAAACATGCTATTAATACTCATTAAAGATGCATGGGAGGAACGCGATGGTATCTTGAAACAACTCAAGGAACTAGATGATGAATTTGCCAGCCACCCTGACCAAGAGACTATCACCAAATTCAAAGAGGAATTGAAAACTCGTCTCAAAAAATATGAAGACGATATCAAACTCGGAAACAACGCAAGTTACATAGAGACTGCGGTGATTACGAAAGCGGGAGAATTCTCACATATAGCCCCAAATATGACTATCTTTATAATCAAGCTGGTCTTACTAAACAGAATACAGTCACCAGTACAGCATCGGTGGAAGCGGGCACGTCCAGTATACGCACTGAATCAGATAGCGATGCATCTGGACAAAGCACTAGTACCGCATAGGAGATGGAACCAATCACCAAGCAGGCCAATTTTTTAGACGAGTTCAGGGTTCTCAGAACACGACACAAGAAAGTCCAGGACCCAACCCCGATATTCCAGAAGAAACCAACACGAGGGCGCCCAAGGGGCAGAGGAAAAGGAAGGGGAGGTCTTTCAGACGACGACTCAAGCTCCAGCAGAGGAGACGAAAAGAAACAACAAAAACCAGTGGGAAACAAAAGAAGTGGTTACAAAAACAAAAAATAACCATGGATGCACAAATGGTAAACAAAACTATAATCAATCTCTCCTCCAGAACCCTCACATACTCTGAGAAACAAACTCTTTGTTTAGGTCTCACTTTTTGTCCCACAGAATTGTTTAATTATCCTGACACAAGAGTGGATATCTTTAAATTTACCAGGAAATTGAAACTTATGAAATGGCACTATCTCAAACATAACCAAGGAGTGGTATATACGGCAGGTGGAGGTGACCCTTTGGATACTATTCCTGAGGAAATATCCGCTGATATCATGGATTTGACTATTTGGGAAAGTCAACAGGATACCTATAATAGCAGTATGGAAGAGAATAGAACGGATAAAGCGGCAGGTTCTTCCTTTAAACCCAAATCTGTGTTTTGTCCCATCATGCCCCACGATTCTATCGATACATTCCACGATGTGGTTACTAGAGAACTGAAGAATCTCAAACACGCACCGAGAGCTAGCAGAAAGGGTGATTTCAATCTCACCAAAAGTCAGAGGGAATTCATTCTCTCATTAGCAGAAGACAAAAGTGTTGTTCTGCGACCTGCGGATAAAGGGGGAAACATTGTCCTCTGGGGTAGGGATATGTATGTAAACGAAGCATTGAGACAACTCAACAGTAGTGACTTCTATGTTAAAAGCTCTATGGTCCAGTATAATGAATGTATACTCGAAACCTGGGAATCACTTACTGAGTGGCGGGACAAGGGTTTATTGACATGGCATGAATTTTGCTTTTTGAAGAAAGATTATCCCAAGCTCCCCATATTCTACCTGCTCCCCAAGGTCCATAAAAATGCTCTCAACCCCCCGGGCAGACCCATCATCTCCTGCCTAGGTAGTGTCAATGAGAATCTCTCGCAGTATGTAGACCACTTTCTGAGAGAATATGTTTTCAGACTTCCGGCATATATCAAAGATACCACTGATTTTTTGAAAAAGATTGATAATTTACAATGGGTAGAGGGCTCTCTTCTCATTACCATGGACGTCAATGCACTGTACACGATCATCGATCATGTACAGGGCATGGAAGCTAGCTTGCATTTTCTTAGACAAAGGGATAATTGCTTCATGGACCATACCCACATGCTCATATACATGCTGAAAATTTGTTTACGGAACAATATTTTCATGTTTGATGGAGCAATTTACAAACAAGTACGTGGTGCGGCCATGGGCTCAGCATTTTCGCCTAGTTTTGCGAATCTGTTTCTAGGGAAGTGGGAGGAAGAAATCAGATCGGACAATGACCTCAAAAAATACTTTGAAAAAGTCACTACCTGGATACGATATATCGACGATCTGTTCGTCGTTTGGCAAGGTACACGTGAAGAAGCTGTCACGTTTATTGATACATTGAATCGGAATTCCTACAATATACATCTCACTCACAACATTAGTGAGAAATGTGTGGAATTTCTTGACACAGAAATAGAAGTCACCAATGGGCATCTCACGTCTAAACTGCATAGAAAGGACACCGCAGGGAACACCCTCCTCCATGCCCTTAGCGCTCACCCGGACCCTCTTAAATGGAGCATTCCGTATGGTGAGCTACTCAGAGCAAAGAGAAATTGTAGCGATGAGTCCACCTTTTTAGCTGAAAAAGACTGCATGTTGAACAGATTTAGAGAGAGAGGATACCCCGAAGGTGTACTGAATAAAGCTGTCCAAAAAGTCGGGAGTGTGGATAGAACGAAAGCTCTCAATTCGACACCCTCAGACATAGGCAGTGATACCCAGAATAACGTGAGAGTTATAACCACCTTTAATCAGGAATCCGATAAAGTACGTAAAATACTTGCCAACAACTGGAAAATCTTACGTAGTGACAACATTGTAGGTCCCCTCCTCACCGTTAGACCCCAAATTACTTACCGACGAGGCAGGAATCTGAGAGATATGCTCATTAAAAGTGACATAACTGACAACAAAAAACGCACTCAAGGTCTTAGGGGGTTTTACCCCTGCGGGCATTGTAAAGCGTGCTCCAACAGCATTATGGTGAAGTATATCAACATACCAGGGAAGAAGGAACATAAATCTATTCAGCAATTCCTCACCTGTACCACCACGTACGTTGTTTATATACTCGAATGCCCATGTAACAAAAGATATGTGGGTAGCACCACATGCACAGCCAAAAAGAGAGTAATGGAACATCTTAGGGCCATCACCCATGTTGACAGTCACTATCCTATTGCAAGGCACTTTAGAGAATTCCACAACTCAGACAACTCTCTGCTCAGGTTCTTTGTGGTAGAACAGGTAAATGTTGGAAGAAGAGGAGGTAACCGTGAACTGGCACTGAGGAAGAAGGAATCACGCTGGATCATGGACCTCGAGACAAAATTTCCGGGAGGGCATAACTGGGACGAGGAGCTTGCCACTCATTTACACGAGGGATAAATATTCTCCCTCACCTCTCCCCCATATACTTATTAACAAAACCCACTAACCCCCCCCCCTTCCCGGGGACCCCTCAGTCCTATGAATATTATTGTTAGCTTCAGAACAAGCTGTGTACAATGAATAAGTTAAAAAATATAATCATTCATGTTTTCCTTTTTCAGGTTTACATTGATTTTATTTGATTTTAACTGTATGTTTTATGTGTATTTTTCAGGATGTGATGGAGAATTCCTGTGCTCAATCCTGTCACATTTATTGTCACGGTCCTCTATCATGTGGAACTTTGGATGAATGACACTACCACAAGAATGAAAGTAGAATTTTCACTTTTTTGATTTCTTTGCACTCTCCCTGCTGTCCGATGTATACCTATTCGATTTGCTTGCAAGACTTTTCTGGTACATGGCTAGACATGTCATTTGACCAGTCCATGTGTTGATTATTGTTCCAGACCGCCGTAACCAATGTACCTAGTGAATTTGGCTTATGTTCACATTCACGACTGAATAGCTGTTTTAGTTGGAAGGGCACTAGTCCTCATTCTTCTTTAAAATGTTGCGTGGCAATATTTTGCGTGGTAATATGAACTTGTTTAGCAGGTACTGTCCTACTACGAGATGTATTAGTAATAATTACTTTTATTTTTCATTTGAATAATTTTCAAAGTCTAAGAGGGCACTTGTCCTTAGATTTGTTTAATTTGCTGAATTTTGTTGCATTAATTTGTGCTGCATTATTTCCTTGTTCTCAGGCACTGTCCTAATACGAGATACAATGTTTACCTTTCACCAGTCCAATATGGCGGTCGTTTTACTATATTACTTTAGTGGAACTGCTTGTATGTCCTTTGTCTGTGTTTATGATTTTACATGATCGAAATGTATAACTCATTGTCACCAGCAGGGGGTTTTCACGTGTGATCAAGACAATCATTTGTCGAAACGCGTAGCGTGTTGCTGGATAAATAAATCCGCTTTTCTGCAATTTCCTGAGTGCGTCTTGTATGCTTTTTAAAGCAACCTGTGGATCTAATATATATATATATATATATATATATATTACCTACTGGCGGTCGCCAGTAGGTATATATAGTTAGGATTTTTTCTCTATGGGTTTTTTGAAAATTCTATGTCTAATAACTTTGGCGTTTGTGGACGGAATCGGCTGAAATTTTCAGGACAATGGCACATTTTGTTTCTGAGCAGCCCTTGAAAATTTGGGGGGGGTTCGTCCAGTGGGGGCCGAGAAAAAAGGGGGGTCCCAAAACGTGTTTTTAACATTGAGTTTTCCATAGGGCGGTTGGCCTCACTTTTAGCCCGAACGGCTGAATGGATTTGCACGAAACTTGGC
Source organism: Lissotriton helveticus (assembly GCF_964261635.1). Taxonomy (NCBI): domain Eukaryota; kingdom Metazoa; phylum Chordata; class Amphibia; order Caudata; family Salamandridae; genus Lissotriton; species Lissotriton helveticus. The sequence goes on from NC_136072.1 coordinate 242,756,275, forward strand.
AAAATTGTAGGGACTGGTAGCCCGATGTGCCTTTTGTAGGTCTCAATATATGTGCTCCAGTGGATTTTGAGAAATTAACGTTTAAAAAAAGATATATATCTGTAACAGCGGACCGGTTAGCGCTCTGGTTCGCGGACTTTTCGCGCAACGGAGCTTTGTGAAGCGAAGCTGATTGGTTCTCCGGCGTCTGTCAACATTCCAAACAGTCCGTAGCGGCCGCCATCTTGTCTCTCGGTAGGATCGAGAGACAAGAGGAGGTCAAAACAAAGGGGGAAATAACTATAAGGGGGCATAGTAGATCCTCGCTGACCCCCTAGGTTTGATGTGGAGGTTTTAAAAGGGCCCGCGGGGCAAAAAAAAAACTAAATAATAATAATCGAACGGCTGAATGGATTTGCACGAAACTTGGCAAAATATTAGGGACTGGTAGCCCGATGTGCCTTTGCTAGGTCTCAATATATGTGCTCCAGTGGATTTTGAGAAATTAACGTTGAAAAAAAGATATATATCTGTAACAGCGCTCCGCTTCGCGTACTTTTCGCGTTACGGAGCTTTGCGAAGCTGATTGGTTCTCCGGCGTCTGTCAACATTCCAAACAGTCCGTAGCGGCCGCCATCTTGTCCCTCGGTAGGATTGAGAGACAAGAGGAGGCCAAAGCGAAGGGGGAAATGACCATAAGGGGGCATAGTAGATCCTTCCTGACCTCTTAGGTTTGATGTACCATTTTGCCAAGTTTGGTGTAATTCCGTTCAGCCATTCAGGCTGTAGACGTATGTAAATGTCCTATGGAAAATTGCATGGGGAAAACACATTTGAAAGTGTTGAAATTTAGAACCAATTAAAATGTTACTTTGGTTTTGTATTTGTGTGTGATGAAAGTTAATTGGTTATGTATATATGTCAAATGAGAGGAAACCACAGCCATTTTGTGATACTACTGTCTGAGGTACATTTGTGAGGAATTTTTGGTGGTGAATTTCTGGTGTTTGATTTACACAGTACTAACACTTCTGCTACTTTTAAAAAGGTGAGTTGTTAATTTGTAAGGGGAACTATGTTGTACACTTGAAGATAATTTGAAAAATGTTTTCTGTTATTTATTTGCAGTCCTTCTGTTATACTAAATACTTGATGAAGTTAGTTTTATATTATGTATTACTAAAAACGATAAATGAAAGTGATTATTTTTTTCTGCAATTTACAGCAAGCAATTTCAAAATAAAATGGCTCACAATGAAGAGACCGTGGCAATTTCTTTTGAATTGTCCACTACATTGATTGAAATTGAGAGCACCAATAATGAAATATTGTCACAAGGAGGACATGACTTGTATGATTCCATTAGATTGATTGAAATGGACAGCACCAAGAATGAAATATTGTCACAAGGAGATGACTTGAATGATTCCACTACATTGATTGAAATTGAGAGCACCAATAATGAAATATTGTCACAAGGAGGAGATGGCTTGTATGATTCCATTAGATTGATTGAAATGGACAGCACCAATAATGAAATATTGTCACAAGGAGGAGATGACTTGAATGATTCCACTACATTGATTGAAATTGAGAGCACCAATAATGAAATATTGTCACGAGGAGATGACTTGAATGATTCCACTACATTGATTGAAATGGACAGCACCAATAATGAAATATTGTCAGAAGGAGGAGATGACTTGAATGATTTTTTTGATCAATCTCTTGATGGCGAATTTATCGAGTGTTTGGAGACCATAGAGTTACAAGAATCATCATTGCAGACTTTTAATGAGGAGATTCCAGATGAGATGATTGAAGAGGAAATTACTGATGAGGACATGTTACTAGTTGTTTCAAATTTAGAAAATTCTGAAGAATAAATTTATATTTAGAAATCAAAAATTGTTTGAGACATTATTTATTTTTATTTTTAATTTATGAGGTTGTAGCGAAGTGATTGTAGTATAAAATGAGACTTATAGTATAGAGTGCAACATTTTTATGTTACATGGTAAGTTTACTCATATTTACTTCCCTTCTGCCACTATATTATCTCCAATGTGTATTTGACATCTCTTCTTCATCTCCGGCCTCCTTTCTCTCACTGTGTGTCTCCGATGCATCTTATCGCTGCTATTTTGTGTAATTACAGAAGAGAGTAAAATAAAATAGTTCGGAACGTGAAAAGGGGGCAAAGTAGAGTACTCCTCACCCCCTAGGCCTTTTTAGGCGGTCCCAAAAGGATCAGTTTCTGCTTTCCTGAGAGATTATGGTATGAGTTCCATATACCACAATAACTTGCATTACAACATGCAAGATATCTATCTCCTATTACCAACTTTTGGAGATATTCGCGCTAAGCGCGAATATCTCCAAAAAGTAACACCTGCCCTGAGCAGTTCTTAGCCATGTTATCCAATGGGAGGTGGATAACATGGCTAAGAGTATTAGCTCGGTAATGCATGAATATCGCTGAGTTTTTAGCGATATTCATGCATTGCGGCCGTTTATTATCGCATTTGCGATAAACCTTGATAATAGTAAGGTTTATCTTCGATAATTTCTGACGATGCTTAGTGGTAAAAAATTGGTTGGTAAGCATCGTTAGCGATAAATATCGCTTAACTTTGGTAATATGCCCCAACGTCTGTTAACGTTCGATTCGAAGGAAATGAGGAAGTGTTGAAAAACATTGTCTGCGCCATCTTGCCTTTTTTGAAATGCCACACTTTTGTCGTGCACGGCAGCCATTTTAGATGTCTTGACCAGACCCACTCTCTGCACGCTGTCGATTCGTAGCATGGCTCCTCACCCTCGTAAGCATCTCCCCCAGGCACTGGTCACCACCGCTCTCTGTCTTATGCATGGGCAATAAACCTTCCCCCATCTGCGCTGCTCTTCCCTGAGAATCACACTCTGTGCCCGCCCGACACCTCCCTTTCGCCCTATTCACTACCGCACCCTCTGACACTCCTCTTCCTCTGTGTCCGAATGTCCAGGCCGGTCCTAGGCTATCAGCTAGCCCTGCAGATGTAGTTTATGGCCCCAGCTGTAAAGAATCACCCCTCTTCAAAGGAGTTATAGTAGATCAAGGCCCACACCCGATGTGATCCGTCACAGCACACGCGTTCCTACTATCTGAAAACCATCCTGTATTGTGATTGGGGAGGGGACCGAGCCTGAAGCGGAAGATTCCAGGAATGACTCTTTGTACATCAAAGTTTTTACAATTATGTGTCACATTAAAAATATATAGCACTCCAACAAAGTAGTAGGAATATAAAACTTTAATAACATATAAATATATACAACAAAACAAAAACAGTAAAAACATTTAAACAACGAAGAGACCGTGGCAATTTCTTTTTAATTATCCAATAGATTTATTGAAATTGACAGCACCAATAATGAAATATTCTTGTCAGTAGCGGTCTGTTGTGCGAATAGTTCCAAGGCAGCAGAACGCGCTGAAATCTAGATGGCACGAAAGTGATGTCTAGTAAGTTGCCGCCCAGCAAAAAACGGCGTGGGGCGCCGCGGGGGTGAGTGAGTCCAGTAGGCACCACAGCTATTCTTACCGGCATTGCAGAATTACTGCTGGGGACAATGCCTGTGCTGTAGCAGGGTCACAGCAGAAACAAAAAGGATTCTGTTGAAGATGTTGTTGGTTTCAATTTGAAAACAGTTCTGGTGTCAACTGCTATGCTAATGTAGTGGTTAATGTTTTGTTTTCTCTAGAAAATGTAAAAGAGGGGGAGGCAGTCCAAAGTTCCGTTAAAAGGGCAAAGGAAAGGATCGGTGGTTTGAACTATCAGTCAAAAAGGGGAGGGGGTGCAATAATTTTTCCTACCGGGTCACACTGTGCTTTCACCGGAAGTGAGGTCTGCAGGATTGTAGTAATTCAAAGTGAGGCTGGCGCCAGCATGGGAGCGCCGACGTCCCGCGGATACAGTTTCGTCACTCCACGGGCGATCATGGCAGTCATTCCCCATCGGGGGTCGGAGACTCCCGCGGCTCCTCTAGAATCTTCAAGGTCGTGGAGGACTACGGTGGTGGAGTCAACCAGTGACCGGGCCATTTCTTTATGTTGGGCCCGCTCTTGCCAGGTCGACAGCCATTTTGAGAGTTCGGCAGCTACCGGCGATTGCGGGGTCACATGAGCGGACGGGCTCCACCCTGCCGGGCGAGACGTTGCAGCATGGCCACAGTGGAAGAACCGTTATCTAGGTCGTTCCGAAACTGTGCAGCACTGTAGTTGTTAGGATGCCACCGCCTGGAGCGCTGAGGGTGCAGCTGGGAAGCCTCCACCTGGGGAGGCGGGAGAGGCCTGTTCGCACCGTCTCTCCCTCCCAGTGCACCCCACGGCGTCTCGCTTGAGATTTGTTATGGCCGGACCAGGCGATGAGGACGAGGGGGGGGTCGGAGGCATGTGCAAGACATCCCCCTCCAGTGTTGTCGCAGCCATTATAAAAGAAAGAAGTGTCCCGTCCGACTTCGGGCCGGGCTTCCGGTGGATGTCGGCCGGACGCCCCTGGCTCTGGCCCCATGAACGGGTTTCTTGGTTTATCGGCTGCAGCCGGATCCCGTCGGCCTCGGCCCCCCGACCGTTGGTGGTCGGACCGGAAGAGCATGTGGCGGGACTACCTGCAACTCTCAAGGGCCACCGCGGCCGGACTGGGAGAGAGAGGGGAGGGTCGAGGAGACATTCCCCCCCCCTGCAACTGTTCAGCGTTGTAAAGGCAATCCCCTGGCCGGGTCCCGCTGGTCTCGGCCTCTCCTCCGGCTACACCCTACGTTAGGATCTCCTGGCCGAGGCGTGGCAGCAGGACCTGCCTTATATGGGCTGCTCCCGGCTGGGCGTAGCCGGAACCCTGCCCCACCTTGGAAGTTTCCAGAGTGGGGGTGGATGTTCTACTGACTTGCATTTTCCCTAGTCTATCGATTTTTTTGGCGTGGCAGGCGGTGGGACAGCGAGGGGTGATTTGGTTTCTCTTACTGTTTTTCTGGTCTCTCACCACTGGCATATTTTAACGTTTTCTTGTTTCTAGGACATTAATAGGTTTTATCATTACGTTATGTTATCGTTTCTTTGTTCGTTGTTTAATAAAAGTTCATGTTCATCAGTGGCCTACTGATTTTCGTTTTCCTATTTTTTTCTTTCCAGGTTGTTTCATGGTAAAGTTTCTGTTAACAGGATACAGTGATCACTTCGTTATTATTGCATATGTCCTTTTCACTAGGGGTGCTCTCTGGTCGGGCCAGATGACGTATCTCTAGTAAATGGTCCGGGTGAAAAAGGTGCATCAATCAGTGGGGAGTAGATAGGCATGACAGATTACAACGGGGGAGAACGGTCCGCATTACGTACCCTTTCACTACTTGCAAAGATTTTCCTACGTTTATTTGCAAACAGGGAATACCTCCAAAAAGAACTAATTCCCAAACAGTCAATGTTCGGACAATCAATCAATCAATGAGGAATGAAATAGGTACGACGTGTTAAAGGCTTGCGTTACCTACCCTTCACTATCTGCAAAGGGAGATAGAATATTCCTATTCTTCCTCGTTTGCAGGTAGAGAAGATCGTTAAGAGAATTAACTTCGAACAATTCAATGCTCGATTGAAACAATCAACAAGGGGTACTGTGAACACAAATGAACGCCGCTTATATACATACGCATTGCTATTTTCAACAGGTTGTTCCTAATGTTTCTATTTTAGCGAGGTCAAAAGAGATCCCATTAGTGGCCTACTGATTTTGCTCGATTCCTTTTGTTTTTTTACACGATTTTTCGCTATCTGCAAAGACTAAACAGAGTATTGCGACTCTGTGCTTGTTTGTAAATAGAGAATGAACCAAAGAGAACAATCAATCAAATGGAGAGAGAAGCAGGCACGACGGATTACAAAGGGGGAAAGGGCTGCGTTAACTACCCTTCACTATCTGCAAAGAGAGAGTACTCCTAATAGAAATGAGGGGTGGGGGGCAGCAATCAAAGCAGATCAGTGTGCATAAACACGAAAAAAAAAATTCTTACCACGTACTTGACATTCGACAGCTTATGATATTTGCTATTAAAAAACCATTGAAATTCACTGAAAAAACCATAGGTTATAGACCATATATAGTTAGGAATTAGCATTTACAAAACCTTGAAAATTCACTGAAAAAACCATAGGTTATAGACCATATATAGTTAGGAATTAGCATTTAAAAAACCTTATTTTACTCACACAAAACCATTGAAATTCCATATATAGTTAGTTGCACTAACTATATATTGCGCACCCGCAATCCACTGCTGATGATGTCACATATTACATCATTCATGACATGGTCAGTGACATCACTGATGACATCACTGATGACATCTCAAATGACATCACTGATGACATCTCATTTGACATCAATGACCACATCACTGATGATATCATTCATGTGACAATACAATGCATCTCCTCACATTTTAATATAACCTCTGTTTCACCCAGTGTTAAAAACAGAGTATAATTTTTGAAACCATTGACACACCAATACTAGTTACTACATACGTACTCACTGATTCCTACGTCTACACACACATTCACTCATTCACCCATACAATCATTCATACATACAATCACTCATGTTTACAACACAATCATATGCACTCATACACCTATACAGACACTCACACTCTGCCACTCATCCATGGAGTTACTCACACACCTAGTCAGTCCTGTAAAGAATCAATCACACTTCCATTTTCTACTCTATACAGTTAAACATAGAGCACCTTACGTTTTCAACCATATACTAACACATACTTACTCTCTTATACAATCATTGATACAAGTACACATTGATCTGTACAGAGTCACACACCTCCCATCCAGCCACACACACACTTAGTCTCCCATGCAAATACTTGGGCAATCAATCAATAACCCATATAGTTACTCATATAGCTACTGATCAACACATGCAGCAGTTTACAGAACAACAGACATAATGATGCACAAATTAAGACAGTTTAGTCACTAACCCATGCACTCAGTGAGACACATTTAATCACTCACTCATACATTCAGTCATGCACCTACTAAATCCTTCGTCCAGACACTTATACATCCACTCATTCTTCAATATGTAAGACATATTTTAACTTTACAGAAACATAGTCACTGGATGTTGTCATCAGTGATGTCACTGACCATGTCATGAATGATGTAATATGTGACATCATCAGCAGTGGATTGCGGGTGCTCAATATATAGTTAGTGCAACTAACTATATATGGAATTTCAATGGTTTTGTGTGAGTAAAATAAGGTTTTTTAAATGCTAATTCCTAACTATATATGGTCTATAACCTATGGTTTTTTCAGTGAATTTTCAAGGTTTTGTAAATGCTAATTCCTAACTATATATGGTCTATAACCTATGGTTTTTTCAGTGAATATATATATATATATATATTGTTCACCAAAATGCCCAAAAGCAATGAGAAGGCACACAACTGCATCCGCGCACTCCAGCGTTTTCATGCAGCTTCACCAAAAATGCCCCATTTGCATATTTATCGCCGACGCGTTTCGAGGCTCTCTGCCTCTTCTTCTCGGGTTGCCAAACAACATGAAGGAGACCTCGCAACACTTGATTTCCAGGACTTTATTTGTTTCCATGATCCCCCATGGGCGTGTGCTAAGTGCAGAGTCCATAATTCATTGTGGGACTTGGAGTCCGTATTGCGAGTTTAGTTAATGACTTATAGTAAGTTCCAAACTGTTGTTTCAATTAGGCATTTTAAAATCCTTTAGTAGGTTTTTTTTTTTTTTCGATGAGCTATTTACAGCATCGGACGCAGTGCTTCCACGGAGTTGACTCGTTCAGCTCCACAGCCTCTTATGGTTTTCAAGTTGGTGTTCTTCTCCTCGGCAGGACGGCCGAGTATTAAATTGTTCACCAAAATGCCCAAAAGCAATGAGAAGGCACACGACTGCATCCGCGCACTCCAGCGTTTTCATGCAGCTTCACCAAAATTGCCCCATTTGCATATTTATCGCCGACGCATTTCGAGGCTCTCTGCCTCTTCTTCTCGGGCTGCCAAACAACATGAAGGAGACCTCGCAACACTTAATTTCCAGGACTTTATTTGTTTCCATGATCCCCCATGGGTGTGTGCTAAGTGCAGAGTCCATAATTCATTGTGGGACTTGGAGTCCGTATTGCGAGTTTAGTTAATGACGTATAGTAATTTCCAAACTATTGTTTCAATTAGGCATTTTAAAATCCTTTAGTAGGTTTGGGTTTATTTTCGATGAGCTATTTACAGCATCGGACGCAGTGCTTCCATGGAGTTGACTCGTTCAGCTCCACAGAATCTTATGGTTTTCAAGATGGTGCTCTTCTCCTCGGCAGGACGGCCGAGTATTAAATTGTTCACCAAAATGCCCAAAAGCAATGAGAAGGCACACGACTGCATCCGCGCACTCCAGCGTTTTCATGCAGCTTCACCAAAAACTGCCCCATTTGCATATTTATCGCCGACGCATTTCGAGGCTCTCTGCCTCTTCTTCTCGGGCTGCCAAACAACATGAAGGAGACCTCGCAACACTTAATTTCCAGGACTTTATTTGTTTCCATGATCCCCCATGGGTGTGTGCTAAGTGCAGAGTCCATAATTCATTGTGGGACTTGGAGTCCGTATTGCGAGTTTAGTTAATGACTTATAGTAATTTCCAAACTATGTTTCAATTAGGCATTTTAAAATCCTTTAGTAGGTTTGGGTTTATTTTCGATGAGCTATTTACAGCATCGGACGCAGTGCTTCCACGGAGTTGACTCGTTCAGCTCCACAGCCTCTTATGGTTTTCAAGATGGTGCTCTTCTCCTCGGCAGGACGGCCGAGTATTAAATTGTTCACCAAAATGCCCAAAAGCAATGAGAAGGCGCACGACTGCATCCGCGCACTCCAGCCTTTTCATGCAGCTTCACCAAAATTGCCCCATTTGCATATTTATCGCCGACGCGTTTCGAGGCTCTCTGCCTCTTCTTCTCGGGCTGCCAAACAACATGAAGGAGACCTCGCAACACTTGATTTCCAGGACTTTATTTGAGTCCATGATCCCCCATGGGTGTGTGCTAAGTGCAGAGTCCATAATTCATTGTGGGACTTGGAGTCCGTATTGCGAGTTTAGTTAATGACTTATAGTAAGTTCCAAACTGTTGTTTCAATTGGGCATTTTAAAATCCTTTAGTAGGTTTGGGTTTATTTTCGATGAGCTATTTACAGCATCGGACGCAGTGCTTCCACGGAGTTGACTCGTTCAGCTCCACAGCCTCTTATGGTTTTCAAGATGGTGCTCTTCTCCTCGGCAGGATGGCCGAGTATTAAATTGTTCACCAAAATGCGCAAAAGCAATGAGAAGGCACACGACTGCATCCGCGCACTCCAGCGTTTTCATGCAGCTTCACCAAAAATGCCCCATTTGCATATTTATCGACGACGCGTTTCGAGGCTCTCTGCCTCTTCTTCTCGGGCTGCCAAACAACATGAAGGAGACCTCGCAACACTTGATTTCCAGGACTTTATTTGTTTCCGTGATCCCCCATGGGCGTGTGCTAAGTGCAGAGTCCATAATTCATTGTGGGACTTGGAGTCCGTATTGCGAGTTTAGTTAATGACTTATAGTAAGTTCAAAACTGTTGTTTCAATTAGGCATTTTAAAATCCTTCAGTAGGTTTGGGTTTATTTTCGATGAGCTATTTACAGCATCGGACGCAGTGCTTCCACGGAGTTGACTCATTCAGCTCCACAGCCTCTTATGGTTTTCAAGATGGTGCTCTTCTCCTCGGCAGGATGGCCGAGTATTAAATTGTTCACCAAAATGCGCAAAAGCAATGAGAAGGCACACGACTGCATCCGCGCACTCCAGCGTTTTCATGCAGCTTCACCAAAAATGCCCCATTTGCATATTTATCGATGGCGCGTTTCGAGGCTCTCTGCCTCTTCTTCTCGGGCTGCCAAACAACATGAAGGAGACCTCGCAACACTTGATTTCCAGGACTTTATTTGTTTCCATGATCCCCCATGGGCGTGTGCTAAGTGCAGAGTCCATAATTCATTGTGGGACTTGGAGTCCGTATTGCGAGTTTAGTTAATGACTTATAGTAAGTTCAAAACTGTTGTTTCAATTAGGCATTTTAAAATCCTTCAGTAGGTTTGGGTTTATTTTCGATGAGCTATTTACAGCATCGGACGCAGTGCTTCCACGGAGTTGACTCATTCAGCTCCACAGCCTCTTATGGTTTTCAAGATGGTGCTCTTCTCCTCGGCAGGACGGCCGAGTATTAAATTGTTCACCAAAATGCCCAAAAGCAATGAGAAGGCACACGACTGCATCCGCGCACTCCAGCGTTTTCATGCAGCTTCACCAAAAATGCCCCATTTGCATATTTATCGCCGACATGTTTCGAGGCTCTCTGCCTCTTCTTCTCGGGCTGCCAAACAACATGAAGGAGACCTCGCAACACTTGATTTCCAGGACTTTATTTGTTTCCATGATCCCCCATGGGTGTGTGCTAAGTGCAGAGTCCATAATTCATTGTGGGACTTGGAGCCCGTATTGCGAGTTTAGTTAATGACTTATAGTAAGTTCCAAACTGTTGTTTCAATTAGGCATTTTAAAATCCTTTAGTAGGTTTGGGTTTATTTTCGATGAGCTATTTACAGCATCAGACGCAGTGCTTCCACGGAGTTGACTCGTTCAGCTCCACAGCCTCTTATGGTTTTCAAGATGGTGTTCTTCTCCTCGGCAGGACGGCCGAGTATTAAATTGTTCACCAAAATGCGCAAAAGCAATGAGAAGGCACACGACTGCATCCGCGCACTCCAGCGTTTTCATGCAGCTTCACCAAAAATGCCCCATTTGCATATTTATCGCCGACGCGTTTCGAGGCTCTCTGCCTCTTCTTCGCGGGCTGCCAAACAACATGAAGGAGACCTCGCAACACTTGATTTCCAGGACTTTATTTGTTTCCATGATCCCCCATGGGCGTGTGCTAAGTGCAGAGTCCATAGTTCATTGTGGGACTTGGAGTCCGTATTGCGAGTTTAGTTAATGACTTATAGTAAGTTCCAAACTGTATTTTCAATTAGGCATTTTAAAATCCTTTAGTAGGTTTGGGTTTATTTTCGATGAGCTATTTACAGCATCGGACGCAGTGCTTCCACGGAGTTGACTCGTTCAGCTCCACAGCCTCTTATGGTTTTCAAGATGGTGCTCTTCTCCTCGGCAGGACGGCCGAGTATTAAATTGTTCACCAAAATGCGCAAAAGCAATGAGAAGGCACACGACTGCATCCGCGCACTCCAGCGTTTTCATGCAGCTTCACCAAAAATGCCCAATTTGCATATATTAACGCCGACGCGTTTCGAGGCTCTCTGCCTCTTCTTCTCAGGCTGCCAAACAACATGAAGGAGACCTCACAACACTTGATTTCCCGGACTTTATTTGTTTCCATGTTCCGCCATGGGTGTGTGCTAAGTGCAGAGTCCATAATTCATTGTGGGACTTGGAGTCCGTATTGCGAGTTTAGTTAATGACTTATAGTAAGTTCCAAACTGTTGTTTCAATTAGGCATTTTAAAATCCTTTAGTAGGTTTGGGTTTATTTTCGATGAGCTATTTACAGCATCGGACGCAGTGCTTCCACGGAGTTGACTCGTTCAGCTCCACAGCCTCTTATGGTTTTCAAGATGGTGCTCTTCTCCTCGGCAGGACGGCCGAGTATTAAAATGTTCACCAAAATGCCCAAAAGCAATCAGAAGGCACACGACTGCATCCGCGCACTTCAGCGTATATATATACAGAAAAAGTTTCCAATGGTAACAAAGAAAATGCTCACTCCAGACTAGAATTCAAAATCCAAGCGATTTATTGTTCCAACACCACACTGGTGTTGTAATAATAAATAAGGGTTTTCCATTCCTGAGTGCGCGTTTTCTTCGTTCTCATTGGAAATGTTTTTCTGCGCATTTGATGATACAACACCCCGTACAAGTTGGGAGCAGCATCCTTATAGTGGAGCTAGTTACATACATAAATAAAGTGACTTTTCTATAGCACTCTTCATCAATTGGTCTGTTCAAGAAGCAGTCACATTCTGCTTCTCCCCACCAATGTATAGCAGGGCGCAAAGGGTCTCCTCCAGTTCCTCCATTGCCTGTCTTGCACTGTGAATGACTGCATTTTCCCTGACCACCTGTGCACAGCTGCCTGAAAAGAGTGTACTTCGGTACCAGGTCTGGTTTGCATGGGCTGCTGCACCGATCCTATATTTGTATATTTTTGTTGATCAAGTTTGTATATTGAAAATGATTACAAAATAGATAAAAGAAGTGTTGCACGCTCGCCAAGCCCTATCTGCTTTGTCAATGTTTGTTTACTATTTGCCTAACCCCTAAGGATGCACATACTGCTTCATCGTCTAACAACCACAGACGACCAGAACTGTCTTTAAAAACAGCAAATAGGAGTTTTATTGTAGTAATTCTTGAACAGGATGTTCTCCTCCAAAACGGATCAACTGAGCTATGACCTCTCACATAGCCTAGCTTTTTTTGAGACACAATATCACGAGCCTGAGACCGATGCAGCTATAGCTCATTGAATAAATTCTGTCTGGCAAAAGAGTAACATGCAATGCAATCTGTTTTTTTAAGTTTAAAAAATACAGGAGTAAAGAGGGGTGTGCAATAAACGGACATGCACTCAGTACTTACCTGTGGAAGTTGTCAGGTTTCGCAGACACAGCTGCAACACTCACAAGGATGAATATGGCCCACATGTTGACCACTCAGGCTCTCCCTGCGCACCTTGCTTCTTAAATACCCCGGCGTGACGTTTGGTTTCCCTATCTAGGATACTTGCCATTTCATAATCAGCCTGACCCTGACTTTTTCCAAGCGAGACTGTGCACACCTGCGAAAGTGGGTGGAAGTTCCCATGTTTTATTTCACCATAATATATCTTGCAGAAGGCCTTGCAAATTTAAGTCCCTATTCACAAATGGTTTTGAAAATGATTACAGTGGAACCCCTTTGATGAAAGAGAATCATTTTTCTAAAGTACTATAGAAAAGAAAAGGGCAGTCCAGCATTGTTTTAATCTTTAAAGTAGGGTTGAGGGTAAATCGTATAATTTGCTGTCGCATAATCACATCACTTTACCAACTACTTGCCTACTCTCGATGTATAGCATTCACTAGCTTCCCCAGTTTTAGTAAAACACTATTCAAGAGGAATCTTCCCAAAGGAACTAATTCATATATAACTATGCAGCGTTTGTTAGCTGATCAAATTGAGCATGTCTCCAAATGCAAAGCTAGTACCTACAACAGCTCTGTCTCCAATTAAATTACTTCAGGGAGTATTGAATATCTTTACACATCATCCCTACTGGGTGAACACTCTGGCTGATAGTGTTAGGGGTGTAGATTCAGAAGTGGCATTATGAGCACTGTGTGCCAAATTTCCCAACAGTTTGTGCTGGTGGAAAGGCACCACAAGTTCTGCAGCGCTTCACATAGGACCTCATTATGATACCGGTCGGGCCGACTTCCACGTCCAGTCTGAGGCGGCCGGAACCACCACAATATTGTCAGAAGCAGTCTGTCCAACTGCCAGATTACAATGCATGCGTATGTACAGAAACTGACTACTGTGTCAGGAAATTTCTACCATGGTGGTGTCAGAAAGAACTAATGGAGCTAGTCAGAGAGCGGACTGCTTCACACACCGTCTGCCCAGTTAAAATATGCCTTTCCGATGAGCCGACTGTGGGGGTTCAACCACTTCATCAGAGCTGGTATATAGGGATGGAAAGAAGGGTAAAACACACCTGTACATAGCTCCTAACTTCCTGAGGAGCCATGGAGCTGATCCACATGTCCTACCACTGCTGTATCAATGCCACCCAAATTAGACAGCGTCATGGCGCAACCGCCAGTAAGTGTCACACATACCCATCTAAATGGAGTCCTCAGCAAAGCTTGCGAGGTGTGTGAGCAACATGTTTCCAAGTCATCACACTGGGACATCTTGCCAATGGTTCACTGATAGAACATCGATGACACAAATATTGTTAAGAATATTGATTAAAAAATATAGACTACAACAATATCGACTCCCATACCTAACGGGTAAGTACAAAAATATTGAATCAAATATTGAATCAAAAATATTGATGTAAAAAATATTGATATAAAAAAATATTGCTTTAAATATATATATAAAATAGAATACTATATTAAATATTAATATTAATGTTAACAAAATTAAATGTAATATACATTTGAACAAAATAAAACAAATAAACGGAATAAAAAAAGATAAACACGCACACATAAAAATGTTTAAATATATATATTCACTTTAAAATAATTAATAAACTAATATTTTTAATTTATTTTAAAAGTTTAAATTTATATACAATATATATATATATATATATATATATATATATATATATATATATATATATATCAATAATTTAAAATATAAAACAAACATTCCATAATAAAGTAAAACATTGAACTACTAAAAATATGTAAACTTACATTTCCAAATACAGTCAGTGCAACTGGAGGAAAAGTGTTGGATAGTGGAGGAATTAAATTTACTATTCCAACTCCTGTGAGTGCAATAGTAGTGGAAAGTGTTGGATAGCAGTGGGCTGAAAATTACTATTCCCACTCCAGTAAGAGCAACAGTTGGGAAAGTGTTGGATAGCGAAGAGAACAAAATTACTATGTCCACTCCAAAGAATGCAACAGTAGGGAAAGTATTGGATACCGGAGGGGTAAAAATTACTATTCCCACTCCAAAGAGCGCAACAGTAGGGAAAGTGTTGGATAGCGAAGGGGCAAACATTATTATTCCCACTCCAAAGAGAGAAACAGTAGAGAGAGTGTTGGATAGCGGAGGGGTAGAGCTTACTATTCCCACTCCACTGAACGCAACAGTAGGAAAAGTGTTGGATAGCAGATGGTTAAAATTTGTGTTCACACTCCAGTGAATGCAACAGTAGGGAAGACTCCCAGCAGATTTAGGTTACCCAAACCAGAGGAACTTTTGGAAGGCAACGGGCAAAGGCCACAGTCCATATTGCACCTACTTCAATGTCTCCATGTGTATAGGCTATCTATTCCAAAAAGGATCCAAGACGGAAAAGAAAAGGGATCAAGGTTGCCCCCCACTCATAAACTGACAGTATCACAAAAACCTTGTCCCCAGGGCGTTCAATATCAAAACTCCTATCAATGCAATGGGGAGACAAACGGTCAATTTCCAATGCTAAACTACCAACTTATAGAAAAATTTCTTGGTTGGTGTTTTGAATGTATTTCACCCCGAATTCTCAACATAAAAATAAGGGACATTCCTAGTAAACTTCAACGAGACAGTCACAACAGAGCACTGGACGGTATCTGCATAGTCATGTACACAGAACGTCCTCACACTTATAACAAATGAAAAAAATGTGTGAAGAAAAAAATGACACCTCACGGGCGCACCACCCTCAGGGCAACTGGCATGTTACAACCAGGTTATGCCCCTTTTCTCATCATAGGTAGTCATTCAATTCAAATGATAAGGAAGTGTCCTAAACCAAACCGAAAAAATTTGTAAAGTGCAAAGGAGCAATCAACATTCACTCCCTTATGTGACAAAAAATGTTAACATCAACAGGCACACCTTTCACACAACTTTATTTTGAAATAGATGTGTTCTGTTGAACTAAAAAGGCTGGTAGCTAGCTCTGCATACCATTACCTACAGCCAACACGTTTTACTGCCACTGAAACTTCCGGCAGATTCATCAGGGCTTGACACTTTGTCACCACACCAATGTTGGACACCTTGTACTCTGGGACCTCTTCCAGCCAATTTTGCTCTTACCAGCTGAAGAGGAAGGTGTATGCTGGCTCCTCATGTGAGCCTCACCATGAACTGAATGGCCCCTTCGACTGTTGCATCAATCGTACGGAGCTACACAAAGCTCTGTTCCTCGTCCAGGTCATGTGTACAGGACCTGGGGCATGAGGTATATCAGGGACAACCAATATAGTCACAAAGTGCCATGCACATGTTGCTAATGTGTAAGTGCAAGTCCTGAGAAAAAACACAGCAGCAATAGCAGTTGTCAGACATCAATTACAAGTATGTGGAAATAACACACATGAAAAAGGCACATGTGAACCCAAAGTACCAATTAGGTATGATAATACCATACCCCACATGGGCGGAGAAACAAATGCAAATGTTGAACACATTAAACACATAGCCACCCCTCATCTCAGGTAGTACAGCAAGCCGAAATACGTGGACATTGGCCAAGTCATGCAGCAATACTTAGCATAGCAGATCCCACCTAAAGCAATGTCAGCCCTAATTGGAATTCATACCACATATACATCCATTGAACAATGACCCTCGTCGTTGGAAAACCATAACTTGTCCCAAGGTCTGACCATACTTACCACTGCAAAAGGATCAGCTATTATGGTCAAACAAACACAACTGTAATCCCAAATCCCAAATAAGTCAATACCAACAAGTACCAAAAGTAGCAATTTGTAGACAAAGGGTTCACATCAAACCAAGTTGTTTATTATGTAGTACAAATTGGGATCCAAGAAACAAAGGCCAATGGTCAGTCTAAAATCCGATATGTGGTTCAGCACACTGCTGTGCCACCTAAATTGCCAACCAGAACACTGGCAGGGAAACCTCCCCGGGATGGGGCATCTAGTGGGCAGTCTAGGCATCTCTTTGATGTTATTTGGGTGGGCTGGAGATGGGATTGGGAGGGCTGGGTTGGTCATTGTGAGGGCTGGGTTGGTCCTTGGAAGGGCTGGGCTCAGATTGGGATGGTTGGGTTGGTTTGTGGGAGTGCTGGGCTCTGGTTTGGGAGGGCTAGGTCTGATCATACGGGGCATTTTTTACACTTGAAGGGTAGTGATGGATGTAGGAAGGGGGTAATAGCTTTAGTAGTTTTTTGTTTAAAAGATCTGTGGTGGGTGGAGAAGAGGTCTTTTGACTTTTGGGTGTGGTGTGTTGGTTTTTTGACGGATTGGTTTCCTTTTTTAACTGCCCTGTATGGTAGGGAGGGATTTAGTGGGGGGGGGCAGGTGTTTTTGGGTGGACTTGGAGTGGAAGGGTAGGGTAAGGGTGGTAAAGAAGACCTTTTGGGTTTGGGGGACAGGTTTGACCGGGAAGAGGTCAAGGGCTAACATGGTAAATTCTATGGAAGACTGGAGAGGAGGTAAGGCAATGTGTTGGTTGTTGGAGATAGAGGGATGTGAGGTCTGAGGTGCGGATGCGCATGCTGTTTGTACATGTCTCTGTGTGTGTTTGGCTGATGAATGTTCGTCTCCCTTGCCAATGTGGCTGATAGTGTGGATGTTGTGCCTGGGTGTGTGATGTCGGTATTGACTGTGGCTAGTGGTGTGGGTGTGGTGTCTGGATGTGTGATGACAGTAGTGGCTGTGGCTGGTGGTGTGGGTGTGGTGCCTGGGTGTGTGATGTCAGTAGTGGCTGTGGCTTGTGGTGAGCATGATGTGTCTAACCTCTCTGTGTGTGATGTCAGATCGTTCCGTCTGAAAGTGTGACTCAATATTGCACTTCTGTCTGTCTGCAATCTTGGAGACTCAGCGTATCCCAACCACCCATGGTTGTTGGCACCCCTGAAGAATCCGACAATGCCAGGGGAGTCTGCTTCAATAAGGCCTGTTAGACCTGGCATCTTTGGCGTGGTTTTCCCCTATCTTTTTGCCTCTACCTCCTGTATTTTTTATGCTGTGCTGGATTTCGTTTTTGCTGGTTTAGATGCTTTGGACACTCTGCCACTGCTGATCAGTGCCAGGGTGTAAGTGCTCCCTATGTAAATTGTTATTATTATTGGACATACATGATTGGCATATTTGTATCACCATAAAGTCCCTAGTAAAGTGCACTGGGTGTGCCAGGGCTGGTGATGACAAATCCTACTAGTGGGCCTGCAGCACTGATTGTGCCACCCACATGAGTAGCCCTAAAATGGTGTCTCAGGCCTGCCACCGCAGTGCCTGCATGCAGTCTGTGAACTGCCATGTCCTCCTGGTCAGTGTCCCCACTGACCAGGCCTAACCCTTCCCTTTTTGTGTACACTGGTCACCCCTATGGAAGGCCCAAGGTACCCCCCTGGGCAGGGTGCAGTGTATGTGAAAGGTAGAGCATGTACTGGTGCAGGTGACATGCTCTGGTAGTGAATGGCAGCCATTTTCGTTTTTCACTATTGTAAGGCTATCTTGCTCCATAGATTAACATGGGGGATGCTGTCTACAGTGGCTACCAGCATTTCTTCTCATAGGAACAAGATAGGACATAAGAGTCTAGTATCCCTGAACTCAGAATTTAATACCACATCTTTTAGGAAAGGTTGTTTTTAAATCCTGTGCTTGAGAACAGCACTTTTAGAAAGTTGCTGTTCTCTTGTCTGACCCTTCTGTGTGCCTTGGCCTGTTTGTGTATTGACTGTCTGGTTTGAGAGTGACAGGGCCTGGGGATTCCCCAGGAGGCTGGCTGAGTCAGCCCTAGGCTGAATGACTGCATTTGCAACTTGAGTGGTGGGAGGAGATAGCACCTGGGCCTGAATAGGGCTGTGCCTGCCTTCCACAATGCTGGCTCCACCTCCTGCTGGGCGGCTGACGACCCTGCCCCTCACTCTGAAAGGAAAGGAGAAGCCAGGAAAACAAAGTGCTCAAGCAACACCCAGAACTGGTTCAGACCGGGCTCAGGGCCCACTTGCACAAAGAGAACAAAGACTTTTAGGGGTATAAGCACAGGACCCCTGACAGCAGAACATTAGATCATCCTGGAATCAAGAAGGAACCTCTGCCAAGGAGAAAGCTGAAACTGAAGAAGGAAGATTGTCCAGCTGTTGCTCTGCTGGATTGCCCTGCTGTTGCTTTGCTGCCAAGGAGAGGGGAAGGTCTTTGCTTTGTGCTGTGTCCCCTTGCTTGAAGGAATCTCCAAGAGCCTGAGAAGAGCTGGCTCCCTGATCTGAAGTCCAAGGAACAAAAGGACTTCACTCCCAGCTTCCCCTGAGCTCTACTGAGAGAGTTCTGCCCTTCCTGGAGTGCTTGGCCCATGAGTGGTGCCTCTGGAAGTTGTACCTGTGTTGGGAAGCTGGAAACTAAGCTTGAGAGTCTTTGCTAAAGAAAAGTTATCACATCGCTCGCTGCGGAGTGCATCCCCGACAGTGCGAGAAGATTCCCGCCGCTACGAAAATCGAGATCGTCGCAGCGCCTGTTGCCGCTGTCAGAGCCGTCACATCGTTCGTTTGCTGGATGCACCCGATCGGTGCGGGAAGTCTTAACATCGCTGCGAGTGTCGTCGCAGAGCCTGTCGTCGCTGGGTGAGATTGCCGCACCGCCTGCTTGAGCACTGCATCACGTCGCTGCAAGAGTCATCGCCTAAGCCAACGCATCGAGGAGCTGCGAGAGAGAAGATCACCGCTGGTCCGCGCATCGTCGCCCCGGAGATCGTCGAACCTCCAAAGATCGTCGCATCGTGCCTTTGCGAGAACAAACTTCCTACGGAACCTACGCACCGGAATCCAGACAGGTGGCCTTCCTCCCCATACAGACCGGATTTGTCGCAACACGCCCGCTGCTGCAGCGGGGGTGTCGCAAACGCCTCCCCAGGGTCTCAGGAGCAATGCATCGCTTGTTTTCCACCGCACCAGCTTCTGCTTTTGGAACTTTGTCGCAACTAAAGGTACTGTGAGCTAAACGTGACACAACTGTGAACTTTTCACGTAACTGTGGATTATTTTATCGCAACCTAAAGAATTTTATCGCAACCTAAAGATTTACTGCAACCTGAAGAATTTTTATCGCAACCTTAAGAACTCTTTTGAAACCATATTCTTGAACTGTGTATGTTGGATTTTTGTTGTTTTGGTCTTGTGTAGTTTAGATTAAATACCTTTATTTTTCTAAACTGTTGTGCAGTCAGTTTGTGGTGTTTTCACTGTATTACTGTGAGTGTTGGTACAAATACTTTACACATTGCCTCTGGTTAGCCTAGACTGCTCATGCCAAGCTACGTAGAGGGTGAGCAGGGGTTATCCCAGAGGGTTTCCTCCTTACCCTGACTAGAAGCAAGGGTCCCTATTTGGACAGTGGTACCTACCCCTGCCAACTAGAGACCCCCAATTCTAACAAGGCCCATGGAAGAACACTACAGCCAGTGGAGTGGGCTTTTGGAGTCCAGAAAGCCAGATTCATATGTCTGGACAGGACAGGGGAGCCCTCCTCTACTCACCTGCAAAGGTGTGTCAGTTCATCATAGCCTCCTGCATGCTCCACAACCTTGCACTGCAATGGAACAACCCTCTCTTTGCAGAGGATGGATACCAACAGGAGCTAGTCCCTGAGGATCCTGAAATGGCAAATTTTAATGATAGTGGCAAAGAGGAAGGAGTTTACATGCGTCAAGAGCTCATCAACAACTTCTTCTCATGAGTGTAGGTATTTTGTGAGATGTCATGACTTTGAATGTTACAGTGACTGTTGTGATGCTGTGAGGAGGATGTTCATGGATACATGTTAGGTATGTTCAGCTGTAGAAAACTGAGCACAGCTGTTTGTGGAGGAAGGTCTTGAATCATGCACACATTGTTGATGTTGCCCCCATATCCTGTGTACCCCAGAAGTGGACTGTGATTGATGTCATATATATGGCTTCCTTGCAAATCCCTTTGTAGTGGTCCTTTTTAGGTACCTTCACCATGTCATCCTCATTTGGACATTTCAGAGTTGTGACATCAGCAGGTATATGATGCTGTTTCAAATAAAGAAGTGGAAATAGTTTGTTCTTCCTGGAACTGTCTGGCACAGACTTTGGGTGTTCTGCTCCAGTACCAAGCCAGCTTGCACACTGACAGGATGGAAGTTGCAATGATTGCATTGGGCTTGTTCCCTGTTGTGCGGTTTTCCTATTGCAATATGTATACCATCATGTGCTCCAACACAATGTTGTTGTTGGGCCAACTCATGCTAATCTCCCTTCATGGTGGCTAACTCGTCAATGTGTATGAACCAGATGTTGCTGTTGATGTGTCTCACCATTGTATGCCATATGCTTGTGCCACACAACTGAAATTTGTCTGTAACATTCCACCAGATGCCATAACACTGGATTGGAATGAACCTGCGTTCAGAAACTGTTGCACTGCCATTTTTTTGTTTCTTCTTTTCAATGATGTGGGATTCCTATTGTGAGGTAGTCAATATGGCTCCAGCTGCTGAGCTGTACCAATTGTCATTTGCCTATTCTATTTGGCAATATTATATGTATCCCCTCCACCCACGTTCTTGAGGTCTTGACATAACATTGTGGCCACTGACACAGATCATTTCAATGATGCCCTATTTTGCTATGTTTTTCACATTATTCCAGCCTAAGGTTGGAACTATGGAATAAAGATGTCATGAGACAATACACGTGTATGTCTTTGCTGGGGTGACATGGTTGTGATACTCAGTTGCACATTGTTGATAATCCACATGTTGATGCTTACACATGTAGCTTCTACTTACATTTTATAATTTACACATGGATAACTTCATATCTTGCTACATGTGAATGACACTACAGGAGCTGATGATTTTGTGAGAAGTGAATTATTTCACTGCACAATGTGAAATAACTAAGCCCAGGCAGAGCGGGCGTGGTGCTTCTACGCGGAGTTCCACGGAGTTGGAAAACAACTTCGTGGAACTCTGCTCCACTCCGCTCCCTCACCCCTCCCGAAATAATTATAATGACAAAAAAGGCACTTACCTTCTGTGGCTGACTCCTTCTAGCCGTGGCCACTCTCCTTTCTCGTCCTCACCATCCTTCTTCTTTGATAACCCCTATGTTGTACGTCTTGCGATAAAAACAGAAATACAGAGAAATAGTGACAACACAGCAGTGTAGTAGTCAGTGTTGGTGGATGAAACCATTGTTGTAGGAGCCACATTGTCTAAAGTCCATAATCCATCATACACATCCCATCAGAAATGGGAAAATGTACAGAACTAGTCAACAGAGTGAACGTGTTACACTCATAGTAAGACATAAGACATCAGGAGCGACTTTTCTTCCCGGTGGTGGTGGGTGCCTTGCCAACCAAACCTCCCGGAATTTTCTTTAGATATCCTGGCCCACTTTGGGGGGGGGGTTGCTGTAGCTGGCTCAGGGATGTCTATCCAATCCGAACCAATCAGAAATTTGTATAGCGCGCTTGGGGTTTGCTCTCAAATTGCAATGGCATCCCGGAAGCGCAGTGGACGAGCGCAGCGGGCGCGCCTAAGGTAAGCCCGTCTGCGCCCGTCCGCGGCCGACCGGGGCAAGGGGCCAGTTCCCCTGTCCGTTCCTCCAGTTATTCACCTTCTCACCTAACCCAGTTACATGCTAATTGGCCCCTTGCAGCTACCACTCGGATGGAACTCGAGTCATTAGGGATATTCCGTGTTAGGGTCTCGTTCCCTGAGATCCCACTGCCTCCGTCACAAGGTCCAGCGGGTCTCCCTCTTCTGCCCCTCCCTGCAGGCATTGACTCCTCCCCTACTAAAGGGTCTTCGTTATTAAAACTCACAGTGAGCTACCTTAACACTCGCTCACTGGTCAAACACCAGTTGGATATTTTCAATTATCTAGACTCTGTTGTTGTTGACTGAGACATGGCTCAATGCTGATTCTACTCCGGATATTCTTGCCGCCATCCCCCCTGGCTATTATATTCTGCAAGCAGACCGAGCTTCTGGCAGGCCAGGTGGAGGAGTAGCAGCATTTATTACAACCTCTATCAGATTTTCTTCCTTAACCACGGTCTGTATTCCTTCGGTCGATCATCTTGTGTTGAGACTGGAATCCTCAGTCACACCTTTGATCTGTGTGGTAGCGTACCGCCCCCCTCAACCCATGCCCAATTTTCTGACGCTGTTTGGCGATATGCTTTCTGAACTAATCATTAACAACTCCAATATCCTAATTCTAGGGGATTTTAATTATTGGCCTTTTGACAAAAAGGAGAGCGCTTGTTCCAACATGTTCTCTGATCTTTTATCCGGCATGAACTGCTGCCAGCACATAAATGTCCCAACCCACATTAAAGGTCATGTACTGGACCAGGTCTGGACGTCCAATGTGAAGATTTCGGTTCCCCGCATTTCCCCTTGCCTATGGTCAGATCACTTTATAATTTCTTTTTCCCTTACAATCACCTCCTGTCCTAGTAGAATCTTACAGAGTAATTTCCAAGCCCGGAATTGGAATAGGGCTGACCTTGGCAAATTCGCCGATCTACTTAAACCCCCCCCCCCCGCAGCCAACCTTACTAACTCTATTGACATCCAAGCCTCAGCTCTTACGAATTGGCTTGTAACAGCTAGTAACGCTGCTGCCCCGCTCAAACGAATTAAGCTTAGGCGCCCACATGACGCACAAAAGTGGTTTACTGAAGACCTTAAAGCCTTAAAGTTCGAGCTTAGGCAGGCTGAGCGTCAATGGCGGCGAGGCTATGCCGTGGACACACGGTTGCGGTATAGGTCCCTACATAAAGAGTACAACACAGCGATTTTAGCTGCCAAGACCTCTTATTTCTCACAAAAAATTGTCAATTCAGCGACTAAAACGAAAGAGATCTTCTCCATAGTGGAGGAGCTATCACTTCCTGACAGGGTCACCATCAAACCCCTCCCTTCCCAAGCGCTTTGCGATTCCCTCAATCAGTTTTTTGTAGACAAGATTGTCAACATTAAAAAGAGCATTTCTCTTGCCGGCCTCCCTTTCCTCCCTGGGCCCGCTTCCCTTCTGCCCTCTCCGAACTCGCAGCAACTTACTCAGATCCCCCCATTTCAGAGGAGGACTTCCTAACCTTTTTGAGGAAGGTTACTTCAGGTTCCCCGTCTGATTGCTGCCCTCCCTTGATTCTCCGCGAGGCATTTACCGCCTGCCCGCTCCCCCCTTTGAGACTCTTGAATTCGTCCCTGTCCTCTGGTCTGGTACCTAGTTCCTTCAAGGTGGCCGAGGTTGTGCCCATCTTGAAGAAACCCACGGCAGACCCGACGATCATGAGCAACTTCCGCCCCATATCCCTCCTCCCCTACCTCAGCAAAGTGCTTGAGTCTCATGTTACCAACATATTGAGCTCCTTCATTGAGCACTCTCAATACCTTGATTCCCAACAGGCTGGTTTTAGACCCGCCCATTCCACTGAATCAGTTATTCTTTCAGTTATGGAGGAACTGCGGAGAGGAGCGGACTCTAACATCAGCCAGGTTCTAGTGCTCCTGGATTTGTCGGCCGCCTTTGGCACGGTCGACCATAATATTTTGGTCGACCGTGTCAGGGAGGCTGGCATACGGGGCACCGCTCTGGACTGGGTCCGCTCCTTTTTGTCCAACCGCCATCAGGCGGTCCGGCTCTCCCAGTTCACTGCTGATAGAGTAGGTCTAACTTGTGGCATCCCGCAGGGTTCCTCCTTATCCCCTTTCCGTTTTAATTTATACATGACCCCTCTTATCCGGTCTCTACGTGGCAATCATGTCACCGCGTTTAATTACGCGGATGACATTCAATTGATTTTTAATATCGATGGCTCGGCGGAGTCCATCCTCACTTTCCAGTCTACCCTCTGTCACATTAGCGACTGGATGGGGGCTAATCACTTGAAGCTCAACCCCGACAAGACCGAACTGGTTCTTGTCGGGGGTGCCGCCAACCCATGGAAATCCACCTTCTGGCCGGCGAGCCTGGGCTCTCCCCCCAGCCCAGTCGACTCAGCAAAAAGTCTGGGAGTCATCATCAGCATTGACCTCACGATGAAGCCCCAGGTTAATGCTGTAGTTTCCTCTTGCTTCTTTCAGCTCCGGAAAATCCGGAAGATAGCCCGCTTCCTGACCATTGAAGCCCTCACCTTAGTCCTGCTGGCTTTAGTCATTTCGAGAATTGACTATGCCAATTCACTCTATGTAGGTACAGAAGCAATGGACCGCACTCCGCTAGCCCCTCCTCCGGGTCGCCCCTTGGGATTCTGGTACTTGGTGTAGAAGAGTGGTTCACCCAAGTGGGTGCAGGTAAGTACTTGTAACACTGATGATCTCTAGACCCGATCCATGTCCCGGGTTTTTGGATGTCGCCCGAGACATGGCTCGGGTTTCGGGATGACTTCCCTCATCAGTAGAGAAATGGTTTAGGGGTGGAAGAGAAGGCCGCCAAACAACCGTCAAAGGCCTTGTTGCCCAAACCGGCACGCAGGTGCATAGTCCAGGAGCCCGTCGGCTCAAGGCTCAAGGGAGCCATTTTGTAGAAACAGAAGCAATGGACCGCACTCCGCTAGCCCCTCCTCCGGGTCGCCCCTTGGGATTCTGGTACTTGGTGTAGAAGAGTGGTTCACCCAAGTGGGTGCAAGTAAGTACTTGTAACACTGATGATCTCTAGACCCGATCCATGTCCCGGGTTTTTGGATGTCGCCCGAGACATGGCTCGGGTTTCGGGATGACTTCCCTCATCAGTAGAGAAATGGTTTAGGGGTGGAAGAGAAGGCCGCCAAACAACCGTCAAAGGCCTTGTTGCCCAAACCGGCACGCAGGTGCGTAGTCCAGGAGCCCGTCGGCTCAAGGCTCAAGGGAGCCATTTTGTAGAAACAGAAGCAATGGACCGCACTCCGCTAGCCCCTCCTCCGGGTCGCCCCTTGGGATTCTGGTTCTTGGTGTAGAAGAGTGGTTCACCCAAGTGGGTGCAAGTAAGTACTTGTAACACTGATGATCTCTAGACCCGATCCATGTCCCGGGTTTTTGGATGTCGCCCGAGACATGGCTCGGGTTTCGGGATGACTTCCCTCATCAGTAGAGAAATGGTTTAGGGGTGGAAGAGAAGGCCGCCAAACATTCGTCAAAGGCCTTGTTGCCCAAACCGGCACGCAGGTGCGTAGTCCAGGAGCCCGACGGTTGTTTGGCGGCCTTCTCCTCCACCCCTAACCATTTCTCTACTGATGAGGGAAGTTATCCCGAAACCCGAGCCATGTCTCGGGCGATACCCAAAAACCCGGGACATGTATCGGGTCTAGAGATTCATCAGTCCAACAAGTACCGACTTGCACCCACCTTGGTGATCCACTATTGCACTACAAGTACCAGAATCCCGAGGGGCGATCCGGAGGAGGGGCTAGCGGTGTGCGCTCCATTGCGGTGGTTTCAATTAATTGGCTCCCTTGAGCTTTGAGCAGACGGGCTCCTGGATGGTGCCCTGCGTGCCGGTTCGGGCATCGAGGCCATTGACGGTTGTTTGGCGGCCTTCTCCTCCACCCCTAACCATTTCTCTACTGATGAGGGAAGTTATCCCGAAACCCGAGCCATGTCTCGGGCGATACCCAAAAACCCAGGACATGTATCGGGTCTAGAGATTCATCAGTCCAACAAGTACCGACTTGCACCCACCTTGGTGATCCACTATTGCACTACAAGTACCAGAATCCCGAGGGGCGATCCGGAGGAGGGGCTAGCGGTGTGCGCTCCATTGCGGTGGTTTCAATTAATTGGCTCCCTTGAGCTTTGAGCCGACGGGCTCCTGGATGCTGCCCTGCGTGCCGGTTCGGGCATCGAGGCCATTGACGGTTGTTTGGCGGCCTTCTCCTCCACCCCTAACCATTTCTCTACTGATGAGGGAAGTTATCCCGAAACCCGAGCCATGTCTCGGGCGATACCCAAAAACCCGGGACATGTATTGGGTCTAGAGATTCATCAGTCCAACAAGTACCGACTTGCACCCACCTTGGTGATCCACTATTGCACTACAAGTACCAGAATCCTGAGGGGCGATCCGGAGGAGGGGCTAGCGGTGTGCACTCCATTGCGGTGGTTTCAATTAATTGGCTCCCTTGAGCTTTGAGCCGACGGGCTCCTGGATGCTGCCCTGCGTGCCGGTTCGGGCATCGAGGCCATTGACGGTTGTTTGGCGGCCTTCTCCTCTACCCCTAACCATTTCTCTACTGATGAGGGAAGTTATGCCGAAACCCGAGCCATGTCTCGGGCGATACCCAAAAACCCGGGACATGTATCGGGTCTAGAGATTCATCAGTCCAACAAGTACCGACTTGCACCCACCTTGGTGATCCACTATTGCACTACAAGTACCAGAATCCCGAGGGGCGATCCGGAGGAGGGGCTAGCGGTGTGCGCTCCATTGCGGTGGTTTCAATAAATTGGCTCCCTTGAGCTTTGAGCCGACGGGCTCCTGGATGCTGCCCTGCGTGCCGGTTCGGGCATCGAGGCCATTGACGGTTGTTTGGCGGCCTTCTCCTCCACCCCTAACCATTTCTCTACTGATGAGGGAAGTTATCCCGAAACCCGAGCCATGTCTCGGGCAATACCCAAAAACCCGGGACATGTATCGGGTCTAGAGATTCATCAGTCCAACAAGTACCGACTTGCACCCACCTTGGTGATCCACTATTGCACTACAAGTACCAGAATCCCGAGGGGCGATCCGGAGGAGGGGCTAGCGGTGTGCGCTCCATTGCGGTGGTTTCAATTAATTGGCTCCCTTGAGCTTTGAGCCGACGGGCTCCTGGATGCTGCCCTGCGTGCCGGTTCGGGCATCGAGGCCATTGACGGTTGTTTGGCGGCCTTCTCCTCCACCCCTAACCATTTCTCTACTGATGAGGGAAGTTATCCCGAAACCCGAGCCATGTCTCGGGCGATACCCAAAAACCCGGGACATGTATCGGGTCTAGAGATTCATCAGTCCAACAAGTACCGACTTGCACCCACCTTGGTGATCAACTATTGCACTACAAGTACCAGAATCCCGAGGGGCGATCCGGAGGAGGGGCTAGCGGTGTGCGCTCCAATGCGGTGGTTTCAATTAATTGGCTCCCTTGAGCTTTGAGCCGACGGGCTCCTGGATGCTGCCCTGCGTGCCGGTTCGGGCATCGAGGCCATTGACGGTTGTTTGGCGGCCTTCTCCTCTACCCCTAACCATTTCTCTACTGATGAGGGAAGTTATCCCGAAACCCGAGCCATGTCTCGGGCGATACCCAAAAACCCGGGACATGTATCGGGTCTAGAGATTCATCAGTCCAACAAGTACCGACTTGCACCCACCTTGGTGATCAACTATTGCACTACAAGTACCAGAATCCCGAGGGGCGATCCGGAGGAGGGGCTAGCGGTGTGCGCTCCAATGCGGTGGTTTCAATTAATTGGCTCCCTTGAGCTTTGAGCCGACGGGCTCCTGGATGCTGCCCTGCGTGCCGGTTCGGGCATCGAGGCCATTGACGGTTGTTTGGCGGCCTTCTCCTCTACCCCTAACCATTTCTCTACTGATGAGGGAAGTTATCCCGAAACCCGAGCCATGTCTCGGGCGATACCCAAAAACCCGGGACATGTATCGGGTCTAGAGATTCATCAGTCCAACAAGTACCGACTTGCACCCACCTTGGTGATCCACTATTGCACTACAAGTACCAGAATCCCGAGGGGCGATCCGGAGGAGGGGCTAGCGGTGTGCGCTCCATTGCGGTGGTTTCAATAAATTGGCTCCCTTGAGCTTTGAGCCGACGGGCTCCTGGATGCTGCCCTGCGTGCCGGTTCGGGCATCGAGGCCATTGACGGTTGTTTGGCGGCCTTCTCCTCCACCCCTAACCATTTCTCTACTGATGAGGGAAGTTATCCCGAAACCCGAGCCATGTCTCGGGCAATACCCAAAAACCCGGGACATGTATCGGGTCTAGAGATTCATCAGTCCAACAAGTACCGACTTGCACCCACCTTGGTGATCCACTATTGCACTACAAGTACCAGAATCCCGAGGGGCGATCCGGAGGAGGGGCTAGCGGTGTGCGCTCCATTGCGGTGGTTTCAATTAATTGGCTCCCTTGAGCTTTGAGCCGACGGGCTCCTGGATGCTGCCCTGCGTGCCGGTTCGGGCATCGAGGCCATTGACGGTTGTTTGGCGGCCTTCTCCTCCACCCCTAACCATTTCTCTACTGATGAGGGAAGTTATCCCGAAACCCGAGCCATGTCTCGGGCGATACCCAAAAACCCGGGACATGTATCGGGTCTAGAGATTCATCAGTCCAACAAGTACCGACTTGCACCCACCTTGGTGATCAACTATTGCACTACAAGTACCAGAATCCCGAGGGGCGATCCGGAGGAGGGGCTAGCGGTGTGCGCTCCAATGCGGTGGTTTCAATTAATTGGCTCCCTTGAGCTTTGAGCCGACGGGCTCCTGGATGCTGCCCTGCGTGCCGGTTCGGGCATCGAGGCCATTGACGGTTGTTTGGCGGCCTTCTCCTCTACCCCTAACCATTTCTCTACTGATGAGGGAAGTTATCCCGAAACCCGAGCCATGTCTCGGGCGATACCCAAAAACCCGGGACATGTATCGGGTCTAGAGATTCATCAGTCCAACAAGTACCGACTTGCACCCACCTTGGTGATCCACTATTGCACTACAAGTACCAGAATCCCGAGGGGCGATCCGGAGGAGGGGCTAGCGGTGTGCGCTCCATTGCGGTGGTTTCAATAAATTGGCTCCCTTGAGCTTTGAGCCGACGGGCTCCTGGATGCTGCCCTGCGTGCCGGTTCGGGCATCGAGGCCATTGACGGTTGTTTGGCGGCCTTCTCCTCCACCCCTAACCATTTCTCTACTGATGAGGGAAGTTATCCCGAAACCCGAGCCATGTCTCGGGCAATACCCAAAAACCCGGGACATGTATCGGGTCTAGAGATTCATCAGTCCAACAAGTACCGACTTGCACCCACCTTGGTGATCCACTATTGCACTACAAGTACCAGAATCCCGAGGGGCGATCCGGAGGAGGGGCTAGCGGTGTGCGCTCCATTGCGGTGGTTTCAATTAATTGGCTCCCTTGAGCTTTGAGCCGACGGGCTCCTGGATGCTGCCCTGCGTGCCGGTTCGGGCATCGAGGCCATTGACGGTTGTTTGGCGGCCTTCTCCTCCACCCCTAACCATTTCTCTACTGATGAGGGAAGTTATCCCGAAACCCGAGCCATGTCTCGGGCGATACCCAAAAACCCGGGACATGTATCGGGTCTAGAGATTCATCAGTCCAACAAGTACCGACTTGCACCCACCTTGGTGATCAACTATTGCACTACAAGTACCAGAATCCCGAGGGGCGATCCGGAGGAGGGGCTAGCGGTGTGCGCTCCAATGCGGTGGTTTCAATTAATTGGCTCCCTTGAGCTTTGAGCCGACGGGCTCCTGGATGCTGCCCTGCGTGCCGGTTCGGGCATCGAGGCCATTGACGGTTGTTTGGCGGCCTTCTCCTCCACCCCTAACCATTTCTCTACTGATGAGGGAAGTTATCCCGAAACCCGAGCCATGTCTCGGGCGATACCCAAAAACCCGGGACATGTATCGGGTCTAGAGATTCATCAGTCCAACAAGTACCGACTTGCACCCACCTTGGTGATCCACTATTGCACTGCAAGTACCAGAATCCCGAGGGGCGATCCGGAGGAGGGGCTAGCGGTGTGCGCTCCATTGCGGTGGTTTTAATCACTCTATGTAGGTATTCCATCATACTTGCTGAAGAGGCTGCAGCTTATCCAGAACCAGGCTGCACGCCTCACCCACCATCAACCCAGGTATTCCCACGTCAGCCCTTTGTTAAAGTCCCTCCATTGGCTCCCTGTGTCTGAGCGGTGCAAATTCAAGCTAGGCTGTATTATTTTTAGGTCCCTTACCAGTCTGAGTCCCTTTTTTATTTCTTCATTACTGCACCCTTATGTTCCTGCTCGCGACCTCCGCTCTTCCCACCTTGCGCTACTCAAGGTCCCTATCTTTGAGCGCAAGAAACATGGAGGTTCAAGATTCTCATTCCTCGCCCCTTCTTTTTGGAATTCACTCCCTCTGAGCATCAGACTTGCTTGTCCATATGTACGCTTCAGGTCCCTCCTCAAAACCCATCTGTTCCGTAATGCTTTTTGCTAATGCCTATATGTTGTGAACTGTTCTTCCCCCGCTGCTCAAGCGCCAAGAAACCGTTAGGTGTTAGCTGCGCTCTATAAGTAATTTTTACATTACATTACATTACATTACATTACTCACCCAGAGGGTCTCAAGGCGCTTAGGGGAGGGGTGTCCGCTATTGATCGAACAACCAGGTCTTGAGTTTCTTCCTGAAGGAGAGGTGGTCCTGGGTACGATGGAGGTGGGTGGGGAGGGAATTCCAGGTTTTGGCCGCCAGGTAGGAGAAGGATCTTCCTCCCATGGTGGGTTTTCGGATGCGGGGAATCGCGGTGAGGGCTTGGTTGGATGATCGCAGTTGGCGGGTGGAGGTGTAGAAGGTCAGGCGGTTGTTAAGGTAGCTGGGTCCTTGGTCGTGGAGGGCCTTGTGTGCCTGGGTGAGGAGACGGAACGTGATTCTCTTGTTGACGGGGAGCCAGTGCAGGTCTCTCAGGTGTCCGGAAATGTGGTTGTGTCGAGGTATGTCCAGGATGAGTCGTGCGGAGGCGTTCTGAATGCGTTGGAGTCTTTTTTGCAGTTTGGCTGTGGTTCCGGTATAGAGGGTGTTTCCGTAGTCTAGCCGGCTGGTGACGAGTGCCTGGGTGACCGTTTTCCTGGTTTCGGTGGGGATCCATCGGAAAATCTTTCGGAGCATGCGTAGGATGTTAAAACATGATGATGAGACGGCGTTGACTTGTCTGGTCATCGAGAGGGAGGAGTCAAGGATGAAGCCCAGGTTGCGTGCATGATCCGTTGGTTTGGGTGCGCTGCCTAGGGCCGGAGGCCACCAGGAGTCATCCCAGGCAGAGGGGGATGATCCCAGGATGAGGACTTCTGTCTTGTCGGAGTTAAGTTTTAGGCGGCTGTTCTTCATCCACTCTGCTACTTCTTTCATCCCTTCGTGTAGGTTGTTTCTGGCGGTGATTGGGTCTTTGGTGAGGGAGAGGATCAACTGGGTGTCGGCGTAGGAGATGATGTTGAGGTTGTGTTGGCGCGCGATGGTTGCAAGGGGGCTTATGTAGACGTTGAAGAGGGTGTGGCTGAGTGATGAACCTTGTGGTACGCCGCAGATGACTTCGGTGGCCTCTGATCTGAATGGGGGGAGGCGGACTCTCTGGGTTCTTCCGGCGAGGAACGAGGTGATCCACTCCAGTGCCTTATCTTGTATTCTGATGTTGCTAAGGCATTGTACTAGGGTGCGGTGGCAGACAGTGTCGAACACTGCGGAGAGGTCCAGGAAGATGAGGGCTGTTGTTTCCCCGTTGTCGAGCAGGGTCCGGATGTCGTCTGTGGCTGCGATGAGGGCGGTCTCGGTGCTGTGGTTGGCTCGGAAGCCGGACTGTGAGGGGTCGAGGGAACCGTTGGATTCGAGGAAGGCGGCAAGCTGACTGTTGACGGTCTTTTCGATGACTTTGGCGGGGAACGGGAGCAGCGAGATGGGGCGGTAGTTCTTGAGTTCGGTGGGGTATGCTGACGGTTTCTTCAGGAGGGCGCTGAGCTCTGCATGCTTCCAGCTTTCTGGGAAGGTAGCGGTGTTGAAGGAGCAGTTGATGATGTCCCGGAGTTGGGGTGCGATGACGGAGTCGGCCATGTTGAAGATGTGGTGGGGGCATGGGTTGGTTGGCGATCCGGAGTGGATGGTGTTCATCGTGCGTATGGTGTCTTCGGTGCTGACCGGGGTCCAGTCCATGTCTAAGGAGTCTTCATCTGTCAGGGCCTCCCTTCCTGTGGCTGCCATAGATGTAGAAGGTTATTTTCCAAACAACGGTTCTTGAGCTAAGTTAACAAAATAAACAATTGAATATAGAATAATTATAACAGGGGAACACCACCTTATATTAACATAATTTCACAAATAACCATGTACATAAGTGATTATATAAATAAATGTAATGAAAAACAAAGGGCGCTCAGACAGTTACACTCGTACTATACACTAAAAAACATTGACAAGTGTGAACTCAAAATACAGTGGCAGAGAAAATATACATACAACAATTAACACATTACACAATCAAACAGTGGTGTCATCTCTGATTTAGGCCTTGTTAGAAGCGACGACTGCGTTTAGACCCGGAATTGCTTTAACCCCTAGGCTGTAGCGGCAAATCCGCCGCAGCGCTAGGGGCGAGGGGGGCCGCGCGGTGCTCCCATGCTCGTGACGGAACCGCTCCGTCACGAGCCTCGACCGCGCTGTGCTTGTGATGGAGGGGTTCCGTCACGGCCCCGCCCGCTCAATGGAATGCGCCGCGCAGGCGCGCCGAGCGGGCCGTGACGGAACCGCTCCGTCACCAGCACAGCACAGCGCGACCGAGGCTAGTGACGGAGTGGTTCCGTCACCAGCATGGGAGGGGTTAAGGGTCATCATCAGGACAATAGACTTCTTAGAGTGAAAGCGACTACTTATTTAGGTTCTTAACAATCTTCCTGCACGCAACAGTACTCATCCCTTATTTGACCAAGATTCCAAGCTTTTTGAAGGAGAGTCCTGTAAGTGTGAGAAAATCACATTGAATGGCAATTCTTCAATAAAAGCCAATCAGACTCCGGTTAACACTGTAGAACCAGGATATAGAATTCTTGTAAAAGTCCAGGAAGGTTTAATAATTTATTTATTGGAAACCCTCGTGTGCAGTATCCCGTCCTTCGATAAACATCCGGCAGAAAGATGTAGAAGGGACACATGTAGTTGGACCACAGGAAAGGGTAGGTGGTGGGGGAAAGACCTGCAGAGTGTGTTGTTAATGTCCCTCAGCACCCCAATGAGATGGCCCATTTTGTCTTTGAGGGTGTACAGCCTCTGGTCTATGGACCTCTGCAGCTGCTTCATCTCCAACATTTCCTCAACTACATGGCCCATCACTTCTTGGTAGTCCTCATAGACACCCAGAACTCAGGCAAGGTTGGTGTGGGCATCCGGGGCACCAGTGGCCTCTCTTTGTGTGCCCACAGTTACCCTCCAACCATGCCTGTCCCTATATGTCTGGGTCCTTGGGCCCACCTGCCCCCTCCCACTGACTAGTTCCTCCATCTTCAGTGAGAGTGCTGTCAATGGCCACAGCCAGAGGTAGGAGTGGGAGGCAGGAGATGTTGCTGGCCATTCTAGGACCACCTCCTGTTGGGGCAGAGGTCAGCAGAGATGTTGCAGCTGGTGTGGCTGTGGGTGTAGTGAGACTCAATGTTGCCATCTGCCCAGGCTCACCTGATATGCCAGGTTGGTACTCTACATCCATATGTCCAAGAGATTCAGCGTCCCTGAAGGCTTGATCCAGGGGTGGAGATGGAGTGTGGGCGGTGTCCTGACTTTGGCCAGATGTGCCAGATCAACGTGTTCAGCCAAAGTGTAGATTGTTGTTGTTGAAAGTGTGGTATGTACATCCACATCATTTGGACTAAGGTGAGTTCAGGCCTGGGAAGGTCAAAAGAGGTGGAAGTTAACATTGTGTGTTCTCCCCATTGGGTTACATTAATTTTCAAGCCCTTGTTCGACATCCATCACATGAAGTGGTATTGGCCTGATCACTTGCTGCGCTAATCTGCTTCATGTTGAAATGATGGATGGACATGCCATCTCCAAAGAACTTGAACACAATACACTGTAGAAGTAACATGTGTATTAGCACATTCCAAGAACTAGTTGTGTACAAAACAGGTATACACACAACTTGAAGTTGGTTTAGCATTGGTAATCATGTGTGCTGTGCAGTGTCAATGGGTTACCAGGCAATTCATATCAGCTGGGTTACCTTAATCCGTTACTGATATTTCATATTCACGCTTGATATGGAGTCACTCATGGTCCCATTGGATGGAGGCCAGGGCAAGTTCAGGCTAAATAAGCAGACAAATGTCTGAGCAGAGCATTGTGTAGAGTTTTCAGTCCATATGATCTGGAAATCAGCTGAGACCTGGCTGACAGGTGAGGATGGACAAACAATACTAGTGCCTCTTGTTCACAGTTAGGAGTACAGGGCCTCATGGGAGATGTCCACTATATCTGACATTTGTTCAAGATTTAAAAAAGTAGTGGTAACTGGGGATTTTAATTTACATTGGGACAAGGCTCATAAGGAGCCGGCAGCTCGATTTTTGGAGACAACTATGTCCTCACTGGGCGTTAGGCAGCTGGTAGAAGCTCCTACACACATAAAGGGGCATATCCTTGATCTTATTTGGACTTTAGATCCTAAGGTGGCTCTCTTGGACATTTTACCTGGCATTTGGTCGGATCACCACTTGGTCTATTGTGATATCCCTATTGATGCTAAGCTGACACAACCACCCCCTAAAATGAAGAAAGTCCGTCAATGGAGGAAAGTTGACTTACAATCTTTAACGGATACCCTCTCGGAATTTGTTCAACCAATGGCCCTTAATGGCAATTTAGATCAGGATTATAGGGACATAGTGTGTAGTCTGAGTAAAGCGATTGATCAGATTGCACCGGAGAGGCTACAAAGAGCTAAAGGAGCAGGAAGGGGTGCACCATGGTTTACACTGCCTTTGAGGGAACATAAAAAGAAGCTCCGTCATGTAGAAAGAAGCTGGAGGAGAACAAAAGACGAAGGGGATCGAGAGCAGTATAAAAACTCGCTCAACTCATATAAAAAACTCATTCTGGCTACTAAAGCAAAATACTACGAAACCCGTATAAACCCGTATAGCTTCTGGCAAAACCCTAGAGATCAACCAGGTATTGTTTTCCATTCCTGCATCTAGGAAATGCTCTAATATATATTTGTTTGAGGCATGTGGGGTTGTAAATACACATTCTTAGCATAAGTCTGCCATCTAGTGTTGAGCTTGGATGTGTGCAAGTTGTTTTTTTTCAAAGAAGTCTTTCGAGTCATGTGGTAGTGTGACTCCTCCTCTTGCTGGTAATGTGCATGATAATCAACTCCATTGTTTGTTTTCTTCCATCGTCTGGTTTAGAAGTGTACTCCCCTGCTCCTTTATGGCACAGTCATGCTGTCTCGTTATCAGCCTCAACCTACTCATCGGTATTGTTTTTGATTGCAGTCCCTTTACCACTTCCTATGGTTCGAGTAGACAACGTAACATTGTCAGGGTGTCTCAAGTCAACCGCTGTCCCTTCCAGGGCCCTGACCCTTCGGGGCATCCCGATTGTAATAATAAGAATAATAATAAAAATGAGGTCATTGAACTTTCTTAATAAATGTGACCATATGGTGGTTAATGTCATCATTTCATATGTAGGTTGAGCTTCAGCCTTTCATGGATTCACATGCTTGAATCATTCCCTGTTGTCTATGTTGGAGCCTTTGGTTAAATACAGAAGTGCATACCAACAATTAACCATAGAGAAATAAGCAAAATGTTATTGATCTTGTTTCATTTCCAACTCTTTGAAAATGACCTAAACTTCAGCCATTGAGGTCGAAGTGCTCTGGATGCTACTTCACCCGTGGCCACCATAGTCTCGGCCACTGGAATTACACGGCAGGAGAGGGCCAAATTAGGCACGGTTGTGTAAATTAAGCGACATAAAACAAATTATGCGGCATAATGCAGCACATTTTGTAACCGTATTACTTCATTATTTTGACATTTTTAAACTCAGTAACAATGTCTGGGCATTGGATGCACATTATTAGTCCCACTATAACACCCAAATAAAGCAATAAGCAACAGAAAGCCAAACAGTCAAGTTTTGAAAAAGGCCTTCTACCACGCTGGAACACGTGTTGCTGCATTTTTAGCAAATTTGAAACCGTTTGAGCTATAAACAATTTATTTTTGTTAAAATCTGCAGATTATGTGGGCGATGCGGCAGATCTATAACTATGCAAAAATCGCTCACGCCCCACAATCAATTCCAGTAGATCGTGTATGCAAGGACTCTATATGTACTGAGATTGAGTCCAGCTTCCGGGGTTAACCCTACTCCTTAGGAAGCATTTTCTTTTGAGACTTTTCCCTCTGGATTCTGGCCCAGAAGTAAATTCCAGGATGTCTGAAAAGCCAAAGGCCAAAGGAAAAAGTGCTACTGCATGACAAGCAGTGGTGTCATTACCCCCCTACTTTAGCAGCTTAAGTGGGGGTAGCCGCTAAAAGTGGATGCGTTTTATATTTTTCTCTGCAGTGCTGCAGACACAGCCTCATAAAACTCTATCAAGGAATACCAGGGCTAAGAGATGAAGATCCACGCTGCAATGTGAGCCAAGTTTAGTAAAAGGGAGAGAGAGATCGAAATGATGTAAACAAAGACAAAAGTACAGAGGAAGCAGAACATAGACAGAAAG
Source organism: Lissotriton helveticus (assembly GCF_964261635.1). NCBI lineage: Eukaryota > Metazoa > Chordata > Amphibia > Caudata > Salamandridae > Lissotriton > Lissotriton helveticus. Next base: position 242,793,580 of record NC_136072.1, read on the forward strand.
GCAAATAGGAAAAAATGTGTGAAAACAAAGAGTTGTAGTAGATAGAAAGTGGACAGGAGGAAGCGGAGAGGAAGAAAGGTTGAAAGTAATAAAATGTGCAAGGAAGTGAAGTGGATGGGCAGCAGAATAGATGGGTAAGTGCATGTAAGGGTGAAGGCAATCACTATAAGAAGGGCCGGGCTTACTTTCTTTGCTCATACGGTATCATTAGAGGTTTGGTTCAAAGTCGGGGTATTTTGATAGTCTGGCTAGTCCCTTGATGGCAGGTGCATCTTCTGTGTTTCTGCTCAACACAAACCACAGTAGCACATGTACAGTGGATCACTTTCCGTCAAGACCCCTACACTGTGGAGAAAGCAGTAACATCTAAAGCCTGGAAACAGAAAAGCTTGCCAAAGTGCACCTAATCGTCCTCCAGAATGCAAATCAGGAACTTATAATTGGTGTGTTACCCTTTTGTATCATCTTCAAGAGACCTTAGTCCTAAAGATATTCCAGTAAAAACTCTTCAAAAATGGGGAAAGCAAAACATTAAAGCAACCTGAGGTAAGTAATCACTCAAACTCTCTAGTCTAAGATTCTGTCTATGAAACCATAGTCAACTAACCTTTTCTGTTGTATGTTACCAAAATCTGCCACCTGGATGACTGGAAATGATTCAATTATGTGAATCTATGAACTATACCAAGAGTGAAGATTTGTAGTTGGAGATAAGTAACTTTTTTCTTGAAAACAAATATGGATGTGCCTCTGACTGAAGGCAGTGGATTGTTGTGCATTCCAAGACTTGCACAAACACGAAAGCATGTTAACAAAAGTGAAATGATTAGAGAAGGTATTTGAACTGCATTCTGAGATTAAGAGCAAGTTAAGTTTTTTCCTGACAGTCGGTTATGATGAGTATAGTTTGATCTTGAGATAGAAATACATAATTAAACCCAAATGTATGGCCTCAGAAGAAACAGACAAAGTGTTTATTGGAATAATTTTTTCTCTTGTTATTGTTTGGAAATTGTATACTTTCCAGTCTTAGATTTTAGCGTGGCTTGTCTTTATATGTCAATTGTCACTGATGCAATACACTTTTAGATATAATTGAGTGTCACAAGTACATTGGTAGTCAGAAAACCCAAACTCTTGAGGTACTGGGTTTTTAAGAACCGGCGCAGAACCGGTAACCCAGCGGTGCCAGGGAATCAACACCCAGAGACCTCGGGTTCTTCCTGATCCAGACCTACAGAAACTCAGAGTCTTCTAGGTGAAGTCAAAGATTAGTTTATTGGCTGCAACCAAGGTAACAAGTGTCCTAGAAGTACAATACGGGTATATTCTCAGGAGACTGCACGCCTTTACAAAGTCAGGCTTCTCTTCTTATACACAATTTTAGGCGTAGGCAAAACATTCTTGGTTGTAAAGTAAATCGTTAACATATTTCTAGTACAAAGAAAAAGCAGAGTCATGATGACATGTCCATATTTCACTTTGTGCTGCATACAACAAATCATTTGGCAAGGCCCAACATTTCATCAGATATCACTGGACCCCTAATAAAAACGGGCACCTCCCCACCATAAAGTAAGTGAAGCAAAAGAGTGGAGATAGATGTGAGCGAGATATGGCAGGTGTGCGCGCTGAAATGGTTTTATGGTTTGTTGAGCCTAGATGCTATCTTGCTCGGCCACTGGGAGGGGAACTGACCTAACGAGTTCGGCCTGGGGCAATGGTTCCAACTTGTACAGGTCATGGAAAAGTCGATTAAGGAGTATGTGTCCTTGTGGAATTGAATTCAGCTGGATTAAGGCCTATGTAAAGGGCAACATATAAATGGAAGCCAAGGGTTCAGAATGTAAATGACGATTTCGAGGTGAAATCGTCACTCGAATATGCTGAAAATATATGTACATGATGTACTCGTCATTCTCGGTCTTTTGATACCAAATTCGTCATGTTTCGACGAAGTTTTAATTCTCGAGTCCAGAATAATTATACGAATCCAGATTTTCAGAACCTCAATCCCTCCTTTTGCCCTTACATAGGCAATTAATCTATCCTCATGTTAGTCTGAGTCCAGATCGATATTCGTAAAGTCATTGAGATGTTGCTGTAACATCATTCTAGTACTTAGTTCATCTCTTGACACAGGCTTCCTTACACATGATGTAACACAGAGGCCACATATTGCAGGAGCACACTGTATGCACAGACAGAACAGGAAAAGAATGGCTAAGACCATCCCAATGACCATCAGAATTTTCCATCCCCAGGCAGATATCAGTTCCCAGAACCATCCCATTAACGACCAATCTCCTTTATCCACATGGATAGATTCAGAAATCTTATGTAGTTTGGAGATGGCCCTGTACATGGTTGGAGCATTATCTGGGATGAAAATGCAACAACTAGACTGGATCAATTTGCAAACTCCACCTCGGTCTGCAAGTATAACATCCAAAGCGACCCGGTTCTGAAGGGTCCTAAGTCGATCCGACTGGAGCTCAGCAGTCAAGTTACTAAGGGCACCAGCAGTTTCAGTCACGGTGGACTCAACTACCCTTGTTAATTGCCTTATGTTTCTACTGTTAGCCATGGATCCCCAGAACGGCAGAAAACCCTTTGCAAAGTCCCCAAATTCTTGACCTGCAGTGTCTTCTTTACTCAAGACACCTCTAACTACCCTTGTCCGGTGGTAATCCGCCGCTGCTGTGTAGGTGGGAGGCAACAGGAATGAAACAAAACATGAGCCCGAGAAGTCAGGGGGCAACCATGTATAGGCTCTATCATGGCAGATGAAATAAGTACCCTTAGCGGCTAAAAACGCAGGGGAAGTCTGAGATCCAAAAACATATGTTTCTGTACAGATACTCTTCCCTAGCTGAGCTCTGGGATTCTTGCCAACACCTTGCAGACACAGGTGGCCCTGATGGGGTACGATCCAGATAGGGGACGATCTTTTGGCTTGCTGTTTCTCACTTAAAGTAGTGCCATATCCGGTCAAGTTCCAACCTACATATGCAAGTATCTCATCATCCGGAGTATCTTCATAAGAAGTTACTTCCTTGATCATGTCAACTATACCTTTGACTAGGGCGCTAGTCTTGAGGTTGTCTTTTACAGAACGTAGGGGTTGGACTTCTCGTGCATATATGAACATTGTCCTATATGCCCATACTGAACCATTGTGACTAAATGGCAGGACCAAATAGGGGATACCTTTATCCGTTGTGTGAGGCATGAGACCGCACACCCAACAGTTAGTTGTGTTCATTACGAGTTGGTGTTGGTGTAATAACTGAACAAAGGAGTTATTAACGAACTCTAATCTCCTATTTGATTCGTGGTCAGGCAGAGGGTGGAAAGAATGAGAGGAAACAGTAGGAGGAGGTATGGGTGATGCAGTGGGCGCAAATGTTACATGGAAAGAGAATAAAACATAACTTATCAAAAAGATCATTACGCTGGATAGCATAAGAATACACAATATTATAAAACTTTTCTTTGTCATCGTGTTACACAGTCTCTGCTTAAAGTTCATTGGTTTGGCAGGTCTCTCCACATCAGGAAACTCCATCCTCTCTAAAGTGCTGCCCGCGGTGGGAGGTTGCTTCTGCTAAATGATGCTTCCGTCAGTCTAGGGCAACTCCCTTGGACTGACCAGAACTACCGACCTAATGTCGTCAGCTGCACCCAAAAGACTTTAATCAACCGCGGCCCTAGCAGCGGAACCCGGATGGTGGTTCGAAAAACAAAAATAAGCAAGTTACCTAGATGGGAGATCTGCACTTTCAAAAAGAGAACCTGGGAGGAAAAAGATATATTTATTTGTCCATAGGTCTTGGTTTCAAATCATAAAAAGGAATCACTTTTATTAGTCCGTTTTTCTAGGTCGCAAATTGTAGCGTCTTTTCCCTGGTACTGTCTGGTCCTGAAACAGCAGTTCAGGCTCCAAAGAGTTCAATTGTTCTGGTGGTGGCACAGTCTCTTGAAAAATGTTCTCGCTTTCACATTCAGGGTTAGTTCCTTTCACACGGTCATTGCTGAAAGGTATGACACGTGGCACAGTTGTAAGCTCTGGGTCAGTGACACCCTTCTGGACCCACTGGTCATGTGGCGGAGGTGAAGGGATTCTTTTGCAGTGGACCCCGTGGATCCAGTTGGCCTTCCCCTCCACTCGAACGGCTGACCTCGTGGAAAGAAGGACGAGATGTGGCCCGGTCCACCTGGGCTGGTCGTTCTTTGTTCTCTGAAAGTTTCTCACGAGTATCCAGGAGCCAGGGACAATGGAGTGACCTGGAGTCTCAGAGACCGAAGGCAGAGTGTCGTGGACCTGTTGATGCAAAACACGCAATTTAGCCGTCAATTCATACAAGTAATCAAGCAAAATAGGGTGTTGCAGCTCGCTGAACTTTGTGGGCCTAGGCACTCCCCATATGTTGGCTGGCCGGCCAAAGACAATTTCATAAGGGCTGAGTTTCACTCGCGAATGCACAGTCATTCTGGTGGATAGGAGTGCTAAGGGTAGAGCGTCAGGCCATTTAAGACCTGTGCTCGCTTGGATTTTGGCCAATTTAAGTTTTAGCGTGCCATTGTAACATTCTACTAATCCAGCTGATTGGGGGTGATTTGCAGCGTGGAACTTCTGCCTAATGCCTAGCCCTTCACACACTCTTTTCATCACACGACCCACAAATTCACTTCCGTTGTCAGACCAGACCATTCTAGGCATTCCAAACCTGGGGAAGTACTCTTTCACAAGGGCTTTCGCTGTGGACAAGGCAGTATTGTCTTTTAGGGGATAGGCTTCTACCCATCTTGAGAAGGCACAAACAACAACGAGCACGTATTTTAAGTTGTTGCACCTCTCCATATGTATGAAATCTAGCTGCAAAACCTCGAACGGATACGTAGGAGGTGCAAAATGACCAACTGGAGTTGGGGTTCCCCTACCAGGATTGTGCTTCAGACATACCATGCAATTCTTGACAACATTCTCCGCACACTTGGGAATCCCTGAATTCTTCCACACTGGGGCCAACAACTCGCAAATCCCTTTCACGCTGATATGAGCCATTCCATGAGCCATTGTAACCACTGCAAGCACATATGCATCGGGTAACAACCATCTCTGATGCTCTGTCAATTCAATCCAACAACCATTTGCATCCATTCTCCCTGTACTCTCTCTCCACGTTCTCAACTCTTTCTCTGTGGCCTCAGCTTGGATGGACTTCACACTCTCTATCGTGTCCTCACATATTCCAACATCACCAGTCCATCTTTCAGGGCCTGCAACATACATTCGGCTCATCACATTCTTTGCTGTCTCTTTCGCGATTTCATCAGCAAATGCATTTCCACGACCTACATCATCAGTCACCTTCTTGTGAGCACTACATTTCACAATCGCCATTTGCAGAGGCAAGGTCAGTGATTCAAGAAGCTCATTCACCAACTGACCATGCTGAATCTTAGCTCCATGCGAAGTCAGGAACCCACGTTCTCTCCACAATCGTCCGAAACTGTGAGCCACGCCAAAAGCATACTGACTATCAGTGTAGACGGTCACTCTCATTCCTTTAGACAATACACATGCTCTCGTTAGTGCAACTAATTCTGCGGCTTGAGCTGAACCATGTGGTATTCGTGCAGTTTCAACGACTGTGTGCAAAGTTGTGACAGCATATGCTGCGGTCACGTTACCATTTGGGAGCCTAAAGCATGAACCATCCACCCATAATGTACCATCATATTCGGCAAGAGGAGTGTCAAATAAATCCACTCTCCCTTTTGTCTCTTCCTCTGTTGTGAGGAAACAGAAGCTGGAATCATAGTCAATAATGTGGTAATGTCGGGGACAACTGGGAATTGTGGCACAACTATCTTATTCACTTCTCGAGGATCAATCACGAATCTGTACACAGGTGGCTGAGAGGGGTCAGTTCGTTTTAAAACAGGCAGAACAGGACTATTGCAAACGTTGCCTCGTGTTTCTTCAATCACATCCTTTTCAATCAATTTGTAAACAATTGCTAGCAAAGCTTTTTCACCCTCATTAGATATTTTGTATTGGGGGATTCGTGGCATTTTGACATTGGACTTCAATGTTACAACATATGGTGAAATTTCTAAAAGACCTACATCATTGGGACCAGTAGCCCAAAGAATATCCGGGAGAAATGACAATTCTGCTGGAAGTGCAACTCTCGACAAATACATGGGAGAAACTACTTTCTTACCTAAAGTAAGTTGTACTCCTGAAGGAGAACAGTACAAAGTCGCATACAATCTTTTTAACAAATCCAATCCTAGCAAATTTTCACCACAACCTGTTGTCAGAATAAGGGGTGCTTCGAATTCACAAGGACCAACAGAAAGAGATAAAGGGTCAGAAATCGGATTTCTAACTGGGGCGCCAGAAAAACCTACAGAAACGTTCATTTCGCCAGACAAAGGTGCGCCAGGGAGTTTGGAGTGCATAATAGAACTCTTTGTAGCACCAGTATCCAACAGGAAAGGCTCTGACACACCTGATGTAATCACCTCAACGTAAGGTCCACTCTGATCTACTGGAACTGAAACAACTCCCTCTCTTTGTCTATGCCTGTCCTAGCAATCATTATTCTCCCACTGCTCATCTTCTGTTTAATAATCATCAACGTAGTATTGAGCTGTCCTATCATATACGTTATTTTGCTGATCAAACCTGTTCATAGAGTTTTGTGGTGGAAGGGGACGTGTGTCCTGAGGGGCGTTTCCACGCCTCTACCTCTAGGTGCTTGCTGACTGCCACAACCTCTAACACCAGAAACTCCATTCGCACGTTGTAATAGAATAGGACAATTATACTTGAAATGACCCTCTTGTTTGCAATATAAACACTGGTTGGGGCCTACAGATACACAGGGTTGAGTATACTCGACTCTTTGCGAGTTTCTCTGATACTGTTGAGGCTGCTGAAAAGTATTTTGGTAGTGATTCTGACCATTATTATTTTGATTACCACCACCACGTGGCGGATAGGCTTGCTGTAGCAAAACCTTCGTTTTTAGTTCTCTAGTTTTCTTTTCTACTCTATCTTTCTCCTCTTTGTCTCTATTTTCGTAATATTGTGCAGTAGCCAATATCTGGGCTGAAGATGAGACTGCCCAAGAACTTTCTGAATCTTTTAATTTTTTACACAATTCTGGAAGCAGATTGTGCACGAATTTATCGACAAACAATCTCTGACCACCTTCTGTGGTCATATCTTGACCGCTGTGGTCAACGAATGTTTCTTCAAACCTGGTGAAGAAATCTGAAACAGTTTCTTCTTTCTTTTGCTTGCATGCAGACAACTTATCCCAATTTACGCGTATTGCAGGCATTATCGTTTTCATGTAATCTACTATTTTACCAGGGAGTTCTGCTATCAAAGGCTCAGGCTTGGCACCACCAACTTGTCGGGCATCTGCAGCAGTAATATTAGCCCATGTGTCACCTAATTCCTGGTCATGATCAATATGACGAATTTTACCCCATAAAGGCTGTGGAACAACATTCCCAAATAACATATCGATATCGGCTAAATTCATTATACATGACCCAGCAGTTTGTGACAACTCTTTATAGTACCCTGCAGGATTTTTACGCGGATCTGGTAATGTTTGTTTGAGAGCTAAAACTTCAGCTCGCTTCCATGGGACATGTACCCATACACGCTGAAAGTGTGGCAGAATAGGTGGGACAGCAGTTGTGTCACCCTCTCTCCATTGTGGGGGAACTTCTCTCATAGAGTATTGTCGCGCCTTTTTCCTACTGGATGTATTATGCTCAGATTGTGACTCAGAACTGCTCCCCTTACTCCGATATGATAACAACATTTCAACTGCTTTCTCCACATCTGGACCTACAATCATACCCTCTCCGAACCTAAACCGTACACGACACATTTCTCGTGGGATGCATTCCTGATCATTGTCTTCTAAATCCTCGCAAAGGAAAACACACATCTGTTCGAAAACATATCTCTGTGTCGCTGCTTCCCATTGATGGAAGACTTCCATGACAGACTGTACATCATATTTTACGGTGTCCATGACCCATTTCCGTGCTAAACTATTCAGTGAATCCCTCTCTTGATAATCAGGTAGTTGACTTCGCAACTGTCTTCTTCCCATGTTAGGGGTCGTAGTAGGTGACCCGAAAAGAGGTAAAGAAGATTAGTAACAGTGCTGGCCATTTTCTGCCGAATGGAAGGTGAAACTGAAGGACAAACAGATGGAAAAACGGGGTGAGATAAGGCAGGGGTTGAGATAGCAGAAGAGGTATCAGGGGAAATAGAGGGGGCACTAGGCAAAATCGTAGAGGGAGCATTAGGAGACGTAAAAAGTACAGTAGGCAAAATCGTAGAAAACACAGGTGAAACAGAGGTGGTCGGTGGGCCTGGAGGAGGCTGCACCGAAGAAGTAGGAGCCAGCTGAAGAACAGCTGGTGAGTGCTGTGGAGGAGCAGGAGGCGTAGTTTGCGCAACTAAAGGTTGCGGGGGTGCTGTGGCATTCTGCGCATAGGGGGGTGGTGAATTTAGTAAATGCGACATTAATGGGTCTTTTTCATGTTCTTTTGCTGCCTCTTTCTGAAGATACGGCAAAACTGGATAACACTTATCTATTGCCATTTTACGTTGCCTGTGCAACTGCTCATTCATCTGCTCTTCTTCATTATCTTTAAACTGCACAGCAGCTTGCATTACTGAAAGTCCCCCTTCTCTCTTATTTTTCTTAGCTAATTTAATTTCTTTTTGTTTGGCTTCTTTACGCCATAAGCGAAAAGAGTCAAACATTGCCGGCCGGGCTTTCTTTTTAAAGAGTTTAACTTCAAGGTTGTCTAAGATTTCAGAATCAAAGCTACCATATTGAGGCCATTTTAGAACACCATCTTTCCTGGTGTATTTAATCCATACTTCGTTGTAGGTGATGGGGCCTACCCCATGTTTAACATATAGCTCGTAAGTCGGAGTTCCAACTGGAGGAACCGGACATGAGTCCTCCAATCGGGAGTCCCTATTATTACCACCAAGACAAAACAAATTCCCAAGTCTAAGACTAGGCATCTTCGCTCTCTAGTCTAGTTCCAAACTTCAAAGGATTATCGATTACGATATTTCTCGTGAATACACGAGTCCTAATGTTTTGGTGCTTGCAAGTACCAACACAAAACTTTGTAACCCAAAGATACCAAAACTAAGTCCAACTAAGGACTGGGAGACGCTCCACTTATACTTAACTGAAATATCAATGACGTCACCAGAAGACTCGTCTTAGTGTTTCGCTCTACCAAACTTCAAGGGTCCAAATCAGGGCGATAGCCAGGGCAGCAGTCCTTGTAGCCGTCGGGAAGCGGGGAACCTCGCAGCAAAGACCTTCGGACCACGTCGACATGCAGGGGTCGATGAGGTGGTTGGCCGTCCTCCGGAATTTCCACACGAAGCTCCTCACGATCTTCAGGCTGACTGGTACCACTGGAATCGCCCCAAACGTTGGGCGCCAGCTGAGGTACTGGGTTTTTAAGAACCGGCGCAGAACCGGTAACCCAGCGGTGTCAGGGAATCAACACCCAGAGACCTCGGGTTCTTCCTGATCCAGACCTACAGAAACTCAGAGTCTTCTAGGTGAAGTCAAAGATTAGTTTATTGGCTGCAACCAAGGTAACAAGTGTCCTAGAAGTACAATACGGGTATATTCTCAGGAGACTGCACGCCTTTACAAAGTCAGGCTTCTCTTCTTATACACAATTTTAGGCCCTAGGCAAAACATTCTTGGTTGTAAAGTAAATCGTTAACATATTTCTAGTACAAAGAAAAAGCAGAGTCATGATGACATGTCCATATTTCACTTCGTGCTGCCTAAAACAAATCATTTGGCAAGGCCCAACATTTCATCAGATATCACTGGACCCCTAATAAAAACGGGCACCTCCCACCATAAAGTAAGTGAAGCAAAAGAGTGGAGATAGATGTGAGCGAGATATGGCAGGTGTGCGCGCTGAAATGGTTTTATGGTTTGTTGAGCCTAGATGCTATCTTGCTCGGCCACTGGGAGGGGAACTGACCTAACGAGTTCGGCCTGGGGCAATGGTTCCAACTTGTACAGGTCATGGAAAAGTCGATTAAGGAGTATGTGTCCTTGTGGAATTGAATTCAGCTGGATTAAGGCCTATGTAAAGGGCAACATATAAATGGAAGCCAAGGGTTCAGAATGTAAATGACGATTTCGAGGTGAAATCGTCACTCGAATATGCTGAAAATATATGTACATGATGTACTCGTCATTCTCGGTCTTTTGATACCAAATTCGTCATGTTTCGACGAAGTTTTAATTCTCGAGTCCAGAATAATTATACGAATCCAGATTTTCAGAACCTCACTCTTCCATGAAGTTTCCCAGTTGTGCAATGTAAAGGTTGATTCAACAACATGGGAGAGTCACGAGATGGTTGTGGAACAAAACTTGGCATCAGTGGAGGATCATAAATTGTTTTTCCTATCTTTGCAAGTTATTTCCTTTCAGTCAGGTAGGAGACAGGCTACTCTAGCACACTTTCTTTGATGTCCATGATGAAGATGTCTCCTGTGGGCAGTCGTGTCAAACGTTGCTGAGAGGTCCAGAATGGAATTAGGGCATATTTCCTGTGTTGGATATGCAGTGTGTGTCATAGGATTTTTAGGGGTTTGATCTTCCTGCTGTTGCCTGCGTTAACTAGTGTGTTGTATTTGGCAAACTACCTGGTGAGTTGTGATGCAATTGCATTTTCTTTGAGAGGTAAGTTATTGAGTGTTTGAAAGCTGTCAGTGGAATCCGGGTTCAGATTTGATTGTGTTAGTAGCTACGTGAGCTTTGCAACTTAGTAGCAATCTGGGAAATACCTAATTAGAGAGAGGTATTCAGATAGCATGTTCTAGTATTGAGCATGATATTTAAGATGGATTCATGTGACATCAGATTGATTTTCATTGCAGCCCCTCTGAGTGTAACAGAACCAAGCTGTTTGCACAAAGTGGGTCTAGCCAATTGTATTGATCTGAACAGTGAAGCATTTTACTAATTATGTACAGGTGTTTCGTTGAAAGAAGATGGATTTGTTGTTAAGACGTGCTGTTTTACCTGTGGGGGCAGCTTTTTTTGTTTTGCATTAACACTTATTTTCTATATAGTTTTCTTATCTTCGATGAAAATGTTCTGTATACAGTTCCAGCTGCATTGAGTCTGACAAAGCAGTTGATCTGTATTTCTTTATTGCTTTTCTAATTTTTTTAGATGTCTACTTTATTAATCTAGCATTTCTGTGTGTCATCTGTATTTGATTACTGGCGGTGCTATCTCTCATATATGCTGCTTACCACGGTGTTGGTATTAGAGTTGAAGTTTACAAGGATGATAAATGCCCTAGACAGAATAAATCGTATGGTTGTCTGCATTAGATTTTGGCGTTTTCTGCACAGATTCCTTGAGTCAGGCTGTGTTCTTGTTGTTCTGCGAGAGAACTTAAGCCAGATAACTGCTGATGAACTCATTTTACTTGCCTTATTGACAGCCACTCCTGCATCTACTAGGTCATGACAACCCCATAGAGACTTTCCTGCAGAATATCAGATGCTACTTCCTTCTACCATATCGTACCATTGAATCTTTTTCTTATCCAACCAAATTGTGAGTTATAGAAGTTCATGTTGGAGGTTCCTTTCCAAAGCACTGAGGGTTGCAGAACACTCTTGGTAAAATAGTCATTGAGAACTTTGTCCTGAACCATTAATCTGCCTTTTCTAGAACACTGGAGTCGGAATTAAGTAATCATTGACAAATTGGCTCACCACCTTACAACAAGACCCCTACCTGTTAGAAAAGATCTATCCACAAGACCTTACACAGATGAGCAGGCACCTTGCATCTGTGCATAGGAGAACTACTTTGCATGCGCTTGCATAAACAAATATGATCCTGCGGATAATGTGTTTATTAAAAAGGAGAATAGAAATAAAATGGTAATTTAGTAGATTGTAAGTTCTTGAAACCCTCAGTCTTGTATACTGTTCTGATATGTTGATAAGCAGCATCCATTTTATATTGATTCACTAGTGATTGACTGGTCATTGTATTTCAAGACATGATCATTTCTTTTTTATTTAGAAGTTTGTTTATATGTCATATTACAGTACTAGAAACACACGTTTCTGTTAAGTCTCTTATTTGGTAAAATAAATGTGACACATAACACATTTATCTTATTTTCATTCTAGATTGAAAAAATCCAAAAAGAAGATGAGCTTTTAAAGGAGCTTGAAGATTTGCAACTTGGCATTTAATTATTTGAGTAGTCGCTACTTGTAACCCAAGCAAACATTAGACAAATAGATTTTGGACCCCCTCAGTAAAACAATTCCCAGGTGGCTGAAAGAATAAAGCTTTCCATTTTCAAGACGTAATTATTTGCACACGAATCCTGTCTATGTGAAAATGGTATGTTCGTTGGACATACTGGGCCCGCCATTTCTGCCCTAAAAGCAAAGTTAATGCAGTTCATCATAGAAAGTTTACCTTTTCTCTCTCTGTGTTTTACGTTCAACTACAAAGCACCAGACTTGTGACAATGACAACTAAAGAACGTTCCTTCATGTCCTATAATTCAGAGAGTGACTTTATCTGATCAGATGAGCCTGTTGGGCTTTGTATGTGTTTAAGAGATTTAACAAATTACAATTTAGACATAGAATATACTTTATGATTGATTGTTCACTTCAATATTATTATTGAAGGTAGTGAACGAGGAAGGGCAAACTGTTAACAAATATTTTATTCTCTTAATACGAGTATTGTTTTTTGAGGCAGTGATGATGTAGAACTACACAGAAGAATGTTGATTTGTGTTAATACCAAACTCAAACCTTTTTACTGTTCATGTAAAAAGGACAAATTATGTGCAGATAAATACACAGAATCGGTTTTTAAGTCACAAATCAGAGTTTATATTTTTATTATTTGGTAATGGCCCAGTCCAAATGATAACGCAATGTGTTTTATTTCTTTTATTCAACTGTTCAAACTAGGCTAAATCTACAGCTGTATTAAGCCACAGTGCCTGTGCACAGTTGCAGTTTATTTGGTTTACTCTTATCAGTTACCTCAGGCTGTACTAATGTCTTCAATGGAACGGCTGGGTTCACGTCAATGTTGAAAGTGAGGTGCATATGACAGTCAAATTACAAACAAGAGCCTGGTGTGAGAAACACCTTTTGTTAAAGGCAGATAATGCCAAATGATTGTTAAAACGGCAAGATTTCCTAGTCTGTATTCTGCCGTAGAGTAAAATCATAGTAATTACTCTGAGAATGGCTTTGTTTTGAAAGGAATGTGACTGACATTGTGTTGCATTTAATGACTTTCTTGTGCATATATGCTTTAAATAGAAATTACATTAGTTATTTGATTGATGATGAGTACTTACTGCTTAAAGGAAAACTGCTCATGCCTTATACATGAAATAAATGTTTTGCCTAGTTGCAGTTTGTTTATTTTGGGGTGTCATTTAAGTTTGATAAAAGCATGTCATAGATGCAGAATGATGGCAACATTGACTTGTCGAGCCTAACGTTGGTGCACTTGAAACATACAGTTGGTGGCAACATGTTCTGGTTTCTTTTGAAGCTTTACAAACTTGCCAAAGCTTATTTTTCAGAAATGTAATATGTAAGCTAACTTAAAAAAAAATGTTCATTGTGGTTTAATCATTTACACAGAAATGTAATATCTACAATGTGAGAAATTGTATATAGTACATCAATCTGCAAGGGTTTAACAAGATGCAGTGGGGAAGATTCTTGATGATCAAAATGTTATGTTATAACTTAATGTAAGACCATGCAATATCCATAACATTTCTGAAAGTCTAGTCAAGGTTATGATCGGACCATTCATTCCTCGCTAAAACGCTTACTAAATATGATCATATTTATATTTTTAGGTGTATTTAAATATTTTGTTTTGTATTATACATGTAAATTCACATGACAATAGTGTATGATATCATTAACTACGATTGATGTCTAGGGCAATAAGAATGGGTGTCACTTTTCTAGCCATAGTAATACCTCACGCATATCATTTAGTTTGCCCAGTAATCATGCAAGGGGTTTGGGGGCTTAATTTCCAATTACTTTAAGAGAAATTGTCACCCAGATTGATGTCTGTGTATGGTTAAGTCTCTTCCTTTGCTCTTTGGCTAAGGCTGTACCTTCGGTTTCCGTCTACTTACACTAAGTTCCCTTTTCTTTTGTTCAGTTGCTAAGCATCATTAGATTACCATATTGTAACTATTTGCCTTTTGGTAGATAATAAAACAAGGCCAACAAATTGACTTCCCATTTAGTTTTTTGTTTTTGGTTTTTACCATGAGGTCCAACAAACTAGTGCTGGGTTAGAGTGCAATATTCATATCTGGTAATTGTTCAGTATACTCAAGTATCTTGGAACCATAACATTTTATGTTCAGGCAGGAAAACAGCATGTGCAACAGATCAGCTCAGCGTCTCTGCCTTATGCTGTGCACCGTCATAAACATTTTAAGGAGTAGTCTTGGAGTCAAGTATGTATGAAATAGAAAGTTACATTAAATCATTTTGAATCTTGGCATTTCTGGATACCTTGCTTAGATATTCTACAACCTTTGCTATCTATGTCCAATAGTTCCTCACCCAGATCTTCTACCCATACCCTTCCCATTGTGCCGAGATTAATGTTGTTCATATTAACCGAAGTCGAGTAAAGCTTATATATTACTTACCTTCTTAGTGTCACTGAGCCCTAACAGTAGTTCCAATACATTGTGGGACTGTGGCTGTCCCTCTTTCTGGTTCAAAGTCTCTTTAAAACTGTTTTAACAAAGAGCCGAACACCAAAAACTTGCCCTTGTGATCTCAAAGGCGCGCTGCAGACCCTGACATTTGTATAGGTTCGCTATACAGTGGAACATGAAGCTTTGATATACTGCCACCTACAGAAGATGTCACATTGTTATGCCATCAAAATCCAAGAGGACTGGCAGACACAATAGCGATAATTCCCTCCATGTGGAGTCTTGATACAACTGGCTCTATATGTAGATTGAGAAAACGGGGGACAACAAGCTCACTTTCTTGTTCCTCTGCGCATAGTCCAAAAGCTCAAATATAGTTCTGCCTATTTTCACTATACCTATAGAGTAAAGCTTATTATCTCTCTGCCAAACCCCATCTCTTCAAAATCCTCAAACCAATACTCACACTTCAATTTGTCAAATGCCTTATGCACATCAATAGATGCCACTGACAGTAGTTTTGTTGGCAGGAGGCAATCAATAATGGCAAGTGACAGTGGGCAAAGTATTTTTGATCTGTGTGCATCTCCTGAGACAAGGTAATTTGGCCTGCTTACAATGCAGTCCATGTTCACAAAGAGCAAAAAGAACCATCTTTGAGCTCCACACTCAGCCGATACCGCAAAAATCAGAATGTCATCAATGTGAGTTACATAAAATGCCAGTAACAAAAAAAATGAAAAGACGCCAGAGCATTGCAAAAAGAATAAACTCGTTTTTAAATGAACTGGACCAAGTCCGAAAAGCCTTTTTCCACTCATGCTCCGCCCCTGTATGAACCAGGTGATTCGCATCACATAATTCCAATTTAGTGTAGATCGTGACCCCTTTCGCCTGAACCAGAAACATGAAACAAGAGGAAGATGACACTAGATACAAATTATTTAATGTCCCATTTTCTCTTCATATTCATAGTTTTACTTTGGCCTTTGGATAAAAAATAAAAGCGAACCAGATCTATTTGGCAATCATATGCCTGTGAGAAGGAAATGTTTTTGCTTTTTCTTTGTAAAACAAAAAATTCTATGTAAAGAAAGAAGCCACTGGTACAGTTTTCCCCCCCACAGCTGAGGCCACCAAATGTGCTAAATTGTGGGGATAGTTTGATCCCAGTTGGTACATATTATTATTAGTCATTTATAGAGCGCAGCGTTCCCCCAGCAGACATCTAGGTGTTATCAAACCATTGATCAATGCAGGGGGCTTCTCTTAGTATTTGCAGTCAAAAAAGTTGTACTCTACCTCTTCTGTTTAGGGAAAATCCACAAACTCAGCACATTTTCAGTCGCTTTCCTGGAATTTAGTAGCTTGGTCCAAAATTGTGCTGCCTTTACTTGAAAAGATCTCCCAACAAGATTGGTCTTTCAAACCTTGGCACACAGACAAGATTTGCTGAAGACGATCTTAGGGACCTTAGAGGTCTATAGTAATAGAATGTATTTTGTAAAGGCCTAGGTCCATTTTCATTTAAGGCTTTGTGAACTATACACATGGCCTTAAAGATGCATCTTTCCTTAGCAGGTAACCAGTGGGGCTCTTTTAAGGTACCTGACGCAGAATCAAATCTTGATTTTGTCAATGCTGATTTAGTGGCCATCACTTATATCCTGTAGAATCTTTATACAGGTAGTCTGGAGTTCCTAGCAAAAGAGAGCTGCAATACTCAATTCTGCTTAACCCCTTTGATGCTCAAGACAGAATGGTTCCGTCATGAGCATCAGTGCCCCTGTGCTCATGACGAAACCATTCCTTCTTGAGGACAGGGGCAGGAAATCCCTCTGCTGCAGACAGCAGAGGGATTTCCTTATCTCCCCCAAAGCCTCGAGCTGGGGAAGAGCTTCCCCCGCTCCCGAGGCCCCCTCCCTGGTTTCTGTGCAATGATGATGAGCATGCACGTTGCGCTGTTATCATTGCACAGAAACTGAAACTTTCTATGTGCTCAGGGGGCTTTCTCAGCCCCACGGGCACGTAGAAAGACGTGAGAGGTACCATTTGAAAGTGGAGAATCCTAGTGGATCGCTGCTTGGGGATCGCCCCTGGAGGGCCATCCCCAAGCAGGGATCCACCCACTAGGCAGATCCCCAGGAGGGCGATCCCCAAGCAGGGATCCACCCACTAGGCACCAGGGAGCGGCCCCTTGGGCCTTTGCTCCCCCCATATTAACAAGCATTTGCAATGCAATAGGTCTTGCATTTGCGAGAGTTTGAGCTATTGGCATTGTAAATGACAATACTTTTTCTTTGTGTTTTGAAAACCTGAAAGCGGTGCGTAAATAAGCACTTTGTACTTGTAGTCTTTGCTTAGGACATGCAAATCTGGCAGCAAACGAGTCTCACTTACTGGCAGCCTTGTTCTCGGAAGCAACAACTATAATAAGAAAAGGGAGTGTTTACGCCCGCTTGCTAGTTTTTTAAACACATACATAAAAGGCATTGTCATTTTCAATGGCAATAGCTCAAACTCTCTCAAATGCGAGACCTATTGTATTGCAAATGCTTTTTACATGAGGGCTGGAAACAACTAGGGCTGGCTCTAATCAGTAAGGCTGAGCCTGAGAATCAAAAACAACGGAGAAAAGGTGCCAATACTGATACTTTATTTGATGCACTAATTTGTCAACCAAATAAAGACTACTTTTCAAGATTGGGAAATGCTATTGAATAGCTATTTTATTTGACAAAATATATTGAAAGGTACATTTATTTCAACCTTAGTATATACTATTGCTAAACAATTTTTGACAGAGATGAAAAACAAAGATGAAAAACGGACACAAAGCAAGGTACTAAAATCAATCATACAGTCATCAATCCAGACATATCACAGACATACCACAAGTATTCATACATTCATACTGAGATACTTCACGCAAATTGGGGACTAAATATACCAGTGTGCGAAGTACTGAGTCTGCTTGACAAATAAAATACAATTTAAAGTAATACAATACACTCCTTAGTATTCAATTGAATCAACTTTCTCAAAAATATTTGGACAAGAGTGAGTGTGTAAATTGTCACATCAAGTGTAGCAACAAATCAACACTAGGACAACACAAAAGAGCAGACCAAGGGGAAAGAGGCCTACGCGTTTCGAATCCCTAGTGGTCGGGGGGATTCTCGTCAGGGCCAAAGCTACTGTGAAAAAGAGAATCCATGTATGCAGTTATTAAACTAGAAGAACACTAACGAGCACTACAACACCTACAGGGTCTCAGCTTACCACTATGAGTGTATCCAGAGAATTAGGTAGAAAAGTGGGAGCAACCTGTAGACATAAATCCAAAAAAGACAAAATACAAAAATGTGTGTAAGAAACTTGTGATCTAAAATGGACACCGAATCAAATCAGCCGATACAAAGTGAAAGTACCTCTGTCCTAGGAAATGGCGTATCCTCATGAGCTGAAGGGGACTGCTAATGGACCTATAGACCAATACGGATCGTAAATGCCACAAAAACTACTGGGAGAAGCGTCAAGTATTATTCTTTTTGCATGCATCTCACCGGGGGGTTCCGTGGATGCGCGATATGGGGGGGACCTAAACTTGCCCCGTTCAAAGCCAATTTGCAGGGCACGAAGATATTCAATCGCCTTGCTGT
This sequence comes from Lissotriton helveticus, assembly GCF_964261635.1. Classification (NCBI taxonomy): domain Eukaryota; kingdom Metazoa; phylum Chordata; class Amphibia; order Caudata; family Salamandridae; genus Lissotriton; species Lissotriton helveticus. The sequence continues at coordinate 242,812,062 of NC_136072.1, forward strand.
AAGAAAATTTAAAAGGCTTGATGAGTCGGGAGTGTAACAAGCTGTTTGGTGCTTGTAAAAGGTGTTAAGTCATTGCGCTTACCGGAATACCAAAGTCTGTTGGGGCGCATCAAAGTCCTTCAGCGTTCGAGTCAGCGCTGATCACTCGCGCATGCGCAAAGCGTGTGTGTTCAGGGAGACGCCGTAGTTCTTAGAGGAGAAGCTAATCTTTTGCGCATGCGCAATGCGGAAAAGATATCTAAATCCTCATGTGTACAATTGTAGGGTGGTGTTCCTTCGTGATGCAGCTGGCTGTTTTACAGCGTAGTTAGGCCACATGTCACTATGTATGACATGTATGACATCAGTGAGCTGACATTGAGGGAAAATTGATCTGATTGAAAACAAAAGTTATCCGGGTGGAGGGGTACTCCGGGTGGATGTTAATCATAAGTCGGAATCCTACAGTTTGTATATTTCAGACAATTCATTGAGTCCTCTTACTGCTGTATCAAACTTCACAATCAGGTGTGCTTCTCGTTTGGACAATTTTAGGTCCCAATCGCCACCGCGTGGGTCCATCTCGACTCGAGAAATGACGGTCCATTTTAAGTCATCTATATGGTGTTTGCACCGGATCCAATGGTTAACCAGTGGTGCAGTTTCAACTTTATGTTTTATTCTTGATTTATGTTGTGAAATTCTATGGCGGATTTCTTGATTGGTCTTTCCGATGTTTAGGAGTCAACATGGACATACAACTCCATATACTACAAATTTCGACTTGCAATTACTGAAAGTCTCATGTTTCCATGAGATGCCACGGTGTTGAAAGAGCGCTCCCTCTATGGTCTGGTCACAACATAGGCATGTGCCGCATTTGTGGTGGCCGACAACGGGGGCCAGTCCCATCATTTGTCTTAAGGTGGGTTGTCCCTCTTTCTTGATCGCTGCTCGCACCACATATTTTGCGATGCTGTTCTCCTTTTTAAACGCGAACAAAGGTGGTGCATGTAAGCTTTCGTCCAAGTTTTTTATTAGGTGCCAATTTTGTCCAATAATCCTTTTGAGTTTATTGGCATTAGGGCAATAAGTGGTAACACAGACTTGTCGTTTTAGCTTAGATTTATTTTTTCGTTCAAGGAGATTTTCTCTAGGTATCCACCTTGCTCGTTTCATTGAATTGCGCACTAGCTTTTTTGGGTACCCACGGTTGCATAATTTGGATACCAAATTTTCGGCATGGAACTTGTATTCCTCATTTGATGAACAATTTCTGTGTACTCGTAAAAATTGACCAAATGGCAAGTTTTCTTTTAAGCTCCTTGGGTGATTGCTGGAGAAAAGTAAAGCCTTATTGCGATCCGTAGGTTTAATGAATAGTGATGTTGCTAGTTTGCCTTCAGCCGGGAATACCTCGACGTCCAGGAACGAGATTTTATTTGCTGAGTGAGATATGCTGAACTGTATGTCTGTGGTTCTTGCGTTCAGCCAATTGAAGAAAGATATGAGTTTTACTTCCCCACCAGTCCAAATCATGAAGATGTCGTCAATGAAACACCACCATGTGGCCACTTGTTCAATGAAGGGATTGTTGTTGTGAACATAAGTATCTTTGTAGAGGGACATGAAAAGTACCGCCAGCTCTGGGGCAAAAGGACACCCCATAGCCACTCCTTTGACTTGGAGGTAGAATTCATTTCCAAAACAAAAATAGTTATTTTTTTAAAGCGAAAGTTGCTAGGTCCACTAGAAATTTTGTGGGCACCTGTACTGGTCTAGGTCTTAGATCCCCAAAATTTTGAAGTACTGCCACAGCTTCGTCCTGGGGTATTTGAGTGTAAAGTTGGGTCACATCTAAGGTGACCAATAAATCATTATCCTTATTAAAAACAGCCATTTCCAACTTATTGATGAAGTCAGTCGTGTCTTGTAGGTACGATGAGACACAGTCCATGAATTGCTTTAAGAAACAATTGACATATTTGGCTATTGGCTCGAGTAGAGAGTCACAACCTGCCACGATTGGCCTACCTGGTTGCTTGGATAGATGTTTATGGACCTTAGGTAGGACATAGAACATTGGTATCTTAGGGTGTTAATTTTGTAGATACTCAAATTCTTTAGGGCCCAGAAATCCCTGTTTGAATCCTTCCTTTAGCATATGAAATAATATGTTCTGAAATTCTGCTGTAGGGTCTTTTCCAATCTTGCGGTAGCATGTGGGATCATCCAGCTGCCTCATAACTTCGGTGATGTAATCGTTGGTGTCCCAAACGATGATTGAGCCGCCTTTGTCTGCTTGTTTGATGGTGACTGTATTATCATTCCTCAAAGTCGTTAAAGCGTTGGTTTCTTCTTTAGAGATGTTGAATTTTACGAACTTTTTCTGTTTCTCCATCTCCGAAATGGCTGAGAGGACTGTTCTTTCAAATGTTATGATTTCTTTGAGTATTTTATTACCTGGATGGCAGAATGTAGATTTTTTTCAGAGTCCTGTAACTTCAGATGGTATTTGAGTTGGATTAGCTGAGAAAAACCTCGTTAGACGCAGTTTACGGCAAAACTCTATGAATTCGGTTTTCATTTTTACAAAATCGGTTCTCTTGGACGGAACAAAAGAGAGTCCTTTGGCCAAAACACTCTCTTCAGCTTTTGTTAAAGTTCTATTTGATAAATTGAAAATAGGGGATACCGCTAGCTTTTGTAATGTTGGCGGCGGGTTGTCATCTCCCATGGCTGTGTGTACCTTTGCTTTCCTCTTGATCTCGTTTGGCCTCTCCCTAAAAAAGAATTTGATGGTTGTGCCTGAGGCTGTTGGTTTTGGTTCCATTTACGGTTCCTATTTGGTCTGTTGTTACTATTGTCACAGTCTTCACCAGAGGAAGATGTGTCCGAAAATGTAATGAACTGGTTGCGAGATCTGCCTCGGTCGTCCGATAGATATCATCTAGAGTCCGTTTTGGTGTAAAAATCCGCTTGTAAAAAGGGATAGATGTTTTCCAGGAAAAAGTTTTTTTTGTCCTTCTCAAATTGATTGGATTTTTGTGTGATGGTATAGTCTTTAAATTCCTGGATTTCTTTATCCACTTTTTCTAGTAGAGCCTTTGAATCCGTAATTGTTTGGTTGTTGCTAATTTCTGCTTCTAACTTAGCAATTTCCTCAAGTTCCTTCTGAGAAATCCTAGCCACTGTTTAAATAGTAAGGACCATAAGGTCCCTACTACACTTAGTTTCAATGAAACTAAATCCCTTCTTAAATATGGGGTCCTCTGTGAATATTACAGGAATATTTTTTATTTGTAGCCCTCCTGGAATAGTACCCTCTCGAAGGTGCTGTAGTAGAAAATGGCCGTGCAAGTCGGTTCTTATCTGTTTTTTCTTTAACCTCAATAATCTGTCCGATTCATTTTGTGAGGTAGCTGATACACTAAGTTAAACTGAGGAAAATATAGGTGGAGCGCTCAAAAGGTTCTTAATATGATCTTCACTATAGGCAAAGGTGTCCTTCTCTGCCATAACCTTTATGTGCTATGTACAAAAATAGTAATAAATAAAAAACAAAACAATCATGACATACAATGAGTGGAAAGAAGCAGCGAGAGCCACTACCACCAGACAAAAGAAGAGTGTTAGTCCTCCTGTAACCCACTCTAGTGGGATAGCACAACAATAACCTCGCGGGACAACTTCCGCTATCAAAGCTGGAAACAACTAGGGCTGGCTCTAATCAGTAAGGTTGAGCCTGAGAATCAAAAACAACGGAGAAAAGGTGCCAATACTGATACTTTATTTTATGCACTAATTTGTCAACCAAATAAAGACTACTGTTCAAGATTGCAAAAAATATTAGGTAGGACTTACAGCCTTATTCATCAACGGGCCGTTTTGCGAGCCCCTAATAGCGATTCATAGCGAATCGCTATTAAGGACTCGCAAAACGGTACTCATGTAGGAATTGCTAAATAAATAGCGATTCCTACACATTCCTTATTTGCGAGTAGCAAATTGCTAATCGCAAATAAGGAATAACTCCCCATTCATTCCTATGGGCCAATAGGAATGAATGGGGAGTATTCCTTATTTGCGATTAGCAATTTGCTACTCGCAAATAAGATAGCGATTTAAAGGGTGCCAGGGGTGTCCAACGGACACCCTGTAGCACCCCTTAAATGCAAATTGAAACAGGTGTTGCGCACACACATGTCTAAAGGACATGTGTGTGTGCAACATGCAACTTAGAAAAATGCTTTTAAAAGCATTTTTCTAAGTTCTTGCTATTTACCGAGAGGTCTGACCTCTCGGTAAATAGCGGCCCGAAATTGCGAATTAGCAATTTAAAAATGGTTGATGAATTGCATTTAAGGAATCTCAAATAGAGATTCCTTAAATGTAATTCCTCGCAATTTAGCGAATTAGCAATTACCGATTTTTGCATTTGGGATGATGAATCCCAAATGCAAAAATTGCGCTCGCAAAGGGCCAGATTCTCAGATTCTGGCCCTTTGCGAGCGCAATTCGGCTTGATGAATTAGGCTGTTAGTGAAGAAAAAATATATCGCACCTGGAAAATGTCTGGCGAGAGTATATTTTCACAGAGTTGCTAGGCGCACATTTTGAACTAAACAAAGGGTTTTTTGCCCCACGGATCAGAGGGCTAATTAAATCCTGCTGTGGTGGTGAATGTTTGGAAGCGCTAATAAATTATGCGCGCACTGTTGAAACCCGTATAAACAAGATAAAAGGTAGGCATTGAAACTGCACATCAGCTGGGCTGAGGGCCTGCTGAGTATGTTTTTTGCTTTATTGTCCATCAGGCCAGGGGGAACAAGAGCTGTACAAGGGGAGACGAGGCATACCGCACGGCGAGCCCTCTATGTGCTCCTCTCTACCAGCTACGATGACTTCAGAGAGCCGATGGGCAGGTGGCGAGGGAAGGAAAGTCAATGCGCGCTGACAGATGTGCTGTGGCTTTGGTGCGCGAAGGGAGACAGGAAGTGGCACGCGCGGACAGGAGATGTGCACTCCATACGCGTGCACATCGCCTGTCAGCGCGTGCCACCTCCTGTGTCTTCGCTGCATTCGTAGCTCGACCTAAAAAGGGCAAATTTAGTCGTTCTGCTGCCCCTGGGGCAGAAGAGGCAGTAGTCCCCAATCTGCCTCCGGGGGGGCAGAAAGCCCACTAAATACCAGGGATTTTTCTTTCATAATAAAAAGGGGTGGGGGACGCCTGGGATTTGTTTTGGTCAAATTTGAATTAGGGTGGGGGCTCCCGAAAACAGGCATGCCCATACCCCCACCCCCTCTCCCGCAACAATTACAGCCTTCCTCCCCCCCCCAGGGGCAAAAAGCTCACAAGCCACCAGGGATTTTTGGGGCAATTTTCAATTAGATTGGGGGCAGCCCCCACCCTAATTAACCTTTGCCCCAAAAAATCCCAGGCGTCTTGTAGGCTTTCTGCCCCCCTCGGGGGCTGATGGGGGCATAAGCCCCCAATTTGCACCCCCGGGGGCGGGGGCGTAAATAGCCCACCAGTCACCAGGGATTTTTTTTGGGCATATTTGAATTTTGGTGGGGGCTGCCCAAATCGGGCATGCCCCCACCCCACAAAAATTACCGCCTTTCTGCACCCCTGGGGGGGGGGGAGATGGGAGCATTAGTCCCCATCTGCCCGCCAGGGGGCAAAAAGCCCACTAGACGCCAGGGATTTTTTTGGGGCAAATTTGAATTCGAGTAGGGCTCCCAAAACGGGCGTGCCATGGCCTCCCGCGCAAAATGTACAGCCTTCCTGCCCCCCTTGGGGGAAGATGGGACAGTAGCCCCCAATCTGCCCCCGGAGGGGCAAAAAGCCCAATAGACGCCAGGGTTTTTTTGGGGGCAAATTTTAATTAGGGTAGGGGCATTGGCATGCCCGTTTTGGGCAACCCCACCCTAATTAAAATTTGCCCAAAAAAATCCCTGACATCCAGTAGGCTTTCTGCCCCCGGGAGGCAGATGGGGGCATTAGCCCCCAATCTACACCCCTGGGGGGGAAGAAAGCCCACTACTTGCCAGGGATTTCTTGGGGGCAAATTTGAATTAGGGTGGGGGCTGCCCAAAATGGGCATGCCCTAGCCCCCACCCCCTCCCCACAAAAAGTACAGCCTTCCTGAACCCCTGGGGAGCAGATGGGGCAGTAGCCCCCAATCTGCCGCACGAGGGGGGGGCAAAAAGCCCCACTAAACGCCAATGATTATGCTGGCTTTTTTATGCGTGGGGGCATATCAGGGTAATCCCCCCGATACCCCCCCTCCCCAAGGCAGCAGAAAGCTGACTAGGCATGGAGTTGTTTTTAGCAATATGCCTGTAGATTTTGGGCCCTAGCGCAGCCGACACATAGGGAAACCTAGCAAACCTGTACATTGTTATAAACTAGACACCCAGGGGAATCCAGGATGGGTGGCTCTCACTAGGTTTTGTTACCCACAATCCCTTGCAAACCTAAAAAGTTGTATTAAAAAAAAAACATTTCTGTTGTGATCCACAAAATTCCACCCATCCCGTGTTCTCTAAAGTCTTCTGAGAAAATTGGTACCTCACTTGCATGGGTAGGCCTAGTGCCCGCGACAGGAAACTGCCCAAAACGCAATGTGGACACCACATTTTCACAGTGAAAACTGACCCATTTTTTTCAAAGTGCTTAGCTGTAGATTTTGAACCCTAGCTCTGCAGGCACCTAGGGAAACCTAGCAAACCTATAAATTTTTTGAAAAATATACACCCAGGGGACCCCAGGATGGGGTGACTCTCACCAGGTTCTGTTACCCAGAATCCCTTGCAAAACAAAAATGTGTAAAAAAAAAAACCTTTTCCTCACATTTCTGTGGTGGAAAGTTCTGGAATCTGCGTGGGTCCACAAAATTCCATCAACCCCATGTTCCCCAAAGTCTTCTGAGAAAAATGGTACCTCACTTGCGTGGGTAGGCCTAGTGCCCACGACAGGCAAGGGCCCAAAACCTATTGAGGCGACATCAAAATTACCTATCACAAAACGACCTGGTTTTGCAAGGGGGGGTCCCATGAGTTTTTGGCCCCGGGCTTGGCGGCCATCTAGGGAAACCTACCAAATCCACTCATCTCTGCAAACTACACACCCGGGGGAGTCCAGCGAGGTCTGGCTTGCGTGGGTCCCCAACGTTTTCCTACCCAGAATCCCCTGCAAACCTCAAATTTAGCTGAAAAAATTACTTTCTTCTCAAATTTTTGTGTGGGAAAGTTCTGGAATCTACGTGGATCCACAAATTTCCTCCCACCCAGCGTTCCCCCAGATTTCCAGATAAAAATGATACCTCACCCGCATGGGTGGGTCAAGTTCCCGCGAAAGGCAAGGGCCAGAAACCTATTGAGGCGACATCAAAATTATCTATCACAAAACTACCTGGTTTTGCAAGGGGTGTCCCATGAGATTTTGGCCCCGGGCTCGGCGGCCATCTAGGGAAACCTACCAAACCCACACTTTTCTGAAAACTAGACACCTGGGGGAGTCCAGCTCCAAAAATGATAATTCACATCCAACAGTCGTTTACAGCCAAAAGATTGGACATTCAAAAATCACCATTACTGACCATCTGGAGAAAATGCGACAGATCCGGGTTCATCATTTTTCATCACAAAATTGATTATTTGAACTGAACAAAAAATGATTATAAATGTCAATTGGATTGTGCCTCGTGTTGAATAACCAGTTTTTAAAGCCTCACAGTGAACAAAATTCTGATTTTTACAGGTTTTTCCTCCTACTCGTAACCTTCTATTTTGACCGATTTCGGGCAGGAAAACGACTCTCAACTCACTTTTTTTAGTTCGAAATGTGATAATTACAATCAGTTGTTTACTGTCAACTAAATCAACATTACTAACCATCTGGAGAAAGTTCGACTGATCTGGGGGTCATCGTTTTTCATCAGAAAATTGTTTTTTTTGGACTATACAAAAAAGATTCAAAATGGCAATTGGATTGTTCCTCGTTTGCATAACCAGTTTTTAAAGCATCACAGTGACCAAAATTGCTATTTTATCAGGTCTTTCCTCTTACTGAAAAGCTTCTATTTTGACCAATTTCGGGCCAGAAAATGACTATAAACACATTTTTTTAGGTCCAAAAGTGATAATTCCAATCTAACAGTCATTTACTGTCAAAAGATTAAACATTCCGGGGGCATAATTTTTCATCAGAAAACTGAGTTTTTAGACTGTACAAAAAAAGTATTCAAAATGTCAATTGGATTGTACCTTGTGTTGAATAACCACTTTTTAAAGCCACATAGTGATAAAAATTGCTAAGTGTAGAGGTTTTGCCTCCTACTCTTAAGCTTCTATTTTGACCGATTTTAGAGAAGGAAAATTACTCTAAACAGACTTTTTTTTAGCTCCAAAAAAGATAATTCCCAACCAACAGTCATTTACAGCCAAAAGATTGAACATTCAAAAATCAGTATTACTGACCATCTGGAGAAAGTTCACCAGGTCTGGGGTCATCGTTTTTTATCAGAAAATAGATTTTCTGGACCGTACAAAAAATGATTCAAAATGTTAATTGGAATGTTCTTCGTGTTGCATAACCAGTTTTTATAAACTCACAGTGACCAAAATTGCCATTTTTTACAGGTTTTGCCTCCTACTCATAAGCTTCTATTTTGACCAGTTTCGACCAGGAAAATTATTCTAAACACACTTTTTTTTTTGCTCCAAAAATTATAATTCCAATCCAACAGTTTTTTACTGTCAAAAGATTAAACGTTCAAAAATCAACATTACTAACCATCTGAAGAAAGTCCGACAGGTGCGGGGTCATCGATTTTCATCAGAAAATGATTTTTTGAACTGTACAAAACATTGATTCAAAATGTCATTTGAATCATGCCTCCTGTTGAATAACCATATTTAAAGCCTCATAGTTACCAAAATTGTCATTTTATCAGGTCTTTCCTCCTACTGAAAAGCTTCTATGTTGACCAATTTCAGACAGTAGAATGACCGTAAACACATTTTTGTAGCTCCAAAAATGATAATTCCCATCCAATTGTCATTTGCAGCAAAAGATGAAACATTCAAAAATCACTATTACTGACCATCTGGAGAAAGTTCGACAGGTCCGGGTTTATCTTTTTTCATCAGAAAATAGATTTTTTGGACTGTACAAAAATTATTCAAAATGTCAATTTAGATCATGCCTCTTGTTGAATAACCACTTTTTAAAGCCTCACAGGGACCAAAATTGCCATTTTTACAGGTGTTACCTCCTACGCTTCTATTGTAACCGATTTCGGGCAGGAAAATTACTCTAAACACACTTTTTGTTAATTCCAAAAATGATAATTCACATCCAACAGTCAATTACAGCCAAAAGATTAAGTATTCAAAAATCACCATTACTGACCATCTGGAGAAAGTTCAACAGGTCCGTCATCGTTTTTCTTCAGAAAATTAGTTTTTCGGACTGTACAAAAAATGATTTAAAATGTCAATTGGATCGTGCCTTGTGTTGAATAACCACTTTTTAAAGCCTCACAGTGACCAAAATTGCCATTTTTACAAGTTTTGCCTCCTACTCATAAGCTTCTCTTTTGACCGATTTCGGGCAGGAAAATTCCTCTAAACACACTTTTTTTTAGTTCCAAAAGTGATAATTCCCACCCAACAGTCATTTACTATCAAAGGATTAAACATTCAAAAATCACTATTACTGACCATCTGAAAAAAGATCGACAGGTCCGGGGTCATCGTTTTTCAACAAAAAATTGATTTTTTTGGGCTGTACAAAAGAATGATGCAAAATGTCAATTGGATCGTGCCTCTTGTTGAATAACCAGTTTTTAAAGCCTCATAGTGACCAAAATTGCTATGTGTGCAGGTTGTGCCTCCTACTCATAAGCTTCTATCTTGACCTATTACGAGGAAGGAATATTACTCTCATCACACTTTTTTTTAGCTCTAAAAATGGTAATTCCCATCTAACAGTCATTTACAGCAAAAGATTAAACATTCAAAAATCACCTTTACTGACCATCTGGAGAAAGTTCGACAGGCCTGGGGTCCTCAGTTTTCATCAGGAAACTGTTTTTTGGACTGTACACAAAATAATTAAAATTGCTAATTGGATTGTGCCTCGTGTTGAATAACCACTTTTCCAAGCCTCACAGTGACCACAGTTCTCATTTTTAAAGGTTTTGCCTCCTACTGAAAAGCTTCTATTTTGACCAATATCGGGCGAAGAATTACTCTAAACACACTTTTTTTAGCTCCAAAAATGATAATTCCCATCCAACAGTTATCTACAGTAAAAGATTAAAGATTCAAAAATCTTCATTACTGACCATCTGGAGAAAGTTAGACTGGTCCGTGGGTCATCATTTTTCATCAGAAAACTTGTTTTTTGGACTGTACAAAAAATGTATTCTAAATGTCAATTGGATCGTGCCTCCTGTTGAATAACCTTTTTTTAAAGACTTACAGTGACCAAAATTGCCATTTTTACAGGTTTTTAGTTCCAAAAGAGAGAATTCACACCCACCAGTCATTTACAGTCAAAAGAAACATTAAAAAATCACCATTACTGACCTTCTTGAGAAAGTTCGTCATGACCGGGGTCATTGTACCTGATCATAATATTGATTTTTTGGACTGTTCAATAAATGTCATTTGAATCGTGCCTCGTGTTGAATAACCACTATTTAAAGCCTCACAGTGACCAATATTGCCATTTTTACAGGTTTTACCTCCTTCTCATAAGCTTCTATTTTAACCGATTTGTGCAGGAAAATTACTCTAAAGACACTGTTTTTAACTCCAAAAATGATAAAGCACATCCAACAGTCATTTACAGCCAAAAGATTGAACATTCAAAAATCACTATTTTGACCGATTTCGAGGAGGGAAAATTCCTCTAATCACTTTTTTTTAGCTCCAAAAATTATAATTCCTATACAACAGTGGTTTACAGCAAAAGATTAAACATTCAAAAATCTGGAGAAAGTTCGACAGGTCAGGGGTCATCGTTTTTCATCAGAAAATAGATTTGTTGGACCTTATAAAAATTATTCAAAATGTTGATTGGATTGTGCCTCATGTTGAATAACCACTTTTTAAAGCCTCACAGTGACCAAAATTGCCATTTTTACAAGTTTTGCCTCCTACTCATAAGCTTCTCTTTTGACCGATTTCGGGCAGGAAAATTCCTCTAAACACACTTTTTTTTAGTTCCAAAAGTGATAATTCCCACCCAACAGTCATTTACTATCAAAGGATTAAACATTCAAAAATCACTATTACTGACCATCTGAAGAAAGATCGACAGGTCCAGGGTCATCGTTTTACAACAAAAAATTGATTTTTTTGGGCTGTACAAAAGAATGATGCAAAATGTCAATTGGATCGTGCCTCTTGTTGAATAACCAGTTTTTAAAGCCTCATAGTGACCAAAATTGCTATGTGTGCAGGTTGTGCCTCCTACTCATAAGCTTCTATCTTGACCTATTACGAGGAAGGAATATTACTCTCATCACACTTTTTTTTAGCTCTAAAATGGTAATTCCCATCTAACAGTCATTTACAGCAAAAGATTAAACATTCAAAAATCACCTTTACTGACCATCTGGAGAAAGTTCGACAGGCCTGGGGTCCTCAGTTTTCATCAGGAAACTGTTTTTTTGGACTGTACACAAAATAATTAAAATTGTCCATTGGATTGTGCCTTGTGTTGAATAACCACTTTTCCAAGCCTCACAGTGACCACAGTTCTCATTTTTAAAGGTTTTGCCTCCTACTGAAAAGCTTCTATTTTGACCAATATCGGGCGAAGAATTACTCTAAACACACTTTTTTTAGCTCCAAAAATGATAATTCCCATCCAACGGTTATCTACAGTAAAAGATTAAAGATTCAAAAATCTTCATTACTGACCATCTGGAGAAAGTTAGACTGGTCCGTGGGTCATCATTTTTCATCAGAAAACTTGTTTTTTGGACTGTACAAAATATGTATTCCAAATGTCAATTGGATCGTGCCTCCTGTTGAATAACCTTTTTTTAAAGACTTACAGTGACCAAAATTGCCATTTTTACAGGTTTTTAGTTCCAAAAGAGAGAATTCACACCCACCAGTCATTTACAGTCAAAAGAAACATTAAAAAATCACCATTACTGACCTTCTTGAGAAAGTTGGACATGACCGGGGTCATTGTACCTGATCATAATATTGATTTTTTGGACTGTTCAATAAATGTCATTTGAATCGTGCCTCGTGTTGAATAACCACTATTTAAAGCCTCACAGTGACCAATATTGCCATTTTTACAGGTTTTACCTCCTTCTCATAAGCTTCTATTTTAACCGATTTGTGCAGGAAAATTACTCTAAAGACACTGTTTTTAACTCCAAAAATGATAAAGCACATCCAACAGTCATTTACAGCCAAAAGATTGAACATTCAAAAATCACTATATTGACCGATTTCGAGGAGGGAAAATTCCTCTAATCACTTTTTTTTAGCTCCAAAAATTATAATTCCTATACAACAGTGGTTTACAGCAAAAGATTAAACATTCAAAAATCTGGGGAAAGTTCGACAGGTCAGGGGTCATCGTTTTTCATCAGAAAATAGATTTGTTGGACCTTACAAAAATTATTCAAAATGTTGATTGGATTGTGCCTCATGTTGAATAACCATATTTAAAGCCTCATAGTTACCAAAATTGTCATTTTATCAGGTCTTTCCTCTTACTGAAAAGCTTCTATTTTGACCAATTTTAGACAGTAGAATGACTGTAAACACATTTTTGTAGCTCCAAAAATGATTATTCCCATCCAATTGTCATTTGCAGCAAAAGATGAAACATTCAAAAATCACTATTACTGACCATCTGGAGAAAGTTCGACAGGTCCGGGTTTATCTTTTTTCATCAGAAAATTGATTTTTTGGACTGTACAAAAATTATTCAAAATGTCAATTTAGATCATTCCTCTTGTTGAATAACCACTTTTTAAAGCCTCCCAGTGACCAAAATTGCCATTTTTACAGGTGTTACCTCCTACGCTTCTATTTTAACCGATTTCGGGCAGGAAAATTATTCTAAACACACTTTTTGTTAATTCCAAAAATGATAATTCACATCCAACAGTCAATTACAGCCAAAAGATTAAATATTCAAAAATCACCATTACTGACCATCTCGAGAAAGTTCAACAGGTCCGTCATCGTTTTTCTTCAGAAAATTAGTTTTTCGGACTGTACAAAAAATGATTAAAAATGTCAATTTGATCGTGCCTTGTGTTGAATAACCACTTTTTAAAGCCTCACAGTGACCAAAATTGCCATTTTTACAAGTTTTGCCTCCTACTCATAAGCTTCTCTTTTGACCGATTTCGGGCAGGAAAATTCCTCTAAACACACTTTTTTTTAGTTCCAAAAGTGATAATTCCCACCCAACAGTCATTTACTATCAAAGGATTAAACATTCAAAAATCACTATTACTGACCATCTGAAGAAAGATCGACAGGTCCGGGGTCATCGTTTTTCAACAAAAAATGGATTTTTTTGGGCTGTACAAAAGAATGATGCAAAATGTCAATTGGATCGTGCCTCTTGTTGAATAACCAGTTTTTAAAGCCTCATAGTGACCAAAATTGCTATGTGTGCAGGTTGTGCCTCCTACTCATAAGCTTCTATCTTGACCTATTACGAGGAAGGAATATTACTCTCATCACACTTTTTTTAGCTCTAAAAATGGTAATTCCCATCTAACAGTCATTTACAGCAAAAGATTAAACATTCAAAAATCACCTTTACTGACCATCTGGAGAAAGCTCGACAGGCCTGGGGACCTCAGTTTTCATCAGGAAACTGTTTTTTTGGACTGTACACAAAATAATTAAAATTGTCAATTGGATTGTGCCTCGTGTTGAATAACCACTTTTCCAAGCCTCACAGTGACCACAGTTCTCATTTTTAAAGGTTTTGCCTCCTACTGAAAAGCTTCTATTTTGACCAATATCGGGCGAAGAATTACTCTAAACACACTTTTTTTAGCTCCAAAAATGATAATTCCCATCCAACAGTTATCTACAGTAAAAGATTAAAGATTCAATTATCTTGATTACTGACCATCTGGAGAAAGTTAGACTGGTCCGTGGGTCATCATTTTTCATCAGAAAACTTGTTTTTTGGACTGTACAAAAAATGTATTCCAAATGTCAATTGGATCGTGCCTCCTGTTGAATAACCTTTTTTTAAAGACTTACAGTGACCAAAATTGCCATTTTTACAGGTTTTTAGTTCCAAAAGAGAGAATTCACACCCACCAGTCATTTACAATCAAAAGAAACATTAAAAAATCACCATTACTGACCTTCTTGAGAAAGTTCGACATGACCGGGGTCATTGTACCTGATCATAATATTGATTTTTTGGACTGTTCAATAAATGTCATTTGAATCGTGCCTCGTGTTGAATAACCACTATTTAAAGCCTCACAGTGACCAAAATTGCCATTTTTACAGGTTTTACCTCCTTCTCATATGCTTCTATTTTAACCGATTTGTGCAGGAAAATTACTCTAAAGACACTGTTTTTAGCTCCAAAAATGATAAAGCACATCCAACAGTCATTTACAGCCAAAAGATTGAACATTCAAAAATCACTATTTTGACCGATTTCGAGGAGGGAAAATTCCTCTAATCACTTTTTTTTAGCTCCAAAAATTATGATTCCTATACAACAGTGGTTTACAGCAAAAGATTAAACATTCAAAAATCTGGAGAAAGTTCGACAGGTCAGGGGTCATCGTTTTTCATCAGAAAATAGATTTGTTGGACCTTACAAAAATTATTCAAAATGTTGATTGGATTGTGCCTCATGTTGAATAACCAGTTTTTAACCAAAATAGCCATTTTTACAGGTTTTCCCTCTTACTGAAAAGCTTCTATTTTTCACCAATTTCGGGCAGGAAAATGACTCTAAACACATTTGTTTTGTTCCAAAAGTGGTAATTCCAATCCAACAGTCATTTACTTTCAAAAGATTAAACTTTCAAAAATCACCATTACTGACCATCTGGCGAAAGTTTGACATTGTCCGGGGTCATCGTTTTTCATCAGAAAACTGATTTTTTGGACTGAACAAAAAAAGATTCAAAATGTTACTTGGACTGTGCCTTGTGTTGAAGAACCACTTTTTAAAGCCTCATAGTGATGAAAATTGCTATGTGTGCAGGTTTTGCCTCCTACTCTTGAAAGTTTCCACCATGACTGATTTTGAGGAAGGAAAATTACTCTAAATACACTTTTTTTTGAGCTCCGAAAATAATAATTCCCTTCCAACAGTAATTTACAAGATGAAACATTAAAACATCACAATTACTGACCATCTAAAGAAAGTTCAACAGGTCCGGGGTCACTGTTTTTCATCAGAAATTTTTTGGACCGTACTAAAAGTGGTTCAAAATGGCAATTGGGTTGTTTCTCGTGTTGAATAACCAGTTTTTAAATTCTCACAGTTACCAAAATTGCCATTTTTACAGGTTTTTCCTCTTACTGAAGAGCTTCTATTTTTACCAATTTCAAGTCCAATAGTCATTTACAGTCAGAAGATTAAAAATAAAAAATCCCCATTACTGACCATCGGGAGAAAGTTCTATAGGTCAGGGTCATCATTTGTCATCAGAAAATTTACTTTTTGGACTGTACAAAAAATGCTTAGAAATGTCAATTGGATCGTGCCTCATGTTGATAAACCACTTTTAAAGCCTCACAGTGACCAAAATGCCATTTTTACTGACTTTTCCTCTTGCTCAAAACTTATTATAGTTCGAAAAGTGATAATTTACATCCAACAGTCATTTACAGTCAAAAGATTTAAAATTGAAAAAAGATCACCATTACTGACCATCTGGAGAAAGTTAGACAGGTCTGGGGGTCATCGTTTTTCATCAGAAAATTTATTTTTTTGGATTGTACAAAAAAAGATTCAAAATGTCAATTGGATCGTGCTTCATGTTGATAACCCACTTTTAAAGCCTCACAGTGAACAAAATTGCCTTTTTTATAGACTTTTCCTCTTGCTCAGAACTTCGATTTTGACCAATTTAGGGCAGGCAAAGGACTCTAAACACACATATTTTAGTTCGAAAAGTGATAATTTACATCCAACAGACATTTACAGTCAAAAGATGAAAAATGTAAAAAAAAAAAAATCACCATTACTGACCATCTGGAGAACGTTCACCAAGTCCGGGGTCATCATTTTTCATCTGAAAATTGATTTTTTGGACTGTATAAAAATGTATTCAAAATGTCAATTGGATCGTGCCTCATGTTGAATAACCACTTTTAAAAGCCTCCCCGTGACCAAAATTACAATTTTTTTCAGACTTTTCCTCTTACTCAAAGGGTTCAAAGGGTTCAAAATAAGCTTTATTCGATATTTACATTGAATATCATAAAATCATTCATAATATTGGTTAAAAAGAAAATCATTTACAATTATAACACATAATTATCATAGAGAAGCAAGATGTAAGATTTAAAAAGTGACTTTTCCATAAAAATAAATTTTAGGAAAATATTTTAAAAACAAGCTGATGTACAATAGGATCATTAGGCGATTGCCGAATCAAGTTGTGCCTATCATCGAATTTCTAAATGTAAGTAATAATTTTAAAAAATATTCCATTTTGCATATGACATCCTTGTCCTCTAACTCCTGCAAGCGTTCCATCGCCTCTCTGCAAGACCTTAGTCCCCATCTTTTCAGCAAGGGTCTCAATAAAGATTTCCTAGGGGTGGTATAATAAGTACAAAATAATATGGAGTGAATGTTTGATTGGGCAGAAGTATGATCACAGGGGCATAGGCTCAAATTTCGCGACCAATCGTTGCATATTGGAAAAGTTATTAAGCGAAAAAAAGAGCCCAACCTGAATCTTGTAAGCAACATCCTTGTGAAACAGGAATAGTCAGTGGAAAGATATTGTTGTAACCCCTTATTCACGGTGATCCTTTGATAGGCCTGAATTGATTTATTTGATTTCTGAGTCTCCCACCTTTTGGCTTCTAGGTAGTCCAATAGGGTCTTTCTCAGTTCTTTCCTTGAGATGTTCTCCAGTGTCGTTGGATCGGTATAATACTCAGGCCGATCTATATCTTGGAACATCTTTTTAACGTATGATAACCATTTCATATGTTTTGCCCCCTCCAAATTAAGAATATCCATTATTATATCTCGATTTAGAGCAGTCTCGGTGGTGATCCAGATTTTATGCCATAGAAGTGGTGGCTCAACTTTAATTAGATCGATGATAAATGATAAGCCTAGCTCTATGTGGATCATATAGACTGATGTTACTTTTGATGTCGCTAACAGGTATCTTAGGAAATTGTTTTCCGCCACTTGGATTGATGAGATGTCGTTTTCAATACCCCAGAGGCCGGCCCCATAGATCACTGTAGAAACACACTTGGCTTTATATATCCTAATAAGTTGTTTTACTGGCCTCCCTCCTATTTTACTTGCAAAGTCACGTATACCTCCAATTGCTCTAACAAAGGCAAGTTTCCTAGCTTTGACAGCGGGCTGCCATAGTACCTTCCTATTTATACTTATACCAAGGTACGTGAAATTGTCAACTGTCTCCAGTTTCTGATCCTTGATAAATATAGGACATGGAATTTTCTTTCTACCCTTACTGCAGGCCATAGAAAAGGTCTTCCCAATGTTGACTTTCAAGCCTCTTTCATGCATGTAGTTGGAAAATGCAGCCACCGCTCTTTGTAACCCCAATCTTGTTTGTGAGATGATAGCCGCATCATCGGCATATAACAGGATTGGGATGGCTTGGCCTCCCACTTTAGGGTAATCACATTCAATTGTTTTTAAATGCTCACCAATGGCATTTATGTAGAGGGAAAACAGCAGGGGGGCTAAAATGCACCCCTGCCTAACCCCTCTATTGATGGTAAACCTTGGTGAACATTCTCCCTGCAAGGCAAACCGCACCCTGGCTCCAGCATCTTTATACAGTTTCATAATGAAATCAAGAATAGATGGGTCCATCCCTAGACGGTCGAGAGTTTCCCATAGTTGGTCGTGGACCACACAGTCAAAAGCAGAGCTTAAGTCTATATATGTTATGTAGAGACTTCCCCTCTTAATCACAACATATTTTGACATGATAAGATGTAAATTCAAGCTCTGCTCGACTGTGCCCCTTCCCGTTCGAAAACCATATTGGAAACTTACTCAGAAGCGTCTATTTTGACCGATTTCATGGAGGAACATGACTCTAAACACACTTATTTTAGTTCCAAAAGTGAAAATTCACAACACACTGTCAAAAGCTTAAATTTTTTTTTTTTTAAATCACCATTACTGACCATCTGGAGAAAGTTCCACCAGGGTCATTGTTTTTCATCAGAAAAATTATTTTTTGGACTATACTAAAAATGATAAAAAATGTCAGTTGGATATTGACTCATGTTGAATAACCACTATTAACCCCTTCGGCGCTGATGGCAAAGCCAGCTCGTCATCAGCGTTACCTGCGCTGCGCGGATGACGAGCTGGCTTTGTCATAAACAAGCCCTTTTTTTTCAGCGCACAGCGGGAAAACGCGGTAGCGCGGTAGGGGTTAAAGCCTCCCAGTGACCAAAATTGCCATTATTATAGACTTTTTCCCCAAACTCAGAAACTGCTATTTTGGCCATTTTCACTCTGGAAATTGACTATAAATTCACTTATTTTAGTTGAAAAAGTGATATTTCACATCTAATAGTCATTTACAGTCAAAAGCATAGACTTTCAAAAATCTCATTACTGACCATCTGGAGACAGATCGACAGGTCTAGGCTCATGATTTTTCATCAGAAAATTTATTTTTTGGACTGTACAAAAAATGATTAAAAATGTCAATTGGATCGTGCTGCATGGTGAATAACCACATTAAAAGCCTCACAGTGACTAAAATTGCCGTTTTTACAGACTTTTCCTCCTACTGAGAAGCTTCTATTTTGACCAATTTCAGGCAGGAAAATTACTCTAAACACACTTATGTTAGTTCCAAAAGTGAAAATTCACACCCAACTGTCATTTACAGTCAAAAGATAAAAAAAAATTTTAAAAGCGCATAAAGAGGTCTCCAAAATAAAGAAGGGATTAAAAAAAAACATTAGTCCAATAGGAATCATCACTTATTTCTAACACTAAATACCATCCGTATTGGGATAAATTACATTGAATGAACAATAATGCATCAAAATGTCACTGGTTTATTAAATACTGATACAAATTAAATACATCCTTGACTGTAGAACTTCATGAAATACTTGGGTTTAATCTTTATTTTGTCTGTTGCTTCTAATACAGTGTTCCAACATGATATACATTAGAAGATGCCCATCCTGACCAATTTATGGCTTAAATGGCTATATAAATTCCCCATTTACCCGAAATGTCAAAATATGCTTTCAAAGTTTGATGTCCTCCTTCATTACGAGAGAATTAACTCCAAATATAAAAGAGGACCAAAACAATTAAATCATTGAAAGTGTATTCCTTACCTTTGCTGAATTATGGCATTTCTGATGTTTTGTCATTTGTTCATTTCTATCAGTCTCATAGGTGAGCGAATATCCCAAACAAATTCACAATTTAAGCCTTTTCTCCAGATGCTGTAGGTTTTCACACAACTATCAGCTCATATGTAATACCTAACAATCAGTGATGTTTTGTTATTTAATATGTTTAAAGTGTGCATTCCGTGTGTGTAGCATAATCATGCAGAATTACCCAAAAATTACACAAGATCATGCAGAACCACTCCAGAAGTGAAATTCTGCAGTGAGCACATTAGCCACAATGGACGCAAGGATATATTTTGCACTAAGAAATAGCAATAAATGGAACAAAACATGAATAGTGAGTGTGAGTAGCTGCTCGTGCTCGTTAAATGCGCACTTGGGGGTAAGAATTTGCCCCAACTTCTTTCTTGGCAAGTTAGCTTTAAGAGGTACTGAGGGAGGAGGAAGCATAACTTTCTAAGAGTAATTCTGCATTTAAAGCTATTTTCTTGTCACAAAAATGCCCCCTTGAGAATCCAGAATGGGCAGTCACTCATTTTTTGTCAAATCTGTTTATTGGCATTTTGTTAGGAAGACAGACATCGCAATTCTTGAGATATTTCAATATCAAATGCATAGTAAGCGGGCATAACAGGTTATCGTCACGTATCTCCAGAGTTTACATGTAAGTAACTTGACTATTGGGTTAAACATGAGAGAGAAAGTGTCCCACACATTACTGTCAGATCATTGAGTGTCAGGTAACCGCCTCAGAGCGGGTCCATAGTTGTCTACACGCTAAGCTGGTGTACTGTAGCAGAATGGGAGGTGGATCTTCCCTATGCCAAGACCGTGCACATCCTTGACATTATATACCAACTTGAACTCAACAGGAAAGGAAGCACAAAAGAAACGATAGCAGCATGAGTAATGGCACCGATACCATGTAGTACAGTTCCCGCTTTGCCCCACCAACAGCAGCCTCCTCCCTCCGCACCCGCCACAGCCACTGCTAGACCCATTCTCTGGGTACGTGCATCTATGGTGAAAATGACAGTGGTTAACGGAATAACTGAATAGGAGCCGTGCGCTGGACTGTGAGCCCAGAGCTGCTCTGGAGACAAACAAGAGACACCCCAGGCAGAGAGGAAGAGCACGACCTGGGAGTGAGGGAGCAGGAGGTGAGTGACACCTCCAAGAAGAGAGGGAGAGCCCAAGGAGGGCACGACCTGGGAGTGAGGGAGCAGGAGGTGAGGGACACCTCCAAGAAGAGAGGGAGAGCCCAAGGAGGGCACGACCTGAGAGTGAGGGAGCAGGCAAGACACCTCCAAGAAGAGAGGGAGAGCCCGAGGAGGGCACGACCTGGGAGTGAGGGAGCAGGAGCTATGTTGAATGAATGGGTTTTTGGAAAATGGCACCACTTCAGATTAATTTCATTCGGGTAAAACTTCCTTGCCCTTGCTGTTGCCAGAACCTGCAATTCTTCTACTGACCCTCTGCGTGATTCGCGCTCCCGCCCGCCTGTCTCCCGCTGCCCTGCCGCTCTTTGTCCATCTGGAGCGGGGCCGCCGAGTGGAGACCGGCGAGGGGCGGACTACAATCCTCAGAAGCCCTAGCGGTGAGCCGCGTCACCTGTAAGCGCCAGGAGGCGCTTAAAAGCGTCACTACCACCGTCTCGTGGGACGCCGGGCGAAGCCCGGGCCAAGGGCGGGCCCGTTTAAGCCCGTTCAAGACCGGGTAAGACTGAACTGGGCCACCCCATTAACATTTCTTCCCTGAGATTTCACACCTTGTAGCATTTATTTATTGTATGTATTTAATTTATGTTTGGCCATAGGGCTTTTTTCTTAACTTTTAGGTATACGTATTTTATTATCTTTTTACATTCCTGTCATTTGTGTTATAATTGCTGCTAGCTATTCCAAATCATGAGCACAAGGGGAAGTAGGAGCAAGACGGCCCAGGGGATAGCCCAGGTTACAGGACCGATAGACCAATTTATTACGAGGGCAAATGAGGCGATTGATCAGGGCATCAGTCTCCTAGAAAGAAGAGTATCACAAGATCTGGCCATAGCGCGAAGGTCCTCAATGGGCCTACTGGCGTTAGCTAAAACTCCAATACAGTCAGGAGCAATTAGACCACTCCTGCTGGAAGTTTCCGCAGACATTCACACCATCCCTAATAATGTAGATCTTTCTGCATCACAACTTTCAATGGAATCAGAGATAAGGGAAGACTTAGAGAAAACCCCCGTCCTGGTAATGAGCCCAACTCAAATCGTACCCCCAACCCAACTAGATTCCTCAAACAACTAGGAAATGGGGAGGAGGGAGGGAGCTATCCCGAAACAAAAAATTGTTAAGAAGAGGAATGAACAAAAACAACAGTTCGCCAAAGCTCCTGCAAAGAACCAAAGACCTCGTAAACCCCCTCCTAAACAAAATGGCCTAAATTCTACAAATGCATCTATTGTCAACCTTTCTCCAACATCGCCTAACTTAGATGTTACAGACAGGGGTTGGGGTGCGAGTAATATAAGTGAATTAAATAAGCAGCTGCTAGCCAGCATTGGGGAGCTGATCAAGATTCATTTACTTCCAATGGAGCGAACATTAATTAATATCGAAAAACAAATAGCCAAGCTGTCCACTCACTTAAACAATTCGACCAACCAAAATACACTAGGAGTTACCAACGTGGGCGGCAATAAAGGCACTACTGTACAGAAACATCTAGGGCCAACACCTCAATCTAAAAAAAACCCAACTATGCCCAACCATCAAGACAAACCAAAAGTAGTCCAGGTTTCCACACAGATAAATCCTGATACACCTAGAGGATCCACTCAAGTAGACAAACAAAAGCCAATGCCACCTAAAACTCCAGTATTATAACTGGAGGGAGACAAAAAAAAGGGAGGGAAGTTCAGGCGTTCCATCAATCTCCCCCCAGAGGCAAGCCCTTTCACTGTGATCCTAACAGGGGTCCCAGAACTACCCGAAAATATGAGAGAATCCACATGGTCTTTAACAAATAAAGTGCAGCAATGGCTTAACATAAATAGACCCCTCCCCCCCAATTGTAATACTAGATTTTCAATGGTGCGTAGGGTTCCCTGAATTGGTGAAACAAAGAAAAAAATACAGGGGGACTGTATCATCATAAATTTTGACGACCCTGGCACTGTCAAATACATTTGCTCATGGTCAACATTGGAGAAAAAAGGAGGCATTGACGCTAACCGTCTATCCTTTTATCCTCCAATATATGCCTATGACCAAGAACCCCCGTATAATTGGAATCAATGCTCTGAATGGAACTGGAGCCAAGTAGACCCCCGGAACAGGAGAAGGGATTGGAAGGCCTGGCCTTGGAATCCAAGAAGAGAGCAACCCTTTATGGAAGGATGGAGGGGTATACCAACTAGCAACCGATTTTCATCTTTAGAAATGGTAGATTGACCACCATCAACCCTAAAACCCATCGAGACAGAAGTTCCGAACTCCTGGACTCCTATAGCCCACAGGGAACCCCACACCCAAACAAATGAAAAGACCTGTCACTCACCCAACCACAATCTGGGGGGAAAATAACAACGATTCGCACATCGACCAAGTATCTCTGAGCCCGCACCTATTACCAACAAATGATGCATCTGGGGGGCTAAACAATCAATCTAGTAATAAGGGAGATGAGGAACCCTCATTGGAAGGTACTCGAGACAAGTCACTAGCTCAGAGAGACAGAGTAGGAAAACACTGGAGTTCAACCGAGCTAAGAGCGGGGCCAAGTCAAAAGGGGCCAAGTCAAATGGGGCTAAACCAAAATAACTCCAGGGAAAATCTATCCCTTGTAACATGGAATATCGCGGGTCTTTCCAAAAAAGCTACAGATCCCACTTTTTTGAACTTTGTTAATAACTTTGATTTAATATCTCTCCAGGAATGTTGGGACCTGGAGCCTACTAATTTAGATGGCTTCAGTACTAACTTTACCCCGGCTATTCAGACCAGTATGGGCAGGAGTTCAGGCGGTCTCTGCCTGTATGCCTCAAACAGGGCAAACATAACACTAGAGAGTCTGGATTCACCCCAAGATAAGTACAAGAATAAAGATAAAAATAAAAAAATTGGACACTCAATGCAGGTATTTTTAGTGAAGGGGAAAGGGGCCCCCAGTTTTCTCCTGATTAATCTATATAATAACATACCGAGGGACGACCAAGCAGCTTTTATAGACGAATTACCAAATGCCCTGAAGCGGGGAACGGGAAGTGATAAAGCGGAAAGATGTGCCATAGTGATTGGCGACTTCAACTGTCACTTATGCCCTCATAGTGGATCGAGCGTCTGTGATATAAGAAGCCTTAATGGCGAACTCACTACCCACTTCGAACATACGCATTTCGGCAATTTAATGAATAAATTAATGCATGAATGGGACCTAGGCTTTTTTAACGAGTTAACTGAGCCAATGACTGATTTCCAACCTACTTTCCATGGAAGGGGGTCACACTCCATAATAGACTTCATGCTGATGTCAAATAGTCATTATCGGAGTGCCGTGGATTTTAAAAAGGAGGACATCGTCATGAGCGATCATTACCCGATTAGTGCGAAATTCGACGTCGGCCCTAGTATCAGCCAGACATCGGATGTAACGGAAATCTTACACTGTCACTCAATCTCCCTGGCACGTATTAATGGTTACTCTATAAAATGGTCCAAGGTAAACACAAATACTTTTCTGAAAGATCTGATCACGGAGGATTTTGATCAATTTGTGACCTGCCTTGAAGACCCTTTAAACCCATGTGCAGTAAAAACTGCTTTTGGAAAAATAGCAGCCACAATCAAGAAAAACCTTACCAGGAAACAAAAAGAAGATGCTAGGGCAAAGTGTATAGGTTGGTTTAATTCCGAATGCTGAAAAGCACATAATATCCTTAAAGATACATTAAAAAGAGTACCAAAAAACCAAGCAGAAATTAGAACAGCCCGACTGGTATATAAACAGTCAATCAAGAAAAGAAAAAGGGAACTCAAAGATGGGAGGCGTTATTAAAAGCTAGTACTTTAAAGGATAATCCGGCTTTCTGGAGGGAAGTGAATGCACCTTTTTTTAAGGAGAGGTCGACAGACCTCCTAGAAATTGCTATTACAGAGGATGTTTGGATCAACCACTTTACAGAGCTATATAAAATAGATGAGTTGGTTGAACCACATAACCTCGATCCTTGGACGTTACAAGAGAAAGATCCACAGAGACCCCCGACAGATACATTCCCGCTATCCATACATTTTACACTCCCAGAAATAGAACAGGCCATAGCGGAAAGTGCAAATTCTAAAGCTCCCGGGCCTGACGGAATCCCAATCGACATATTTAAAGATATGTCTTTATGGGCCCCCCTTCTTACAAACGTTCTTAATTCTTATACTCTAGAAGGTTTCCCTACAACATGGCAAGAAGCCATTATAATTCCAATCTTCAAAAAAGGAGATAGAATGGACCCAAAATGTTACAGGCCAATTTCCTTGCTTGATTCGATGATGAAGGTAGCTGGAAGAGTATTGTTGAATCAATTACAAACCTGGGCCACAGAAAATGGAGTCCTCTCAAAATGTCAATATGGATTTGTTTCTGGCCTAGGTATGGTAGAACAATGTCTCAATCTGGCCTTGATTACAAATAAATACGCTGTGGTAAAGAAGAGCAATCTATACATGACTTTTGTTGACCTAAGCTCAGCATTCGATTGCCTCAATCACAGCGACTGTGGAGCACCCTCATAGAGCTAGGAATCGATGTAAACATTCTTGCATTTATAAAGGAATTATACCGAGGGGCGGGGGCAATGGTTCGTTATGGAAAAAAGGGAAAATGCACCAAAAATTTCCCTATAAAAAAAGGTGTTCGCCAGGGATGCATCCTTGCCCCGTTTCTTTTTAATTTATATATAAATAGTGTGGCAGACTACCTGGCCAAGCTGGATGTAGATTATCCTAAAATCAATGGCATGGCAGATCCAATATTACTTAATGCAGACGATGCTGTCATAATGTCCAGAACACAATTAGGTCTGCAGAAAGCACTGACTAGCTTTTCCTCATTCATGGGCTTGAGAGGACTCAGGATATATGTGGGCAAAACCTTTACAATGTGCTGCACCTTAAAAAACAAAGTAGACTGCAATACTTTTTTAAACTTCACAAAGATAAGCTTAACTAAATCTTTTACCTATTTGGGTATTGTTTTTAATAGCAGGGGAACATGGAACACAGCCATCAACACACGCAACCTGGCCTTTTGCCGAGAAATAGGTGCTTTAAAGAAGTTTGCCCAAAAATTGGGCGGCAAGCCTGTCCAGATCCTGCTCAATATTTACGCTGCAAAATGTGTTTCCACTGCGACCTATGGCGCAGGAATCTGGGGCATGGCGGACAGCCGCGAGATGCAAATCACTGAGAATGCCTTCCTGAGATACCTGTTAGCAGTTCCTAGATCTATCTCCACCACCATATGCCACAATGAACTTGTTCGGGTCCACATCACTGACATAATCAAGATAAGTCCAATATTACTGTGGCACAAGATATGGACCTCGAATGAAACAGATTTCAGCAAGGATGTGATCAGAGACTGTATGGGTCTAGCTGCCTCACGGAAAATACCGTGGCTTTGTTATGTCAGTAAATTTTTAAATTCCATAGGGCATTCTGATCTGTATGAAAATCCCACGTCATGCTCTTTAATCACGAAAAAGGCCCTCAAAGAATGTTGCCTAGGCTTACTTGAAGACAGGCGCTCCTACTCAGAAGGAAACAAGCCAACCATTGCCCATCACCATCTCTTGTTGCACGGAGCTGGCATCCCACTTTATCTATTTCCTCTATACTCCGTCTATACGAGATTATTGCTAACAAGGATGAGGACTGACTGTTTTTTTGATAACATTTCCTACTGTAAATGACTGGTCCGCTAACTTGTTAAGTTGCCCCTGTGATAATATTTCAAAACAATCAAATATCCATTGTATATTATTTTGTAAATATTATGAATGGGGAAGAAAGAGGCATTTGGTTCTGTTGTTAACCCCTTCCACGCTCATGACAAGCTGGGCTCGTCATGAGGTAGCCTCCTCGCACGCTCATGACGAGCCCAGCTCGTCACGTAACATGCGGTTCCGCAAATCTCAGCGTGCAAGCGGAATTCCGCCCGCACGCATGCGGTTAAAAATATGGGGCCTCAGGCAATGCAGACCAGCACTGACTAAATTATATATGCTTCAGGATGAAATTACCGTGGCTGCAGTAGCTAAGTTTCTCAAATACGAAGTAAAATGTAGAGCGTCGATGAACTGAAAACATTTTATAAGCTTTTACATAATATTTCTTGGAAAATAGGTTTTCTTTAATTATATACATTTTAACTTCATGTATAATGTATTAAATGATCGGAAATGTTATTTTAAAAGGAAAAATTTTTATCTAAATGTGCTTTTATGGTTTTTTATCTTCAAAAATCGAATAAAGCTATCTTTGAATTGAATTGAATAGGAGCTCACTGCCCTGCACACCCCATCTTAGATGTCGCCAGTTAGGCTTCCATCCCTCCTCCGTCGTCGGCCTCACCTGCCGGTCGCAGGGCTTTGAGCAAGCCTTCCCAGCACACGGCCTTGGGCTCCACACGAAGCCCCACCGTTTCCTCCCTGCGCAAGGCCGTCCATTCTGCTCGGGCCCACGCCTGAAAGGAGGCGATACACGCCCGCACGCTCGGCGGTTCGCTCGGCTTCCAGCGCTTTGTGAGCAGGCGTGAGGCCACCACCATTCTCAGGTCCAGGAACCTGGACGTCACCTTTTCTTTAGGCGGCCTCCGGAATGAGTGTAGAATGTATTCTGGCCAGTCGAGGGGTGTAATGCGCCCCGTACACACTCGGAGCCGTGCGCCAAATACATTCCAATAGGAGCCCAGCTTGGGGCAGCTCCACAGAATATGAAGTATCTCCGCATCTAGCTCCCGGCACCTGGGACAGGACGCATCTGCACGTTGAAAGTATCTGTTTATGAGTTCAGGCGTGAGGTAGGCTCTGTGTATAACATAGAGTTGTATCTGGTGGAAGCGTAGAATTCTAGGGATGCGTACCGGGCTCTTAAGGATGCGTTCCCACTCTTTATCTGTCAACTGCCTGCCCATATCGCACTTCGATTTATGTCGTAATGGGACCAAGCTGATCTCCGTGCGTGCCCTTAATGACCCCGCAAACCAACGTACCAAATGCCACCCCTACTCATGATATGCAAGTATTGCATCGTTAAATGCTGTATAGGTTTCGAAGATACGTCCACCCCCCCAGTGGGCCGTCATCCTTGCCACCATGGCTCCATGCAGCAGGAACTCCCCAGGCGGGAGCCCATCCTCCGCAACCAGCATTTCATACTCCACCAACACTCCATCCCGAAAGAGATCTCCCATTGTCTGGATGTCGGCCTCTTTCCAGTGCTCCAGCATCGGCCTTGCGAGAACTCCCTCTCCGCCCATAAAAGCCTCCAGAGGGACCGCGGGTGCATATGTGGGAACCCTTCTGGTGAGGAGGAGTGCCCTACAGTAACACTTGTACGCTACTGCCAGCAGTAGCGGGGTGGGCCTTACGGGTTTCTCCAGGGGATGGAAGAGCCTGGTGACCCTCTCCAGTGAGTACTGCGGCTCCGCTGTAGCTGTGTCTTCTCTGCCCCTGTCAGCTAACCAGCGAGCGATCCACTGCAATTGCGCGGCTTGGTAATAGTGCTCGAAGCAGGGAGCGGCCAGTCCACCACAGTCCGTTGGCAGGTACAGCTTTGCAAGCGCCAGTCGGTGCCGGGACTCGCCCCAAATAAAATCTCGCAACATGGCATGGAGCGGCGAGAAGAACGAGGGAGGCACATAAAGGGGTAGGTTAACAAAATAATATAGAAGCCGGGGAAGCATGATCATTTTGGCAAGAGCCACCCGACCCGTCGTGGTCAGTGGAAGAGTGGTCCAAAAGCGTACCTGGGATCCAAGCGCTGGCACCGCCTTGCCCAGATTTCCGTCTAGGAGATCAGCCGGCTGCCTGTAGATCTGGATACCCAGATACCTGAACGTGTCTGCCTTCCACTGGATCCTCGTGCCGCCCAGGCAATACTCCGGGTCATCGACCCTGGCATTGAAAGCATAAAGGCCGGATTTCTTTGCGTTCCCCCGCAGCCCCGAGACGACTGCGAATTGCTCCAGTAATTGGGCCAAACGCCCCGGAATGTCCGCCACATCCTTAACGAACACTAGCAAATCGTCCACATAAAGCAAGACCTGGTGAGTCGGTTCTCCGAGGGGTATACCTGCCTAGGGTCTGCCGCATGACCGCCGCCAACGGTTCCACGGCCAGGGCGAACAACAGCGGGGACAAGGGACAACCCTGGCGAGTACCCTGGCCCACCGCCACCGATTCTAAAATGTATGGCCCCATCCGCACCCTGACCACAGGGCTTTTGTACAGGAGTTGGACCATCTGTAGGAAACCCTCACCGAGGTCGTATCGCGAGAGCACTGCAGCTAAGTACCCCCACTCCAGGCAATCAAAGGCCTTCTCCAGGTCTATTATCAGGCACCCCGCCCGCGGCCACTTCGCTGCTGCTTCAGCGGCCACCCTGAAGAACCTCCTAAGGTTCAGAGACGTGGAACGCGCCGGCTCGAGATGAGGGACCACCTGCGCGAGGCGCTCCTCGAGTATTTTCGCAAATATTTTATAGTCCGTATTTAGCATCGCCAGTGGTCGGTAGGAGCCTAGCGCCGTGTGATCCCTATCTGGTTTAGGCAGGGAGACCAGGAACGCTTCCCACATGGATGGGGGGAATGAGCCCTCATCGATGGCAGTGTTATACAATTGAAGGAGCAGGGGCGCTAATATGTCTCTATTCACTTTGTAGTATTCGGTGGGTAGGCCATCCGGCCCAGGGGTTTTCCCCGTCGCCATGTCTGATTGCATCACCCACCAATGTGAGCGGGCGTTCAAGGTGTCCCATACTCCTCAGGCACAACAGATAGGGTAACTGCGTACAGGAACACATCTAGTGCTTGCCGCGAGCCCGTACCTCGAGACTTATACAGTTGCCTGTAGTCAGGGCATTATGGATCTCCCGTGCGTGTACACCATATCCCCGCCTAGTGTCCGCAGTGCGCCTATGGGAAGTCCGCGTCCTTCCCTCTGTATCAGCCAGACAAGAAGCCGGCCTGCTCTATCCGCCTTGGCGTGGGTCCTGGCCGTGTGCGCTGCATAATTGTGGCATCGCAGCTGTTCCATAAGTGTTGCATGTTTATCGCGCAGGGTATTAAGTGTACGCGCATGCTCACCCACCCCTTCACCCTCCCTTTAGTATCGGAGGAGTTCCAGATCCAGCTCTTTCAAGGAGGCTTCCAGCCTCTTACGTATGTTCCATGTGGCCCCCATGCAGTGCCCACAGATAGTTGCCTTATGTGCCTCCCACTCCACTAGTGCGCTGCTTGCTGTATCTGCGTTGGTTTCAAAATAACCTAGTGTGGCTGTGCCCAGCGAGGACCTGAACTCGGCATCTTCAAGCGCAGCTGGCTGTAACCTCCACATGTGCACTGGTGGTCTATCCGCCTCCCAGCTCAGCTTAAACCATAGGGGATTGTGATCGGAGTGTGTCCGCCCGAGGTATTCCATCTGGGCCAGGAGTGGGAGCAGTGACTGGGAGCCTATTATGCGGTCCAGACGGACATGTAAGTCGTGAACTGGGGAGTAGTAGGAGTACATTTTATCCACGGGGTGCTGCACGTGCTAGAGGTCACACACCCCCCAGTGCTTAAGCCAATCCCCAAATGCTTGCGCTGTGGACGCTGCTGTGGTAGTTCGAAGTGGCGGGAAAGACCTATCTAATTGGGGGTCTAGTACTATATTGAAGTCCCCACCAACTAGCCAGGGGAGTCCAGCGTATGGGTGCAATATTGTATTCAGGCTGGTCTGTGTTGAGGGCATAAAGGGATCCCAGCAGCAGCTCATGCCCATTTAATTGCCCCCGCACCAGGGTTTATCTACCCTCAGGGTCTATCAGCGCTTCCATGCATTTAAAGGGGACGCCCGCCCTTACCCAAATTAGTGTGCCGCTGGCGCGGGTCGAGAAGGTGGTTCAAAACAGCTGTCCCCCATGTGCGTCTCCTAGAGGAGGGCATTCCCCCCACCATGTCGCTGGAGGTAAGAGAACACTGAGTAGCGGCGGGACGAGGTGTGCATGCCAGGAATATTTCATGTCGCTATGTTAGTGTGCATCGTGCGTCTGGTCTGTAAGCGCGCGGGAGCAAGGGAGCGCCCCTGGTGGGGCCTCAGGAACAGCAACACAGGGGGGGTTGATCAGGGTGCCGCATTAGAATCATGTGAACGAACTCAATCAATAGAACCAGAAGGGCGCACCCCAAACGAGGCATGCGTCCAAACTTTAACTAGATCTACCTCACAAAAGTGGATTAACACAGCGTGTTTGCTGTCTGATAGGCCTGATAGGCCGTTACTCTACCCCCGACAGGATGCGCTAGACTGCACGAGAGGCGCTGGAGTATATCTAAGGCACACTACCGTGCTGGGTTGGTGCAGAATGCCCGCAAGGGAGCCTACCAGGGAGATTGTCACGCAGCGCCCACCGGATGCATCTTAGGAGTTACACTTTCCCCCCCAGCAACTCCCGTCTCCCCCCATCAGGACCCTAGGAATGAGTTAAAGGCAGCCCATCGCAGCAGCTCGGGCAGCAGTAACGATGTTACCTCTTCCCGCCCAGTGTCCAAACCAGTGTATGTCCGTGAGCATGCTCGCAACTGCGTGTGCTACCTAAGGAGATCTGCAGTTTGTGGTGTCACCACTGGCATGGCCCCATCTTCAGAGTTCACCGTGGACGGGGATGACGGAATGCTCATGTCCGGTTCACTGCGCGTCTGCCTCCTCACTTCTTGTGTTGATCCCAGGTTCACCACTGCGTTAAGAACTTCTTGCCGCTCACGTGGCATGTTCTCTAGGCTGGGCGCCGCTTGGCCTGTGCTCCGTCCTCGGTGGGCACCCCATTTCCTGCGCCTTCCCGACCTCTGATGTTGCCAGTCGCCATCACCCTCCGCCATTTCAGGTCGGGTGTCCTTCCATTGCCCTGTTTCCTCCAGCCAGTCCCATGCATCTGACAGCGTGTCAAAGAAGCGGGCCCAGTCTTTGGAGATCACTCGGAGCCTAGAGGGGAACATCAAGGAATATGGCAGCCCCAAGTCCCGTAGCTGCCTTTTCACCGCTAGGTACGTGCTCCTCCGTCGCTGCACAGTTGCTGTGTAATCTGGAAAGAACATTACCTTGCTATTCCCCACTGCCAGATTGTCCAGCTTCCTAGTTTCACGCAGCACCACATCCCGATCTCGATAGTGGAGGAGCCTGAAGTGGAACGGGCGGGGCCGGGCTCCTGCCCGCGGCTTCTGTGCAGGCACCCTATGCGCTTTTTCCACAACAAAGTGGGAGGACAACGCCTCCGCGGGCAGGAGCCTTCTCAGCCAGGATTCGGTGAACCTCTCTGGGTCTTTCCCTTCTTCACCTTCCGGCAGTCCAACCACCCGGACATTTTTGCGGCGGGAGCGCCCTTCCGCATCGTCCACGCGATCTTCCAGCATCTGGACCCTGTCTAAAACATCCTGCAGCGCCGCGGTATGTTGGTATACCACTGGTTGCAACTCTTGAAATTACTGGCGCTGCTCGACTACTGACTCTGCCAGCTTACGGTGATCGGCGTGGAGCAGGGTGAAGTCTGATGTTACCTTGTCGATGCGAGCCTCCAGGGAGTCCCGTGTCTGTTCCAGCGTGCTGCCGATGTGCTCCACCGGCGCCAATACCGTGTTCATCTTACCGTGTCCATCTTAGCCTCAAGGGCCGCCGTCAGGCCATGATCATCGCCGTGTGACCCATGTGGCGAGCCCAGGCCCTTCGCAGTCTGCTGTTTCTGCTGGCATTTGTCCCGAAGTCTGCCTATCGCGAGCTGCTGCGCCGAAGCCTGATTAGGTTTGTTCATCACCTGGCGGCAGGCCACCACCAAGGTCTCCGCAGGCCAGGCGCCTCGCCATCCCAGTACCTCCCACTGCAGCCAGGAGAGCCCCCAAGTCAGGTTAGATATTGGCACAGTTCAGACTCCAAGGCGTCACAGACCACGCTCCCCACCCGCGTGCTCTTTGCGGTTGGCCAACCTGTTCCTCACGGTTCAGTGGATCGCACCCGCCAGACCCCTCAGAGACTCTCTCACCTTGTACAGATGCGTTCAGCAGTCCAAGCACCCTTCCAACGGTTGAGGCCACAACCTCCTGACAGGGTATTCAGTTCCCCCCTCGACTATTCCAGGGTCTCAGCACTGCTGTCTTCCAGCGCGGCGACAGGCTCCCTCCATGTTCTGGCACTCAGAAAGCAGCCTTAGCAAAAATGCGGTGGGGGGCACCAACGTCGGCCACCAAATGGCGCCCGAGGCTCACTATGCCGGGCCGCAGGCGTACAGCTTGGTCACAGTGATCCCAGCCCAGGGATTGACAGGGACGGCCACCAGGGCAGCTTCGGGCACCGCACAGGGACGGCCACAGGGCAGCTTCGGGCACCGCCCGACTCCTCAGGGGGGAAAAAAAGAGGTCACCAGCGACTTAACAATTGTCCAGAACCAGCCTCTCCCATGTTGTGCAGTCGTCAGCTCCCTCTCAGGGCCTCCAGACCTCGCCGCATTTGCTAGGCCCCTCCCGGGCTTCCCAAGCCCTGCTCCTCACCGTTTGGGGCCGCTCTGCTCTTCAGCCAAGGCCAGCGTTTGTTTCGGGGCTTCACTCGCCGACTGGCCTACTCCGCTGTCTCAGATAGCCGGGGATGTCGCTGCCAGCCCCTGACTCCTCCCGGCTTCACCCCAGGGTCTGCCGCGGCTTCTGACCCCTTCACGGGCCTCACCTGCCGTACCGGCCCGCTGTGTCCATTTCTCGGCGCTGGTGTTCTTGCGCCGCTTGCGGGAAGGCGGGGGCACGGGGCAGTGCCTCACTACCTCAGCCGGGTGTCTCGTCGGCCGTTAGCGCCGTTCGCACCTCTCTGTCCCGGGCCGTGCCGCCGCTCGCCACCAGCCGCTCACTATTCGACGGCCCTGGAGCGGGGCTTCCGGCTTCGCCTCAGCGTCTGCCACAACTCCCGTCCCCTTCACAGACCACATCAGCCGCTACGGTCCGTCGTGTCCGCTTCTCGGCGCCTGTGCTCCTGCGCTGCTTGAAGGAAGCACTGGGCAAGTCTCGCTGCCGTGGCCGGGTGTGTGGCCGGCCATTGGCGCCGTTCGCGCCACTCAGTCGCAGGCCGCGTCTCCACTCGCCACCAGCCGCCCACTGCTTTACGGCCCCGGAGCGGGGTTTATTTGGCTCCCGGGGCTCCCTCCACGCTCATGCACCGGTCCCCAGTGGTTCAGGCCCTGTGAGCGCCCCTCGTTGGTGAAATGGCAGGATAATGGGGGCAGTAGGACGGAGCTTCCCACAAGTGTGTCCGCCATTTTCGCAGGCTAGCCACGCCCCCCCAGAATGGGCAGTCACTCATGCTCACTCAATGTGTTTTTGCAGCAGGATATTTTCCCCCAAATGACTCATAATTATGCGAGTGGGTATAATAGCGCTATTAGCGGTAATTCTACATCAAAGAGTCCCACTCTGTTTTTGTCACATAAATGATCAGGCCAGTTCCAGGTATAGATGTGAAATTTCCTGGCAGTTATTGACCAGCAAAGTTCTCATTGCTTGTTGAGCCGGTTTACAGTATTCACTTTTGCTGAAATAGATTACAATCTAGTTTACGTGTTCAAAATTGTATAAACTATAAAGTGCACATTCAATGCAGACCAATCAACACAAATTATGACGGCACAACAACTTAATCTCTACACACACACATTTTTTACTATACAACCAAAATCAAAATGGATTGACTGTTTCAAAGCATTTTTATTGATCTTATGTTGCATTACAATATGTTCTGCTAACTGTTGTTGATCTGTTCAGCACAGGTACCTCCGTATCATCTTCAGATTTATGCGGCAGTCACGAGGACATGATTAGCAATAGATTTCACAGCCAGCATAGTTTCTTTGCAAGTTGGCCTTATGAAGTACTCAGGGAGGAGGAACCCATAATCCCCCTTGTCACGAAGTTCAAAAGTGTATGAGTACTTGATGCCCTGATCATAGGCCCAGTCATCTGAAGAACCAGCAGTGGGATCTAAAATACACAAATAATGAAAACAATATATGACAAGCACTAGAAAACACACTGTATACTCATCAGGCTTTAAAAAGTTTAGCAAAATGCTATGACAAGTCTTGTGTTAAGATTTTCAAGTTTACGCTACTGTACTCTACTGTTGGTAGTCACTGTTTAAGGTGTGTGAAACTGAATTTTATTTCCCCATAAAACTTCTGGAAAGGACCAAAAATTATGTGAATTGAGATTTTTGTATATCTTGAGTGAAATCTGAGGCAATACATTGCATAAAAAAAACACAGAGAATACTTGAAGGACATCACTGTAAAGTGGAAAATGTCCCCCATGTGGGATTTTTTCTATGCAAACGAGCCTCCTGCATCTGACAATAACACAGTGCATAAAACAAAGCTTAGCGATTTTTAAAAAATGTGTGTGAATTACGAGTTTTGCACATTTCTCTGGTATAATAAATTATCACCCAGGCCTTTGGCAGATCCTCTGCCCAGATCTCTGTCCAAGTAAGTTGATCCGTCTCTCTCAAGGTCCACTGACATACTTAAGATATGTCTAAAGATTCCTCTATTCAACACACCAGTTTCCTCTATCTGTATTCAGGAAACGTATCTCTGTCTGGGCCAGTCACCCACATTGATAGCTCTAATTAGGGAGCCAAGGTCTATGGGTGTGAATGGTTGATTATACTCATATTATGGCCCCGTTTCAAGGCACAAACGGGCAGGACAGACATTTTCCATGCTTGTATTATGAGCCACAACACACTTGCACACTATTGCCAGAAAGGATGCCATCCTTTCTGGCGATGCACATTGCCAAAAAGGATGGCATCTCAAAAGGTAAGGAGTTATGAATTCCTTCAGCACTGGGACACCTCTGTTTGAGGTAGCTGTCGCAGGCTATACATCTCTGTTATTATTATCAATTAACTAAGGGCTGGATATCTTGTGATACACTTCTAAATGGGATCAGGTCTGTGATCTTAAATGTTCTTCCATTAACAGTTATAAACCTAGGGGTCACTGCAGGTAACTAACTACCTGTATTTCAGAACATTGAGTCTTCAATATTGTGTTACCATACTATCATGTAAAAAAAACCGACTAAAATATCAGCAATGTAAGTTTATATTCAGAATTACAAATCTTAACATATATATGGAGTTAAGTATAGTTAGCAGTTACTTACCTCCATATAGTTATCTTGTATATAATTTGGTTGTCAATTCGTTTGTCCTACAATGCTAAAGACTCAATATTTGGCCATACTCTGGTAACTTCCTGCTCTATTTCCATACCTATGCGCAAATATTTTATGTTTATCAATATACGAATAGGCATCTCCTGCCCACTAGTACGCAGTGAAAATCCATAAATGATTGTTTCATACATTTTCATCCATTCACATCAATTAGAAGGCTAGCTGTTCCTTATTGGAAGAGTTGACATGTGACAATGGTTCTCAAATGTACCCTAGCACATTTGCTCTTTTTCCTACATGATAAATCTTTTTTCTACATGAGGAAACCCTTCCACTCATTAAATATAGTGACCTTCCCTTCCCACTTCTAACATGAAAATGCACTGACTCCCAATTTTGACAAAAGGGAAATTGCATGTGCTTAATAGATATACCCCATTATAGATATTTACAGTAGGTTTCTAAGAAACTGCCTACTACTTGTTAACTAAGCAGGATCGTGGAGCACAGGAAAACAAGATGTTTCAAGGTTTGGCTCTCTTTCCTGTCTGCTATAAAATATAATGCATTGATAGGCTCCGAAATGCAATAATACATCTATACATGCATGACCAATATTTCTCTGATGTTCGAACACTTTACATAGATCTTGGGTAATGCAGTGGATATTATACCGATAAGGATGGCGGTGGCGCGCCCTCCGTCATCTGACTGCCAGTTTACGATGGCGGCCCCATGTGTGTTGGGGAGGTGGTGCACTGGGGGGGTACCAATGGTACCCCCCAACATTTCCCTGCACTAAGTGGCAGGCATCGCTTGGTGCCTGCCACGTAGTGCACAGAAATGCACGGCATGTCATTTTAACATTGCAAACGGTGCTGCAGCCAGCAGCACCGTCAGCAATGTTGAAGCCCCGGAATGCGCCCACCAATTTGATGGGCGGGGCTACCGCATGACTGGCGGGCGGTCCCAACCACTACAGTGATGGTGGGCTGACTCAAGTCTGCGCTCCATCGTAATGACCCCCTAAGTTAGGAACTAGAAAGATAGGAGCATGGTCTGGTAGATGGCCACTCAGTGTTAGTGCTCAGAGCTGCCACATGTGCTGATCAGAACAGGCTAACATGGCTGGTTTTATGAACTGGATGTAGAAATTGAAGAAACAGCACATCTAACTGAGAATCAAACAGTAATGTTAGGATTTCACAAGATCAAGGTCATGGCATTTATTCACTAGTAAACAAAGCCAAAATGGAGACCCCTTCTAGTTGATGATTGCATGTCACAATGATATTACAATATCGAAGGTCGAGCATATCTAACCAGACCAACATTATATAAAACCAACACGAAATGAATGAAAACATAGTACTCTGTATATTACACTTGATAATTATTCAACAAAGGAATTTCTAAAGGTCTTGAATTATATTCACGAGAAAGCCCTCGATGCAATTGCATAAAAGGAAAAAAAATACGAAGGGCCTGATTTCGAGTCTGGCCAGACTCGCAGTGGCCCATCTGTCGCATTATGACTTGAAAAGTCGTTGCAGTGGAGGACCACTGGCTGTGCCAGGCAACAGTCGTTCCCTGGCGGTGCGAACGGCGGTGGCGGAGGAGTGCCACAATGCAACATGCTCAGCGGGACTGGTGCAGTCCCGCTGAGAATATTGTGAGCTACTACACTGCCAATCATTTCATAGGAAAACCGCCATGAAAAGGCAGGCGGTGAAGCAATAAAGGGAGCACCCAGACCCCCCCACCATGGGGATACATTCAGGGGTTGCACAACATGTGCCCCCCTGTGTCTTTCCCCCCAATGTTGCAGTACAGCATGGACGCCACTGTCCATGTTGTGCTGGAACTTTTCTGCTTTTCCCTTTGTGGTTCCTGTTTTCCAGGCACCACCATGGGAAAGGTGAAGGACCATTCACCATACATGAGTTCAACTCGTAATACGGTGGGCTGTCCTTGTGTGGTTTGGTCAGCTATGGCGGAGAGCCAGCACAACTGATAATCAGGGCCTAAGAATTTTCCCTATACTACCACTCTCAAATGACCATATGTTACTGAAGCGTCAAAAAGATCACAACAATTCACCATTCGGAACTAAAGTGGTGGTATTTAGTTCTATAGGCAAAGCAGCAGGTAAAAACTTCAATTAATAGTTCCAACCTATAGTACAACATTTACATTGTATGTGAAAGGCACCTTTGATTTTTGGAGAAAAACAGCTAATTTGCAAATTACTGATACAAGTAAAATTGTCCTACATACAATTGATATGAATGCTTTACATAACCGAATTGTATCTCATGAGGGCTTATAAGCCTTTGATTGGGCACTTTTGAAGCCTGAGATGAAAGGAGGTAATAAAGATTTCTTTGTGCTACACTTTTCATTTTATCATTTATATTTCGAATAGGAGAGCAATTTATAGCAATGAGATAGATACTCATGATTTTGATGATTCAATTGCAATGCAAATATAGTTTTGAACGAGTTTGAGGATGAACCTCTTTATAAAACAATGAATGGAAAGAGAAAGTAGTAATTTACATGTAGTATAGTAATTATATTTTTTTCATTTGGAGAGGACAAGAAAAACCACTTGTGCGGAAAGTCAATGAGCGTAATACCAAAATTATCTTAAAGAATTCAGCGTCAACCTAAGTTTAAAACAAATTACTTTTTATGTACTGAGAAAGACTGATGACAGGACATTGCAAATGAATATGTAAGGCAAACCCACTGCCACTGATAAAAAATGTTTGTTGCTTTATCAAATTTTATTAAATGTTTTATCTTGACGGTATTAAAAATATCTATCTACCTTACCCCAAATTAGTCTGACTTAATTTAATAACATCACAAGAAACAACATCTGCACACCAGGAATATGAATTTTACCAAAGATATATACAAAGGGGATATCCACAAAGTGTAACAGATGATGAAAAATCACGACAGCAAGATTGCATGAGCTTAATTTAATTGCACCTACCAGAGCAAAAAAGGAAAGAGCAGATAATGTGTCCCTAATTATGCTACTGCCAGTAGTAACATCAAAAGGATCATCAATAAGAGTTGAGAAATATTGTCATTTTATCCAGATTTTCAAGGAATGTTGAAAAACAAAACCTTATTTGTATATCTGCAGTCCAGGAGTATTAAAGAAATAGTTACTGTAGCTAGCCGAAAACTTACAGCAAAAAGTTTCATTTAAATTATATTCAATGTAATTCTTCATCTCTCATACTTACTATAGAAATAAATGTCAACTACAATGTTGTAGAATGTGTGATACGAATAGTGTGCATGCTTTGGCATGCCCTTGTGGAATAAAATATATAAGAAGCACTATAAGCAACAGAAATCCTAAATCTTATTAGGTACAGATTTGGAACTGTATATGCATAGTATTAGCCTACTAAAATTTCAGATCTTGGAAATTGCCCGATCTGATGGTGAACATGACTATCATAGTGTGTTGCTGTAAGAATATATATAGATTAAAGAAATAGAAACTATTCAACCACAAGCACTAATTGAGTTGAGATGTTATGCTTTCTATGATATTTCAACTATTTGTATTGTTTATATAATTTGAAGGGGGTATCACATTCAGCTATTTGATTCATCTTGTATTAGAGATCCTCGTTAGTGATTGCCTGCAGTTCTGTTTGTCTCATTTCGAATTTGGCTAATTAAAATTAGCGAACCTCCAATTCTGAAATATTAACAATATAGGCTATGTAGGAAAAGGGGCTATTAGTTGGTAGTTTATGAGTCCATCCCAAATATTATGTCAAAAATCCTGTCAGGTACAACACAAGTTCAATAAATAAACTGGGGAACAACCCCTGATGGCAATGGGACAAGGCAGACCAGCCTAACGTGGGGAAAAGTGTACAAGGTATTTAGCAGTACCAAAGCAACTCAAAACTCAGAACACAACAAAATGAAAATCCCATTACCAATGTCTAAAAATAGAGAGAGATTTAATAAAATGAAAATGTCCTTAAAACATCTAAAATTCATTAGAATGAATGAGAGATGTACATTTTTACGGTTGTAGGGCAAAAAGCACCAAGAAAAAGTAAAGAGTCAACCATTAATCACTGTTCATGACTGACTGAGACCTAGGCATGACTCCAGTTTGACTGTGATAGAGCAGAAGTCAGATACCCCCTAGTGGGTTGGCCTGCTCAAAGATTTTACTATTTGTCCTAGTCTCTGAAATTGGAGTCAAAATCCTCCAAAATATCAAAGCTCCAGGCTGTATCTGGCAAGCCACTCTCAAAGTTGGATAACCATTGGACCAGTTCCAAACGATATAAGGAAAGTTACTTTGTAAAGTATTTGTCACATTTAGTGGCATAGATAAAGCTGATGGTGCTTTTTAATGTTTTAATATGACTATTTTCTAAGAGAAAAAAGAAATGCTCCAGATTAATATTTAGATTTAATTGGTCAGCAATATATATTAAGGGTTTTAAAATGGAATGGATTAGGTCCAGAAATGAGTATGTAGATGTCTGTTATACTTTAAACATAATACATCTCTATCATGAAATCAGATTTAAGCAGAGGATTAGACAAGGCTAATATGTATCAGCTTTCCTTTTTCTTTTAGCTTTCAAACATTTCTTTGTAGGATTAGATATACATAAACTTTCTCTAGCAATACATTTCAGATTAAAAAATATATTTTTCTGCTGATGTGGATGACATTTTACTTTGTTTCTAACCTCAATAGTCATCATCATCATCATCATCAATCCACTTTATTCGATTATTTAAAATCATAAAAGTGCAAAAGAAAAATACAATATGCACATCCCATGAAAACATTCAAGTAATCTGTATGATACAATGATTTTGTGTCTAATTAAAAAAGAGCTAAGTATATCAAGATTATAAAAACACATTTATAGAACAGTCATCATTAAAATGTATACACTGTTTAGACTAGGACATCTTTTTTTCTTGATTCGGACAGCAGCAACAAGAAAATAAGCAACATTGAAAATATCCCAGGGGTTACTCAGCGTTTGGAGATAAAGTAACGCCGGTCTAACTTGTAAGAAGCCCTTGCCAATCAATACAGGAATTAAAAACTTCCTCCGGATATCATTGTAATAGTCACAGAACATCATAAAATGTAGAGTTTTCTGTATGGAGGAGTTATCACAATAAGTTACCCATGCTGTATTTTACCCATGCTGTATTTTAACTTTATAGATGACAACGATATGGAGTTGAGGCCCTGATTGTTGTATTAACATCTTCCCACACACTTATAATATTTTAATAGAAGGTGAGTATTGATACACCAGATATTAGGTGTCTCCTTTGGTTGTAAGAATGAATGAACAGGTGTCCAAGTGAGATTAGAAAGATATAAAGTAGATGAGAAATTCCCCACATTAATCGTATATTTATCTAAGCCTGTGATGATTCAGAAACACACCAAAGGAGGTTATATCCCGGAGTTATCAAGCACAATAAAAATCAGTGGAGGTGGGTGCCCCGTTTAGAGTGAAAGAATGTGTGGTATTGGTTGCTCACAGTGTGATTTGCATGAAGAAAAAACTGCAGATAATATGGTTGTGACCCACGCTGTAAATGGGGTTACATTTGAAGAGCAAACTGAAAATGGCTCGTCGTATACCACTTGTTGAGAGAGTGTGTATGGCCAACAATCTTAATTGTATTTGTTTATTATTGTCTAGATGTATTACGAAATGTGTACAATGATATGCTATTTGAATGTATAAACACATCTCCCCTTTTTTTAAATAGATTGAAAGTGCTGGGACTCTTTTAAAATTGTGATTATTTTGCCTGAAGAAGGTGGTTGGACCGCTATTGCCACCGAAATTCTGTTTTTATGTATATGTTTCTGTATAATGGAATATCTCACATATAATGTGAGAAAATGATGATTTGTCCTTGTTGCACTTTACCATCTTTTGTATTGCTGTCAGTAGAGAGAATTTGCAATTAACTTGATGAGAACATTGTGAGATATTGTATTGATTTATTGTGATTTTATCAGAGCGAGTAGCTCCTAGCATGATTTTAATGTTCTTTTTTAAAAGAAATAAACATTTATATTTTTGATTGATTGGCCATTGTATGTTTGTGTGGTGGTATAACATTCAGTGGTAATTAGCATTCATATGTGTGGTATGATCTTTTTCCAAAGAGTTTACATTTTAAGACTGAAGTTATCACAATGACAAAGATCCGCGTCCTCTGGTGTACACCACACCGGGAAATCACCCAACGAGAAGTGGATCAAGTTAAGACAGAACCTGGTCAGGAGCCTGCGATGGAAAGGCTTAGTCACAGTTATCAGATAGGGTTCAACTAATAAGGTGGTTTTAGTCAAGAAATGAGCCCTAACTGAAGGTTTCTGAAGCTCCAATTCTTACAGTTCAATCATTAATGTATTAAAAAAATTCATTTTGACCCACTTCACATCATCCTTAGAGATCCTTTCAGGGGTCTCAGATAATTCTGGCCGCCCTATTTTAAAAAGCATATACTTGACATATGATAACCACTTGATGTTATTAGTTTTGTCCAGTTTGATAATATCTTGCAAGACCAGATGGTTCAAAATCAATTCTGGATTAAGCTAGGTTTTAAGCCAGCGCAGAAGGGGAGCTAAAGTTATGATGTCCGAGACGTTGCCCTGCCCTAATTCCTGATGCTGATGTTGATTGAGGTACAGACAGAAGACTGCAAAGGAATCTGTTTTCGGCTATCTGCACCCCGACTGTTGTTTAAAACCACATATGGAGGAGCCATATGCCGCAATGGCCAGACATTTAGATTGGTGTATTTCTTTGGGATGGCCTCTACAAGCCTAGCCCCCAAGCACTGGGCGAACCCTAATAAAGCTGTCATAGATCTAGTGACAGACAATCTTTTATCTTTATCTTGGGGAACCCATTAGCCTTTTTCATCGAATAATACCCCTAGGTATGTAAAAGAGGTGACCCTGGA
Source organism: Lissotriton helveticus (assembly GCF_964261635.1). NCBI lineage: Eukaryota > Metazoa > Chordata > Amphibia > Caudata > Salamandridae > Lissotriton > Lissotriton helveticus. The sequence goes on from NC_136072.1 coordinate 242,855,118, forward strand.
CACTTCCACCCCATTACAATAGAACAATTTTGCTTTCCTAATATTTTGACCAGTTAACATAATATGTGACTTCCCAGTGTACGCAACCAGATCCAAGGACTGCATATAGGCTCCAAAAGCATCCAAAGGTTTCTGGAGACCTAGAGCAGTACCAGCTAGAAAGACCGCATCGTCCACTTATAGGAGGACCGGTATTAGGTACTCTCCTACACTGGGAATATCTGAGCTCGCCTCCATTAAGGATTTGTCCAGGGAGTTGATATAAAGGGTAAAAAGTAAGGGCGCCAATATACACCTTTGGCGAACACCCCGTTCTGATTTAAAAGACCTGGCACATTTACCATCCTGGGAAATCATAACCGATGCAAAGAGGTCCTGATGGAAGTCAGCCAAAAAAAAAACACGGCTCAATACCCATTTCCAACAGGATTATCCACAGCTTAGACCTGTTAACCAGGCCGAAGGCTGAAGACAAATCCATGAACACCATATGCAGAGAGCCTTCTTTAGCCACAGTATGCTTGCTGATTAGTAAGTGCAAGTTGAGGCACTGGTCCATAGTACTTACCTCAACTACTCGCCCTCCTTCGTGCGAGCTGGTTCCTTCTGATAAACTCGTCCTCCTTCTAGCGAGATTCATTATTGCTACAAATCTTAAGCATCTTCTTTACTTTTTTTCAATACTCAATGCCCTGCCAAGGAATTCATCCTCCATCGTTCAAACTGGTTCCAGTAAGCATATGAACCACCTGCAGACCAGTCCACTTACCGAGTGCGCCTCCGCACTCCATTGTTTTGCCACAACATTACTCAGCCAGATTGCCCCTGAGGAAGGGACACCTATGACCCGAAATGCATCGGGCTGTTCACAAGCATTGGCAAAATGCATCATATTAATATATCTGGCATTGTAATAGTCATGATGTAATGACTGTATATGTGCATTTATTCAAGTGTTAATAAGTTATTCACAATCATTGTATATACAATTTGTTTACTATGATGATTTATGCATTCCCGATGAATACAATCGTTTTTGCTACATCAGAAGGATTCTGTTATTCATTGTGATTTACAATTGATTACTCATTGATTATATTGCTCAATCCCTTCGGGATATTAGTGCACAGTGTTTGCTGCCACGTCCGGCAGCATCTTTTTTCATAATTATGGATCAAACATCGGCTGTCTTGCTCGAACAGCTATACGCAAAAAAGTGCTGGTGCGAAAGATAATTTCATCCTCATACAGAGTTAATATCATCAGAAAATCATTTTCCAAGCTAATAGGTTTACATTTTCTAAAATACGGAGTTAAATACCAATTAATATATTTCATATAAAATGTACAAAAGAATAAAAAATGCAGGACGGATTGTTCACTCTTGCCATCACACGGGCAAGACAGGGAGTCAAAGTCATTATGATGGCCAAGGGGGGAAACAAAGTGCAAATTTAATAGTGCCTGCCCTTAAGCGGAATAATAAGCCACACTCCCAGTGGCTCATCAGGAGTGTCAGATAGCGGGGCAGTGGTGGGATCAGAAAAGCATAAGATAAATAAGAGGAGACAGTTTTCTTCAAAGATTCCCTGTGGTATCTTTCCCTGGCATATAGAGTGTACAAAGAATTTCGCAAGTCATTTTTAGGTGGGAGAACATTAACAGAATAATTATTAAAAATACTCCCTTGATTGATACTACTAAGACTTTTATACACTTCCGAGAGCCAGGGAATGCCCATGCACTTATCACAATTCATACCATCAGTAATAATATCTTTTGTGAGTAGTGCCGCAGGGTTCTTCCAAATAGAGAGCCAGAAGAGGGCTGGCCGTGCACGAACAAAGTCTTCAATAAAATTCACGCCCAGTTCTTCATGACAGACATATTGGGGAGTAGAAATAGGAACACAAAGTGTCTTTCTAAGCAACCTGTTCTCCTCGTATTGTATAGGGAGGCTCTTAGCGAAGCCCCAATCCTCTGCTCCATATGTGGCGACTGGAATACATTGGGCTTTGTAAATCTCTAAAGTTGCCACTAGGGAACCTGTGTATTTTGGGCACGGTAAGCTGAGGATGGAATTAATGGCCTTTGAGAACCTACTCCTGGCATATGCAATGTGTTCGGTCCAGGAGTTGTTCGCAGCAAAGACCATCCCTAAATATGGAAAACTATTAGTAGACCACAGCTTATCAGTGCCAACAGAAATACAGCCCAGCTGTCGTTATTTAGGGCCACAAGATATAATAAAAGATTTGTTAAAATTGTTTTTTAAATCAAGGGACTCCATCCTCACACAGGCATTAAGATCTTTGTGCAAATAAGCTAAAAAGTGCACAAGAGATTCGTCCAGGCCAAAATTTAGAAGGGCTGTCCAGAGCTTCGATCTATTCACAAGATCGAAGGCAGAGGACATATCCATAAAAGCAAGATAAAGTGCTGATTTACGTGCAATATTGTATTTGCCTAGGATAAGGTTTAGGTTGAGACACTGTTCTATGGTTCCTACTTGATTACAGAAACCTAATTGACAAAATACCATTGTCCTCAGTCCAGCTTCAAATCTTATTATTTAAAATCCTACCCAGAAGTTTTTAAAGTATTATCGATGAGGGAGATAGGTCTGTAACAGCTCGGTTGGGAGCGGTCTCCCTTCTTAAAGATAGGAACGATAATACTTGATGACCAGGTGGGAGGAAGGAGTGTGAACGTAAGATTGTTAAAGACATTTAAGAGGAGTGGTGCCCAAATTTCTAAATTGAATTTGATAATATCAATTGGTAGACCATCAGGGCCCGGTGCCTTGTTCCCTGCACTCTGAGTAATGCCATCTTCTACCTCTGGTAAAGTTATATCGACCCTCGGTGGTTTGGAGAAGAACACTGGGACTGACCCGGAAATTGGTGGATCATAGATGGTAGTGAATGGTCCGCCCATGCTTCACCTGTAATGGTACAACTGATGGGGTCAGGAATTGACTTGAACTTCGTAGTTCCTTAACAGCAGACCAGAAGTCGACACCCTTTCTTAGGTCAGCTGCTCTAACTAATACATCCCAGCAGTCTTCAAGGATGTCATTTTTCCTTTTGTTAATTATTGTCTTGTACCTTTTTCTTGCTTCTCTCACAGCAATAGGACAGATGGGTTTAGAAAACAATGCCCTGCGAAATTCTTTGTTTGCTGCCGAGCACTCAGTTGAACCATCTTGGGTCTGATTTAATTTCCCTTTGTGGTGCTGATAATAAAGACTTTGAGGCTGAACAAATCTTAACAAAATCACAGACAGCCTTGGGATGAGGGGCCGTATAAGACAGGCATGAATTGAAGAGGCATGAGTTGTCTCTTACTAGGACACCAAACACCACCTTTATATTAATGCCCCGCCACCTGAGTCTAAGATTATCAGTTGAGGGCAATAGATTCCTAGCGCCGCACTCCCTTTCTAGTGCCGGTCGTGATTCCAGTCTCATAGTGACCTTGATGGGGTTATGGTCGCCCTGGCTCATTGGAATGACAGTGCCCTCAATTAGATGATCAGCAAGGCTGGGTGAAATAAAGAAATGATCTATAGTTAAGGAGAACCCCCTGCCTCTAAAAGTTGGCACAAACTGGACATTCGATAAAAATTTCGCAGCAGTGTCCAGGGCATTTTCCGGGTTGTGGGAACTCAAAAAAGAACGCAGCTCGAGACCCCTTTGATAGGAGGTGCCTTGCTCGTTACTCCTAATATATAAGGGGGCATTATTGAGCCTAGCATTAAAGTCCCCACCCAACAAAATGCCATCAGCTTTCTCATAGTCTTGCATAGTTTCTAATTTGGTGATAAATGTAAATTAAGCAATAAAATTCCTATTTGGAATCGTAATAAAATCATTATTATAAAAATTGATCCGGAAAAAAGAAACTTTCCTTTTAAAAAATAAGGCTTGGAAATGTGAATTATCTGTGACGATGTACTTCAAACTCCCACCAGCAGCGATATTGATCCAAATAGAGAGTCCCCCCGATGGGCGTCCCAAGCTTGATTTAACAGCCGGGGAATTAAAACAATGAAACCCATTGAGGTAAAACTCCTTAGTGGCCCAAGTCTCCTGAAACATTACAATGTCCTGCTGATTTATTAAACTAAGCCACTCTGGATCTTCTAACTTTGGCTCAAGGCCTGCTATGTTCCAGGACAAAACATTAAAATCAGTAGATGCCGCACTCCTATTAGATGTAAGTCGATCTACATAAACGATCGGGAGGGATAGGGAAGGAAAATCACTTACACTTTCCAGCGGTTGGGATGTGGAGGGAGGTCTATCGTGTTTCCTGATGGTTGGGCATTATGGCTTTGTGGTTGTGGTTGTCAATCAGGAATATCCAAGTCTGAAAAGGCAGAGAAGCGATTCGCTAAAGATACGCCTACAGGTGCGTTGGGGAGGGAATATGCCACGGGTTTATAAAAATAACCCAAAGGGAGGGTGCATATGTCAGTATGTACAGTGAATGTATGCTCCTTAGATGATAACATGTTACGAACCAAGTGAGGGCTACGGAAATTAATGACAATGCAATCACCCGTAATATTTTTTAAAGATTGGCCAACCCACCCCACTCTGCGCACCATTAAAATATCTTGTAGGTTAGATGGATTAAATCCTTTATATTTCTTAAGCCAATCCACACACTTATTCTGCAGATCTACCCAGGCCTCCTTCACATTGCTTTTCAAACAAGGAACGCCTGCCAGGATCAAAACGTAAGGACAAGAAGCAGGAGGGAGATTCAAAACATCAGTTCTGGGAAGTTCATTGGGAGTCACCTGTCTTGCATTAACTGGGAAGTCCTTATGCCCAGTGACGTTAACAGGATGACTAACGAATTCCATAGACTTATGGTGCCCGGGTGGAGGCTTTTCAATATGAGCCTCTTATGTAGAATCAATAATAGCAACAGATTTTAGGGCAATAAGGTCCTGGATCTTAGAGCAGGTATGACAACAGTCCGCCTCCATAACCGAACTAATGGGTAAAATGGCCGGAGGACCTCGGTCTCTCTCTATAAGAGGATCCGGACTAACCAAACGTTCCAGTCGTTCAAATCTCTCTTGTAAAGAGATGAGGTTCTTCTCAAAAAGGGCCTTGGTATAGCTCATCATGGTTCTCATGCTAGACTCCAGAGCATCCATAAAATTGTCTTTATTAGGTGTAAATAGGGCATCATCGGTCTGAGTGCCCATGGAACAAGTGTTCACTGCTTGTGTAGGAAGAGCCGTGTTTCTTAAAGTTTTGGAAACATTTTTAGGTTTAAATTTGGGAGGGGCAACCCGTTTCCGTTTAGCCGCGGGTTCTAAAGATTTATTCCGGGTCAAAGTTTTGGATGCTCGCGCCCGAGTTGCGATTCTGTGGCTGATGGGTGACCCGATAGAGGGGGAGTCAGATATCAACATCAATGTCGATGAGGGGGGGTGCATCCTCAGGAAGGGTCTGCAAATCAGGTGTTAAAGAGAGGCGATGATGATTAATATCACCCTGGTTTCGTGCTTCCAGGGATGCTTGTCTTTCAGCAGTTAAAGGATCTAAAGACAAACGCCTTTCGGTGAGCTGAATCTCGTGGGTGAGTAAACTCTCGGCCCTAACAATAAAGGCGTCCAAGGTGCCCACCGCTCCCTTACACTTTGTCATAGTGTATTTAGGCCAATGATAGTTCCAATTCACCAAGCAATTGGTAGCAGATAGGCTAATGTTGACAAAATATATTTATTAACTACGCTACCTTGAGATGGCTGCCCCAGGTGGCAGATGTCAGAGGGGGCCCAGCCCAGGCTCCCTCGGGCTACGACGGGCGCGTACGGGCCTGCTCTTGGCCCGGGCTTCGCCCGCACGCGTCCCGCGCCGCGTGAGGGCTCTGGAACTTTTGGGCACCTCATGGCGCTCCCGCTGACGTGCTAGTCCTGCGTCCCGCGTCCCCTGGGCCTCTGGGAGTCGTAGTCCCTGCAGTGAGGCAGTGTGGCAAAGTCCGTGGTGCAGCCTCATCAGGTCCTTCCGCTCCCCCTGGACCTCTGCGGACTCCCCCTTTGTGACAACAGCAATCCGGTAAATCAATGGGTGGCAGCTATAGGCAGCGAGGCATCCTGCGCCACGTGAGGGCTCTGGCGCTTTTGAGCACCTCACGGCGCTCCCGCTGACGTGCTAGTCCTGCGTCCCCTGGGCCTCTGGGAGTCGTAGTCCCCCGCAGTGAGGCGGTGTGGCAAAGTCCGTGGTGCAGCCTCGTCTGGTCCTTCCGCTCCCCCTGGACCTCGGCGGACTCCCCTTTTGTGACAACAGCAATTTGATAAATCAATGGGTGGCAGCTGTAGGCAGCGAGTGAATTGTTTTAGCCTATAATCTTCAAGAAACAATTTAGGAGAACACAAGTGTTGGTTCCTGAAATCAGATTTCCCAAAGTTATAAAAGTTTACCAATAATAACTTTGAGTGATTAGGAAAAGTTACTTCTACTACCAAGCAGTTTGAATAATCAACCTCTAACCTTTTTCAAGAGCCATTTAGTTTAAGGGAAAGGAGGAACACTAAACCACCTATTACTCTACCAGCCGAGGGAGGACGAGCAGGTTGAAAAAAAGACCTAAACCCATCCAGCCCAAAATTAGCCCTTGTATTCCAGGTTTCCTGTAGCGCTATTATATCATAAGATTTAATAAAATCCAGCCAGATCGGATCGTCTCTTTTCGACCTAAGGCCCGCGATATTCCAACTAATTATACTACAGTTCGGTGGAATTTCGCCTCCTGTATCGATCG